>NC_057395.1:61934943-62534943 GCF_019320065.1 Cervus canadensis | reverse complement strand
GTCCCATCCTGACAATGTGAACTCCCAGGCCTACCTTGGAAGGTCTTTTCTTCTTTTCCGCTTCATTTCTGCTGATCTTTTTGGATTTCTTGTTCAGTGCTTCAGAGAGAGACAGAAGGAACAAAGCCATTTTCTCAGGGTCCTTAACTGCAGTGAAGTGGGAGGAGCAGAGAGGGCTCTAGGAAGCCCCAGGGTTGGGGAGAGGATGAAGGTTTGGTTGGATAGATCACATCTTGGGACTTAGGCCAGCAGCTTCTGCAGCCTGGCTGCAGACCTGGAGCCAGAGACTGAGAGCAAAGAGTCCTCTGAAGGAAAGCTAAAGGGAAAATCCAAGAAGGCCCTGGAAAATGGACTCAGTGTCTCATACAAGGATGGTCTTGTGTTTCCGGTATCCCTATTTCCTATTTCTCAGAGCTTTGGAGCCAGGCAGACCTGATTTGAATCCTGACTCTGCTACATAACAGCTTTGTGGTCTTGGACAAACTACTTAATCTCCTTAAGACTCAGTTTTCTCATATGCAAGTAGGTACTGTAATACCTACCTTGAAGAGTTGTGAGGATAAATGAGGTATGTTTATATAGTGGAAAATCTGACACAGATCAATGTTAATGTGCTCCAGTCCCTTCCCATATATCTAGAATATCCTCTTTTTGAAGTGACAGGCAAGTCAGTAAGGAATATTAGTTTTGAGCTTAGATTCTGGAATTAAACAGAACCTAACCCAGAACCTGGGTATGTACTCAGTTCAGTCAGTTCAGTTCAGTCGCTCAGTCATGTCTTAATCTTTGCGACCTATGGACTGTCTCTGCCAATTACAAACTGTATGTTAGTTACTTAACTTTTCTAACTTCTAATTTACTTAGCTGTGAAATAAAATAGAAATAAAAATAGTATTCACTTCAGAGTGCCTATCAGAAAATAAGTATATATGTTATTATAATTATTGTCAGAGGAATTCGAACCAGAAATTCTCTAATGCTAGGCTCTAATACCTCTGATATTTTCCTCTGAGCAGTCATTTTCAATTCTCAACCCTGGCATGAAAGAACTAGTTCATCCCAGACTTGGTTATATTCTGCAGAATTTTCTAAAAATTTTACCATTGATAGGAGTTATATGATTCAGTAAGTTTCAGAAACGCCAAGTTAAACCAAATTCACCAAGTGTCTTGACTTTAGGGTTTCTCAGAGCCTCTAACATGCTAAGCTGCATATTAGATTGGTGAGAGGCAGAGCTTTCTTAACCAAATGAGTTAAGGGGCACTTGATTCCTCCAGAATTGTTCTGAGGAATGAGCACAAAGGAGCTCTGGCCTACGGCAATGGATCCTGATAGCGGCTTGTTGGGGAGTGTTTGACCCCCTTTAGCACCTTCTCATGGGCCAGAGCCCAGAGGCTGGGCCCCAGGCCAGCCAGTGGGTAAGACTACTTACCCACAATAGAGACAGAAGGGAAATCCAACAGGTTCATGGAAGAGTTGTTCTTCAGGTTCCTTTCATCTCTGGGCTTTTCCTCAGGTGCCAGGTGGCTGTAGGCAGTGAGGAAGCACAGGCAGGCCAGCAAGGTAGCCAGGAGGAGGCGGCTGACGTCCATCCCAGGAGGCCTGAGAGGGACAGAGAAGGCAGTCAGGTGGGCCGGGGGTTCTGGCAAATGCGTGTGCCCTCCTGCTTTCTTTATGTTTCTTTGGGCTGGTGCTCTGACCGCCAGCCCACAGCCCAGTGTCCCAGTGGAGCTGGAGGACCAGCAAGGCTTAGGACAGGAAAGGAGAACTCATGAAGGAAAAAGAGAGGAAAGGAGAGAGGGGAGAGGAAGAAAGACAGGAAGGGAGGGAGATTGCAAAGAGAAAAAGAATGCATTGCAATTGGTCTCTGCCTTCCAGAGGGTGGGGTGCTCTTTTTGTTTCATTTTATAAGTCGGTGGCTCCAGGAGACCCAAGGCCTAAGCAGAATTGTTGATAGGTCCCCAGTAATGCCTCACAGTGGCAGAAGTCTTACTAAAGTACAGAGAACAAGGCTCATGAGTTAAGACTCAAGAGAAGGTGCATGGATAAATGGCTCCTTTGGACAAATGTGTATGTCATTGCATATGCTATATTCTGACATCCAGAGGAAATGAATGCAGGTATGTTTTGTGTCAGAAGGATAGGACGGACCCGTTCACATAGGCTAGCTAGATTTATTGATTTATTGCTAGCTTGGGTTTTGATGAAAAAGACAGATCCCAGAGTGGATTTCTTCCCACAAATGTCTGTTTGGCTCAGTCAAGGCTCACAGCTTCAGCATCATCTTATCGTCTCTGAGTGTGGGATCCCCACTCCTCACCTACTCTGTGCAAGTTCTTGCTATCGTATCTGGACTTATTAGTTAGGTGGCGCTAGAGGTGAAGAACCCGCCTGCCAATGTAGGAGATGTAAGAGACTTGGGTTGGGAAGATCCCCTGGAGGAGGGCATGGCAACCCACTCCAGTATTCTTGCCTGGAGAATCCCATGGAAAGAGGAGCCTGGAGAGCTCTAGTCCATAGGGTTTCAAACAGTCAGACATGACTGAAGTGACTTAGCATGCATTCGAGCCAATATATTCCCTTTATTTTCTTAAGATTTTTTTTTTTGTGAACCATTTTTAAACCCTTTATTTGTAATAATATTGCTTCTGTTTTATGTTTTGGTTTTGGGCTGGGGAGCATGTAAGATCTTAGCTCAAACTCACACCCCTGCATTGGAAGGGGGGGGTCTTAACCACTGGACCACCAGGGAAGCCCCCCCTTTATTGTTTTAAACTAGTATGAGTGGAGTTTTCTGTTACTCTCAACTCAGGGCATTCTAAAGGATAGTTTCCCTTGCAAATAGTCTTGTTGTTACATTTTCAGGTGTAAAGTTAGATTCTAAAGCAAAAATCGCAGAGTACAAAGTTTCTCCAGCTAGCAAATGATGGAATTTTTTTTTTTTTAAATTTCACACTGGAGTAAGTAATTGGCTTGCCTTTAGGGATCATATTGTATGAAAAAAATCTTTTTCTTTGAACACCAGGATCACCATCAGCATAATGAAAGGTTCATACTATGAGAGGTGTACAGGAACTGAGACCAGCTGAGGGAAAAGCATATCCGCAGCTCCCAATTCTGGAGTGGCTGTCTCCTTATCGCAGAGCAGGGGCTCTCTGGATAGGAGGTTGATCAGAATCACATGCATATTTATTTATTTTTAAAATGTAGTTATTTTGGCTGTGCTGGGTTCTCGTAGCTGCACACAGGCTTTCTCTAGTTGTGTGAGCAGGGGCTTCTCTTCGATGTGGTGCACAGGCTTCTCATTGCAGTGGCTTCTCTTGTTGCAGAGCCCAGGCTCTAGGCATGTGGGCTCAGTAGTGGTGCACGGGCTTAGTGGCTCCATGGCATATGGAATCTTCCTGGACCAGGGATCAAACCCCTGTCCCCTGCATTGGCAGGTGGATTCTTATCCACTGTGCCAGCAGGGAAGGCCTCGCATCGCCTCGCCTGCATATTTAAATTGCTTCTCTGCCCTCTCTCACTCACTCACTAAGTATATATGGTTGAGTTTGCATAAGTTAACTGCGAGCATGATCTGGCTTCACTATGCTTTCTATCTTTGTCCAATCACCACCCTCCACAGTCAAGAATGCTGGTTTTAATTTTTGACTCTTTCTTTCCTGATCTTTACATCTGATCTCTTACCAAATTTTACTTTATGCTCTCTTTAAGTTATCTCATATTTTCCACTTCCTCTTCACTCCAGCCCATACCTTCTTCTCAGTGGAACCAGTTACACTACTCCTCCATCAGGAGGCCTTTGCTCTGGCTTCAACATCATTATCCACTCTGAGCTCCCCCAATCACATTTTCTCCTTCCTCCAGGGCCCAGCTCAATGTCAGCTTTGGCACATTTCTCTCTCAGTTTCAGGTCAGCCCCAATGGTTCTCTCCCTTTTCTGGACTCTTCCAGGTCTTAAACTTAATACCATATCGCTTAGTACTTCATTGTTCTTCAAGTGTTCATGTGGGTCATCTCATCAGTTAGACTTGGTTCTTTGTTTCAAGAGCCTCACGGTCACCTCCCAGCTGCTGTAGTTCTGCTGTCATACCCACCTATTCCAGTTTGCCTCTCTGCCTGTTTTAGATGCCACTTGAATTCTAAATTCTTGGCCAACCAAAAGGTTCTTCTAGCCCAGTTCAGTCTAACTAGAGCCATCAGGGTTGCCTGGGATGGCTAGTTGGTTAGGACTGAGGAAAACTATATTTGAACGATTTCTTCCATTCCTCCTTCCTTCTCAAATCCTGAGCCATCTCTTCCTCGTAGGACACCCTTCTCTCTCTGATGCTGCTGCTGGGCTCTTAGCTTGGAGAGTAATTTCCTTCTCTCTTGTTCCCCACCTCCAATCAATCAGTCATTTGAGTTCTAGTGATTTTTATTCCTCCCATTTCTCACAACCATTTCTCCCTCCCTTTCCATTTCTTCTGTCCCGAGTGGTCTAGTTCCTCCCACTTGGTCTTCCATAAGAGCCTCCTCATTAGCCTTGACTCTAGAACATATAACCAGATTAAGCTTCCTTTTAAATAAAGTCCCCTTTCCTTTCATTCATCCATTCATACATACATATTCATTCATCTTGTTGATAGGGACAGAGTAAAAGGACAAAAAGCTTCCCTGGTAGCTCAGCTGATAAAGAATCTGCCTACAATGCAGGAGACCCCAGTTTGATTCCTGGGTTGGGAAGATCCACTAGAGAAGGGATAGACCACCTACTCCAGTATTCTTGGGGTTCCCTGGTGGCTCAGCTGGTAAAGAATCCACCTGCAATGCAGGAGACCTGGGTTTGATCCCTGGATTGGGAAGATCCCCTGGAGAAAGAAATGTCTACCTACTCCGGTATTCTGACCTGGAGAATTCCAAGCACTGTATGGTCCATGGGGTCGCAAAGAGTCAGACACGACTGAGCAACTTTCACAAAGGGACAAAACAGGTCATTAAATAGTTAATTCCACTAGGGTATTGTAAGTAGAAAAAATAGGGGAGACCGCTGTATTACTCAGATTAAAAAAATCAGGTTTGCTTAACCACAAAACCAAGCAGGTTTTGCTTGGCAACAAAACCATGCAACAGAAGTATGAGACATGCCCACAAACAATTAAACAATGGTGGCATGAGACATCTTGTCCAGTGAGCTCAATAAGTTAATGATTCCCTAGGACATGCTCTCTGCACACATAAAAAACAATAATTTGTGGACCTAGCTTGGTCATGTAGGAAGAAGAAAATTCTCTTGTTCAACCTAGAGGAGGAGCTGATGATGGAAGGATGACGTCTATTCAAGAAAAAGAAATTTCTTCTCCCTCTCCCTTTTACTTTGATTATAAAACTGCAGCCCGCTAAATTCTTGGGGTATGGCACCCTGTCACCCCCTGACTTATAAGACTCATAAGCATCCTATTCAAATAAATCATTTCTTAATCTGTCACTTTGCCTCTTCCTGAATTCTTTCTGCACCAAAACATAAAGGACTGTGGTACCAGAGCTCTTCGGAACCCCCCAGAATGATACCAAATGCTTTCATAGTGAAATTATTAGTTAAGTACCTACTATAAACCAGTGTTATGCTAGATTTTTGGGTTACAATAGTGATTAAGATACAAAATGATGCCTGTCCTTGCAGAGCTTAGATTCTATCAGGGATGGCTGACAAGTTAAATAAGTTATTCTAATAAAGCTTTTGCCACAGGAAACCTCAACTAGTGCATAGACTTAGGGAAGATCTCAGAGCAAGTTGCACTGAAGCTGAGAACAGAGGGCTGATTTGGATTTATCCATGCTGGAGAAGAGAGTGAAAGTGGTGATGGCAGTGTTGCAGACACTGAGAATCATGTACAAGCATGAAGGTCTAAAGGCAAGAGAGGATGGTGCATTTGAGGAACTAGAAAAGATCAGTAAATAAATAAATATAACAGGAGATGGAGGCAGGGGCCAGATCATGACAGGACTTCTAAACCATGATAAGGAGTTTGGACAATATCTTCAAGACAATGGAAAATGAATGAAGAGTTTTGAATAGGAGGAGAGACTTAATCAGATTTGCATTGTAGAAAGATTCCTCCGGGAGCTGGTGATGGACAGGGAGGCCTGGCTTGCTGCGGTTCATGGGGTCACAAAGAGTCAGACACGACTGAGCAACTGAACTGAACTGAACTGAAGATTCCTCTGACTGGTATGTGGAGATGGAGGGGACAGGACTGAGAAGAGGAAAACCAATTAAGAGGATGCTGCTGGATTCCAGGCAATGTCATTCCTCTAGAGGGGTTACCCTCATTACCAAATGAAATACATACTACATAGCCTCAGAGAAGGACCAGAGCCCTCCCCAAGCTACCTTCCACATTCCTTTCCAGTTTCATCTTTTCTTATAGGAAGTATATACCCTAGCCAGGCTTAGCTACCTCCTGGTCCCCATACAAAGCTCCACCTTTACCATTTGTTACGCCTGACCACTTCTGACCTAAGCACAGTACTTAGCTTGTTACACAAGCATTTATTTACTTATCACTGAAGCTGAATCTGTGGCCTTTAGTGACTGCAGTATTCATTTGCTCTTTCCATATTTTGTGTAGCATTTGTATGATCTTCAAGCTAAGAATGGTTTTGACATTTGTAAAGTGTTCTATTAAAAAATAAAAAAACAACAGGGAATTCCCTGATAGTCCAGTGGTTAGGATCTGTGATTTCTCTGCTGAAGGCCAGGGTTCAGTCCATGGTTGGGGAACTAAGGTCCTGCAAGCCTTGAGAAGTGGCCAAACAACAACAAGAGACCCTATGTGGTCCATAAAGCATAGAACATTTAGTATCTAGCCTTTCACAGAAAAAGTTTGCTGACCCTATCTAGAAAGTGAGACTCACAGGAGGCTGTTAAGCAAGCATGAAAGATCTCACATGACACAAAGAAGATCCCATGTGCTGCAACGAAGACCTGACACAGATAAATAAATAAATATTAAAAAAATAATACTGAGAATTCCTGCATTGAAGTGAAAGGATAGTTGGGAAATGTGACTTAGAAAAGAAGTGACTGGAGTTTGGGGGAGATTAACTGAGACCCAATATGTATCACTTCCTCTGAACACCAGATAATGCAAGAATTATCACCATCACAGCAACCAGCAGTTCTAATATACTAACCACTGCACAACAGGCAGGAAGGAGAAGTCACCAGGTACCATCTCTAGACTAATTCAGTTATAGTGAATTCCAAGGTTTAATTTTTTAAAGTTTCCTTTGTTGTACAAGCAACTCTTAAGGAATAAGCTGAAAATACAGTTTCTTAGAATCTATAAAACCAGACTGAGCCTGGGAAGGGTGAAGTCTCAGTGGAATTAATCTTATTTGTGTATTTGTGGGAGAGGGTAAGAACCAATATTCCTGTACCAATCCTGTAAGAGATTGTATATTCTAAATATAATATACCTCCATAATACCAAGGTGTATTATGATCCTTGGGGTCAGATTTTCTTTTTTTTTTTTTTAAATTCAGGATTTTGTGGGTTTTAGAAAAACAATATCTTCTATATACCATATTAAACCACATATATGGGGTCTAGAAGCACCCATTATAAATATATTGATGCTTCTGAAGCAAAATGGTGTGAATATACAAAGGATAAACAAAGTTTGAGAATTGATTTGCATCAGTTCAGGACAGATTTTGTTGCCAAATGAGTTAGCAAAGGAAAAAAAAACTTAACAGTTTTCAGAGTTGGGGGACTTTGCCATTTCAGGCAATGGGTTAGGAACCTATACAAAGCCTTGGTGCTATGAATCCTCAACAGGGAACACACACTCCATCTGTTAATACAGGATCGTAATGCTGACGGCAGTGACCTGTGCAATTGCTTTTCTTAAGAGTAATCTGTCCTTCCACTCTGTAGTAGTGAAGAATGTTCTTTGATCAGTGGTATCACTGATGGCAATTCTTCCTCTTAAACTCATCATCTGCTTTAAGTTACTGGTTAGGACTTAAGATGAGTTTCTCTTCAGTATGTGGATATAAAGAATCCAGAAAGGGGAGTGAGGTTTCTTGGATATACCTGCCATTTAAGAGACTGTGTGCACCCTCAACTCATCTGGGCCTCTGCTTTCTCATCTGTGAAACGAGAGGAGAGAACTATATGACCAAGTACACATTACGAGGCACAGAGTACAACTTGAATACAGATTTGTTTAATGGATGAAAGAATGGAAAGACCTTTCTATTTTAACATTCTATGAATCCATAATTTCTAATTCCTGCTTCCTGAACTTTGGGGAGGTTAAGTAGTCACACAGAGAAGGATTTTGTAAATGCCACTTGTGTACCCTTAAGAGCTGAGGGATTTATAAATGTGTTAGTGTGACTGAATCTGATTAAAGTCTAGAAAAGAGGGCATGAAAAGTCATGGCTAAATGTGAGTGGTGTATACACCTCAGGAGTGTTGATCTGTGTTGGTGCATGTGTGTGTGCACACACTTGAGTACTAACGTGTAAGGGTTGATTGAGAGGCTATGGGAGACAGCAGTGTCCAGAGCATCTCTGTAAGGTAGGGAGATGGTGTATCAGTATTCAGTGGGCACTGAGTGTACGCCAAAGACATCCCTTAGCTATGACACTGGGGATAAGTTGACACCTTCCTCCTTTAGGTCAAGGCCTTGGTCCCCAGAGGAAAGGAAAGAATTGTAATGTCCCAGTGCTGGGGGATGGCTAACCGCCTATTGGGACAGAGGTATAGTGAAAGATGAGAGCTGAAGAACAGGTGAAGGCAGCAGAATCTTCTTGAAGACTGCAAGCAATATTAGCTGCTGTTCTAACTAGGTGTTCATGAGGTGCAGTCCTGACAGCCTGCTCTGGGCTGTGCTGGTGGCACCTGGGAGGGGAGCCAGGATTTTTTTTTTTTTAAGATGTTTCCTGAATGGTTTGTCTTCTCAGTCATTGCCCATAGGACTCAGAGAAGCTGTAGGAATATGCAGGTGCAGATACAATGCCCGGCTTCACCTCCAACACTGTGGGAAGGGACTGCACATCACAGGGCAGGGCCCTGTGCTCCTGTACTCCACTTAGAGCCTGGGGAGAGTGACCTCCTGGGGTATCCATGCTGGATGTATTTGAATTTTTTTACAAGCGTGTTACCACTTTGTAATAAGAAACACTTTGATGCTTTCACACTGTGGTGTTGGAGAAGGCTGTTGAGAGTCCCGTGGACAGCAAGGAGATCAAACCAGTCAATTCTAAAGGAAATCAATCCTAAATATTCATTGGAAGGACTGATGCTGAAGCTCCAATAATCTGGCCACCTGATGCAAACAACCGATTCACTGGAACAGACCCTGATGCTGCGAAAGACTGAAGGCCAAAGGGGAAGGGGGTGACAGAGGATGAGATGGTTGGATGGCATCATCAACTCAATGGACGTGAATCTGAGCAAACTTCGGGAGATGGTGAAGGACAGGGAAGTCTGGCGTGCCACAGGCCATGGTGGCAAAGAACTGAACACAACTGAGTGACTGAACAACAACAAGAAACAATAAAGGAGGATAGAAATAAAATACTAGAAGCTGTTTGACACAACATCAAAGGAATTTAAGAAACTGGACAGAGAGTTATATTTGTTGTGTGATAGTGAGCCTGGGGAATTTGCAAGGCCCTCCTCCCCTTTTGTACCTTAAATTCAGCATGCAATTTGCTCTCAGTACCTACTGCTGTTGTCAGTAAAATGTAGGGCTTTCTCATGGCATATCTTCCTATTACCTGGGGCTCTTGCTCTGCCCTGGAACACGCTCAAAGCCTGTTACTTTTCTCGCTCATAGCTACAGTTTCTGACATGCCAAAAGCTGGGAGAAGCAACACTTAATTTTTGTTGTGGTTTAGTTTCTCAGTCAAACTAGCTATACCAAATACTGAGGGTCTGGACCAGAGGAGTAATATCTCTCATTCATAGTTACCTAGATTCCTCACACCAGATGTTCAGCAGCTGCAGAAGGATCCCGCTGCCTTACACATGTTTCATCCACCTGGGTGGTTGGTGATGTGCCTGGCTGGGCTGAGCGTGGGAGGCTCCACTGGGGCTACTGACCCATTCCTTAATGTTCACCCAGGCTTATTAGTGATGGAAATTTCTGGGGTAGCAGGAGAGTGACAATATGCTCTACCTACTTAGTTAACAAGAAGAACAGCCAATCAGGCAACAAATCCTTTTTGAATGCCATGGGACTTGACATGAATCCCTGTCACTTCTCTCCAGGGGAGTTAAGCAGTGTCTCCTCCCTAGACACACTGTATTATAATAATTTGTTCATTTGTCTGTCTCTTCTAGGCTGAACACTCATTAATGGCAGAGCCTTTCCCTTACTCATCTCCATGCCCATCGCCTCCCTACTACCCCTAGCTCTAATGCCTAAGCTCAGCACAAAATAAGCCCTCAATAAATGTTTCTCTCAATTGAGTCAATTTACTATATGCTCAATATAAATGAATATGGGAATTCCCTGTCAGTTCAGTGGTTAGGACTCAGTGCTTTCACTGCCATAGGCCTGGGTTCGATCCCTGGTCAGGGAAACTAGGATCTTGAAAGCTTACATGGTGCAGCCAAAAAGAAAAAAAAAGAGGAATAAAGGGTCCCTAGAAAAACAAGTCCCTGACTTTGGATGGCAAACAAACACATAACTAACAAAAAAAGGAGGAGAGAAGAAGTACTAGAGTTGAGGTACAAGTGAAAGAAATGCCTCAGGTAGGCAGAAAAAAGAGTGTGGTTAAACTGCTCAGGGTCTTGGGTGACTTCATGGATTATTGTTGACCTCTGATTTCCTCAGCCTCCTTCCAATATTGGGCTGTAGCTCCTGGAGTGCTCAGACATTCTGTGCTGCTCTTGCCAGTTCTTCCCTCTTTCGCATGGTTCTATTTAGCACACAGCCTCTGCTGTCCTTCCCCTTTGGCAGTCTCCTTGAATTTCCTGCCCTAGAGAGAGGCTTCCTTTTATAGCCATCAGGCCACTGGTAGCCAAATGTGCACTGCCAAAGCCAATTACTGAGATTTCCATCCTATTTTAATCAATTATTTGGCTAGAGCTTTTTTTTAAAAAAAAAAAAATCCTTATTAGAGTATAATTGCTTTACAATGTTGTGTTATTTAGGTTGGTGCAAAGTAACTGCAGTTTTGCATTGTCTAACTGTGCTGTTTGATATTGGAATACATTCTTAAATAAATGTGATTATGTTACACATCATTTTAATGCACATTTCTTGTATTTTTTTTGGCTAATGACTTATTACTTGCTGTTTATTTTATATTTATTTTAGACTAGGGAAATGATGTCTAGACAAGAAGTAAGTTCAAGCAATGTTCTTATTTGAGTTCAAAACGGTACGTAAAGCAGCAGAGACAACTTGCAACATCAACAATGCTTTTGGCACAGGAACAGTTAATGAACGTACAGTGCAGTGGTGGTTCAAGAAGTTTTGCAAAGAAGACAAGTGCCTTGAAGATGAGGAGTGCAGTGGCTGGCCATCAGAAGTTGACAACAACTGAGAGCCATCATTGAAGCTGATCCTCTTACTACAGAAGTTGCCAAAAAACTCAACATCAACTGTTTTATGGTCGTTCAGAATTTGAAGCAAACTGGAAAGGTGAAAAAGCACGATAAATGTGTGCCTCGTGAACTGACCGAAAATTTTAAAAATCGTCGTCTTCTCTTATTTTATGCAACAATAATGAGCCACTTATTGATTGGGCTGTGATGTGTGACAAAAAGTGGATTTTACATGACAAATGGCAATGACCAGTTCAGTGGTTGGACTGAGGAGAAGCTCCAAAGCACTTCCCAAAGCCAAGCTTGCACCAAAAAAAGGTCATGGCCACTGTATGGAGATCTGCTGCCTGTCCAATCCACTACAGCTTTCTGAATCCCAGCAAAGTCATTACATCTGAGAAATATGCTCAGCAAATGATGAGATGTATGGAAAACTGCAATGCCTGCAGCCAGCATCATATAGAAAGGGCCCGATTCTTCTTCACCACGACGCCCCACCACCCATTGCACAACCAATGCTTCAAAAGTTGAATGAATTTTGGTTTCTTCCAGGTATAGGCCTAGTAGTGGGATTGCAGGGTCATATGGTGGTTTTATCCCTGGATTTTTTAAGGAAACTCAACCCGGGTCTCTATAACAACCTAGAGGGGTGGGATAGGGAGGAAGGTGGGAGGAAGGTTCAAAAAGGAGGGAACATATGTATAGCTATGGCTGATTCATGTTAACATTTGGCAGAAACCAACACAATTCCGTAAAGCAATTATCCTTCAATTAAAAAATAAATAAATATTTAAAAAATAAAAAAAAAGTTGAATACCTTGGGCTACAAGTTTTGCCTCATCCGCCATATTCACCTGACCTCTTGTCAACTGACTATCACTTCTTCAAGTATCTGGGCAACTTTTTGTAGGGGAAAGGCTTCTACAACCAGCAGGAAGCAGAAAATGCTTTCTAAGAGTTTGTCGAACCCCGACACATGGATTTTTTATGCTACAAGAATAAACTTTCTCACTGACAAAAATGTGTTACTTGTAATCATCCCAATTTTGTTTAATAAAGATGTGTTTCAGCCTAGTTATAATGATTTAAAATTCATGGTCCAAAACTGAAATTACTTTCTCACCAACACAAATGGTTTCTACTGTACAGCAAATGGAAGCAGCCCTACATATACATACATCCCCTCTTTTTTCGATTTCCTTCCTACTCAGGTCATCACAGAACACTGAGTAGGGTTCTCTGAGTTATACAATAGATTCTCATTAGTTATCTATTTTATACATAGTATCAACAATGTATGCATATCAATCCTAATCTCCCAATTCATCTCACTCCCCCTTCCTGCCCTTGTACATGTGTTTGTTATCCACGTCTATGCCTCTATTTCTGTTTTGCAAATAAGATCATCTATGCCATTTCCCTAGATTCCACATATATGCATTAATATGTGATGTTTGGTTTTCTCTTTCTGACTTACTTCATTCTGTATGGCAGTCTCTAGGTTTATCCATGTCTATACAAATGACCCAATTTTGTTCCTTTCTAAGGGCTGAGTAATATTCCATTGTATATATGTCCTGCATCTACTTTATCCATTCCTCTGTTGATGGACATTTAGGTTGCTTAGAGTTTTTCTCAAGAAGCCAAATCACACAGTGGAAAGATCATTAGGTCCTGCACATCCAAACTAGGTTGGTGGCCTGGGGTTGTGGGAAGTAGTCAGTGACCTGAGTCAGGGGTACAGGTGCCAAGTTTCTGATCCTCTTCCAAGGGATAGTTCTAGGCGTTTCATTACAATCTCCTAACACAATGGGGAGACCATTTTCTTTCTCATTTCTATCTCATGGGATGAAAGTTACCAGTATGCTGCCTAATATGTGGGGTTCTGTGCAAAATAAAAATGTGGAGCCAGTTGCTAAAAAGTTAAGAATTTCAAGGAACACCTTAAACTAAGCAAGCATGAGGCCCTCTAAGCATGAGGCCCTATGCAACTGCTCACATGAACACTCACGAAACCATTTTTGGTTATAAGAAAGAGAAAGCTGATACTAATAGTGTGACATGGTGGCTATAAAGAAGTTTCTGAGAAAAAACCAAAGTTTGTGGATTAGGGGAAACATTAAATTACACTCAGTAGTTTCAGCAGTAAGTTATATAATGATAAGATTGCTTCTAGACATTCCCTGCAGCTGTCTATGCTCCAGGCATGAGACATCTTAATGGAGCAGAGGCCAAAATGGAACATGAGATATCTTAATGGAGCAGAGGCCAAAAATGGACATAGGTTCTAGGTCCAGCCCTGCCAAGAATTCACTGTAGGACTTCTGGAAAGTTACTTTCTCTCTGTGGGCACTTTTTCTTCACCTGTACTGTCAGGGAATGTTTGACGGGAGGATTCCTACATGCTGTCTCTCATGAGTCCTTTGTCCCTCTTCAAGCGGAACAGCACACTGCTCCCAGGGACTGAGGTCATTGTGTGAGGCAGGCTTGGGTCTCCTTTAGTAAACATTTTCTTTATGACAAAACTGTTTAGTCTTGCTCCCCTTTCTTGAGATATGGATTGTCTCCTGACCTTGTGACTAACATTACCCCTTGTTCCCTTGGTAACGGTTGCTATATGTTTGGTTTTCTGATCGCTATCATTCCCGAAAGAAGTTTCTTGTACCACAGCCTATATATACTCATAGAAAAATCATTAAGGCACCTTTGCTCCATCAGAGCTTAGGTCCCCGTGTCTTTTTTGTCTCTCTCTCTCTCTTTCTGGCTGACTCTCTGGAGCGTGGAGACCCGTCGTGCTCACTTTCCTGCCCGGGCTTTTAAGACCCTCTCGAGAAGGCACTTTGTGCCTTTACCCCCTTGAGAGGGTGCCTGGTGCCTTCATAAGCGATTTAAGTCCTGTGTCAAGGGCTTTGTTGGTCCTCTGCGTAAACCAGGGAATATCAGCCTCTTTCTCTCTTTTACTTTCTTATCGTTGACTCCGTACCACCAGGTTCCAGTCCATTAAAGGACCACAACACTGTACAAAAACAATTTGAATTAGATGGTTAAGTTCTCTTCTAACTCTGACTGTAAGCATCTATGGAGGAGGCCCCTTTTGTCTTGTCACTTTAGCAAAGCTATACTGTAACTAACCTTAAGCCAGGCATCACCACCACCATGATCTACTCATCTCCTGCCCAAGCACACTTTTTACATCTTTTGATCACATAATACCTTGCCTAATCTGTTGATTCTTTCTGTAGATCAAAATACTAGAAATGAAGAATAAGTAATTAACAGATGAGCAGATCTCTTCCCTAGTCTTCCCTTCAGTAATCTCATAAATTATATGAACAAGATATTATCTAAAGAAAGATCACAAGTAGTCAACAAGCCTGCACACCGGGGATATGGCAATAAATGTGTTCCCCTATCTCAATGATTAATAGATTACTTCCCCTTTTCCCTTAAAAAACTTCCATGGCCTAGCAGAATCTTCAGAGTTGGCTTTTGGGGACGTGAGTCCACCTTCTCCCCAGAAAGCTGGCTTTCTGATTAAAAGCAACATTTTTTATTTCTACCAACAATTGCCTCTCAAATATTAATTTTTGAGCAACAAGGAGCCAGACCTCAGTTCAGTAACATAACCTGCTGTGAATCCATATGAGCAGCATCCCCTTCAGAGAGGCTGCAACACACTCTGTTGAATATTCCTTTTGATGGTAAGAATTAGCCCTCTGAAAATAAATCTGATTTCAGGAAGCAGATAATGATTTATAGCTAAGTCTAGTAAGGATAGTAATATATGGCCTAAATCAGGAGAATTTATAATTAAAAAACAATTTTCATTTTAAGCTGACACATTGGAAGGACTGATGCTGAAGCTGAAACTCCAATACTTTGGCCACCTGATGCGAAGAACTGACTCATTGGAAAAGACCCTGATGCTGGGAAAGATTGAAGGCGGGAGAAGGGGACAACAGAGGATGAGATGGTTGGATGGCATCACCAACTCAATGGACATGAGTTTGAGGCCAGGCGTGCGGCAGTCCATAGGGTCACAAAGAGTCAGACATAATTGAGCAACTGAACTGAAGCTGACACAACCAGAATTAAGATAGCCTGTTGAGTGTTTTTACTCAAAATTATAATTCTGAGAGGCCGTAAATTCATTCGAATGTTGCAAGTTGCTTAAAATGTCTTTAGAATTCTAGACATTCTAAAGGCAATTTAAAAGTTACACAAGAAAAAGCACCATATAATTTAATAATCACAACTTTTATTTTGGAATGGAAACCTGTTTCAGTTAAGGACCAGATACGCACCCAAAAAGTAATCAAGATCCTTAAAGAAGCCTCCTTTTAAATTGGTCTTCTATTTTGAAAAACATATTTAGAAGAGTGTATAAAATATTAAACTCACTAGGTTTTAGAATTAATGAGAAGAGGGAAATTCCCTGGTGGTCCAGGGGCTAGGACTCTGTGCTATCACTGATGAAAACAAGGGTTCAAACCCTGGTTGGGGAACTAAAATCCCACAAGCTGCATGGCATGGTGAAAAAAAGAAAAAAAATAATAATTAATGAGAAGAGAATTAAACAGGTGGGGCTTTCCAGGTGGCGCTAGTGGTAAAGAACCTACCTGCCAATGCAGGAGACTCAGCAGACTTGGTTTGATCCCTGGGTTGGGAAGATCCCCTGGAAGAAGACATGGCAACCCACTTCAGTATTCTTGCCTGGAGAATCCCATGGACAGACAAACCTGGCAGGCTGCAGTCCATAGGGTTGAAAAGAGTCAGACACGACTGAAGCGACTTAGCATGCAGCACACACAAAATAGTCAGAAAAGGAAAGTACAGAGGAGAAAGTTAAGTAGGGAGGAAAAGTTGAAGAAATATAAGAATTATGGGGATTGGAGAAAGGGGGTAAGTGAAACTCTAACTCTATAATTTTTTTTGGAAGAACGGAGTCTTAACCACTAGACCTCCATGGAGTTCCCTCCGTAATTTGTTTTAAATAAAAAAGACTTGAAGCAAATATAGTAATAAATATGGATGACTCTGGGTGGAGGTTACATGAAATTCTCCATGTTTAAAAATATTCTCACAATAATGAAAAAAAAAAAGGAATTGTAAATTGTACTGTGGTCTGGTCTCTCTCTGTATCTGGTAGATCACAGCCCTTTGAGATGCTGATTAGATTCAGAGTTCTTAGAACTTAGACTTTCTAAAGAGTGGGGCAATTATTTATAGCCAAGCCGAGATTTGATTTTCTCTCTGAATGGGCTGTTTCTCTTTAAAAAGAATAAAGCATCCAACTCACAAGACCAGGGTTGTGACTTAGTGTTGCTTATCCCTAAGGGGACTCCAACTTGCCCAGGTCAGGAGAGAAGAGAAGGAAGGAAAAGTTAGCACCATAAGCATCAATGAGAATCAGTCATTGTCAGATATGGGTTTATGCTTGACCTCCAGCTTTTCTCTCTACAACCTTGGGTGAAAAATAGGTAACAAGCTATGGGCAGAGTTGTGGACTTGTACCTTCTAATCTGAAAAAAAGGGCTTCATTCCCCTTGTTTATTTTATGCTATTTTTTTCATTTTTGGCTACGCCACATGGCTTGTGGGATTTTTAGTTTCCCGACCAGGGATTGAACCCAAGCCCTTGGGAGTGACAGCACAGATTCTTAACCACTGAATCACCAGGGAATTCTTCCACTCATCTTGTTTAGAATGTCACGGCCATTCATCATCTCCTTCTCCAAATCCTATACTTCCCTTCAGAAGCCTGTTTAAGTCTTGCGTCCTCCAGGCCCGTAGCACTGGCCTATTTCTGGGTTCTTGCCTTCAGCCAAGCAAGATGGGGCCCTCTACTTGGGGACTGCCTATATTGTCCTCTCTTAAGATTTCTATGGAAAGCCAGTCCCACCCTTATGTTACTCTGAATCCCTCTATCTGCTGATTCAGGCCTCAGAGTCCACAATCAATGATGTCTCCAGGTAATGTTTTCCTTCAGACAACCTCTGTCAGCTAGTCTGAATTCCATGTGAAAATAGAGAGGGATAATTCACAAAACAGAATTTAAGCCACATTCTGCCTCAAAATATCTTCCCTTAACTAGTCAGATTCCATAGCATGTCTTATGGGCTATAAGGATCAAGTGCAAATGCTCTCGGTCATGGTTAAGTTGGTAGCAATTAGCACTCCCGGATTAGTTTTCTACTTTCCTATCTAAGGGCAGACCTCTGAAGAAAGGAAAGAAGAAGCAAAGAAAGAAGGGTTCGAGAGAGTTTTCAGGCACTGTGTTAGGAGGGTAGATTCTGCTGAGGGTGAGTGCGAGACCCTAAAAGAGAGAAAGAAACTTATGAAAATACCTGGAGAGCCCTGGTCACAAATTTGG
This sequence comes from Cervus canadensis, assembly GCF_019320065.1. NCBI lineage: Eukaryota > Metazoa > Chordata > Mammalia > Artiodactyla > Cervidae > Cervus > Cervus canadensis. Next base: position 62,517,019 of record NC_057395.1, on the reverse strand, counting down.
CTCTCTTCTCAAGATTTCATCTTGTGAATGAGTTTGAAGAAAGATACTTTAGGGACTGAGCCCAACCTTCTGAGGGATCCTTTAATCACCCTCATCTAGACATCCAGGCAAAACATTAGAAAGACAAGGCCAACTGAGCATGAGGAACTCACTTAACTTCTGAAGTTGTTTGCTCTTGTTCTCTGTCTTTGGTTAACCTAGTTACCAAAGCTAGGATAGCTTTGATTAGCAATTCAGCAGATTCTGAACCTCTGGGACTGTTGCCTGGACAACTGTAAATGTCTCTTAATTAACATCCTGTCTTCATTCTTGTCTTGTTTCATCCATTTCCAAAATAGCAGAGAGATTTTTTTTTTGAGGGGTAGGGAGAGGGGGAATTAAAATCACATCCCCTGCTTAAAGACTTTAATAGTTTCCCATTGCTCTTCAAATAAAATCACAAATTCTTATAAGGCCTTGTTGTTACTGTCTCTGCCCTCATCTGATAGACTCTCCCACTCAATTACTAGGTTTTAGACATATTTTACTCCTTCTACCTCGGCCCTAATGTTCATTCTCTGGTCTTGAACTTGATTCTTTTAGTTCTTCACCTGGCTGGATCATTGGCAATCTTTGGATCGCTGTACAAATATTGTATGTACAAATGGTGGTCCTCCTTTGACCACTTTATCTAAAAAGTGTCCTTCCTTGGTATTTATCTATCTCATCATCCTATTTCTTTCATAGCTTTTATCCACAATGTAACAATTAATAATTGTTAATAATAAATATTTATTTTGTATGGACTTTCCTTTTCTTGTAGAATTTAAACTCCCTGAGGGCAGGGGCCTTGCTATCATATTCGTTTTGTTGCTCCCACTACCCAGCAGTACTTGGCACAAAGCAAGGCACTCAATAAATATTTGGTAAATGAATGAAGAGAAAAGAAAGCCAGCAACAGAAAATCCTCAGGTTTGTTGGTCTCTTTGGGCCAACAAGACTGGAGAGCTGTCAGATTTCATATCATATCAGATTTCAGTCAGACGGTAATTTCATACTTTTTTCCTTGGCCTTTGTTTTGTCATACTGGGGCTTAGACAACCCTTAAATTGCATTAGCATCCCTTACCTGGCTGCTAAGATATACTCAGGACTATGGCTTTTCTCAGGGCTCCCCCGGTGGCACAGACAGTAAAGAATCCGCCAGCAATGCAGGAGACCTGGATTCAGTCCGTGGGTCGGGAAGATCCCCTGGAGAAGGGAATGGCTACCCACTCCAGTATTCTTGCCTGGAGAATTCCATAGACAGAGGAGCCTGCGGGCTACCGAATATGGGGTCACAAAGAGCTGGACGCGACTAAGAGACTAACGCTAACTCACTGTGGCTTTTCTTCATATCTTTGATCTTGCATTTGATCAAGAAAAGGGAAAAGAGGGGTTTCCTGGCTGTCCGGTAGTAAAGAATCCACCTGCCAAAGCAGGGGACACTGGTTTGATCCCCGTTCTGGGAAAATCCCATGTGCCGCGGAACAACTAAACCTGTGTGCCACAACAAAAGAAGCCGCCACAATGAGAAGCTGTGTACCACAACTAGAGAAAGCCCATGCACAGCAACCAAGACCCAGCACTGCCAAAAATAAAAGAAATAAATAAAAAATTTTAAAATAAAGGTAAAAGAAATAATCTAATTTATGGATAAAAATGACTAAGGGGAACTGAGATGAGGATATAAGAACCACAGGGCTTTAGCACTGAAAGAGATCTTAGGAATCATCTTGTCCAGGGAACTTTAACCGGGCTGTGCATTCAGGTTGTCAGGAGAACATTTTGCTCCTTTGCTAACAGTACTTTGTTAAGATATTATTTCTATACAGTAAAATGCACCAATTTTAAGTATCGAGGTTGATGAATTCTAACTTTATACACTTGTGTAACCACCACTCAGGTCAAGACATAGAACATTTCTTCCATTCCTGAAAGTTTCATTGTGCCTCTTTCCAGGCAATATCCATTTTTACTCATCAGAGGTAACGTCTATTCTGACTCCTACCACCATAGATTGATTTTGCTGGTTTTTGTACTCACATAAATGGAATCACAGGGCGTCCCAGGTGGCTCAGTGGTAAAAAACACCTGCTAAGCAGAAGACGCAGGTTTGATCCCCGGGTCCAGAAGATCACCTGGAGTAGGAAATGGCAACCCACACCGGTATTCTTGCCTAGAGAATTCCATGGACTGAGGAGCCTAGTGGGCTACAGTCCACAGGGTCACAAGAGTAGGACATGATTGAAAAAAAAAAAAAGAGTAGGACATGATTGAACGACTGAGCATGTAAATGGAATCATACTGAATGATGATTCAGCTTTTGTATCTGACTTCTTTTGCTCAATATCATGTTTTTGAGGCTTCATTCATTTTTTTGTTTTTGTTTTTTTTTTTTACCATGCAAGAAAACTTTTATTAACATTTTGAACAGGTTCAGCTATTACTGAAACCGGTAATCTCTAAACTTAAATTGGGGTAAATGGCTAGAGTGCAGAACGATGCCATCATTGGGCATTATGAACAGAAGACTGAAGAATTAACAGCCACCCCTCAGACGAAGGACCAGGTGCAGGGTCGACTCTTTCTGGATGTTGTAATCAGAAAGAGTGCAGCCATCTTCCAGCTGTTTGCCGGCAAAGATGAGCCTCTGCTGGTCAGGGGGAATGCCTTCCTTATCCTGGATCTTGGCCTTCACGTTCTCGATGGTGTCACTGGGCTCCACCTCCAGAGTGATGGTCTTGCCGGTCAGGGTCTTCACGAAGATTTGCATTTTGACCTGTGAGTGAATGCGAAGACGCCTCAAATTCAATCACGCCGCGTCGCCTCCAAGACGATACAGGAAGCCAACAATGCCAGTCGCCTCTCCATTTTTTTGTATGCATAAGTAGTTTGTTCTTTTTTTAATAGCTGATTAGTATTCCACTATAAATATACCACATTTGTTCATCCATTTTCTCATGGAACTTTTACAAAATGTAAACGCCAAAGCCTGTCCTCATCTCACTGAATCTAGACTTCCAGGGATGGAGTTTGAGAGACATACTTTCAATAAGTTTCTAGGCAATTGTGATGTACAGCCATGTGCAAAAACACTGATTTTGTCCATTCAATCTGGTTCTACAGATAAGAAAACTGACAGCAGGAAAGAAATTTCCCAAGCAGACACTTGAATCAGTTGAGTCAAGCTTAGAACATTTTCCACTGTGCCACTCTTTTCCTTGGAAGACAAGTCAAGTTGCTAATTACTGACAAGGGCAGAGACGTGAGTCATAAGAGCTTCCATTTATTGAGTACCTGTTATACACTAGGCTCTGCTCTAGGCACATGAGTCTAGCTCTTTGTGACCCTATGGACTATAGCCAGCCAGGCTCCTCTGTCCATGGGATCCTCCAGGCAAGAATACTGGAGTGGGTTGCCATTTCCTTCTCCAGGGGAATCTTCCTGAACCAAGGACAGAACTTGAGTCTCTTATCGCTCCTGCATTGGCAGGCAGGTTCTTTACCACTAGTGCCACCTGGAAAGCTCCTATAGGCACATTATGTACATTTAATCCTCTTAACAATTTGTGTATCACAGCTGAGGACACTGAAACCCAGAGCAGCCCAAGGGACAGAGGTAACATGTGACAGAGAGAGGAGTTGATCCCAAGCCTTCCCAACTCCAGAGTCACACAAGAAGGTTGGTACTTTAGCCTGAAGTGAAAAGAAGGAAAATTACAAACTGCTTGGTTTGGTGGTCTTCCATTCTGGCCCAGTCCAGCTTGCTAGAGTAGTTCAATTCAGCTCAGTTCAGTTCAGTTGCTCGGTCGTGTCTGACTCTTTGCGACCCCATGAATCGCAGCACACCAGGCCTCCCTGTCCATCACCAACTCCCGGAGTCCATTCAAACTCATGTCCACTGACTTGGTGATGCCATCCAACCATCTCATCCTCTGTCATCCCCTTCTCCTCCTGTCCTCAATCCTCCCCAGCATCAGGGTATTTTCAAATGAGTCAGCTCTTCACATCAGGTGGCCAAAGTATTGGAGTTTCTGCTTCAACATCAGTCCTTCCAATGAACACCCAGGACTGATCTCCTTTAGGAGGGACTGGTTGGATCACCTTGCAGTCCAAGGGACTCTCAAGAGTCTTCTCCAACACCACAGTTCAAAAGCATCAATTCTTCGGCACTCAGCTTTCTTCATGGTCCAACTCTTACATCCATACATGACTACTGGAAAAACCATAGCCTTGACTAGATGGACCTTTGTTGACAAAGTAATGTCTCTGCCTTTTAATATGCTGTCTAGTTTGGTCATAACTTTTCTTCCAAGGAGTAAACGTCTTTTAATTTCATGGCTGCAATCACCATCTGCAGTGATTTTGGAGCCCCCAAAAATAAAGTCTGTCACTGTTTCCCCATCTATTTGCCATGAAGTGATGGGACCGGATACCATGATCTTAGTTTTCTGAATATTGAGCTTTAAGCCAACTTTCTCACTCTCCTCTTTCACTTTCGTCAAGAGGCTCTTTAGTTCTTCTTCACTTTCTGCCATAAGGGTCGTGTCATCTGCATATCTGAGGTTATTGATATTTCTCCTGGCAATCTTGATTCCGACTTGTGCTTCTTCCAGGCCAGCATTTCTCATGATGTACTCTGCATATAAGTTAAATAAGCAGGGTGACAACATACAGCCTTGACATACTCCTTTTCCTATTTGAAACCAGTCTGTTGGTCCATATCCAGTTCTAACTGTTGCTTCCTGACCTGCATACAGATTTCTGAAGAGGCAGGTCAGGTGGTCTGGTATTCCCATCTCTTTCAGAATTTTCCACAGTTTATTGTGATCCACACAGTCAAAGGCTTTGGCATAGTCAATAAAGCAGAAATAGATGTTTTTCTGGAACTCTCTTGCTTTTTCTATGATCCAGCGGATGTTGGCAATTTGATCTCTGGTTCCTCTGCCTTTTCTAAAACCAGCTTGAACATCTGGAAGTTCACGATTCACGTATTGCTGAAGCCTGGCTTGGAGAATTTTAAGCATTGCTTTACTAGCATGTGAGATGAGTGCAATTGTGCAGCAGTTTGAGCATTCTTTGGCACTTCCTTTCTCTGGGAAATATTTGTTACAGTAGAAATGAAAACAAAACAGTGTTCACCCCATTTCTCAAACTGGTTTTAGAATTCCTTTAGTTCTGTACACTCAGTGCTCTATCAGTGAAAGTGGTTGACTGGCCGATTGATTGACTAAAAATGCAGCAGCTAAAGTTCACTTAATCACTAGCTCTTCCTCCTCTATTGTCCCTGGTTGGGGGTGGGGACTTTGAATGCTGCCAGCAGGTCTGTCAGAGATGTTCTCCACAAATGGAAAGCTAATTTCCCAAAGTGGGGAGGGCCTTGACTCTTTCATCAGGGAGTAAATTGACCCTAGCAATCAGAGAGACAAGAATGAGTCAGAAATACATTTGCTAGTTGAGATGCTGAACCTTGAGTCCTGAGGGACTCCAGGACTTCAGAACCTGGAGTTTTTCAACAACACACTGTGTTTTTCAATAATGAGGGAGTCTGGAAAGTATAAGGGATGACTGGCTGAGGAAAGTGGAGACCTGGCTTTTGTAGCTGGTATGGTTGGGGGAAGCAGGATGGGAATAGATAGAAGGAAGAGAAAAAAGCTTGTGGATACTTACAAAGACTCTCTCCCTGACCAAAGTTTAGTTAAGTTTCTCTGAGCCCTCTTTTTAATTAGGCCTTGACTTTGGCCCTCCATTCTTTGACCTGCATAGCTCAGATTTTGCAAGAATCCTGTTAATTTAGTGAGAACCCCCCCCACCCTTGATATATGATCACTCAATATCTAATAAAGTTTTTCATCTCCCACCTTTGATGTATAAGCCTGCCTTTAGCAAGACTCCTGTTAGGTTAGGTTAGCAAGAATCCCCTTATCTTTGATGTCTCCTCTTAGTAATTTTCCATCCTTTGATCATCTCCCTGTCCTCACTGGCTAAAAATTCCCAACTTTCCTTGTTTGTATTCTGAGTTGAGCCTGATCTTCCTCTCCTATTGCAACATCCCTATGGCCACAGTTTTGAGTACAGTCTTCTTTACCATTTTAACCAATATTGGAATAAACAATACCAAGATGACTTGATCTCTTGGGCTATATCTATACACATAGACTGATTTGACTATTGTGACTGAATTGACTAGTTTAATTCTTATGACTTACAGATGACAAACAATAATATTCTAATAATATTCTATTATTAGAATAATAATATTCTCATTCTATTATTAGAATACTAGTATTCTATTAATATCATTGGGGCTTCCCTGGTGGCTCAGAGGTTAAAGCATCTGCCTGCAATGTGGGAGACCTGGGTTTGATCCCTGGGTTGGGAAGATCCCCTGGAGAAGGAAATGGCAACACACTCCAGTATTCTTGCCTGGAGAATCCCATGGACGGAGGAGCCTGGTGGGCTATAGTCCACGGGGTCACAAAGTTATTATATTTTTATTATATATTATTATATTATTATTATTATTCTAGAATATTCTAATATTCTAATAATATTCTGGTCTGGGTTTTACGTGGACAGCCTGCTTCAGGACTCTTCTGAGACCAGGAACCATGTGGCAGGCTCGGGCTCTGCCCAAGAGGCTCTGCATTAGAATTCTAGAGAAGGCTTCATGCTGTGCTCCTCTTCAAGAAACAAAAGGACACAAAACATCTTGGCAGCTGCATGTCAATGTGAAGTCTGTCTGCTGTTCTACTGAAACAGGATTCAAGAGTTCCAGTTGCCAGATACGCATTCCCACAGTATATAAGGAATGCAATGCTGGTAGGAGCTGCTAAAATGATTAATCTCCTGACATCATTCCCTTTGGCTTGATTTAACTTTTATCACTCAACAAAGATCACTGTGGGGACTTTACTGATTATGGTTTTACTCTCCAGAAACTACTTCTGTCTCTTCTCTCTGGCCCAGTAATTACGCTCTCTTCTAGTGTTCTGAATTCCTTTCACTTGGGCACTCTTTCCTTGTTGAGCGTGGCCTGAAGCTGGGTGGATGGTCTTCTACAGCTCTCAACAACTTTCCAGCAGAAGGAAGAGAAGAGGCTTTGATGTCAGAAAAATTTCCTGCAGAAAAGGATCAAGGCAGACCAAAGGGAATATACCGGAGCAAACCTTAAGACCATGTGTGAATTAGAGAAACTTTGTGTTTAAACAAAGTAGAAAAGGTTTAGAGACAGACAACTGTGGAACTGTGTTTTAGAATGGGTCAAGATCTCTCAGTCTCACAAAGGCCCCTAAAATAGCCAAAGAAAATCCAAAGTGACTCCAATGTTCCACCTCTTAAGCCTCCTACAGCCTCTCTGATGAAAATGGCAGAACAGAGGTCCAGTGTTGCTGAAACAGAACAAATGCATCCACAGTTGAAAATATTAACCTGAGCTTTCCTCTGGAATGTGCTGAAAAGGGCATCCACCCTGAAAAACCAAACACTTAGAAAGGAAAAGGAAGATTTCAAACAAATGAAGTTTGATTGTCTGATTTTGCTCTAATAAACATGAAATGAACCAATTCTTCACATGAAGACTGATTTGAAATCCCAAATTCTACTCTCTGAAAGTCTTTAGAAATCTGATACTACTGGTGACTTCCTGAAGACATTAAAGAAGCGCTAAAATGTGATTCTGGCGTCAGGGCTGAGATTTTAAAGTATGTCTTTCTGAGGAACTTTTTTCTTTTGCTGCTAGAAAGTGGAAAAAGCAGGGTAGAGAGAAATAAGAAGCTACTAGCACACAAAAGTTAGACTGCTTTGTGCTAAACTACTCTGATACACAAAAATGAAACAAATAAATCTGTTTAGCTTTCCTGAAAATGAAGAAATGAGGGATGACCCACAAAATTCTTTAAACTTTCCAAAGTAACAGTAGCTTTACCCACCCTGAAAGCATATTTAAACTGATAATGCTTCCCCTCAAAAAGTGGAGGCCAAAGGAATTTTGTTCTCATCTTGTAACAGAGCAGGCTGGGGGCTAGCTCAATCCTAATTTCAAGGACAAGAACAAGAAAACAAACAACCCTACTGCAAAAATTATTTTAAACTTCACTCCATCGCACAGGCAGGAAGAGTCTCACTGATCCACAATGCAAAGAAAAAATGTTTCATCATCAGAAAAGCAGCAGTAAATGGAACAGCAGAGCAGGTTTTTGTTTTTGTTTTTACAAAAGTAGAAAAAGTAAAGGGCAGCGCTTATTTTACAGAGGGGCTGTCTAGCCATTTGAAACTTAAACACAGAGCAGGAGATAGGATCTCTGTAGGCAGCAGAAGAAAAGAAAAAATTTTTTTCCTACTTACAGCGTCTTTTATCTCTAAGGGAAGCCAGAGCTGAGCGTCTTCCCTGTCCTTATGCAGCAGAGGCAAGATGTGTTACTGTGAGATTTTTAAAAGACCCCAGAAACTCCCAGTAGCTGGCTTCCCCATTGCATCTCTGCCTTCAGCCAAGCAAAGACTGCCTTCATACTCATTCTGATGGCCACAAGCCTTGTGGTCTGGTCTCCCTATGTTTCTCCCCAGTCTTTGTAATTAGAATTGGTGTTGACACTGAGGTTGGAAAGGGTTGGAAAGGAAGTGGCTGCACTGAGGATACGCATGGGCAGTATTTAATGAGACTTTAATTCAGAATAGATCCCAGGAGAGAGAATGAAGCTTTGCTCTAATGAGTTAACCTGGAAAAACACACCCTGCCAAAGAAGGGTTTAATTCAGCTTCTTTCAGAAATTCTGGGTGGGCTAAGGAGCACTCAGTGGAGAAGTTAAACTCTAGGTAGGCAGATTGCTGAGGCCTAGCCTGCCTTATTAGTAAAGTCTCTTTGGGAACTTTCAATGTTGGTCTCATAATTTAAAAAATAAATTTGGTAAGAGTTTGATTTGAAGTAGGTGAGTAACATAAATGAGTAAATAAATAAAAGCACTTAAGTAAACTTTTCCCTTAAAAAAAAAAAAAATAAATTTTCAACAGTTGAAGGGTTGCCCTTCTGCTAACATGATAAGTGATTAGTCTGTGGTTCTCCTCTTCTTGCTCACTTGAGCTTTACTTGAACAAACTGGAATTTACAAGGTCACAACTTATGACCCCTGGGTGATGTGAAGTTTTGAGGTTCTGTAGATAAGAGCAGCTTAATATAAGGCCATGCAGCAAGTATTATCTGTTTTGCTAGGGATGGTGGTGAAAGAATGTGATAGGTAGTGATGATCCCTAGTCCTTCATTGATTTATCCTTATTTGTAGGGACCAACTCTTTTGGTGGTTTATGGAGACAGGGACAATTGGAAAGAGAAGTGAATACAAAGTCAGAAGATGTGGATTCTGTTCAGGTTTTGTTACTTTCTTTCTGCGATCTTGGATAAGTCATATAAACTGTCTGAACCCGCTATCTCATCTGCCTCTCACCCTGGGCTGAAAAGATCAGATGAAACCATGTAGACACCTTGAAAACTGTGGAGCACTCCACAAATGTGATGGTTTTCTAAATTTTAATTCATTGTATGACCCACCAAGTAAGCTCTTCAGATAAATCAAGAGTTCAAATATGGAATTGGGAGGAGACAACATCTTGAGTCTGATGGATACTAGATGATGGGAATCGAGGGCTGTGGAAGATAGAAGTAAGGGAAAAAAATAAGAAGGGGCAAAAAAGGAGAAAAGACATAAAATTCCTAGAGAAAGGCTTGGCTCTAGTGCTGATTGGACCTTATGACTCTAAAGTAAAAGTGAAAGTCACTCAGTCATGTCCAACTCTTTGCAACCCCATAGACTATACAGTCCATGAAATTCTCCAGGCCAGAACACTGGAGTGGGTAGCTGTTCCCTTCTCCAGGGGATTTTCCCAACCCAGGAATCGAACCTACGTCTCCTGCATGGCAGACAGATTCTTTACCAGCTGAGCCACAAAGGAAGTCCTATGACTGTAAAATATAATCCTATTTGAATATGGAGCAATGGAATATAAGTGAGCAATCAAAAATTATTTCCTTAAAAGTAATTAACCAACAGGACAAATACAAGTTGTCCAGCAGGAAAAAGCCATGAATCTTTGAGGGTAAATCAGGAGGTAAAACTGAATGTATAAGAATGGCAGGATGTAGGAAAGGGTGGTGGTGAGAGTGAAAAGTGCTCTGAAGTCTAGGGACTTGTTTTCTGCCACTGACTTGCAGTAGGCCCTTAAACAAATTACTATCCGGTTGGTTTCCTAATCTATACAGACTGTTCTCAAATCCTAAATGGGAGAATGAGACTCAGTGATCTATTAAAAAAATTCCACCTTGGGACTTACTGTGTGGGCCATTGGTCAAGAATCCGCCTTCCAGTGCAGGGAATACAGGTTAGATGCCTGGTTGGGGAACTAAGATCCCACAGCAGGGCAATGAAGCCTGCGTGCCACAACTGGAGAGCCTGCATGCTCTAGAGCCCATGCTCCGCAACAACAGCAAGCTTGGCACTGCAACAAGAAGCCCGTGTGCCACAGATAGAGAAGCCCGAGTGTGCTACAGCTAGAGAAAGCCCATGGGCCGCAACAAAGACCTAGTGAAGCCAAAAACAAAACATCTTTGTGACCTTGGACAAGTCACATAAACTGTTAAATTCACCCATGAGCACGCCGAGTTGCTAAGTTGTAGCCGACTCTTTGTGACCCCATGGACTGTAGCCTGCCATGTTCTTGTGTCCATGGGATTTCCCAGGCAAGAATACTGGAGTGGGTTGCCATGCCCTCCCCCCGGGAAGCTTCCCAACCCAGGGATCAAACCCGGACTCTTTACCACTGAGCCACCTGGGAAACCCATATTCAACCATGTGTTAACCCCCTATTTGTTTCAGAGTTTTAAACAAAGAAATAGAATGTTATAAATATGGCTCCCTGTTCATTTCTCCTTCTTCTCCCAGAGGTAAAACAATCCAGCCTGTGTTGGTGAGTACCACTCCCATGAATATTTTTATACTTCTAGAGACATGATTTTGTAAAAAAGATAACAACAACAAAAAATCCAAAGAAATGTTTTGAGGGTTTTAAACATTTACATAAATGTTCTACTATATGTATCCTACATCTTGATTTTCAGCAATATCATACTATTGAGAAGTAGTATAGCCTGATGGTCAAACACTAAGATTCCAGGGCAGATACCCTGGGCTCATATCCTATCTCTACCATGGCTATCTGTGTGATCTTGGGTAGGTTGCATAATCTCTCTGAACCTCAGTTTTCCCATATGTAAAACAGGGATACTAACTGTACAAACCTCATAGGGCTTCTGTGAGAATTAAATAAGTTGAAATATGTAAAGCTCTTACTATATACACAGTACATATAGTAAGCGTTATGTGTTCGCTATTATTATTTGAGATTTATCTATGTAGATAATTAAATCTCTAGAAGTATAGATAATTACTACTATACTAGAGTTTTAATTCTTAAATAGCATTTCCTATAGAGTGGGCAGGTAGGTCAGGGGCCATCCTGGATTATAATCTCTTTGTGCATGCGTGTGAGAGATTCTCACAGGGACTTAGAAGATCTCATTTAGGTCTGATCCAGTACTAAAATGTTATGATCAAATGAGACCCCCATTATGATTTAATAAGATCAGACTCATTTTCATCTTTTTAAACCTCCTGGATATGTTCATTTATCAACTAAATATCCATCATTTACTTATTTTAGCTGAAAACCAAGAGAAGAATAAAGAGCTAATTTCCTTAGCACGGTTCTGTTAATGTTTGAATTTCAAGGTTAATTATTTGCTTGTTTTCATGATAACTTGTCTTCATTAAATTCAAGAATGCTCACAGGTAAGTAAAAGTCTGCTCATATTCCCATGGAGCATTTGATTTGCTTATCAGAGACTTAGAGTTAATATTTCCTTGAACTAATCCTTATAATTAAGGCATAATGATGACTCCTTGCAATAAACACCATAAATAGAATCTGTCATTTTTCTAGTTATTCATTCTGAGAACACTAATATTTATAATGTACATTACCATATGTGTACTAATAAGCTTTTCACCATCAAATGAATAAATATTTAAGATCATTTGGAAATACTATGATTCTTGATTCTGACTTCAAGGTATAAACATTCTTTTCAAGAGGAAACATTCTATTTTCTCTCTGTACCATTCCAACTCTTCAAAAGCAGTAGGGTATGTTGAAAGATGGGCACAATAAAGGACAGAAATGGTATGGAACTAACGGAAGCACAAGATATTAAGAAGAGGTGGCAAGAATACACAGAACTATACAAAAAAGATCTTCGTGACCCAGATAACCACGATGGTGTGATCACTCACCTAGAGCCAGACATCCTGGAATGTGAAGTCAAATGGTCCTTAGGAAGCACCACTACGAACAAAGCTAGTGGAGGTGATGGAATTCCAGTTGAGCTATTTCAAATCCTCAAAGATGATGCTGTGAAAGTGCAGCATTCAATATGCCAGCAAATTTGTAAAACTCAGCAGTGGCCACCAGACTGGAAAAGGTCAGTTTTCATCTCAGTCTCAAAGAAAGGCAATGCCAAAGAATGCTCAAACTACCGCACAATTGCACTCATCTCACACACTAGTAAAGTAATGCTCACAATCCTCCAAGCCAGGCTTCAACAATACGTGAACTTCCAGATGTTCAAGCTGGTTTTAGAAAAGGCAGAGGAACCAGAGATCAAATTGCCAACATCCGCTGGATCATCGAAAAAGCAAGAGAGTCCAGAAAAACATCTATTTCTGCTTCATTGACCATGCCAAAGCCTTTGACTGTGTGGATCACAATAAACTGTGGAAAATTCTGAAAGAGATGGGAATACCAGATCACCTGACCCGCCGCTTGAGAAATCTGTATGCAGGTCAGGAAGCAACAGAACTGGACATGGAACAACAGACTGGTTCCAAATAGGAAAAGGAGTACATCAAGGCTGTATATTGTCACCCTACTTATTTAACTTATATGCAGAGTACATCATGAGAAATGCTGGGCTGGAGGAAGCACAAGCTGGAATCAAGATTGCCAGGAGAAATATCAATAACCTCAGGTATGCAGATGACACCGCCCTTATGGTGAAGAAGAACTAAAGAGCCTCTTGATGAAAGTGAAAGAGGAGAGTGAGAAAGTTGGCTTAAAGCTCACTATTCAGAAAACTAGGATCATGGTATCCCGTCCCATCACTTCATGGGAAATAGATGGGGAAACAGTGGAAACAGTGACAGACTTTATTTTTTTGGGCTCCAAAATCACTGCAGATGGTGATTGCAGCCATGAAATTAAAAGACGTTTACTCCTTGGAAGAAAAGTTATGACCAATCTAGACAGCATATTAAAAAGCAGAGACATTACTTTGTCAACAAAGGTCCATCTAGTCAAGGCTATGGTTCTTCCAGCAGTCATGTATGGATGTGAGAGTTGGACTATAAAGAAGGCTGAACGCCAAAGAATTGATGCTTTTGAACTGTGGTGTTGGAGACGACTCTTGAGAGTCCCTTGGACTGCAAGGAGATCCAACCAATCCATCTTAAAGGAAATCAGTCCTGAATATCCATTGGAAGGACTAATGCTGAAGCTGAAACTCCAATACATTAGCCACCTGATGCAAAGAACTGACTCATTGGAAAAGACCCTGATGCTGGGAAAGATTGAAGGTGGGAGGAGAAGGGGACAACAGAGGATGAGGTGGTTGGATGGCATCACTGACTCAATGGACAAGTTTGAGAAAACTCTGGGAGTTGGTGATGGACAGGGAGGCCTAGCATGCTGCAGTCCATGGAGTCGCAAAGAGTTGGACATGACTGAGCAACTGAACTGAACTGAACTGATGTTGAAAGAAAAGAGCATATGCCAGAAAACCTGGGTTTGATATCGAGCTCTGCCATTTATAAGCTAGCTGTGTAATTTTGAACCTAAACCTCTCTGAATCCCTCATCTGAAAGGGGGATATCTCACGGTGTTATTGTAAGAAATTCATTCATTTAACAAACACATTAAGTACCCATAAACAGGACTTCCATGGTGGCTCAGGGTAAAGAATCCACCTGCCAAATCAGCAGACATGGGTTCGATTCTTAGGACAGGAAGATCCCCTGGAAGAGGAAAGGGCAGCCCACTCCAGTATTCTTGCCTGGGAAATCTCATGGACAGAGGACCCTGGCAGGTTACAGTTCATGGGGTTGCAAGAGTCGGACAGAACTTAGTGACTAACCAACAACAACCCATAAACAGCTCCAAACACAGTGCCAGGTACATAATAGCTGCTTAATATTAATTTCCTTTTTCTCAAAGTTGGCTAGGTCTTATGAATAGCCTCTAAATCATTCCAAGTACAGATAATTAAGAGCTCTCTCCAAGAATATTGACATTTCTGTTAGTTTTGCAGAGCCACATGGTTTTCCCACATTGGGTAGAGTTGAATAACTCACCTCTCAAGAGCCCTTTGACTGGTTTTCACAAAAGGGCTATAATATAGGTGAGCAGGGCTATAATATGGGCTTCCCTGGTAGCTCAGCTGGTAAAGAATCTGCCTGCAATGTGGGAGACCTGGGTTCGATCCCTGGGTTGGGAACATCCCCTGGAGAAGGGAACGGCTACCCACTCCAGTATTCTGGCCTGGAGAATACAGTCCATGGAGTTGCAAAGAGTCGAACATGAGTGAGTGACTTTCACTTCACTTCACTTCAGTGCTATAATATTAAGTACTTTGAAGTGTGGGATTTGGGAATTTTTCCAAGGTCAAAGGGCATGTCACAGGGTTGTGATGATCTGATGAGAAGATGCTTGTGAACTATGTCTAAAAACTCTGTAATACTGACCTAGTACATGGTATTTCCAGGAACAAGTCTGAATAGGCCATTGGGCTCAGGTTTCAATTTCCTGTGTGGGGTGAGCTGGGCAGGGGGGGTCATGTGGTTTGCCTGGGGTGGTGATGGCATGCTTTCTGTACCACATCTGGAACTTATTAGAATAGTTTTTCTGGGGGCAGAACTGCCCCTGAGGGCTGTATGCATCTCTGTTGATTGGAAGAATGTGACTTTGAGGGACCTCCCTGGCAGTCCAGTGGTAAAAACTTCATCTTCCAGTGCAGGATGTACAGGTTCAATTCCTGGGGAGCTAAGATCCCACAAGCCTCTTGACCAAAAACCCCAAACATAAAACAGAAGCAATACTGTAACAAATTCAATAAAGACTTTAAAAATGTTCTATATAAACAAAAAGAAAAGGAAAGTGGCTTTGAGAGGTGAGGCCTGAACCACACTTCGAGAGACAAGAGCCTAACTCCCTCTGGTGTTATTTGAAAAAAATTAAAAGTGCTAGTTGCTCAGTCATGTCTGACTCTTTTCAACCCCATGGACTGATGGACCCAGAAATTGAACCCACCTTAGCCCTCCAGGCTCCCCTGTCCATGGAATTCTCTAGGCAAGCATACTGGAGTGGGTAGCCATTCCCTTCTCCAGGGAATCTTCCTGACCCAGGGATTGAACCCAGGTCTCCCTCATTATAGGCAGATTCTTTACTGTCTGAGCCACCAGGATGCTATCTAAGAGGCTTCAAATCCTTCTATCCAAAAATATCTTCCTTAATGAAATTTTACTTCTTCTGGAATCAGCACCACTCTTTAAGAGTCTTCCAGAGACTGCAAATTATTGCCTTGAATTTCAGCTGAATAATGCCCCTGGATTGCTTTCATGTTTTACCACATCATTTGTTGTTCAGTTGCTCAGTCGTGTCCGACTCTTTGAGACCCCATGGACTGTAGCACGCCAGGCTTCCCTGTCCATCACCAACTCCTGGAGCTTACTCAAACTCATGTCCATTGAGTCGGTGATGCCATCCAACAATCTCACCCTCTGTCGTCCCCTTCTCCTCCTGCCTTCAATCTTTCCCAGCATCAGAGTCTTTTAAAATGAGTCAGTTCTTTGCATCAGGTGGCCAAAGTATTGGAGCTTCTGCATCAGCATCAGTCCCTCCAGTGAATATTCAGATTGATTTCTTTTAGAAGTGACTGGTTTGATCTCCTTGCAGTCCAAGGGACTCCCAAGAGTCTTCTCCAACACCACAGTTCAAAAGCATTAATTCTTCAGTACTCAGCCTTTTTTATGGTCCAACTCTCACATTCACACATGACTACTAGAAAAACCATAGCTTTGACTAAACAGACCTTTGTTGGCAAAGTAATGTCTCTGCTTTTTAATACACTGTCTAGGTTTAATCTCTAAACAATAAATAGTCTAATTTAGCCTGATTTTGAACTTTATTTAAATGGAGTCCCATAACTTTAGCTTATGTGACTTGCTTCTTTTGTTTTACCTTTTAATGTGTGAAGTTGTGGTTTAGTTACTTTTCCTGCTATATGGTATTCAATTGTGTGATTATCCCACAATTTATTTATCCATATTTCACCGGAATGATCATGTGAGTTGCTCCCAGTGTGGACAATTAATAACAGTGTGGCTCTCAATATTTTTTTTTTCTCTGAATGTTATTGAGTAAGTCTCCTGGGCACACACAGCGGTTACTCTACAGATTCACTTAGAAGTGGAACTGATTGGTTTTAAAGATATATGCATGCTCAACTTAATTAGATAATGCCAAACTGTTTTCTACCATGATTTTACCAATTTAACACTCCAGTCAGGAGTGAATATGAACTGTTCTTGCCCCACTATGTTACCAATATTTGGTTATTTTTTGACTTAAAATTTGCCCATCCTGTATAAAACAGTACTTCATTACAATGTGAATTTACATTTTCTTGATTACCAAAGAGACTGAGCGTTCCCTTCATATTCTTATGGGCATTTGAATTTTCTTTTTTATTAAATTCCAGTTCATGTCTTCTCCCTACTGTTCCATTGATTGTCTTTTTCTTATTGACTCATAAGTATCTTGTATACTAATCCTTTGTTGGTTATATGTATTGCAAATATTTTCTTTCAATTTGTGGCCTATCCTTCTACTCTCTTTATGGTATTTTAGATGAATAAATTCTTAAGTCTAATGTGGTAAAGTTTATTTTTCTTTCTGTATGTTTAAGAAATCTTAATCTTTTCCTTCCTGTGGTCATAAAGATATTTTTCTATATTGTCTTCTAAAAGTTTTATAATTTTACCTTTCATATTAAAATCTCTTTAAGTTTTTATAGTGGATAATATTAAACATATGCAAAACTAGGACTTCTCTGGTAGCTCGGTGGATAGGAATCTGCCTGCCAGCGCAGGGGACACTGGTTCCACTTCTGCTCTGGGAAGATTCCACACACCTCAGAGCTGCTATGACCATGCACCACATCTACTAGCCTGCATACTGCAACTACTGAAGCCCAAAAGCCCTAACGCCCGTGCTCTGCAACAAGAGAAGCCATTGCAACGAGAAGCCCATGCCACAGCTGGAGAGTAGCCCTCACTCACTGCCACTGGAGAAAGCCCACACAAAAGCAAGGAAGATCCAGTAGAGCCAAGAAATAAAATAAATAAAATTTAAAATACATGCAAAAATAGAGAAAATAGTGTATTAAACCTTTTATTCCCTTTGCCTAGCATCAAAAATGTACACACTGGGAACAATCTTGTTTTATCCATACTCCCATCCTCTACATTCACTGGTTCTTGTTCAGTTGCTCAGTCATGTCCAACTTTTTGAGATACCATGGACTGCAGCCAGGCTTTCCAGTCCTTCACCATCTCCCAGAGTTTGCTCAAACTCATGTCCATTGAGTCGGTGATACCATCCAACCATCTCATCCTCTGTTGTTCCCTTGTCCTACTGCCCTCAATCTTTCCCAGTATCAGGGTCTAATTATTTATTTTTTTAATCATTTATAAAAAATGTTATATTGTTTATTTTTATATTTTCTTTTGTTTACTTAATTTTATCAATGGCATTTCCAAAACATCAAATTTTGGCTTTGTTCATCTTCTTCTGTGTGTATTTGCTTTCTTTTTCATTAATTTCTGCTTTTTTCCCCTTTGCTTTCTTAGAATTTATTCTGCTTTTTTTTTTTTTTCCTTAACTTCATATGCTGGATGCTTAACTCTTTACTTTTAAGACTTTCTTCCTTTTTTTTTCCCTTTGTGTGTGTCCTCAGTTGCTCTAACTCTTTATAACACTTTGGACAGGCTCCTCTGTGCAGGGGATTTTTCAGGCAAGCAGACTGGAGTAGGTTGCCATTTCCTTCTCCATGGAATCTTCCCAAAACATTGCAGGTGGATTCTTTACTGCTGAACCATCAGGTAAGCCCCCTTTTTTCCCTTTAAGGATATGAATTGCCCTCTAAACAGTGGTTGATTGCATCTCACCATTTGGATGCATAGTAGTTTTACTATCGTTCAATTATAAGTATTTTCTAGTTTCCTTTATAATTGCCTATGAGTTAAGTTTTAAATTTCATAAATATGTGAAGTTCTAAAATTTTTTGTTATTGGTTTCTAAACTAATTGCTTTGTAGTTCCAGAATGTGGTCTGTTAGATACTAACCACTTAAAATAAGTTTAGCCTCACCTTATGGCCTAGCATTTGTTCAGTTTTCATAAGTAAATATTCCAAGGGTACTTTAAGAATGTTTTCTGCAGTCATTAGGTGCAATGCTCTTTTTTCCCCTGTCCTAGAGAGTGTCCCCTTGATCTCCAGCAGCTTAGAGATCATTTAAGCCACAATAATGGAAGAGGCTGTTTTTTCTGATGCCAGGGACTTTTTGGCACTTAATTCTAGAAAGAATATTTCTCAAAGATGCACCAAGCACCATTTTGCCAGACACGTTTCAGTGTCAATAAAGTCTCCTTCTGACCTCACTTCTGCCTTAGCACGTATTTACACTGTCTCCTTCTCTGTGTTTGCAGATTTCAGACTTTACCTTGCCTCACTCATGATCTAGTTCTTTCATCACTCCTCAATGGCTTTGGAGGAAGCAGATTTTCACAAAAACTTTTGTGGTTATTGATTCCCAAGGAAATAATATGGGACAGCTAGCCCTATGCCAGCTAACTAGTAGGTGTGCAATAAAAATTTTTGAATGGAAAAACTAAAAAGATAATACAATGTCAAAACTGAAGTTCATTTACTAAAAATTATAACCAAGGCAGAAGATCTCATTTAAATGCTTAAGAATTAGAATATAAGCTAATATAAATTTAGAACATAATTCACAAGTTGCTTAATTATTCTTTTCCACTGAGAATATAAACTAGTTATCATTCCATCTTTAGTCATAGAATCCACACATGTGTGACACACACACACAGAAGTGACAGCAGATTAAAATGAATATAGTGAAAGCATATCTAACCCGGGGTTAGATTTTAAAGTCAGTTTATGTAGCAAAAATTGCACACAGTCAAAATTGCCCTTGAAATCCCATAAGAAGATGCTGTGTTCTTTTCATATAGTTTACACAGGCAGTTTTTCTCCAATGTCAGAATAGACTGCTGTTACTTCAGCAAATTTGGAAAATTCTGCAATGGCCACAGGCCTGGAAAAGGTCAGTTTTTATTCCAATCCCAAAGAAGGGCAAAGCCAAAGAATGCTCAAACCACCAGACAACTGCACATAGATCACACGCTAGCAAGGCAATGCGCAAAATCCTTCAAACTAGGCTTCAGCAATACATGAACCAAGAACTTCCAGATGTACAAACTGGGTTTAGAAAAGGCAGAGGAGCCAGAGATCAAATTGCCAACATCTGTTGGATCATAGAAAAAGCAAGGGAATTTCAGAAAAATCTCTGCTTCACTGGCTATGTTAAGTCTTTGACTGTGTAAATCACAACAAACTGGAAAATTCTTAAAGAAACTGCAATACCAGACCACCCTACCTGCTTCTTGAGAAACCTGTATGCAGGCAAAGAAGCAGCAGTTAGAACTGGACATGGAACAACAGGTTGGTTCAAAATTGGGAAAGGAGAACTGCAAGGCTATATATTGTCGCCCTGCTTATTTAACTTAAATGCAGAGTATGTCATGAGAAATGCCAGGCTGGATGAATCACAAACTGGAATCAAGATTGTTGGAAGAAATATCAATAACCTCAGATATGCAGATGATACCACCCTATTGGCAGAAAGTGAAGAGGAACTAAAGAGCCTCTTGATAAGGGTGAAAGAGGAAACTGAAAAAGCTGGCTTAAAACCCAACATTCAAAAAACTAAGATCATGACATCCAGTCCCATCAAATTATGGTAAATAGATGGGAAAGCAATGGAAACAGTGACAGACTATTTTTTGGGCTCCAAAATCACTGCAGATGGTGACTGCAGCCATGAAATTAAAAGACGCTTGCTCTTTGGAAGAAAAGCCATGACCAACCTAGACAGCATATTAAAAAACAGAGTCATCACTTCGCCAACAAAGGTCCATCTAGTCAGAGCTATGTTTTTTCCAGTAGTCATGTTCAGATGTGAGTGCTGGGCCATAAAGAAGGCTGAGCACTGAAGAATGAATGCTTTCAAACAGTGGTGCTGGAGAAGACTCTTGAGAGTCCCTTGGACAGCAAGCAGATCAAACAAGTCAATCCTAAAGGAAATCAACCCTGAATATTCATTGGAAGGTCTGATGCTGAAGCTGAAACTACAATATTTTGGCCACCTGATGTGAAGAGCTGTCTCATTGGAAAAGACCCTGATGCTGAGAAAGAATGAGGGCAGTAAGAGGTGGGGGCAACAGAGGATGAGATGGTTGGATGGCATCACTGACTCAATGGACATGAGTTTGAGCAAACACTGGGAAATGGTGAGGGACAGGAAAGCCTGGAGTGCTGTAGTCCATGGGATCATAAAGAGTTGAACACGACTTAGCGATTGAACAACTTCAGTTAAGCACCAGATTAAAGAGTTGGTTTGCATTTAGGGGTCATGGTTCTTTAATCATCAGACTCAGTTAGCTTAGGTAAGAAGCTCATCAAAAAAAAAAAAAAAGAGAGAACCTGAGGAAATAGCAGATTCTTCCCTCTCATTTAACACTCATAATAACAGTATTAAGTGGAACAATGGAGAAATCCCCAGCACTATTTAAGTCCCTCCCTCTCTTCCTTCTTTCCTTTCCTTTTTGCTTAAGTATGAAGGAGTTCTGAAAGGTTCTCTGGAAAGAGGCATCTTCAGGCACCTTTAATAGTCTTTTTATGATATAAAGTCTTAAGAGAACAGATCTTAAGTGAGAATGTTTCTGACACAAGGGCAAGTAATGAACTAGCAGTTTTTGGACAGGGTTGACTTTCCTGAAGGTAAAATCACACAAAGTAAACATCTAGGTTCTTGATGAGCTTCCATATTTTAATTCACTCAATTTCAATAATTTCTCCAAATTAAAATATTTGTTGAGCATCTACTTTATGTCAAGTATCATGGGCACTGGAGAGACAATCCAGATAACTGATCACTGAGATGATCATTCAATCCTTTTGGCAACTTTTGCTTAATCCTTTGTACTCAGTCACTCAGTCATGTCCAACTCTTTGCAGCCCCATCAACTGTAGCCTGCCAGGCTCCTCTGTCCATGGAGTTTTCCAGGTAAGCATACTGGAGTGAACTGCCATTTCCTACTCCAGCTTAATCCTTTAGTATTCTGTAAACCCCCTCCTTTCTTACATTGCTCAAAGTGAAAGGGAAATTAGTTAATGGCAGCCTAAGTGATATAAATAGCAACCCAAGACTCAACTTATAATCCTTATTAGCTTTTTTACTTTCTAGAAAGATCTGGATATGGCCTAGCCCAGCAGTAATAATAATAACAGCTACCAAATAGTGATTTCTTACCATATACCAGCCGTGATGCTAAGAACTGTATTTATCTTATCTCAGTTAACTCTCACAATGACTATGTGTGTCTCAGTTGCTCAGTCGTATCTGACTGTTTTTGAGCCCATGGACTGTAGCCCACCAGGCTCCTCTGTCCATGGGATTCTCCAGGTAAGAATACTAGAGTGGGTTGTCATTTCTTTCTCCAGGCAATCTTCTGAACCCAGGGATCAAACCAAGGTCTCCTGCATTGCAGGCAGATTCTTTACCATCTGAGCCACCAGGGAAGCCCTCACAATGACTATAAACTAGGAATTATTCTCATTTAACAGTTGAGAAGACAGAGGCACAGAGCAGTTTAATGGTTTGTTTTGAACTATTTCAATATACTGCCTCTCAAATTTCCCTTATACCACACAGAGGGAAACGTAGTTGTTAAAAGCTGTATAGATCTGCAGCCTAGTGGTGATCCTACAGGCAAAACAAGTTATAGAAGATAAAATAAGAATATAGATCATTATAGATTTTAGAAGATTTTGTTCCTGATTTCAAGGAGTTCATCTCTTATTCTCCTAAGATAAGTCAAGAAAATATTTCAATGAAGAAATAGGTTCAGTGTGATCCTGGGGTCAGACTGCAGGTCAGGGCCAGAGTTCCCAGTGCTAAAGTGGTGTTGCTCTTCTCTCCCTCTCAGAGACCCCAGTTCTGTCCCAACTATGTATCTTCATTTTTATCCACTGCTCCCAAGAACTTCAGAAGCACCACAGAGACCCCAGTCCGATTTTCTCCAGGAAAAAATGGGATAGAGTTTGGGGAACTTCCCTTGTTGTCTCTGTAATCTAGGAGAGTTTGGACTGAAACTGGGAGAAAGAGAAAAAATTTCATTTCCAGTTGTGAAGGAAAATCTTCAGGGAAAGGTTTTATGACATCTCAGTCACAACTGGAATGAAGAGCCATCTATTTGAGGCACAGACCATTTGACAGACTTCCACCACACACATTTCCTTGTTTTTACAGAACTAACTGGCTCATGAATTGTTGAAAGATTCAAAGTTATATAACCACAAATAATAGGAGCAAATTCTACCACTGGGTTTCATGGGTATTATGAACTTTTGAACTTATTGGAGATGCCAGAAGGCACTGTGGTTTAAAGCTATTCTTTACTGCTTCAATTCCTATAGTAGTTACACAGCGAGATGGTATTCAGTTCAGTTCAGTCACTCAGTCATGTCTGATTCTTTGTGATCCCATGGACTGCAGCACAACAGGCTTCCCTGTCCATCACCAACTCCCGGAGCTTGCTCAAACTCATGTGCATTGAGTTGGTGATGCCATCCAACTATCTCGTCATCTGTCATCCCCTTCTCTTCCTGCCCTCAATCTTTCCCAGCATCAGGGTCTTTTTCAATGAGTCAGTTCTTTGCATCAGGTGGCCAAAGTATTGGAGTTTCAGCTTCAGCATCAGTCTTTCCAATGAATATTCAGGACTGATTTCCTTTAAGGTTTGACTGGTTTGATCTCCTTGCAAGTCCAAGGGACTCACAAGAGCCTTCTCCAACACGACAGTTCAAAAGCATCAATTTTCCAGTGCTCAGCTTTCTTTATGGCCAAACTGTCACATCCATACATGACTACTGGAAAAACCATAGCTTTGACTAGATGGACCTTTGTCGGCAAAGTAATGTCTCTGCTTTTTAATATGCTGTCTAGGTTGGTCATAGCTTTTCTTCCAAGGAGCAAGTGTCTTAATTTCATGGCTGCAGTCACCATCTGCAGTGATTTTGGAGCCCAGGAAAATAAAGTCTGACACTGTTTCCAATGTTTCCCCATCTATTTGCCATGAAGTGATGGGACCAGATGCCATGATCTTAGTTTCTGAATGTTAGTTTTAAGCCAGCCTTTTTCACTCTCCTCTTTTACCCCCATCAAGAAGCTCTTTAGTTCCTCTTCACTTTCTGTCATCTGCGTATCTGAGGTTATTGATATTTCTCCTGACAATCTTGATTCCAGCTTGTGCTTCATCCAACCTGGCATTTCGCATAATGTACTCTGCATATAAGTTAAATAAGCAGGGTGACAATATACAGCCTTGACATACTCCTTTCCCAATTTGGAACCAGTCTGTTGTTTCATGTCTGGTTCTAATTGTTGCTTCTTCACCTGCATACAGATTTCTCAGGAGGCACGTAAGGTGGTCTGGTATTCCCATCTCTTTCAGAATTTTCCACAGTTTGTTGTGATCCACACAGTCAAAGGCTTTGATGTAGTCAGTAAAGCAGAAGTAAATGTTTTTCTGGAACTCTCTTGCTTTTTTGATGATCCAGCAGATGTTGGCAATTTGATCTCTGGTTCCTCTGCCTTTTCTAAATCTAGATGGTATTAGCCTCAAATAATTTTGCCTGACTGTTGCTTTTTTTGTTACCTACTTAACACATCTTCTGACCCCCTAAACTGGATTGTGTGTGTGTGCGTGCATGCGTTAGTCACTCAGTTGTGTCCAACTGTTATTGATCCCGTGGACTGTAGCCTACCAGGCTCCTCTGTCCATGGAATCCTCCAGGCAAGAATACTGAAATGGGTTTCCATTCCCTTCTCCAAGGGATCTTCCTGACCAAGGGATCAAAACTGGGTCTCCTGCATTGCAGGCAGATTCTTTATCATCTGAGCCACTAGAGAAGACCCAAACTGGGTTAGGGCTTCCCTGTTATACATTCTTGGAGAAGGCAATGGCACCCCGCTCCAGTACTCCTGCCTGAAAAATCCCATGGACGGAGGAGCCTGGTGGGCTGCAGTCCATGGAGTTGCTAAGAGTCGGACACGACTGAGCGACTTCACTTTCACTTTTTACTTTCATGCATTGGAGAAGGAAATGGCAACCCACTCCAGTGTTCTTGCCTGGAGAATCCCAGGGATGGGGCAAGCTGCTGGGCTGCCGTCTATGGGGTCGCACAGAGTCAGACACGACTGAAGCAACTTAGCAGCATCAGCAGCAGTATACATTCTCACAGCAACCTGTACTTTTCTTTCTTAGAGTGAATAAAATTACAGTTATTTGTGTGATGTGTGTAGTGCCTGTATTTCTCTTGTAGAATGTAAGCTCCATAAGGAAAGGCATCTAAATACATTGTTTGCCACAATACCCCCAGGTCCTAGTGCAGGGCCTGATCCCAGAGATGCTCAATTAATGTCCAGTGAGACGTGAAAGAGTTCATAATTTAAGAATCACAGAATTTAAGAACTGAGAGGGATGTTATGAGTCTGTTTAGTCCAACCCTCTCAGTTTATATAATAGAAAACTGAGTTCCAGAGAAATAAAGAGATTTACCCATTGTTACATACTGTTGTGTGGCACGGTCACAACTAAAACTGGGCCTCTTTAATTACCCTTCCTCTACCTTATTGCATTTATGGTTAGTTAAAAGTTTTAGACTGAGGGCATCAACTAGAAATTATGGATGTAGTGTGATGAGTAGTGCCCTTCTCAAAATTCCACCTGAAACCTCAGAATATAACCTATTGTTTCCTCAACTATTTCCTGAAAAACTGTACATTTTTCCTTTTGATTCACCAAAAGACCTTATGTAAATATAGTGTTTTCTCTAAGATGTAAGCAGATACTGTGTTTAATATAGTGCTTTGAGATTTACAAAAAAGTCAGGCAAGTTGCTTGTTGAACTCATGATAGAAACAACATGTTAACTAAAAATAAACTGACAGCTTACTCTGTGCCATGTGGTGCTAAGCACTATACATGCTTTATCTCATTTAATCTTCACAACAATTCTAGGTTCTATTATTTTATAATGGGTAAACTGGAGTTTAGCAAGATGAAGAAGATCATTCACAGTTATACAACCATAAAATTGATGGAGTAGTTAATCTTACTCCAGAGACTTTCTCCTTAAACAGTATGCCACAAGAAGAGAAGCTCCATGCTATCATTTCTATTACCTCAAATGAAATTTGCTTTTTTTTCTGCTTAGGCATCCACCTGGGCCCCCCTTGCGACCACCATAATACTTATGAGAACCAATGTAAACATGCTTCAAGTTGTTTGCTATACAGTGAGCAATAAAGTACTCTGTTTATGACTCAGGAGTCTTGAGTCTCTTGCCAGCAACATGCTAACATTAGTTTGTGTGACATAAAAGAAAATATCTATATTGGTCTCTGTATGCTCCCCTCCCCAACTTCCTGGTGCAGAGTTCTTAAAACCCTTATAATTTTCTAAGTGATAAGAACACTAGTTGGACCATAAAAAAAGGCTTAGAGCTGAAGAATTGATACTTTTGAATTGTGGTGCTGGAGAAGACTGTTGAGAGCCCCTTGGACAGCAAGGAGATCAAATCAGTCAATCCTAAAGGAAATCAACCCTGAATATTCATTGAAAGGATTGCTGCTGAAGCTGAAGCTTCAATACTTAGGCTACCTGATACAAAGAGCTGACTCATTGGAAAGGACCCTGATGCTGGGAAAGATTGAAAGCAGGAGGAGAAGAGGGTGGCAGAGGATGAGATGGTTAGATAGCATCACCGATTCAATGGCCATGAATGTGAGCAAACTCTGGGAGATAGTGGAGGACAGGGAAGCCTGGTGTGCTCCAGTCCATGAGGTGGCAGAGAGTTAGACATGACTTAGCAACTGAACAACAACAAAGACCACTAGTAGCATCTCTTGTTCTAATATATGGTCTCTGACACAGGGCTCTGAAAACCCTTGTAAATTCCTAAGTGATAAAAGTGTTAGGAACATCTTTTTTTTTTTTTTTAAATGAGGTGACTATGGGCATGCTCCTGGATGAGGGCTAGTCACTAGAAAGATTAAATCATTATTAGAAGCTTGAAATGTTCAGTCTGCCCTAATCCCCACTTCTCCAGAGAGAGGAGAGGGGCTGGAAAGGGAGTTAATAATTTATTACACTTACACAAGGAAGCCTCCATAAAAATCCCCATAGCTTGGGTTTGGGGAAGTTTCTGGTGGTGAACACATCCACATACCAGGAGGGTGGAGCACCCCAACTGCACAGCGACTGGAGCTCCTGTGCTTGGATCCAGCCTTGGTCTACATAGCTCTTTATTTGGCTGTTCATCTGTATCCTTTATCATATCCTTTAATAAACTGGAAGACTTCAGTAAGTTTTCACTGAGTTCTGTGAGCCACTCTAGCAAATCAATCACACCCAAGCAGGAAGTTGTCAGAACCAACCAACCTTGTTGGTCAGAAAAGCAGGTGAAAATCTGAGCTCGTGACGGTGTCTGAAGTGGTGTACTGAGGTGTACTTTGTGGCCTTGACCTCTTTACTTGTGGAATATGCTGCTCTCTTTGGGTAGGTAGTGTCAAAATTGAGTTGACTTGTAGAACAATAAGCTGGTGTTGCAGAAAATTGCTTGGTGTGGGGAAATAGCCCCACATAAATGCTGTCAGCAGTGCTGTGAGTGTGGCAGAAGTGTGAGATGAGAGTAAAGAAGGCACATAGGAGAGAAAGGCAAGAGGGAAGAACTCAGTTCTTCTCTACTCAGGAGGACTAGTAGGTTTTTCTTACATAGCTGGTAAGTAGGATAAAAATCACATCTCAGCCTTGAGAATTCTGACAATGGGATGCTAACAGAGACATGACTCTTTGGAAGACAAAGGATATGGACCCCATGGGCAAAGGCTGGGGTTATGAGGACACTGCTTGGGATCTGGTAGTGAATACTCTTACACAAGGGGTGGGTGAGAGGTGGGGGGAAATGGTCTCCCAGTGCCCTACCTATTAATGTAGCTGAGCAGTCTGAGGAAGGACTGAAACAAACCATCAAAAAATGGGGCCTGAATGGTTGTTGCTCATTCTCCTCAGGATGGGAGAAGGAAGGGATGACAATGGACAGCAAGCCGCAGGGCCCCTGTTAAAAGACAATGTGGCAACAGCTAATGAGTCAGGAGTCCCCAAAGCTGAATTAAATATCAGGACTTGAGTTTTGGGGGAAGTAAGGATATTACAAGTTTGGTTGAACAGAGAACAAGAGGTCCAGCAGAAACAATATAGATTCCTAGAAAGAAAAGGAAATCAGAGCATGAGTTAAAGGTTAGAGGCCATTTTCTAGTATACAGCACCACCTGCCTGATGCAGCTACCAAGTACAACCCTTAAATTTAAATTAAAAAAAAAAGGCAACTGTTAGCCTGCTGCTAAATCCTTGTTGTGGAGAAGGCAATGGCAACCCAGCCAGTACTCTTGCCTGGAAAATCCCATAGCAGGAGAAACCTGGGGGGCTGCAGTCCATGGGGTCGCTAGGAGTCGGACACGACTGACTTCACTTTCACTTTTCACTCTCATGCGTTGGAGAAGGAAATGGCAACCCACTCCAGCGTTCTTGCCTGGAGAATCTTAGGGACAGGGGAGCCTAGTGGGCTGCCGACTATGGGGTCGCACAGAGTCGGACACGACTGAAGTGACTTAGCAGCAGCAGCAGCAGCAAACCCCTGTTGAAGCTGAATGCCTGGCCCATGAGGCTGTGTAACTCTTCAGCCTGACAGTCCCATTTTGGATCGGTAAACAAGAACTCTACAGTCAACCAGGGAAGATTTCAAAAGGCCTTGCTAGTCAAGTGGAAATGGTGTATTGAAGTGCATAGCTGGGCTGGTTTTAGTGACAAGCCAAATTTATGTGAAAACTTTCTCCCCTCACTAGCTCACTTGGGCCCTTGATTTGCAGAGGTTCTCCTAAATGCCTAAGCCAGGTTCACTGATTGTTTTATTAAAGTGAAAATTGATGGTGTTCAGGGGCTGGCTGGCTCCAACAATTCTGGAAGACCAACTGCAGTAGAACCAATTAGCACAATGAGATGAAATGAAAGTAATCACCTTTACCTTAAGACTAGTCATGCTATATATTTTAACTGACTCTTTGGCTGTTCCCAATCTTAGCTGTCTGACTTGCTGCTTGGAAGATGACAGACTGACAAATTAAAGGAACCCCTCTTTGGATCATGAACAAATGGGAACAAATTGCAGATGCCAGTCAGTCTGGATCACTCACGTGATAGACAAAATAAGGGTTCTTTTTTTTTTTTTTTTTAAGGGTTCATTTTTTGATAATACCAACTGGAATCAAGCTACTGATCAAGCTGCTTGCACCATTCAGACTACCACAACTGCTACCTAGATCCAACATCACATTGGACATGGTAGCACATCATAAAAAGACTGGGCACACATTTCTATGTGGATTCTATGTTTCTGATGTAGAAGCTACCACTGCATGCCAGACTTGTGACTTCTGTCAGAAGTTGGCTTATTTGTCTCATGGTGAAAACAGGCCATATTGCAATGGGTATTGACCCTACTGGTTCCTGGGAATTGATGAATCAGAACCTTTGAACCCATCTGAGGGCTTCTCATTGCTGTCGATTTATTCTTAAATTATGATTTTGCTGTTTTAGTCTGATCAGCCAATTCTGGCCAAATCATTGTGGCCCTTAAAACTAACATGATTTTGGCTTTCTGGATGATGATAATTATGCACCTTTTATTACAAAAGCTCATTTAACAAAGGAATAATAGTCAAAGTATTTGATAGACATTTCATTCCCCTTATCCTCAGACTGCTGGCATCATGGAGGGATGGAATAAAACATTTTAAAAGATAATGGCTTTATAGAGACATAACTCACATATATAAAATTCACCCTTTTGAAATGTACAATTTCAGTGGTTTTAGCATTTTCACAGAATCGTGCAACCATCATACAATACATAGATTTTCGTGACTGGCTTCTTTCATTTAGCATAATGTTTTCAAATTTCATCCGTGTTGTAGCACGCATCAGTACATTCTTTTTCAAAGCTAAATAACATTCTATTTTATGGATATGCTACATTTTTACTTATATATTCATTTGTTGACAGGAATTTGGGTTGCTTCCATTTTTTGGCTAGTTTGAATAATACTGCTATGAAATTTGTGTAAAAATTTTTGTGTGGATATATGTTCATTTATTTTCGGTATATACCTAGGAGTGGAATTATTGGGTCATGTGATGACTCTGTTTAACATTTTGAGGCACTGTCAAAACTATTTTCCAAAGTGGCTGTACAATTTTGCAATCATGTCCAGCAATGCACAAGTGTTCAAACTTTTCCACATCCTTGCCAAATTTCCTACTTTCTTTTTGATTACAGCCATCCTAATGGGTGTGAAATGCTACCTTTTGGTTATTTCCATAATGAGTAGTGACAATGAACATCTTTTCATGTGCATATTGTCCATTAGTACATCTCCTTTGGAGAAATATCTATTCAAATCCTTTGCTCATTTTAAAATAGGATCATTTGGTTTTTTGTTATTGAGTTGTAAGAGCTATTAATATTTGTATATTCTGGATACAACATCCTAACCAGATAAATGATTTGCAAATATTTTCTCTCCTTCTGTGGGTAATCTTTTCACTTCCTTGATGGTGTCCTTTTTTAAAATTTTGATGAAGCCTAATTTATCTATTTTTCTCTTCATTTGTTGTTTTAGTGTCATATTTAAGAAACATTGCCTAAACTAACATCACAAAGATTTATTATGTTTTATAATTTTAAATCTTATATTTAGGTCTATGATCTACTATGAATTAACTCTTGTATGTGGTATGAAGTAGGGGTCTGATTTCAATCTTTTACCTATGGCTGTTCAGTTTTCCCAGCACTATTTGTTGAAAAGACTGCTCTTTCCCCCACTGAATGATCTTGTCATGCATGTCAACAATCAACTGACCATAGATGGATAGGCTTATTTACAAACACTTCATTCCATTCCAGGGCCTCCCTCATAACTCAGCTAGTAAAGAATCCGCCTGCAATGCAAGAGACCCAGGTTCAATTCCTGGGTCTAGAAGATGCCCTGGAGAAGGAAATGGCAATCCACTCCAGTATTCTTGCCTGGAAAATCCCATGGACAGAGGAGCCTGGTGGGCTACAGTCCATGAGGTCGTAAGAGTTGGACACAACTTAGTGACTAAACCACCACCACCAATTCTATTCCATTGACCTATATATCTATCCTTATGCCAGTGCTATAATTGTTCATTTTATGCATCAACTTGACTAGACCACAGATGCCCGGAAATTTAACTAAACTTCATTTCCAGGTATGTCTGTGACAGTGTTTTAGCAACATGGACTTCCACTCCCTCAGGGCAATCTGGCTACAGCCACCACTGGGTTCCTGATCTGCCAGCAGCAGAGACCAGTATTGAGTTCCCAATATGGTACCATTCCCTAGGGTGATCAACCAGGTACCTGGTAGCAGCTTGACTACTTTGAACTACCTCCATCATGGAAGTGAAGCATTTTGTTTTTACTGGAATAGGCACTTAATCTGGATACAGATTTGCCTTCACTGCACACATTGCTTCTGTCATAACTACCATCCATGGGTTTACAGAATGCCATTTCCAATGTAGTATTCCACACAGCATTACTTCTGATCAAGGAACTTGTTTCACCAGGGGAAAAAAGCACAGAAATGAGCCCACCCTCATCAAATTCACTGGTTTTATCATGTTCCCCAATATACTGAAGAAACAGGATTGACAGAATGGTGGAATGGGCTTTTGAAGACTCAATTACAGAGCCAGCTAGGTGGCAATATCTTGCAGAGTACGGTAAGGTTCACCAGAAGGCTTTAGCCAGCCTCTTGTATCCACAGGTTCTACATCTGTGGATTCAACCACTAGGGGTCAAAATATTTTTTTAACATTCCAGGAAGTTCCAAAAAGCAAAACTTGAATTTGGCATGCACTAGCAAGAATACACAGAAGAACTGTACAAAAAAGATCTTCACGACCCAGATAATCACCATGGTGTGATCACTCACCCAGAGCCAGACATCCTGGAATGTGAAGTCAAGTGGGCCTTAGAAAGCATCCCTACAAACAAAGCTGGTGGAAGTGATGGAATTCCAGTTGAGCTATTTCAAATCCTGAAAGGTGATGTTGTGAAAGTGCTGCACTCAATATGCCAGGAAATTTGTAAAACTCAGCAGTGGCCACAGGACTGGAAAAGGTCAGTTTTCATTCCAATCCCAAAGAAAGGCAATCCCAAAGAATGCTCAAACTACTGCACAATTGCACTCATCTCACACGCTAGTAAAGTAATGCTCAAAATTCTCCAAGCCAGGCTTCAGCAATACGTGAATCGTGAACTTCCAGATGTTCAAGCTGGTTTTAGAAAAGGCAGAGGAACCAGAGATCAAATTGCCAACATCCGCTGGATCATTGAAAAAGCAACAGAGTTCCAAAAAAACATCTACTTCTGCTTTACTGACTATGCCAAAGCCTTTGACTGTGTGGATCACAATAAACTGTGGAAAATTCTGAAAGAGATGGGAATACCAGACCACCTGACCTGCCTCTTGAGAAACCTATATGCAGGTCAGGAAGCAACAGTTAGAACTGGACATGGAACAACAGACTGGTTCCAAATAGGAAAAGGAGTGTGTTAAGGCTGTATATTGTCACCTTGCTTATTTAACTTATATGCAGAGTACATCATGAGAAATGCTGGCCTGGAAGAAGCACAGGTTGGAATAAAGATTGCCAGGAGAAATATCAATAACCTCAGATATGCAGATGACACCACCTTTATGGCAGAAAGTGAAGAGGAACTAAAGAGCCTCTTGACAAAAGTGAAAGAGGAGACTGAAAAGGTTGGCTTAAAGCTCAACATTCAGAAAACTAAGACCATGGCATCTGGTCCCATCACTTCATGGGAAATAGATGGGGAAACAGTGGAAACAGTGTCAGACTTTATTTTTTGGGCTCCAAAATCACTGCAGATGGTGATTGCAGCCATGAATTTAAAAGACACTAACTCCTTGGAAGGAAAGTTATGACCAACTAGATAGCATACTAAAAAGCAGAGACATTACTTTGCCAACAAAGATCTGTCTAGTCAAGGCTATGGTTTTTCCAGTGGTCATGTATGGACTGTGAAGAAAGCTGAGTGCCGAAAAATTGATGCTTTTGAACTGTGGTGTTGGAAAAGACTCTTGAGAGTCCATTGGACTGCAAGGAGATCCAACCAGTCCATCCCAAAGGAGATCAGTCCTGGGTGTTCATTGGAAGGACTGATGCTGAAGCTGAAACTCCAGTACTATGGCCATCTCATGTGAAGAGTTGACTCATTTGAAAAGACCCTGATGCTGGGAGAGATTGGGGGCAGGAGGAGAAGGGGATGACAGAAGATGAGATGGCTGGATGGCATCACTGACTCGATGGACATGAGTTTGAGTAAACTCTGGGAGTTGGTGATGGACAGGGAGGCCTGGCGTGCTGTGATTCATGGGGTCGCAAAGAGTCAGATACAACTGAGCAACTGAACTGAACTGAACTGAGCAACTATTTACATAGCATGGCTCTAGTGGTAAAGAACCTGCCTGCCAATGCAGGAGCCACAAGAGACCTGGGTTTGATCCCTGGGTTGGCAAAATCCCCTGGGGGAGGAAATGGCAACCCACTCCAGTATTATGGCCTGGAGAATCCCATGGACAGAGGAGCCAGGTGGGCTACAGTCCATGGGGTTGCAGAGAGTTGGACTCAACTGAAGGACAGCATGCATGCACATAGCATTTACATTGTATTCAGTTCAGTTCAGAGGCTCAGTCATGTCTGACTCTTTGTGACCCCATGGACTGCAGCACACCAGGCTTCTCTGTCCTTCACCAACTCCCGGAGCTTGCACAAACTCATGTGAATCAAGTCGGTGACATGATCCAACCATCTCATCCTCTGTGGTCCCCTTCCCCTTCACCTCCTGCCTTCAATCTTTCCCAGCATCATGGTCTTTTCCAATGAATCAGTTCTTCTTATCAGAACACCAAGGTATTGGAGCTTCAGCTTCAGCATCAGTCCTTCCAATGAATATTCAGGGTTGATTTCCTTTAGGATAGATTGGTTGGATCTCCTTGCTGTCCAAGGGACTCTCAGGAGTCTTCTGCAATACCACAGTTCAAAAGCATCAATTGTTTGGCACTCAGCTTTCTTTATGGTCCAACTCTCACATCCATACATGACTACTGGAAAAACCATAGCTTTGACTATAAGGACCTGTGTCAGCAAAGTAAATAATCTAAGAGATGATTTCAAGTATATGGGAGGATGGGAGTATGTAATATGCAAACACAACATTTTATGTAAGGGATTTGAGAAGCTGCAGATTTTGGTATCCATGAGGGAGGGGATGTCCTGGAAGCAATCCTCTGCTAATACCCAAGGACGACTGTACAGCTGACCCTTGAACAACTTGGGAGTTGGGGTGCCTACCCTCTAAGCTTCCCTCATAGCGTAGTTGGTAAAGAACCTACCTGCAGTGCAGGAATTTGCCTGTGATGCAGGAGATCTGGGTTTGATTCCTGGGTTTGGAAGATCCCCTGAAGAAGGAAATTGCAACCTACTCCAGTATTCTTGCCTGGAAAAATCCCATGGACAGAGGAGCCTGGCGAGTTACAGTCCATGGGGTCGCAAGAGTTGGACATGACTTAGTGACTAAACCACCAACCTCTGAGCAGTTGAAAATCTTCATATAACTTTACAGTTGGCCCTCCAAATCCACAATTCCATGGCTGGTGTAGTACTGTAGTACCTATTTATTGAAAAAAAGCTGTGTATAAGTGGACCTGCATAGTTCAAATCCATGTTGTTCAAGAGTCAACTGTAGAGGTTCTGAATCAGTGTCCTCATTTTTTTGTGCTTCATTTTATTGCTGCTTAAAGATATTGCATTTTTTACAAATGGAATGTTTGTGGCAACATTACATGGAACAAGTTTGTTGGTACCATTTTCCCAACAGCATCATTTTTTAGTTAAAGTATGCACATTGTTTTTTAGGCATAAAGCTATCACACACTTCAGTAGACTACAGTGTAGTGTAAACTAACTTAAAAAAAAAAAAATTATTTGGCTGTGCCAGGTCTTAGTTGCAGCACGCAGGATCTATTTTTTCCCTAGCTGCGGCATGAGGGAACTTTAGTTGCAGCATGTGAACGCTTGGTTGTGGCATGTGGGATCTAGTTCTCTGACCTGAGATTGAACCTAGGCCCCCTACATTGGGAATGCAGAGTCTTAGTGACTGGACCACCAGGTTAAGTCCCTAAATGTAACTTTTATATGCACTGGGAAACCAAAAAATCTGTGTGACTTGCTTTATTGCAATACTTGCTTGTTGTAGTGGTCTGAAACAATCTGCAATATCTCCAAAGTATGCCTATGTGTGGGCTTCCCTCATGGCTCAGACAGTAAAGAATCTGTATGCAATGCAGGAGACCCAGGTTCCATCCCTGGGTCGGGAAGATCCCCTGGAGAATGGAATGGCAACCCACTTCAGTACTCTTGCCTGGAGAATCCCAAGGACAGAGGAGCCTGGCGGGCTATAGTCCATGGGGTTGCAAAGAGTCAAACATGATTGAAGCAACTTAGCACATATATAAAAATTACATTTACTCTATATTGTAGTCTATAAAGTGTTCAATAGTATTATGTCTAAAAAATGTACCCTAATTTAAAAGTAATGCCATTGGAAAAATGGCACCAGTGGATTTGCCCAATGCAGGATTGCCACAACCTTCAATGTGTAAAAAAAGAGCAAGTAGGGTAAAATGAGGTATGCCTGTATTATATATTTTTAGTCATTTTTCTCTGCTTTTCAGTTTTTATTTCTGTGTATTCACATTCACTAATCTCTTCTGCAACAACTAATATGCCATTAATCTCATCCAATATATTTTTCATCTCTATAAATTTGACTTGGGTCTTTTTATATCTTCTATGTCTCCACTTTACATTCTTTAGCCTCTTGTACATAAGGCATACAAACAACAATGATTTTAACGTCCTTGCTACGAATTCTGATGTATGTATCATTTGTGGGTTGATTTCTATTAATCGACTTTTGTCCAGATTTTAAGTCCTACTTTCCTGCTTCTTTGAATGTGTGGTAAGTTTTGTTTGGATAGCCAGATATTGCAAATTTCACCTTGTTGTGTGCTGTATATTTTTTGTATTCCTGTAAATATTCTTGAGCTTTGTTTTGGGTACTCAGAAACATTTTTATTCTTTCTGGTCTTGATATTAAACTTTGTTAGGCTGGACCAGAGCAACCTTTAGTCTGAACCTAATTTCTTCACAGTATTAAGGCAAAACTCTTCTGAGTACTCATCCTGATGCCATGTGAATTATGAGTTTTTTCCACTTTGAATGGTAGGAATAAGCAATAGTTCCAGCCCTGTGTGATCTTGGTGTCTCCTCCTGACTAATCCTTTTCAGTAGTTCTCTCCTCAGCCTTGGGTAGTTTTTTCACATTCTGCTCTATACTCTAGGAGGGATCTTCTGAAGATTTCTGGCATTCTTTCTCTATGCAGCAATCTCTTCTCTAAAACTCTGCCCCAAAAGCTATATGTGCTTTGATCTCTAAATACTCCCCACATTTTCTCTATTCAACTCAAAGTGATTGCCAGTTTGCCTGGTTTCCCCCGTGTTGCACAATGGCTTGGAAACTTTCCAGTCATTAAGCTAAGAAAACTGTAACGATCATTTGTTTCCCATCTTTCAGGAATCACTGCCTTTCATAACATGATATCCAATGAAATATTTTTTTCAAATTTTTTGTTACTTTTTAAAGTTGTTTTAGGTGTAAATTCAGTCCAGTTATTCCAGTTTGGTGGGTTGTGTTCATTCTATTTGAGGTTAATAAAATTAAGGCACTGGGTTCTTAAACATCTGTGAGAGTCAAGTGTGTACTATATTAAACTTACAGTATTTACTATAGTAAATTTATGGTATTATACCTCTTAGGGTAAGTAATCAAGTGTTAAAAGCATGCCTTTGGAGTTAAAGTCAGACAACATGAATTTAAATTCTATCTTTATCATTTACTAGCTATGTGACCATAGAAAGGCAATTTTAGCTCTTTGAGCTTCAGTTTTCTCATCTGTAAAATGAGAATATTAATACCTATTTATTGGAGTTGTTGTGAGCATTAACTGAAATAATCAATACAAAATATCTACCCTAATGGCTAGTACATAGTATAATCTCAATAAATGGGAGCTGTACCTCAATAAAAGGTACTTACTAGTACCACTAGTTTCTGCATGTGTATTCAAATTTAGTAAACTATAAGCTAAGTGAGGACATTGCTCCTTTATTGCAAAGCTGTTACTTGCTTTAAAATTAAATTTTGTGCTACAGTATAGCACAGGGAACACTACTCAATACTTTGTAATGACCTAATGGCAAAAGAATCTAAAAAAAGAGTATATATATGTATATGT
Organism: Cervus canadensis; assembly: GCF_019320065.1. NCBI lineage: Eukaryota > Metazoa > Chordata > Mammalia > Artiodactyla > Cervidae > Cervus > Cervus canadensis. The sequence goes on along the minus strand of NC_057395.1, from coordinate 62,479,949 downwards.
ACAACTGATTCACTTTACTATATAGCAGAAACTAACACAACATTGTAAATTAACTGTATTATAATAAATTTTTAAAAAAATTCAGCTTTGTGGCTTTCTTGGATGGCACTATCTTGCAGACAATGTATGATTAAGTTTTTAATAGCACTTCTGATTAAACCTAATATACATTCATAATGGCTCAAGAAAATACACTACGTAATTAATGTAAATTATGTACATAATACACAGGTAAAGTGTTTTTGCCAACATGATCCACAGACATATGAGACACATGATCTAAAATAGTTGTAGATCTAGTTACTAAATAAAGATTTAAAAATCAATGGTGTTTGTATATACCAACAATAAAGACTTAAAAACTATTATAATGGCAAAATAAAAAGATATAATTCACAGCAGAATTACAAAATAATTAGGAATACATTTAAGCAATTATGAGGATTTACATGAAAAGAGCTATAAACTCTACTGAGTGACATAAAAAAAAAGTGGAAAGACAAGCTATTTTCCCTGAGGCAAGAATTATTATGGTTAAAAAAATTTCCCCTAGATTAATGTGTAGATTTAACATGATCTCCATATGAATTCCAATGTAATTTTATTTTATATTTTGGTAAATTGCCTCTGAGCTTCATTTGAGAAAAACTGTGAGAACACTAAGAAAATAGTGGGCCAGTGGTTAGGACTTGAAGCTCTCACTGCCAGGCGCCTGGGTCTGATCCCTGGTCAGGGAATTAAAATTCCACAAGTTGCAGCCAAAAAAAAAGGAAAATGTTGAAAAATAAGAATAATAAGGGAAATACATCCTATGAGATATTAAAATGTATTATAAAGCTATATTAATTTTAATTATGTGGTACTAAAACCAGAAAGGTCAGTAGAACCAAACAAAGTCTGAAAAAATAAACTCATAATATATAAGAATTTTCAATATAGCAAAGACGACAGTATTTCATGAAGCCTAGTGGAAGTGTTGTGGGGGGTGTGAAGATGAAAAAGGTGCAGCATCCAATCTAAAAGGAAGGTTGAGATAAGAGCACAACTTTTAATACAAAAAAAGGTGGGGGGTTAAGTAGCGTAAGAGACATATAATTAAGGAACTATATAAATCCAAAGGCAGGAGAAAAGAGTCTTGGTCAGGTCTGCCAAGCTGTGAATGTTGGATCTTGCTCTGTGTCCCAAAGATTGTCAGCTCACCCTGGTTGTGCAATGTCAACCAGAATTAGGCCAATGTGGGCGCCTTAGAGGCTATTCTACACTCAACACTTGTAAGTCATTTCATTAGACTTGCCTCAGAAGTTCTGGTGGGGTAATCCCAAGAGTCCTCTTCAGTTGACTTGCTGGGTTTTCTCAAGCAAGTCCATTCTGCTAGACCCCTGAATGTGAGCAGCCCCTTCCTTCTTTTAACTCCAGTCCCTCCAGGGTCATTTAAGCATATGTCTGCCTGTTTTTGATTCATTACTATGTTATGATGATTATACTTAAAAACCCTTTTGACGTCTGCAAGTCTTTAGAGTCACTCAATAGGCCTATGTGAGCCAATGTCCTGGAACATGTCTATCTCCTTCTCCTTCACAGCCAGTGGAGCAGAATAACTTTGATGGGATAAAATGCTCATGCTGTCCTGAGGCCAGCTGTGGTGAAGTCACGTGGATCTGGAGAAGGCATACGTGCAGATATCAGTCCAGTCTTCCCTGAGCAGGTAGTTTCTTTCTCTAAATGTTTCTCCGAGGGTTTCCTGAGCATCATTTTTATTAGCATCACCTTAAGAAACTTGATAAAGATTCCCCCGGTCCCACTTCAGTTCTGCAAGTTAGGACTTCAGAATCTAGGTCCTTAAAGCTTCTTTTTCACAAGTTTCTCTGTACACTGTGTGAGTTTGGTTGCTAAGTCATGTCCAACTCTTTGTGATCCATGGTCTACAACACAGCGGGCTTCCCTGTCCTTCACTATCTCCCAGAGTTTGCTCAAACTCATGTCCATTGAAACGGTGATGCCATCCAATCATCTCATCCTCTGTTATCCCCTTCTCCTCCTGCCTTCAATCTTTCCCAGCATTAGGGTCTTTTCCAATGTGTAGGCTGTTTGCATCAGGTGGCCAAAGTATTGAAGTTTCAGCTTCAGCATCAGCCCTTCCAATGAATATTCGGGACTGATTTCCTTTAGAATTGACTGGTTTGATCTCCTCGCAGTCCAAGGGACTCTCAAGAGTCTTCTCCAGGACCACAGTTGGAAAGCATCAATTCTTTGGTGCTCAGCCTTCCTTATGGTCCAATTCTCATATCCATACATGACTACTGGAAAAACCATAGCTTTAAGTATATGGACCTTTGTTGGCAAAGTGAAGTCTTTGCTTTTTTAATAGGCTGTCTAGGTTTGCCATAGTTTTCCTTCCAAGGATCGAGTGTCTTTTAATTTCATGGCTGCAGTCACCATCTGCAGTGATTTTGGAGCCCAAGGGGGAAAAAAAAATCTGTCACTGCTTCCACCTTTTTCCCCCATTTGCCATGAAGTGATGGGACTAGATGCCATGACCTTAGTTCTTTGAATGTTTTGAGTTAAGCCAGCCTTTTCACTCTCCTCTTTCACTTTCATCAAGAGGCTCTTTAGTTCCTCTTCACTTTCTGCCATTAGAGTGCTATCATCTTCATATCTGAGGTTGTTGATATTTCTCCCAGCAATCTTGATTCCAGCTTGTGATTCATCCAGCCTAGTATTTTGCATGATGTACTCTGTTATATTATTGTTATTAGTCACTCAGTCGTGTCCGACTTTTTGTGTCTACCAGGCTCCTCTATCCATGGGGGTTCTCCAGGCAAAAATACTGGAATGGGTTGCCATTCCCTTCTCCAGGATGTACTTTGCATACATGTAAATAAACAGAGTGACAATATACAGCCTTGTCATACTCCTTTTCCAATTCTGAACCAGTCAGTTGCTCCATGTAAGGTTCTAACTGTTGTTTCTTGACCCACATACAGGTTTCTCAAGAGACAGGTAAGGTGGTCTGGTATTCCCATCCCTTTAAGAATTTTTCACAGTTTGTTTGTGACCCACACAGTCGAAGGCTTTAGCATAGTCAATGACTAACAGAAGCAGAAGAGATTAAGAAATGGTGGCAAGATTACACAGAAGAACTGTACAAAAAAGTTCTTAATGACCCAGTTAACCATGATGATGTGGTCACTCACTGAGAGTCAGACATCCTGGAGTGTGAAGTCAAGTGGGCTTTAGGAAACATTACTAAGTAGTCAAAGAAGCAGAAGTAGATGTTTTTCTTCAATTCCCTTGCTTTCTCTATGACCCAATGAATGTTGGCAATTGATCTCTGGTTACTCTGCCTTTTCTAAATCCAGCTTGTTCATCTGGAAGTTCTCAGTTCACATACTGCTGAAGCCTAGCTTGAAGGATTTTGAGCATAACCTTACTAGCATGTGGAATGAGCACAACTGTCCAATAGTTTGAACATTCTTTGGCCCTGCCCTTCTTTGGGACTGGAATGAAAACTGATTTTTTCCAGTCCTGTGGCCACTGCTGAGTTTTCCAAATTTGCTGGCATATTGAGTGCAGCACTTTAACAGCATCATCCTTTAGAATTTGAAATAGGACAGCTGCAATTCCATCACCTCCACTAGCTTTGTGAGTAGTGATGCTTCCTAAGGCCCATTTGACTTCACACTTCAGGATGTCTGGCTCTCGGTCAGTGACCACACCATCATGGTTATCCTGGTCATTAAGACCTTTTTGGTATAGTTCTTCTTTGTATTCTTGCTACCTCTTCTTAATCTCTGCTGCCCCTGTTAGGTCCTTACAATTTCTACCCTTTATCATGCTCATCCATGCATGAATTGTTCCCTTGATATCTCCAACCTTCTTGAAGAGACCTCTAGTCTTTCTCATTCTATTTTTCCTTCTACTTCTTCGCATTTTGTACTTCAAGGCCAAACTTCAGGTATCTCTTGACTTCTTACTTTTGCATTTTAATCCCCTATGATGAAAAGGACATCATTTTTGATGTTAGTTCTAGAAGGTCTTATAGGTCTTCATAGAAGCATTTAACTTCAGTTTCTTCAGCATCAGTGGTTGCAGCATAGACCTGCATTACTATGATGTTGAATGGTTTGCCTTGAAAATTAGCAGAGATCATTCTGTTGTTTTTGAGATTGCATCAAAGTACTGCATTTCAAAATCTTTTGTTGACTATGGAGGGCTACTCCATTTCTTCTAAAGGATTCTTGCCCACAGTAGTAGATATAATTGGTTATCTGAATTAAACCTGCCCATTCCCATCCATTTTAGTTCACTGATTCCTAAGATGTCGATGTTCACTCTTGCCATCTCCTGCTTGACCACTTCCAATTTATTTAATTCATGGGCCAAACATTCCAGGTTCCTATGCAATATTGTTCTTTACAGCATTGGACTTTACTTTCACCATGAGACACATCCACAACTGAGCATCATTTCTGCTTTGACCCAGCCACTTCATTCTTTCTGGAGCTATTAGTAATTGCCTTCCTTTCTTCTCCATCAGCACACTGGACACCTTCTGAGCTGGGGTGCTCATGTTCCTGTGTCCTATCTTTTTGCTTTTTCATACTGTTCATGTTAATATGGTTCTCGCAGCAAGAATGCTGGAATGGTTTGCCTTTCCCTCCTCCAGTGGACCATGTTTTATCAGAACTCTTCACTATGACTTGTCCATCTTGGGTGGCCCTGCATAGCATGGCTTATAGCTTCATTGAGTTACACAAACCACCTTCGCCATGACAAGGCTGTGATGCAAGAACGGGCTCTGCACACTAAGCCTTCTAAAATGACCCCTTCTCTGTCTCTAGTTTTGGAGTTGCTCAATCTCATAAATAGTGTCCTCGAAACAATGGTTCTTAGAGACTTTACCTGTTTTTAAAAAGGTACTTCAGGGAATTCCCCGGAAGTTCAGTGGTCTTTCGCTGCCAAGGGCACGGGTTCAGGTTCTCCTAGTCGGGGAACTAAGATCCCACAAACCAAGACACATGACAGGACCCTCCCTAAAAAGGCACTTCATAAACTCTGAACCCTAAATCTCACTGGAAGACACCTAAGGCCTGGGCTATTTACTAGTAACAGATCATAGCAGCTATAACTTCATTCTCAGTCAGCAGACTTTTTTTCAATTCCTTTCCTCTTTGTAGCCTATCATTCCCAACCCAACTTCTTTAAGGATTCATAGCCTGTAATTAGACATTTCCTAAGATTAAAAACTGAAATCCTGGAGGTACAGATTCTCTATATCCTCAAGCCCTGTCCATTCTTTCTTTCAGTTTTTTTTTTTAAACTTTTTATTTTGTTTCAAGATATAGCCAATTCACAATGTTGTGACAGGTTCAGATGAAGGGTGAAGGGACCTAACCATACATACACATGTATGCATTCTCCCCCCAAATCCCCTTCCATCCAGGCTGCCACATCCATTCTTTCTTTAAAATGTGCCCTGCTTCTTTCTTCCCGTTCCTTCTGCCACATCCTAGAGACCCTTACTACCAGAATTAGGCTCACACACAGCCTCTTGTTAGCCTATATACCAGTCTTCTCTCTCAAATCTTTCCCACACACTTACCCCGCCCCCCCACCCTCCCCCACTGCCGCTCAAAAGCCTAAAAGCACTCTTGATATCAAACTGTATCAGGTCTAAACTCCTCTGTTTATTTTCTAGGCCCTTTTCAATCTATCCCAATTTGCTTATTAGACTTAATGTCCCACTAGTCTATACATGCTTTCCATTTACAGCCCATAAACATGTACTGCTTATTTCAGCTCATGGGGCAGATTCATCTCAGTGTTCCCAGAACAAGCTATAAGAAGGCAGGGAAGGGGTTCACTAAATGTGAGTTGATGGACTCAATAGTTGGCATTTGGATACCTGTCAGTGTCCTCCCTTTTTGTATTTTATATTTAAATCCCACAAATCCTTCAAGTTTCACACTCTGTTGAAGACTTCCCCAGTTTCTTCAGTTCTTATAATCTCTCTATTTTTGGAGGAAAAAAATCAAAAGACAGGAAGGAAGGAAGGGAAAAAGGAAAGGATAGAGGAAGAAAAATCCCCCAAAAACAAGAATAGGCTTTAGGAGTTGCAAAAGCAAAAGGAAGAGGAGAAAAAGTTTACAGTCTGATAGTTCCCACTCTGAAGTTTTTTAAGGAACAGCTCACTCATGCAATATTTATTGAGTTTCTGTAGCGCCATATCACCTGTATCACTCTGTTCAGAACACACATACTGGTGATATTGCTTGCTAAGTGTTTCAGATGCATTCTTTCTGCCTCCTGCATGTTAGTTCAAGAGCCATTTCTTCCTGCTTCCCTGATCCCCCATATTGAACTAAATGCTTCCTCTCCATGCTTCTGTGACAATCTGTGTTTATCTCTAACTCAGTATCTTACATTGAAAGTGCCTGTTTGTGAGTCTGACTCACCTTTAGACTGTGAGTTTCATGAGAGAAGGTCCAGGCTTATTTGTCTTTGTATTCTCTGTGTCTTTTATAGGTATGTGTAGCTCCCGTACAAGATGCAACACAAATGACATCTGAAGTAGCTAAGCTGAAAGTGTTGGAGAGTGAGGACCATGTATTATACTTCTTGTCTTTATATTTTGAATAACCAGTTCAGCGCTTATGTGTTCAGAAAAAGCTTGTTAACACTAACTGTTCTGCTCTCTGTTCCCCTCATTGTTCTCACATAACACTACCCTTGCTCATCAAATCCTAATAATTGAGCATTTAGTAAGTACTCAATAGATTCTCATTCACTGAAATTGATGCTGATTGTTACTGTGAGAGAGAAATAGTAAACAAAGTCATTAATTATACTTCTATTAGAAACTCTACTGCAGACTCTAATTATTTAAATAAATTCTGCCTCTTTTTCATACTTTCAGGGGATAGGCCAAATAAAATTAGATTTGAATCTTGGCTCTGCAAATGCACTGGCCATTTGATCTTTGTTGGGGACTTTGAGGGCCTTAAATTAAAAATGAGGATAACTTACCTATTCTGTAGAATCACATGAGGATTGAATGTGATAATATATACAAGATGTCCTAGAACCATACTTGGCACATAACAAGCATCAGCTAAAGTCAGCTCTTGCTTCTTGATCCTGTCCTTCCTCAAGAGGGCAAGAGGTATAGCACAAAGAACTGTATTCAATATCTTATAATAAATCATAGTGGAAAAGAAAAAACACAAATAACAAATGTTAATGAGTACATGAAGTAAGGGAACCCTTGTAAACTGTTGGTGGGAATGTAAATTGTTTCAGCCACTGTGGAAAACAGTATGGAGATTTCTCAAAACATTAAAAACAGAACTACTACAGAACTACTATATGACTTAGCAATCCCACCTCTGGGTGTATATGTGAAAAAAAAAACAACCAAAAACCTAGTTTGAAAAGATACGTGCACCCCAGTGCAGCATTATGTAAAACTGCCAAGATAAGGAAGCGACCTAAGCATACATCAGCAACAGATGAATGGATAAGGAAGATATGGTGTATATACATACACAAATGGAATACTACTCACCCACAAAAAAGAATTAAATTTTGTCATTTGCAACAACATGGATGGATTTGGAGGGTTTTTTGTTAAGTGAAATAAGTCAGATAAAGACAGACAAATACTGTATGATATCACTTATATGTGGAATCCAAAAAAAAATTAACTAGTGAACATAACAAAAAAGAAACTGACACGCAGATAGAGAACAAATTAGTGGTTTTCATAGGAAGGGGGAGGGGTACTGCAGGGGGAGGGAGTACTATAGAGATAAGAGGTATAAACGGGATGAATCTAGAGCCTATTGTGCAGAATGAAGTCAAGTCAGAAAGAGAAAAACAAATAGTATATATTAACGCATATATATGGAATCTAGAAAGATGGTACTGAGGAACCTATCTGAAGGGCAGCAATGGAGACATCGACATACAGAACAGACTGTGGACACAGTGAGAGGAGAGGGTGGGATGCATTGACACAGGAACATTAAGACATATACAATGCCATATGTAAAACAGATAGCAAGTGGGAATTTGCTGTAGGATGCTGTAGGAATCAAACTGGGTGATCTGTGACAACCTAGAGGGGTGGGGGGGTGGGAGGGAAATTCAAGAGGGAGGGGACGTGTGTACACCTATGACTGATGCATGCTGATGTATGGCAGAAACCAACACAATACTGTAAAGCAATTATCCTCCAGTTAAAAGTAAATGAATAAAAATAATAATGCATTCAAGTAAGTGGGAAAAATAAGTAAGCTGTAAGGATATATTGTACAACATATGGAATATAGCTAATATTTTCTAATAACTATAAAAAAAAAGAAGGCAAGAGGGTCATTTGAGTCACCTCTTTCCACCTCTTTCCAGTGGATTATATGGTATTATCTAGTTTAGTCTGGCGTTAAACTTCCTGTCCTCACAGTACCTGCTATTAGTCTATGTCTATGTATATTTGAGTGTGTAATATGTATGTACTTGGGAGTGTGTGTATGGAGTTCTAAATAGCTGCTGATATGTGTACAAGCTCACATTTGATTTGAGAAACTTCAGAGGCTTAAATTAAAATTGTTGAATTGGGCACGTTCTCCTTTCCTCATGCTGCTTTCACCTCCACCAACGTGATTTCCTGTTAAATGACAGCATGGTGAGAAGTACCAGGGATTAAGTTAGAGTGAGCAGATTCCACTACAAACATCTAAAAGCAATTGGAGGACTGCTCACCCATATTATCCAGCTATAAAATTCACATATTGCTATAGCAATGAACTTTGTGTGCATGCTAAGTCACTTCAGCTGTGTCTGACTCTTTGCGACCCCATGGACTGTAGCCTGCCAGGTTCCTCTGTTCATGGGATTCTCCAGGCAAGAATACCAGGTGGATTGTCATGCCTTCCTCCAGGGGATCTTCCCGACCCAGGGATCAAACCCAAACCTGTATCTCTTATGTTTCCTGCATTGGCAGGTGGGTTCTTTACCTCTAGCACCACCTGGGAAACCCTGCTACAGCTCAGTAATGGGAAATTGTTGAAGGGGTAATACCACTCTGCTTCAGTGAGACTGGATGAAGGTAGGAAGCAAAGGGATATTATCTCTAACCTCTCAATTTTGGGTGGAAATTGGGAAGTGGAAAATTTATAAGGTGTACCAAGTAACCTTGGTGAGCAGTTCCAAACATCACATTCTGTGTGCAGCCTCTCTTATTCTGGTATGAAGTCTTTAGTATTCCCCCCCCCCGCCCCAACCAAAATGCTGAAGCAAACTTCTATGCTAACAATTTCCACCCCTCTAGATAATTGTCAATTATCTCCATAATCATTAGGAAAGTCTGAAAATATTTTCCAAAACAAAGTTAATTTTAATTAATTTATATTTTTAAAAAATATGTCAGAGAGTTCCAGTTGTGGTAATGACTGACTAACTAGGCTATTACAGACAAACCTCTTGCTGAGAACAATTAGAAAAGCTGGGCAAATTATTACTTTCAAAACACCAATTTGAAGGCATTGAAAAGATACCAAAGCAGTGAGAATTTTCTGATCCAAGATCTGAAAGAAAACAAAAGCCCAAAAAAGTGAGCCTGATGTTTGGGGAAACTTTACCCTGAAGGTAATTATTGTTTCTGAAAACAAAAGCAGCACTGAGAAGCTAAAAAGAGGTTACAGCAATTTCCCAGTCATGAATGACAAGAAAAAAATTACAGTATAGAACCGGAAAAGGAGGAAAGGCCCTGAAAACACCCAGGCTTCTAACTGGGACCAAGAAGCACTTCACACTTAGAACAGGATGAACTGGAAATAGACCAGTCCTCAGGACTGAAGCCCAGCTTTGAATTTCTTAGACATTTATTAGATAAAGGTAATCATCCCAGAGGCCATCTGCTTGACAAAAAAAGTAAGTCTTCTCTGGAGGTAGAAAATATATGGAACCTCAAATTATCTCTAGACTTCAGCAGACTTTTGAAGAAAGTAACAAAGTGGGTCTAAGATTTATAAGGAAATTCAAAGGATCTAGGACCTAGAACAACCAAAACAATTTTGAAAAGAGAATAACAATTTTAGAGTACTTATGTAAATCCCTGAGTTCTAGATTTACCATAAAGTTACATCAGACTTACTTTTATTGTATTCTAGATCGATTCATAACCAGAATCGAGTCCATAAATAGACCCAGACTTATACAGTCAATGGATTATTAACCAAGTAAGATCACTGAGGAAAGGAAAATCAAATTATACTGAAACTGGACTGATCTGTGGAATGATAATTCTGATCCCTACTGCACTTCATACACAAAAATCAATTAAAGATGGATCACAAACTTAAATGTAAAAGCTAGAACTATAAAGCTTATAGAAGAAAATCTTTGCAACCATGGAATAGGCAAAGTTTTTTTTAGGCATAACATAAAATATACTAACCATTAAAGTAAAAATTGGAATATTGGACTTCAAGAAAATTAAAATATTTTCTGATCAAAAGGAAGCATTTTGAAAATTAGTAATTAAGCAACAGACTAAGAAAAAATATTCCAATACACATATGTGGCAAAGACTTATATTTACAAAATATGAAGAACTCCTACAGAAGAATTCTGGGAAAAAGGTGATGAAGCATAAGGAATCTACCTTCCCACATAGACAACAACTGTGCTCACAGAATCTGTCTAATGCAACTATTTAGGAACTCCAGAGTTTATTGAGCTTCCCAGTTGGTTCAGTGGGTCAAAATCTACATGCAATGCAGGAGATACAGGTGACGCAGGGTTGAGCCCTGGGTCGAGAAGATCCCCTGGAGGAGGGCGTGGCAACCCACCCCAGTACTCTTGCTTGGAGAATCCTGCAGACAGAGGAGCCTGGTGGGCTACTATCCATAGGTCGCAAAAAGTCAGACACAACTGAAACAACTGAGTACGCACGCACTTTTTAGCTTAGACAGTAAATTGTGGTTAATTTTGGCTTTTAGCATAGTAGCTGCTACCTGTGGCAGGCAGTTATGTATGTGTTTGTGGAGAGAGCTTACATATAGCTTTCAGGAACCAGGCTAGGCAAAAAGTATCCCATCCTCCAATATTGGGATCTATGCTCTGATTGCTGATGGTTGTTTCTAGTCAGAGGTGTAGACAAAGAAGCAGGTGGCCAGTGTTGTGTTGCACCTCCTCACATTGTTGCAAGCCCCTCTCTCTCTCCATTTAAAGTAATTTCCATGTGATTTAAGAAATTAGTATCTTTTTCTCCCTTAATTTTTCTGAATGTCCTATCCATAGGTTGCAAAAAGTCAGACATTCAGAAACAACTACATAAAGAAAAACTAGAAAGTGACCATGCATGCCCACAGAAAGGCTTAGAAAAGATCTGAGAAGACCTTAAATTTACATCTCGAGCTAATCCTGGACAAAGAGACAGCTTATGTGGCTCAGACAGTAAAGCGTCTGTCTGCAATGCTGGGGACCCAGGTTCAATCCCTGGGTCAGGAAGATCCCCTGGAGAAGGAAATGGCAACCCACTCCAGTATTCTTGCCTGGAAAATCCCATGGACAGAGGAGCCTGGTAGGCTACAGTCCATGGGGTCGCAAAGAGTTGGACACGACTGAGCAACTTTACTTACTTATGACAACTAAAGACAAAACAATATAGCAATGATAACAAAACCCAGCAGGAATCTGATCTCCAGAGATACCACATCATTAAATGCAAATGTCTGGTTTAAAAAAAATCACAAGGCACAAAAATAAATAAGAAAATATGACTATTCAAGAGAAAGATAAATCAATAGAAATTGTTCCTGAAAGAGACCCGAGGGCAGACATACTAGGCAAAGACTTTAAAACGACCATCTTAAAGATGCTTGAAGAACTAAGGGAAAATGTGGGTAAAGTGAAAAAAGTAACATATGAGCAAAATGGAAATGTCCATACAGAGACAGAAAACCTAAAAGATGAAATCAAAAAGAAATTCTGGAGCTGAAAAATATAATAATGGAAGTTCAGTTCAGTTCAGTTGCTCAGTTGTGTCTGACTCTTTGTGGCAATAACAGAAAACAGCTTGTAATTCTAATTTTTGTTTTCTAGATTATTTGAAACATTTAAAAAATAACTGTTACTCTAAAAGATAGTATGATTGTAACTGTGTAAAGTTCAGAAAACTTTTTGTTTTCTGAATAATTTCAGATACTGACTAATTTAAAAGAATTACCAGTTTATGTTTTTGGTTACACAATGTATAAAGACATAATTTTGTGGTAAAAACCAAGAAGAGTGGGGACAGAGGTGTGAAGGAACAGTTTTTGTATGTTATTGAAATTAAGCTGGTATAAATTTAAATTAGAGAGCTATAACTTTAGGATGTTAAATGTAATTTCCATGAGAGTTACCAAAACATAGCTATAGAATATTCCCAAAAATAATGAGAAGGGAATATAAATTTTTCTCTACAAAAATATTAGCTAAATACAAACTGAAGTGAAGTGAAATTGTTAGTCACTCAGTTGTGTCCACCTCTTATTGACCCATGGACTGTAGCCCATCAGGCTCCTCTATCCATGGAATTCTCCATAGAATATACCCAAAAAGAATGAGAAAAGAATATAAACTTTTCAGTACAAAATATCAACTAAATACAAAAGGAGACAGTAATGGAGACAGGAAATGAGGGACAAAAAAAAAAAGCCATACAGAAAAAAATAGCAAAATGATAGCATTGACCTTCCTTATTAGTACTTGAAATGTAAATGAATTAAATTCTCCAATTAAAAATAGAATAGATAAAATCATATGATTCAACTATGACTTTTCAGCAGAAACTTTATAGAACAGAGGGAGGGGCAAATATATTCAAAGTGCTGAAAGGAAAAAACTTACAACCATGAATACTCTACCTACAAGGTTATCATTTACAACTGATGGAGAGATAAAGAGTTTCACAGACAAGCAAAAGCTAAAGGAGTTCATACCACTAGTCTGAACTTACAAAAAAATATTCAAGGGACTTCTTTAAACAGAAAAGAAAGGTCATAACTAAAAATAAGAAAATTATGAAAGAAAAAAAATCTCATCAATAAAGGCAAACATATAGTAAATATAGGACTTCCCTGATAGCTCAGCTGGTAAAGAATCTGCCTGCAATGCAGGAGACTCCAGTTTGATTCCTGGGTCAGGAAGATCCACTGCAGAAGAGAGAGGCTACCCACTCCAGTATTCTTGGGCTTCCCTTGTGGCTCAGCTAGTAAAGAATCTGCCTGCAATGCGGGAGACCTGAGTTCGATCCCTGGGTTGGGAAGATCCCTGGAGCAGGGAAAGGCTACCCACTCTAGTATTCTGGCCCGGAGAATTCCATGGGGTCCCAAAGTCCCAAAGAGTTTGGCATGACTGAGTGACTTTCATTTCACATAGTAAACGTATGTGCATAGCTAACATGAAGGTTAAAGGATAAAACTATTAAAGTCATATAAAACTACAATAATTAGTCAAGTTATACACACAAAAGGTGTAAAATATGAAGAAAAAAACATAAAATGTCAGGAGGAGGTGTTAAAATGTAGTGTTCTCAGAATGCACTCAAACTTAAGTGACCACCAACCTAAAACAGAGTGCTAAATACATAGCTTGTTATATAAGAACCTCATGGTAAGCATGAGCCAAAAACCAATAAAAGACACGCAAAATATAAAGAGAAAGAAATATAAATGTAACACTAAAGAAAGGAATCAAATCACAAGATGATGATGAGATGTCTTATCACAAGATGAGATAGCAAGAAAAAAAGAATAGAGAACAATAAAAATTACCAGAAAACATTTAACAAAATGGCAATAAGTATATACCTATCAATAATTACTGTAAATGTAAATGACCTATATGTTCCTAGGCTGAATGGAAATACATACAGTGGCTGAATGGATTTAAAAAAACCCACATATATGCTGCCTAGAAGAAAGGCACTTCAGATTTAAGGACACATACAGGTTAAAAGTGAGGTGACAGAAAAAGATATTCTATGCAAATGTAAGCAAAAAAGAAAGTATGGGTTACAACATTTATGTCAGACAAAATAGGCTTTAAAACAAAGACTATAATAAGAGATAAAGAAGGGTATTACATAAAATAAAGGGATCACTCCAACCATTATTTCTGACCACAGTGGTATGTGACTAGAAATCAACTACAAGAAAAAAATAGAAGAAACACAAACACATGGAATCTAAACAATATGGTATTAAACAACCAATGGATCACTGAAGAAATCAAAAGAGAAAAAAATCTGGAGACAAATAATAATGGAAATGCAACATTGCAAAATCTATGGATCACAGCAAAGGCAGTTCCATGAGGGAAGTTTATAGCCTACATCAGGAGACAAGAAAAATCTCAAATAAACAATCTAACCTTACACCTAAAGAAACAATAAAAAGAAGAACAAAAAAAAAAAAACCACCAAAGTTAGTAGAAAAAAGGAAAAAATAAAAATCATAGTGGAAATAAATGAAATAGAAAAATTAGAAAAGATTAATGAAACTAAGAGCTAGTTCTTTGAAAAGTTAAAAAGAAATGACAAATCTTTAGTCAGAATCATCAAGAAAAAAAAGAGAAAGGGTTCAAATAAATAAATCAGAAGTGAAAGAAGATAATTTACAGCTGACATCACAGAAATACAAAGGATCATCATAAAAGATTACTATGAACAATTGTATGTCAGCAAATTGAACAATCCAGAAGTAATGGATAAATGCCTAGAAACATATAACTTTCCAAAAATCAGGAAGAAACCAAAAATCTGAACAGACATTATTAGCAATGAAATTGATTCAGTAATCAAAAGACTTCCAATGAACAAAAGAAAATACAACTTCACAGATGAATTCTACCAATATTTAAAAGAAGAGCTAATATTTTTCAAACTGTTACCAAAAATGATGAGGAAAGAATGCTGCCAAATTCATCCTATGAGGCCAGCATTACCCTGATACCCATAAAAGACAAAACACCACAAAAAAGGTAATTAATTACAGGCCAATATCCCTGATGAATATAGGTGCAAAAAAAAAAAAAAAACTAAATAAAATACAAGAAAACTGAATTCAACAATACATTAAAAGGACCATACACCATTATCTGGAATTTATCCCATAAAAGCAAGGATGATTCAGTATCTGCAAATTATCAATATGATACATCACACTAACAAAATGAAGAATAAAATGCATATGATCCTCTCAAAAATTGAGAAAGTTTCTGACAAAATTCAACATCCATATATTATAAAACTTCTCAACAAAGAGGATATAGAGGCAACAATATAACAAAGGCCATATGTGACAAAACCATATCTAACATCATACTCAAGGGTGAAAAGGTGAAATAATTTCCTCTAAGATCAGGAACAAGACAAAGATGCCCACTCTTATCACTTTTATTCAGCTATAGTATTGGAAGTTCTAGCCACAGCAAACAGACAAAAATAAGGAATAAAGGGCATCCAAACTGGAAAAGAAGTAAAACAGTCACTGTTTTGCCAATGACATGATACTATATATAGGAACCCTAAAGACTCCACCAAAAACTATTAGAACTAATAAATAAATTCAGTAAAGTTGCAGAATACAAAATTAACACACAGAAATCTGTTGAGTTTCTATACACTAATGACTATCTACCAGAAAGAGAAACTAAGAAAATAATCCCATTTACAGTTTCATAAAAAAGAATAAAATACTGAGGAATTAATTTAAGCAAGCAAGTGAAAGACCTATACTCTGAAATTTAGAAGATATTGAGGAAGGAAATGGAAGAAATTGAAATTCTTGCCAATAAATGGAAAGATATACCATACTCATGAATTGGAAGAATTAATTGTAAAAATATCCATACTATCCAAAGCAATCTACAGATTCAATGCAATCCTTATCAAAATACCAATGGCATTTTTCATAGAACTAGAACAAATAATTCTAAAATTTGTATGAACCACAAAAGACCCTAGTGACAGAGTCATTTCCTAGGCAGGTCGATAAGGAGTCTAGGGATCCCCAAGGAGAGAGGGGTCTGGAATTCTCATGGAGGAAGAAAGGACAAACTTTTTTCCCCTCTACATTCCTTAGGATTATATAACAATAATGTATCCTGCTTGAGGACAGTCTCTGGAAAAAACCTTCTGGCTAATCCTGTTATCTTAAAATGTAAATTATGGGAGTAGGTCTAGTGAGATCTTTACAACCTCCAGACATTCTTTTGATTCACTGTAACAACTAATTGGAGAGTATATAACTCCATTGCTAACACTAGCAAGGGGGTACTCTTTCTGCCCCCTTCTGATGCCTATGTCAGAAGCTTTCTCTATCTCCTTTATACTTTGTTTCTAGTTCTTTGTTCTCCTAGCAAACACGTTTCCTGCTGTACTTTACTAACTCTACAGTTTGCTTGTGTGAATGAATGACACACCTGCGCGAAGCAAGCGAGGAGCCCTGCTCTGCGGTTCCACGGTGACCTCATACAGCTTATGGCAGAAATCTGTGGAGGATTTATACCGACCTGCCAATGCCAAGAGGCACCCAATGTCTCCTTCGGGGACTGACCAGAAATGGGCAAAGCATGTCGACCGAACTCTCCTTTCTCGGTCGAACTTTTCGGTCTCTTTGACCATCTCATAACTCCTGGGAAATTAGAAGTACTAACCTAATCTATTGGATCATAGACTTTCAAGGGATTTGTGATCTATGCTATTACTGTGTACTGTTATTTAGATCCCAAACTTGGATTGGTAGTCAGGAAGTTCCTAGCCTCACTAGGAATCCAAAGTTTAGAAGCTAGATGGAGCTCTAGCTACAAGTGCATCTCTGAGGTTAAAGGTTTCTCAGATTGGAACGACAATGGGTTTTTTCCCTTTGGTAACACTGGCTCTTAGTGGACCAGAGGAGGTTCTTATACTGGTGTGGTGACATTTGGAAGGAACATCTCTGTTTTATGTCGTATAGGTCTTATTGTGGTCAGGAATATACTCAGGGTCGTGCACTGGCACTCAGGTGATGAATGTTTCCCCCAGCGGTCTTAGCCTGGGAGGCATTCCAGAAGGTTACTCTTGATTGCACCCTGGGTGGCATCAAAGGCAAGCAAGGTTTTAATGGTGAGGAGCTGAATGTCAGTCAGGGATGCCATCACGTCTACCCCTGGTGCATCCCCACCCTGTCTCGGCGGTAGAACCGGGAGGGACGAGTATGTCGCCTGCGTTGGTAAGGGACAGACTAAGCCCGACCAGGAAAGAAAAACTTTGGTGTAAAGTCTCTCTACACCCCCATCTAGAGCAGGGAGGGATGCTTCTGGTAGAAAGATGGCGCTGGTCACTTTTTTCTCTCTTACAGATGGGAACTAACAATTCCAGCCTCACTCCTTTGAATTGTAGCATGAAAAACTGGGATAGATTTGATCCCCAGGGCTTAAAGAAGACACACCTGGTCTTCCTATGTGTCGATACTGCATGGCCGCAGTACCCACTGGAGGATGGCGAATGGTGGCCAGTTGGAGGGTCTCTTAAGTATAATACTGTTTTACAATTAGACCGGTTCTGTAGAACCGGTAGAAGTAGTAGAAGTAGCATATATGTTGCCCTTTTTCTTTCTGTGAAATATGCCAGACTTATGTCCTAAGGGTATAGATTTGGATGTGAAACCTTCAGCTCCCTCCTGTCCCCCTACTTTGCTAGATGAGATGGAGGACAGGAGACAAAGAGATAAAGAAAAGCAGGTTTCTCCAATCTGTCCCTGGGATCATATGCGCAGAGCAGCCAGAGAGACTGAGGAACAGCCACACAAACTGTTGCCTCTTCATGAAGCACCCACCAGGAGAAATAATCAGTCTATGAGTGTTGATAAGCCCTCTTCCTATCAAGAAATACAAAGAATCAAGGAGGATCTCTGAGACTATCTAGAAGACCTGGAAAAATATATTAGAGCTTTTAAAGGTGTTACTCTGCTTTACGACCTTACTTGGAAGAATGTGATGTATATCTTGGGACAAACGCTGACTCCCTACTCAAAGTTGAGTTTTGGGAAAAGTGGTTGCTTATGGAGATGAATGGCTTGGTAATGAATCAGTAGGGAAGAGGGAGGATGAGATAACCGCCCTCCCTACTGGGAATCAGGCGGTCCCAATTACAGAACCAGACTGGGACTACAACACAGCTAAAGGAAGATGGGATCAGAGTCATTTTGTCAGATGTATTCTTGAAGGACTCAGGCAGGCACGTGCTAAGCCTTTAAAATATGGCAAATTGGCAAACATAGAACAGAGGAGAAAGAAGCTCCCGGTAAATTCCTAGATAGACTGAGAGAAGCCCTTCGCAGATTCACTGAGATTGATCCCGAAAGTGAAGAGGGAAAAGTGGTCTTTTTTTTTTTCCATTTAGGGAAAAGTGATCTTAAAGGATAGATTTCTCACTCAATCAGCTCCAGATATCCACCGTAAGCTATTAAAACGGGCGTATGGACCAAATCAGCCTTTAGATAATTTGTTACAACTGGCTCAGACAGTCTATTATGGTAGGGAATATGAGAGAAAGAAAGAAAAGCAGAAAAAGACAAAGGAACAGGTGGAAGCCCTTACAATGGCTATAAGATCCTGTCTGCAAGAGACCACACTGGAAGAGAGACTGCCCCCAGAGGCATAGGTTTCAGGGGTCAGACTCTCAAGACAATCAGGACTGAAGGTGCCCGGGGGTCCCCACACAAGCTCCCATCCTAATTACACCTGAAGAACCCCGGGTATTAATAACTGTGGGGGGCAATCCTTCGATTTCCTTTTAGATACTGGGGCAACTTACTCTGTGCTTACTGAAGCCCTTGGCCCACTTTCTTCCCGAGCTGCTTCCGTAATGAGACTGTCTGGACAAGCCAAAAGGTATTCAGTTTTTCTGTAAGTTGTGACTTACTCCGTGCTATTTTCACACGAGTTTCTGATCGTGTCATAGTCTCCCTCACCTCTTTTGGGGAGGGATTTACTGAGCAAGATCCATGCCTCTGTTTTCATAAATACGGAGCCCTCCCTTTCTCTCCCTTTAATTAAACAAAATGTAAATCCTAGAGTACGGGCTGATGGGAAATTTGTGGGTCGAGCACAAAATGCTATTCCTGTAGTTGTCAAGCTCAAAGACCCGCTCTTGTTTCCACATAAGAAGCAGTATCCACTGAAACCTGAGGTTAAGGAAGGGTTAAAACCCATCATCAAAAATTTAAAGGAGCAGGAACTATTAATTCCCTGTAACAGTCCATGCAACACTCCTATTTTGGGTATAAAGAAATCAAATGGTAAATGGAGACTAGTTCAAGATTTACGAATAATAAATGAGGCTGTGGTTCCTTTACACCCCGTGGTGCCTAATCCTTATACTCTATTGTCTGAAATTCCTGAACGAGCCAAATATTTCTCAGTAATTGATTTGAAAGATGCCTTCCACTCAGTGCCTTTAGTGGAGGAAAGTCAATTTCTATTTGCCTTTGAAGACCCTATGCAGCCAGCTTCTCAGTTAACCTGGACAGCTTTGCCCCAGGGATTTAGTGACAGTCCTCACTTATTTGGGCAAAGTTTGTCATGGGATCTACAAAACTTTAATAGCTCTGAAGCAGTGGTGTTACAATGTGTAGATGATATTTTGCTCAGTGCTGAGACAGAGGAAGCTTGTTCGTGAGCCTCAGAAGATTTCTTAAACTTTCTGGCAGGCTGCGGTTACAAGGCATCAAGAGAAAAGGCTCAGCTAGCAATCTGTTAAGATATCTGGGCCTAATCATATCAGAAGGGACTAGGGCCATAGGCCCTGAGAGAACGAAACCTATACTAAACCATCCCCTACCTATGATTTTAAGGCAATTGAGAGAATTTGGGGGAATGACGGGCTACTGTCACATTTGGATTCTGGGTTATGGGGAACTTGCCCAGCCTTTATATAAACTTACAGCTGAGACTCAGCAGGCTCAAACCAACAAACTGGTTTGGTCTCCAGATACTCAAAAGGCTTTTAAGGTTCTTCAGACTGCTTTCTGGCAAGCTCCCGCTCTGAGCTTGCCCACAGGGTCAGAATTTAATTTGTTTGTCACTGAAAGAAAAAGTATAGCCTTGGCAGTTTTGACACAACCCTGAGGGCCTCACCAGCAACGTATTGCTTATCTAAGCCGATAATTAGATGTAATTTCATGTGGGTGGCCCCACTGCCTAAGAGTAATTGGGGCAGCGGCTTTATTAGCACCCGAAGCTTTAAAAATAATTAATGGACGAAACCTTACTGTACTGACTTCTCATGATGTGAGTGAATCTTAAATTCTAAGGTTAATATTTGGATGACAGACAGTTGGCTCCTTAAATATCAGTTATTGTTGCTAGAAGGACCAGTAACTAAGCTTAAAGTTTGTGGAAATTTAAATCCTGCCACTTTCCTTCCTGGGAAGGAAAATGAAACACCTGATCACGATTGTTCCCAATTCCTAACTTTAAACTATGCTGCTCGGGAAGATCTAATGGATACCCCATTAGACAATCCTGATGTGGAAATATTTACAGATGGCAGTTCTTTTGTTCGGGATGGAAAGCGTAAAGCAGGTTATGCTGTGGTGACTGCTGAACAGGTTTTAGCAAAATCTCTCCCCCAGGGAACCAGTGCCCAGTTAGCAGAGCTTGTGGCTCTGACTCGGGCTCTAGAGTTAAGCAAAAGGCAGCGGGTAAATCTACACTGATTCTAAGTATGCTTATTTGACTTTACATGCTCATGCTGCAATATGGAAAGAAAGACAGTTTAAAACAGCAACAGGAGAACCTATTAAGCATTTCAGAGAGATCGAGAGACTTTTAACTGCTATATATTATCCTAAAGAAGTAGCTGTTATGCATTGCAAAGGGCACAGCAGGGATGGGAGTAAAGTAGCCGAAGGTAATCAGTTGGCTGACTGTCAAGCCAGAAAAGTGGCACTTTATGAAACCCCTTCACTGCAGACGCCTTTGATCTGGACAGGTCCTGTGGAACAGGAAAAACCATAATATACTGAGGAAGAATTAGAAAGATATGAGAAAAGAGAAGCAAAGATTACTGATAAAGGATGGTTACAGTCCAAGGATGGATGATTAATAATTCCTGAAAATGCTCAATGGAAAATTCTTAAGGGTTTACACCAGAGTTTTCATTTGGGTGCAGAGAGTACTTACCAAATGGCTTCTCATTTGTTTGAAGGTAAAAATGTAATGAAAACTTTAAAAAATATTATCAAAAGGTGTGAGGTTTGTCAGAAAAATAACCCAAAGACTGGAAAGCTAGCAAACTCTGGATTACAACGAAGTGGAAAATACCCTGGAGAGGACTGGGAAATTGATCTTACTCATATGCCAAAAGCTAATGGGTATTCTTGCTTACAAATTTGGGTGGATACTTTTACTGGATGGATTGAGGCTTTTCCCTGTCATAATGAACAGGCGAAGGAGGTTATAAAGATTTTAAGCCATGAAATTATCCCCAGGTTTGGACTGCCACAGAGCCTTCAGAGTGACAATGGCTCCGCCTTTAAAGCTGCTGTAACTCAGGGGGTATCTAAAGCTCTAGGAATAGAGTATCACTTACACTGTTCCTGGAGACCCCAATCCTCAGGAAAGGTTGAAAAAGCTAATGACATTATCAAAAGACATCTGTGCAAATTAACTCGAGACGCAGGACAATTGGATTAAAGTCCTACCCGTAGCTTTAGTGAGGGCTCGAACTGCCCCAAAAAAGGAGGGACTGTCCCCCTTTGAATGTATTTATGGAAGGCCTTTCTTACACACAGACATTGTTATAGACCCTGAAGCCTTGGAATTAACTAGTTATGTAACTCAGCTCTCAGCTTTTCAACAGGCATTAACAGAACTCCAGGAGAGGACTCCTGACCCAGCCTCTGAGTCAAACAAGCCTCTGTTTGAGCCAGGAACTGAGGTCCTCATAAAAACATTGGGGTCTGGGGATCCATCCCTCAAGCCCCTCTGAGAAGGCCCTTACTAGGTTAGTCTTTCTTCTCCCACAGCTGTCAGAGTGCCAGGAATTGATCCGTGGGTACATCACACTCAAGTTAAGAGGTGGCACCCTGACCAGAACTAAGTGACTTCATTTTATGTCTTTACTTTCTATGCTCTGACTTTGTACTTTTCAGATGGGCCTGAAAACCTATGTGAGCCTACTTCTGCTGACTCCAAAACTCCTGAGTCTGTTGTTTGATCCTCAAGACAATGCCTTCCTGTCCTGGGCTCACTCCTATGCTACATTTCATAATTGGTCTAACTGCTGGGTCTGTGGAGCACTTCCCTCTTCATCAGCGGAAGGCTTCCCATGGTGGACATCTCCACTTTGAGGAAAAGACTTTCTCCAAGTCTGCAAATATCTTCAACAACAATCACATGTGATGCCTCTTCTTAACCTGATGACATCTAACAACCTTAAGATGGACTGATGTAACTATGGACATAATGTAACTTTTCATTTTGATTTTAACTTGGTTTAATGACTAGTTTGCCTTACATCTGTAACTGTATAATGGGGTTTTCTAACCATCTAAAAGCTTTTAATTTACAAATGGTTGTCCAAGCTCTTACAAGTGCCACAGCCTCCTCCAACTATTACCTGGGGCTCCTGGATCAGAGACCCTCAATATGAGAGTTAGGAGAATATGTTGCCTCAACAATTTAGGGACTATGCCCCTAAACAGCAGGAAGTAGTTAGGGAATGAAAACGACGCCCCTTTCCCTTGGCAACATAATTCTCCTAAAAGAAAAGGGGGGGATGAGAGAGTCATTTCCTAGGCAGGTCGATAAGAAGTCTAGGGATTCCCA
Organism: Cervus canadensis; assembly: GCF_019320065.1. Lineage (NCBI taxonomy): Eukaryota > Metazoa > Chordata > Mammalia > Artiodactyla > Cervidae > Cervus > Cervus canadensis. The sequence continues at coordinate 62,457,089 of NC_057395.1, read as the reverse complement.
AGGAGAGAGGGGTCTGGAATTCTCATGGAGGAAGAAAGGACAAACTTTTTTCCCCTCTACATTCCTTAGGATTATATAACAATAATGTATCCTGCTTGAGGACAGTCTCTGGAAAAACCTTCTGGCTAATCCTGTTATCTTAAAATGTAAATTATGGGAGTAGGTCTAGTGAGGTCTTTACAACTTCCAGACATTCTTTTGATTCACTGTAATAACTAATTGGAGAGTATATAACTCCAGCAAGGGGGTACTCTTTCTGCCCCCTTCTGATGCCTATGTCAGAAGCTTCCTCTATCTCCTTTATACTTTAATAAAACTTTATTACACAGAAGCTCTGAGCGATCAAGCCTCGTCTCTGGGCCCAGATTGAATTCTTCTCCTCCAGAGGCCAAGAATCCCAGCATCTTTTCGTGGTTCAGCAACAACCTTTCAATAGTCAAAGTAATCCCGAGGAAATAGAACAAAGCTGGAGGTATCATGTTCCCTGGTTTCAGATTATACTACAAAGCTATAGAAATCAAAACACTATAGTACTGGACAAAAAACAGACACATATATCAATGGTACAGAACAGAGAGCCCAGAAATAAATCCACACTTATATAGTCAATTAATCTATGACAAAGGCTCAGATCATGAACTCCTTATTGCCAAATTCAGACTTAAATTGAAGAAAGTAGGGAAGGAATGGGATGGGGAGGGAGGTGGGAGGGGGGTTCAGGATGGGGAACACATGTAAATCCATGGCTGATTCATGTCAATGTATGGCAAAAACCACTACAATATTGTAAAGTAATTAGCCTCCAACTAATAAAAAAAAAAAAAAAAAAAAAAAGGAAGTAGGGAAAACCACTAGACCATTCAGGTATGACCTAAATCAAATCCCTTATGATTATACAGTGGAAGTGAGAAATAAATTTAAGGGACTAGATCTGATAGATTGCCTGATGAACTATGGATGGAGGTTCATGACATTGTACAGGAGACAGGGATAAAGACCATCCCCAAGAAAAAGAAATGCAAAAAGGCAAAATGGCTGTCTGAGGGGGAGTACAAATAGCTGTGAAAAGAAGAGAAGCGAAAAGGAAAGATACATCCATTTGAATGCAGAATTCCAAAGAATAGCAAGAAGAGATAAGAAAGCCTTCCTCAGTGATCAGTGCAAAGAAATAGAGGAAAACAACAGAATGGGAAAGACTAGAGATCTCTTCAAGAAAATTAGAGATACCAAGGGAACATTTCATGCAAAGATGGCTCAAATAAGGACAGAAATTGTATGGACCTAACAGAAAGCAAGAAGATATTAAGAAGTAGTGGCAAGAATACACAGAAGAAACTGTCATAAAAGATTTCACGACCCCAGATAATCACAATGGTGTGATCATCACCTCAGAGCCAGACATCCTGGAATGTTTGAAGTCAAGTGCCTTAGGAAGCATCACTATGAACAAAGCTAGTGGAGGTGATGGAATTCCAGTTGAGCTATTTCAAATCCTGAAAGAAGTGCTGCACTCATATCAGGAAATTGTTAAAAACTCAGCAGTGGCCACAGGACTGGAAAAGGTCAGTTTCATCCAATCCAAAAGAAAGGCAACCAAGAATGCTCAAACTACCGCACAATTGCACTCATCTCACACGCTAGTAAAGTAATGCTCAAAATTCTCCAAGCCAGGCTTCAGCAATATGTGAACTGTGAACTTCCAGATGTTCAAGCTGGATTTAGAAAAGGCAGAGGGACTAGAGATCAAATTGCCAACATCTTCTGGATCATTGAAAAAGCAAAAAACATCTACTTCTGCTTTACTGACTATGCCAAAGCCTTTGACTGTGTTGATCACAGTTGACTGTGTTGATCACAGTAAACTGTGGAAAAATCTGAAAGAGATGGGAATACCAGACCACCTGACCTGCCTCTTCAGAAATCTGTATGCAGGTCAGGAAGCAACAGTTAGAACTGGACATGGAACAACAGACTGGTTCCAAATAGGAAAAAGAGTACGTCAAGGCTGTATATTGTCACCATGCTTATTTAACTTATATGCAGAGTACATCATGAGAAATGCTGGCCTGGAAGAAGCACAAGCTGGAATCAAGATTGCCAGGAGAAATATCAATAACCTCAGATATACAGATGACATGACCCTTATGGCAGAAAGTGAAGAAGAACTAAAGAGCCTCTTGATGAAAGTGAAAGAGGAGAGTGAAAAAGTTGGCTTAAAGCTCAACATTCAGAAAACTAAGATCATGGCATTCGGTCCCATCACTTCATGGCAGATAGATGGGGAAACAGTGGAAACAGTAGCTGACTTTATTTTTCTGGGCTCCAAAATCACTGCAGATGGTGATTGCAGCTATGAAATTAAAAGACGCTTACTCCTTGGGAGGCAAGTTATGACCAACCTAGACAGCATATTAAAATGCAGAGACATCATAGCGACGTTGCTTTTTGATCCTTCGATGTCGGCTCTTCCTATCATTGTGAAGCAGAATTCACCAAGCGTTGGATTGTTCACCCACTAATAGGGAACGTGAGCTGGGATTAGACTGTCGTGAGACAGGTTAGTTTTACCCTACTGATGATGTGTTGTTGCCATGGTAATCCTGCTCAGTACGAGAGGAACCGCAGGTTCAGACATTTGGTGTATGTGCTTGGCTGAGGAGCCAATGAGGCAAAGCTACCATCTGTGGGATTATGACTGAACGCCTCTAAGTCAGAATCCCGCCCAGGCCGAATGATGATAAAAAAAAAAAAAAAAAAGCAGAGACATTCTTTGCCAACAAAGGTCATCTAGTCAAGGCTATGGTTTTTCCAGTGGTCATGTATGGATGTGAGAGTTGGACTGTGAAGAAAGCTGAGCCCAAAGAATTGATGCTTTTGAACTGTGGTGTTGGAGAAGACTCTTGAGAGTCCGTTGGACTGCAAGGAGATCCAACCAGTCCATCCTAAAGGAGATCAGTCCTGGGTGTTCATTGGAAGGACTGATGTTGAAGCTGAAACTCCAATACTTTGGCCACCTGATGTGAAGAGCTAACTCATTTGAAAAGACCCTGATGCTGGGAAAGATTGAGGGCAGGAGGAGAAGGGGACGACAGAGGATGAGATGGTTGGATGGCATCATCGACTCGATGGACATGGGTTTGGGTGGACTCCGGGAGTTGGTGATGGATAGGGAGGCCTGGCATGCTGTGGTTCATGGGGTCGCAAAGAGTCGGACATGACAGAGCGACTGAACTGAAAGAACATATGGTATATTTATATACAATGGAATATCACTCAGCTATAAACAAGAATGAAATCTTGCCATTTGCCACAACAGCAAGGGTATTATGCTAAGTGAAATAAGTCAGACAAAAAAAGACAAATACCATATGTTTTCACTTACAAGTGGAATCGAAAAAACAAAACAAGAGCTTCGCTGGTGACTTAGTGGTAAAGAATCTGCCTGCTAATGCAGGAGACAAGGGTTCAATCCCTGGTCTAGGAAGATCCCACATGCCATGGAGCAACTCAGCCTATGTGCCACAACTATTGAGCCTGTGCTCTCGAGTTCGGGCTCCACAATGAGAGGAGCCACCGTGGGAGGGAGGTTTAAGAGGGAGAGAACAAATATATACTTATGGCTGATTAATGTTGATGTATGGCAGAAAGCAAAACAGCATTGCAAAGCAATTATCCTCTAATTGAAACAACAACAACAACAAAAGAGAATACAATCCAGTGAGAAGCCTGTGCACCAAAACTAGAGAGTAGCTCCTGCTCGCTGCAACTAGAGGCAAGCCCACGCAGCAACAAAGACCCAGCACAGCCAAAAGTAAATAAAATTATATAAAAAATAAGAAAACAGAAACAGACGTAGATACAGAGAACAAACTGGTTATTACTATAGGGGAGAATGTTAGGGGGTTTGGTGAAACAGATGAAAGCGATTAAGAGGCACTAACTTCCAGTTATAAAATAAATAAAGCACAAGATGTAATATGGGCTTCCCAGTAATATGACGCTAGTGGTAAGGAACCTGCCTGCCAGTGCAGGAGACATAAGAGACTTGGGTTCAATCCCTGGGTCAAGCAGATTCCCTGGAGGAGGGCATGGCAACACACTCCAGTATTCTTGCCTTGAGAATCCCATGGACAGAGGAGCCTGGCAGGCTACAGTCCACAGGGTTGCAAAGATTTGGACACAGCTGAAGCAACCTAGCATGCATGCATGAGAGATGTAATATACAACATAAGAAATAAAATCAATAATACTATAATAACTTTGTATGGTGACAGATGGTTATTAGACCTATCATAGTGATCATTTTGTAATGTATTTGCATGTCAGACCACTGTGCTGTCAAATCATTATGTCAGCTACACTTCAATAAATAAAATCTATGTGGAAATGCAGAGCAGAAGTTCAAGAATAGTCAAGATAATCTTGCGGAAGACCAGAAATATGAAAAACTTATTCTATTATGTATTAAGTTCATTATAGTAGCTATAGTATTTGAAACAGCATGGAATTGGCACAGAGACAAACTAATAGATAAATTTTAAAAGTGGACATTCCAGAACCAGATTAACCAGACTCATAGAAAACTGTCTAACTATAAAAGGAATTAATAGTCTTTTCAGTACACGATACTGGGTCAATTGGCTATCCATATGGAAGAAAAAAAGGAAATATGACGTTACAGCATAGCCTAAAATCAATTCTAGATGGATGATGTTTTCAGGTTACATTGCAACTATCCATATTTAATAAAATAATTAAAAGTAAATAAAATTTAAAATTCAATACATCAGAAATACTGGCCACATTTCAAGTGCTCAATACCTGCATCATGTTGGCTGTCATATTGTACAGCATAGCTGGAGAATAGTTCTATCACTGCAGAAAGTTCTATTGAACAGCACTATTCAAAAAAATATTATAGGAGAATATTTTTATGACTTTAGGTAGAAAAAAAAATTTTAACAGAATTTTTTAAAAAGATGCTAACCATGAAAGAAAATCTTGAATAATTTAATCAATTTAAATTTAAATTAGGAACTCCTTTTCATCAAATAACACTATAAAGACAGTGACAATGCAAGCCGCAGAATGGAATAAGAGCCAGGCCTAGGGTGAGGCAAGTTGAAGCCTCGGGTGAAAGTCTAGTAAAGTGTTAAGCCTGGACACAAATTTTTAAGGGGGCATAAAACAACAACAACAACAACAAAAAAAAACCCTCAGTAATCAAAATAAGATATTTGCAGTATTTTTAAAAATCAAAATTAGTTTTTTAAAATCCATGATGAATAAAATGTCATAATTTTAAATCAAGATAGGTATCCACTGATTTTCCCTTTGCCTCAGGGTCCAATATGCTTAGACATCATTTGGGAAATGATATTTGTAACTTGTACACAACCAATGTCTACAATTTAAAGAACATAGACCAATAAAAATGTCAGACAACCCAACAGAATAGGTTCAAGATATGAAGGGTATTTCACAAAACAGGATATCCAAATGGCCAATGAATGACAAAAGGTGCTCAACTTCATTAGTGTCAAGGAAATATAAATTAAAATAGAAAGGCATTCCACTATTCTCTCACCAAAATAGTTAAATATAAAAGACAGACAATACCATGTATTGATGAAAACTGAAAGTGAAAGTGTTAGTCACTCAGTAGTGTCTGACTCTTTGCAACACCATGGACTGTAGCCCGCCAGGCTCCTCTGTCCATGGAACTCTCCAGGCAAGAATACTGGAGTGGGTTGTCATTTCTTACTCCAGGGAATCTTCCTGACCCAAGGATCAAACCTGGGTCTCCCACATTAGCAGGCACATTCTTTACCGTCTGAGCCATGAGGATGTTAAAAAAAAACCCAGAAACCTCAGACAAGGCTGTTAGAAGTATAAAATGATACAACTAATTTGGAAAACTGGCAGTATCTATTAAAGCAGAACTCACATGTCTTACAATTCAGCACTTCCATTTTTAGATATACCCAATAGAATTGCATTCATATGTTCAGCAAAAAACTGTTCACAAATGTTCCTAATAGAACTGTTCATAATAGTCCCCAACTGGAAACAACCCAAATGCCCATCAATAAATAAACTGTGATATATTAATTCATGAAATAAAATTTAGCAATTCAAATAAAATACTACTACATGCAGAAATTCCCTGGAGGTGCAGTGGTTAGGACTCTACCCTTTCAATGCAGGGGCCACAGGGTTGGATCCCTGATTGGGGAACTAAGATCCCACAAGCTGCGTGGTGCAGTCAAAAAACAAAATCCCAAATATTACTACATGCAATAGCATAACTAAATCTTACAAAGCAAAAGAAGTCACACATCAAAGTACATACCGCCCCACCACCACCACCCCCGCCCACCACCACCAACAGGCAAAACTTAATTATGGTGTTAGAAGTCAGGTTAGTGGTTACCCTTGGGAAGAAAGAGACTTAAAGAAGGCATGAGGGGGTTCTGCGTACTGGTAATGTTCTGTTTCTAGATCTAGGTTCAGTTTTCCTGGGTGTGTTCATGTGGTAAAAATTCATCAAGCTGTACACATTTTTGTTTAATAGAAACAGACAAACATCAAATAAAAATTTAAAGTATTGTGGTCTGTGTCCAGACCATTCAGGATCCCAGGAAAGAAGGAGATCAAGATTTTAAACATTAAGCAATCAAGTGAAAAAGGCAGCTGTCACAACCTTCTCTCTTTGACCTGGCTCCCTGTCACCCAGCAAAGACAGGTTACTTTCAGCTGTCGTCTTATTCACAAGTAGGAGAGGCGAGGCTTTGTCTTCTCCTTTGATGCACAGGAAGATGGCAGCCCTGAGCAAGTCTATGAGGAGGTTAAAGCCCCACAGACTGTTAGAAGTAGACGCAGGCTTAGAGACTGGCCTCCTAATTCCCGCTCCTGAGCTTTGTGCACCAGGGCCTGCTGCTACCGAGAATCAGGCCACCCGACCATCCTGAAGCTCCGATCAGTGTAACTTCACTGGGGTCTAGTGGTTTTTTCTCTGTGTCCCTGACTTACAGTGGTGCTGTGGATGGGGATGACATCACTTTTCTGGAAGGGAATGTCAAAGGGTGCAACTATAGGACATAAGGAGGCAATTTTAAATAACCAGTTTTATCCTTTCTGAAAGTCCAATCACTGACTGTATTGAATGAGGGCTGATGGCACTTAAGAGCGGAACAAACCAAGGAAAGAGTGAAACATATACTGGATGGGAACCAGTCAGAAAGGACTATTTCTAAACTAATGAAAAGAGTCACACTTTTCATCCTTTCATCTTTTAAATAAGATTTAAATTGTGGTTTAGAATGTTTTGAATTTAGTACTTTTGTTCCAAGCTGATTCTTCTTAAAAACACTTGAATATAAAGAATCTGTAAGCACAGGTTTGCGGAACAGATGGAGACAGAACTGGTGGTTGTCTAGTAGGCAATTTATGGCTGTGTCCTAATTTTGTGGGGGTTATCAGAAGGATTTATAGAACTCTCCCCCACTGCAACACCCCCCATTCTTCTTCTTTTTCCTCAAGAGAGCTGCCCTATGAGCAAAATGCAGACCTCTTGGGGCTATAGGGACTACTTTGGCCCCCAGACCCATCTGCACAGGTATTTTAATTGGATACAGACTTTAGCTTTACAATTCTTTACAATTTCCTCACCAAAACCTGAATAAATCTTCCCTACCCAACTGAACTCAGTTTTCTCTCAAGCCACAGTCTATTTCTTTGTGTACATTTTCCCTGAGCCATATTCTTTCTTATCTCAATCAAAGATGACACTCTGCTACCATCCGCCTTCCTCCCAAACCCAACACACGCATTGACATGTGATCTTTTTTATTTCTATTTTCTGTTTTGTTTCTATAAGAACTCTTCTCTCTTTTTGACTAGCGTCCTGGCTCTTTCATCGAACTCTGAACACTAGGTTCATTTGCTTTCCCGTACTGAACTGTAACTGCATCTTTGCTGGAATGCTCACCCATATGCAGAAGCACTTGGAAAAGAAAAACATTTGCAGTGTAACAGAAAGATGGCAAGTTTCATGTTATTTTAACTTTTGAGATGCCTTCAGACTGTCCTGAAGAACCAGAAACAGCCCTTTTCCCAGACTGTATTTCAATCCCGAGCCACTTACACAAAATGGGTTTACCGTACTCGACAGTAAAACTGTCAATTAAAAACAATTGTCTCAAATTGAGTTATACATTTCTTTATATCCTTGATTATGCACAGGACTCCAAAGCAATTGAATCCTGTAAGTGGTTTCCTAGACCCACAGATCTGTTTTTCAAAGCCTCAACCTGACAGAGACTGAAACCAAACACTTCAACCTACAATTTACTTCTTTTGAGGTAAAGATCGGTCTCCTTTCTACATCTGTCTGACAGGATATTTGAGTGACCAAATCAAAAGGCTATAATGGGCACCCCCAATTCCTGGTAATTATCTTTGTATGGGGCTTTCCTGCTCAGAGTTGTGCCCAAAATGAAGCGATCAGTGTTAGTGTCCCGATCCTTAATGAGATCCCTGTGGCTTAAGCAGAGGAAACGCAAGCACATGCCCTACCTTCAACATGAGAATCTCTTCCTTTATTTTCAGAGCAGGTTGACCAAATGAACCACTGTAACTTCAAGCTTCCAAGGTATGGTTCCATTTCTTCCTGGATTTGTTCTTTATATTATCGGTGTTGTCGGTTCTCTGCAACATGGCTGCTCCCTCCCGGAATGTTCTTCTCCTACATGTATCTCAATAGAGCCCCACACTTTGATACAGGAAAGGGCACAAACCTGTAGCCTTCTCTTCTCTGGTACTATCTCAGCTACCTGTACACAAAGTATGGGCAGTGGCCAACTGCTTTTACAAAAATTTAGGTGCTCAAATATAGGAAGATTCTGCACCCAAGTAAGAAACTGTAATTTGGAAACTTAAATCAGTGGAATGTACCAGGAAAAAAATCATCTTGGCACCGAGGGCTTGGTGAGTTTTTTTACTACAGAAGAAACAAAAAAGTAGAAGAAAATGAGGAGGAGGGAGGAAGGAAAAGGAAAGAAAAAGAAGAGGAAGAAAAGGAGAAGAAATTGAGCTCATAGATATCCTGTTAAGCACAGATATGGCTCTGTACTGAAACACTCGTTGACAAAGAGAAAGAAATTTCTTCTTCCCACACTGGACTCACCTCTCACTCTACAGGGCCCTGTCCCGGGAATTGTCAGTAGCAGCTGTCTGTGGTCAGTAACAGATAACTCCAGATCAAAAGAAGGGTTCTGAAATCAAGATGTCTTTTTTTAGATTAATGGTTCTCCAAGTGGAATCCGGGGATCTATAGTGGGTCTGCAGAGATTCTTCCAACCGTTCTGCGGACTGGGTCAAAACGCAAGGCACAGAAGTGTGTTGATTTTTTTTTCCCCCTTTTAAAACATATTTTCTGCTGTGGATTTCAATCAAAACTTAAAAGCATCAAAACAAATATGTTTAAAGGGACCTACAAATAATCACAGGGATTCAGCAAACACACCTGTAAAGTGGTTGGTTGGTTTGTTTGCTGGCTTATTCAATCTAGTAAATGGATAATACTTTTGTCTAGCTCAAGTTGTCTAAAGACTAAAAATTTTGAAACTCACCAGTCCAAATGAAAAGACAAACCTTGCAAATCACATCTTTGTGAGGGGAAGAAAGTCAAGTCCTTTCTCCCCTGAGTTTCCCATTTCCCGGCATCACTTACTTCCTGGCCCTCTCTCTCTGTACTGCTTTCTAGCTCAACACCCACAGCTCTGAAGTCGGAATCAGCCACTGCCAAGAAGAACCCTTCTCTGCAGCTACAGCTGTCATTACTCGGGTTTCTCTCCCAGGGAGCAGGAGCTCAGGTATGGGGTGAAGGAGATGTCGACTGCAGCTGCAGCTTGAGAAGACCTGCTTTTCCTCATCCCAGCCCCACAGCAACAGTTAACCCCAGGAAAGCCTGGACTGCTGGAGAGTTTTGTGAATTATCTCATGACCCAGTTGTTACCCATATAGCACAACAAAGCCGTCAGGCCATCGAGGCTGCTCAGATGCCATGAGATAAAATTTAGTCCTTACACCTACATTTGCCTTTCCCTCTCTGATGGAGCTACATGTACATTCAGCTGTCAGTTGAACAAATTTGCACCATCATAGTTTCTTAGAAGCATTTCAAAGCAGAGGGGCTGCCTATACAGTAAACAGTGTAAACAGTGTGGGAGTTTACAGGGTGAACTGTGGGAGCAGTAAATTATAATGGACTTAGAGGCCTGTAATTGGATTTTGCTGAAGTATTTGAAGCACCATTTACCTATCAGTAAATGTCACATGTACAAAGTGCTCTCAGATAACTCCGATGCTACCCTTAATTACTCAGATGCCGTTAGCTCTCCTCTGGCACAGACTCACTCAAGAATAAAGGAAGCAATGTTCTTCTCATCTTGCTTGATAAGGTGAAAACTTGTTAGCTCTTTGAATGTGATTGGGGTGGGGGGAAAGAAAGAAAGAGGAAAGAAATCAATCTCAATATCTGAATGGAATTTGTCACATACCTCTCAGGGAACCCCTGGTTCTTAAATGTTTCCGCTAAAGATTGCCTCTTCCAACTTCTGCAGAAGCTCAATGACTCAGCCTGTGAGAGAACGGATACTTTGTTGCCAGTTCGTGCAAGTTGGTTTAAATAGGTTGTGAAGATGCTTTAGCTGTGACCAAACCTCTGGCAGGAGGAGGCGGGGCAGCACATGCCACGTAAGCACACTTGCGTGTTTCGCCTGTTTCTGTGAGGATACCCAGTGGGAAGGATGTTTGCCACATAGGAGGAACTGGAGGCTGTCTATTGTATTACATGGTATCCCAGACTTAGAATCTGCCTCCTGCAGGAACAGTCCACAAATTTGCTCATGTCTTGAGATCTACGTTTGATTCCTACATGGCTCCTGTCTCTGGATTCCTTGGGTATCACAGAAAGGGATCAGGGTATCAGAAGACCTGGTTTCAGCTCCTGACTAACACTTATAAGCTCTATGATTTTAAACTAATGTATCTGCCTTTTCTGAGCTTCAGTGTATTGGTCCCATGGATAAATAATATCCTCAATGGGGATACTGGGGAATGAACTGAGACAATGGTATGCAAAGTGCCTGGTAGTGTTGCAAGCATATGAACTGTGTGTGAATCTGGGGGAGCATAAGGTGGCAAAGGATGACTCAGCCTTGAAAGAGGAAGACCCCATAATTATAAGAGGGGCCCAGGGAAAGGGTTCAATGATTGTGAATACCCTGTCTTACTGAAACATGTGGAAGATGTTTGTTCTTAAGGTGAAATGATGAAAAAGGCACTGAACTGGAAGTTGGGAAATTAGTGTTCTAGTCTTGACTCTGGTGACAAGAGAGCTAGTTTGCACAGGTCAATTAATCTCTTCGTGTTTGTTTCCTATATAATAGTGATATTCATACTCTCTCTTTCCTAAGTGTAGTATTATTGTGATGCTTGAATAAGACAGGGTCTAGATATATATATATATATTGTATGTATATGTATATATATATGTCTGCCTACAATGTGGGAGACCTGGGTTCAATCCCTGGGTCGGGAAGATCTGGAGAAGGAAATGGCAACCCACTCCAGTATTCTTGCCTGGAAAATCCCATGGAGGGAGGAACCTGGTAGGCTACAGTCCATGGGGTCGCAAAGAGTCGGACACGATTGAGCAACTTCACTTTATATATATGTATGTATATATATATATATATATACATGTAAAACATACTAAAATATAGGAGCTCCTCAGTGGCTCAGTAGTAGAGAATACGCCTGTGAATGCAGGAGATGCAGGAGACTCTGGTTCGATCCCTGAGTCGGGGAGATCCCCTGCAGGAAGAAACGGTAACCACTCCAGTATTCTTGCCTGGAGAATCCCATGGACAGAAGGACCAGGCAGGCTACGGTCTAGGGGGGTGCAAAAGAGTTGGACATGATTTAGTGACTAAACAACAAAAACATTAAAATATAATTTATTTTGGTCAAAAACTTCCTGCCTTCAATCATTCCCAACATCAGGGTCTTTTCCAATGACTTAAGCATATAGCGGAACAAGTCAGGCAGTCTGGGAGGCAGGAACAGGATCATCCTTGCAGCTTTGGGAAGCTTAAGACAGAAATCCTACCCTCAAATCTCTGATCATATAACGTTGTCAACACTTACCTTCAATAGTAGCCAAGAAGGAGAACCATCCTCTCTATCAAACTTTTCATTTGCCTTCCTGTCCAAGAAAACACCTGCAGAAAAAAATTAGGAAAACTCAGTTTATTTGTTCTGTCTTCTTGTTTGCTTTTTCTTCCATGACCCAGCATACTGCAGACCTGCCCTGGGTGAACAGATTATGGGAGAGGCTTGTGGCACAGGCACTCAACGCTGAAACACTGAGGATCAACCTCTTTCTTATAGTAAAGGGCTGCCTGGAATGTTCCTCCCATTTATGGGTCAGCCTGGGCCCTAAAACAAAGGCAGCTGCCCCAGACTCTTCTGCATGGACAGAGAGACTTATAGACACTGACATCTCCCCATAATTGTTTCCGTTTATAGGGAGCCACTGAAGTGGTGGGTTGGGGGAGCCGGAAGGCAGCAGATGGATAGAATTAGGATTCACTCTTTCCTGGGGTACCCTGGCCTTGGTCTGCAGAGAAAAAGACACTGCAGGCCATCCCAGTTTCAGGCATACAGCATCTCCTCCCCAACTTGTCCTTAAACAATCCTGGCTCACGTAGCAGTAAGGACAGGAACCTGTTAGAACTAGCAGAGCTCTGACATTTCAAGCCCTAAAACAGATCTAAAGCCAGGCTCCCACATTATGACCATATGGCTTATCCTTTTAAAAGGAGTCATTGAGTATAAATTTCTTTTTAATGCTTATGGATCTACCTCAGGAGAACTTAGGAAAAATCTAAGATAAACTTAAAAATTTAAGAAAAATCTTAGAGACCCTGTATCTATTTAGATTCACAGGAGACAAGCAGTTAAAAGACTGCTAGTTTAATATGTAAAGGTGTGAGGTATGTCAGTTCCTTAGAGATAAGAGTAAATGGGGACAGTTTTCATTTGAGGGGCATCTGGTCAGGAGGACTTTAAGAGACCAAGATGTTCCAGGGAGAGGATATAATCTCAATCTTCTGAACTTTATTGTTAGAACTTCTATCATCTGGGCCTGAAGAAAGTCCAAATAGGCCAGGAGTCCAAGGACAGAAGGACCCTTAGGTGGCGGGATAGGGGACTATACTAGTGAGTACAGGGTTGCTAGGAATGGGATAGGCGCACCCACCTTACTCCCAAAACTTGTCCCCTAGCTGGCCCTCCTTCCTCTAACTTTTTAGGTTCTGTGATCTTTTCTGCAAAGCAAACCATATGGTTTTGATTCTGGCTCCTGGCTTACTGAGAGTGTTTCATGTCTCTAGCAGCAGGAAGCCCTTCCGCTTTTTTAAGCAGTTGCTCTGGCATCTAAGAGAGGAGGCCAGCTCTTTTGGACTCCCTCACCAGCTGGACTTGGCAGCCCAGTGGAAGGCAACACACAGTTTAGAGAAAAGGTAACAAGAATGGCTGTAGGGGGTGAAGAGACACTCCTGGGATTCACACAAGTGGACTCCAGGCTCTCCCACTTGTGGATGTCTGTCCAGAGAACTGACTTTTCCTCCTCAATGCTGCCCCTGATCCCCACCCCCGGATTTCCATTTGAGTGTTCCTGTGAGGTAAACCTTTCCTGGAGATGGGACAGCAGCTCTTAGTGCTTCTGGAGGTGATGGAGGAGGGAAGTGCCTCTAAAGGGACCACACAAAGCATCTAATACCATGGACTGGTACTTCAGTCAGATGAATTTCAATGGGATTCAGTGGAAGAAAATTCTGTGATATGAGTGGTAGAAAAGGAGGAGGTTAGGAGAAGTCAACCACTTCTCAGAAGGAACTGAAGCTACTCGGTTGTGAAAGGAATGAAGGGATACTGACAGGCTAAGGAAAGCCTTAATCATTTTGTTCTTTATATAATGCTTTATAATTTTCAGTCATTTGATTTTGTCTCTAGGCCTGTGCACTTACTGACATTTCTACTTAAAATTTTTTTCTGTAGGTACCCATATTGCCTTCTTCTTTCCTCCAGATTTTAGAGTCTCCTTGTCAGAGAGGGCTTACCTGACTAACTTCTCTTCACACCCTGTCACATCACTTTACTTCCTTTCTAAACCTCATTGTTATCTGAAATTATCTTGTTACTCGTTTTGGTTGTTTTTCAATGATAACGTAAGCTCCATGGAAGTACCCCATCTATCTTGGTCACTGCCGTATCCTCAATGCCTAGAATAGTGCCTGCAGAACAGCAGGTTTTCAATAAGTATGTGCTGATTTGCAGAATAAATGAGCAGAATGGGTTGGGAGAGCTAGCCCCAGAAAGCTAGCTAAAATTGGGATGGGATGCATATGGTCAGAAAGAACAGAAATGATCAAGGGAGGAAATTGGGAGCAGTAACCAAAATCTCCTGAGAAGTGGAAATAGAAAGTGAAAATAAAGGAACCACATTTTGCCTTGCAGCTTTCATCATACGCAACAAATGTTTGTTAAGTGCTTCCTGTGTGTCAAGCATTATGCTAAGTGCTGCGGATACAAAGATGAATGAAGTTATAGGATAGGGAGAATGAATGAAGATGAGGGGGAGAGGAGGCAACCTCAGGAGTCACTGTTTCAAATCATTCACTGAGTTCATCATCTTATAAAGAGACATAAAAAACAGATGGAAAAAAAAAAAAAAACCGGATACATGACGTTGGGACGGGGGCTATCAGGAGTGTGCTGCTGCTGCTAAGTCGCTTCCGTCGTGTCCGACTCTTAGCGACCCCATGGACTGCTGCCCACCAGGTTCCTCTGTCCATGGGATTTTCCAGGCAAGAGTACTGGAGTGGGGTGACACTGCCTTCTCCATCAGGAGTGTGAGTGAACTTCAATAAGGGGAACATATTAGTGGAAACTACAGAGGAGATAACATTTGATTTGGGCCTTGAAGATAAGTAAAGAATTTATCAAGCAGAGAGAAAGGAAAAAAAGGTATTCCATTCAAGGAAACAGCATGAGCAAAGGCATGGAGGCGTGAAAGTACGTATGCTTGGAAAACAACAAGCAGACCAAACAGTTCCCTGTGACAAGAATATAGTGTACGTGGGGGAATGGCTATATATGAGGCAGATGAAATGCATTGGTGAAGGGCTGGCCTTCTTATGGGCCACATTAAAGAATGTGGACTTAAATCAAAACAACCTAGATTTTCTGAAATTCTTAGATCCTCATATGACCCCTGATGAATAGTGGTATGTTAGCAAATTCTCTCCATCTATGACAAAAAAAGAATCAAAGGACTCTTGGCTCAATGCCCAGAGGTCTCATTGCACCTTACAGGTGTCACTTCAATACAGTCCAGCTGAGGGTCTGGGAGAAATACTAGCCAAGGATGCTAGGCCCCTCACTCTCACCCAAGGTCAGAGTGAAATGCCAGGGTCCTACCATTGGTCTCACACATAGCTAGGCTCAGGTTACATCCTGTGAATGAACTACAAGGGCTCAAGGTGGCTCAGGCAGGGGCAGCTGCTAGTAGACAGGCCAGGGTGAAACAAGCAGGGCATGCATCTAAGGTGTAAAATTTAAGGGGGTTCCAAAAATCTCAATAACAAAAAATAAGGATATTTTAATTAGATATCAAAAAATAAAAATTTACATGAAATCAGTAATGAAGATTGCTCTGTTATTCCATTATGCAGTTTGTTATTCAAGGGTTAGATGTGGCCTTAGGGTAATTCCCTCATAGGTTCTTCAAACTTCTTCCAGAGATCAGGAAATGGGAAAGTCTGAATGAGGCCAGTCCAGGGAACTAGAACCTGGGAGTGCCAGCTCCATCCTCCCTAGTTAATCTGGGGCCTATGCAGAAGATGAGGGAGCCCAGATTTGCTGCTTACTTTCAGCCTAACGCACCTCCCAGTCTCAGGTCTGTCGTGGTCTGTGCACAGGTTTGAAAAGAATTTCCAGACATGAGACAGAATGAGAGAGAAATAAAGTTTATTAGAGTGGGAGACGCTGTTAGAACAGCAGGCCAGCTCAAGGAAGAACTTTTGAGCCTCTTTTTTTGGCGGAGGGGTGGGGGGGGGGTGGGAGTCAAGGAAGAACTTTTATCTGCTCTTGCATTCCAAGACTCTCCTTGGTTTCATCTGCTCTTTTGTCCTTGGGACACCACAAGGCCGGTATATGATCAGTGTGGATCTCTACCTGCCAAACAGCCTACTGCCTCTTCTGGGAGAGGCTCCATTCTCCAGGAACAAAGAATGAAGTAAGCAGTGCTTTAGTGTTTGACAGGCTAACCTGCTTGAGGATTGACTCTTATTTTCTGTGGTGTCAGCCACTTTCTTTGTAGAAGAATGAACCATTCCTATCTTCTCCTACTCTTGCCACCCCCAAAGAATAACTCAGGGCCTTTTGTGCTGGAGGTTCGTTTGCCTTAGAAAAAATAAAATCAACAGGCTTTTGTTTTTGAAATCAGCCCAGGTCTCAGAGGGGATAAAGTTGTGTTTTTTTCTGACACAAAGAAGGGATCTTAGGATTAGAGGAGAGCTGAAGAGAGAGAATTTCCTGAGCTTGGCTCTAAAGCTAGGTCTCCTTGTGCAGCCAGGTTCTACTCCCGCTCTCCCACAGACCCCTGGCACAGCAGGACCTTGAATGGGAATGACTGTGTTGCTTATGTTAGGGGAAGCACACGGATTAAAACCGCCCACCCTGCCCAGGCACCATAGTAACCATTTGCATGAGTTGTTTTATGACAGGAGATCCTGATAAGGAATACGGAACTAATAAGACACCACCAACCGGAAGAGTTTGGGGGAAAGGTCAAAAGGAGACACCGCGTGTCCGTCCACTTCCCAGAATCCCTCTCGCTAACATCCATCTTGGCTGACTGATGCGTGAGCCACCAGGAAAGACTCTGAATTAGAATGATTGGCCAAAGACCACCCGGAAACTAATCCCATCACCATAAAACCCGAGACTGCAGCAGAGCAGTTCTCCTGGGTTCCCTGACCCTACTGCTCTCCACCTGAGTGCCCTTCCCAATAAAATCTCTTGCTTTGTCAGCATGTGTCTCCTCGGACAATTCATTTCCGAGTGTTAGACAAGAGCCCAGTTTCAGGCCCTGGAAGGGGTACCCCTTCCTGCAACACTTAGTGGTGACCAGAGGCACTGCTATTTGGGAGTCTCATGCCCCACTTAGGCCTACAAAAAGGGTCCTAGAATAGACAGTTGACATGGGCAAAGAGCTCCAACGGTGGATGGCGCTGACTGAGAGATGTCTCTGAAATACTGTGAGCTCCTGAAAAGAAGGCCAAGACTGGATTTTCTGCACACTGGCAGATGGGAGCCAAGAATATTTTAGAGAATAAAGAACTGTGACATTTTCATGACCTGCACATCATGGAACAAAGTTATACCTGTTAAACTGTGTTTAACACCAGCCTTCACACTTTCCTGGTTTCCCAGTTCAAAGAAACCTCCAGCTTGATTTGTTTAACCCTGCCTCTCAGGAGTTGGAGAGGCTCTGTGAGTGTGTCTCACACCTGATCACCTATTCCATTCCCCCGTCACGTCAGTTCAGTGGGAGCCTGAGTCAAAGTGGGAGTGTTAGGTAGTTAGAATAGGGAAAAGGAGTCCAAAATGGTGGTGGCTAAAAGACAGGAAAGGAAAAGCCCGCGAAAATAGAACAGAGGAAGGTCAAAGGAAGGTCCGAGGACCGGAGTGAGGACTTCAGGTAGAACAGTGCTCTGGCCTAAGCCCAATTTGCATAGGACAGGCCCAGGGGGGAGAAAGAAACATAAAAAGAGGAGCCAAAGGGCTCTCTCTCTGTGTCTCTCCCACGCATGCGTATGCTCTTTCTCTCTCCCACGCAATGGGGCACTCTTCTCCTTGCGTCTTTGGATCGACGTGCCCACACGCCCCGAAGATGGATTTTCCTGCTATTATCTAAATAAAATAGAGCTGTAACACTGAACTGTAACACTGATTTATTTAAGAGGTATAACACGGTCCATTCGAGACCTGAGAGCTATCACACGGTCTGTCCAAGACCCGAGAGCTGGGACCCGCCGAGGGGGCTTTAATGTCCGTCACTCCAAATTTTTGTTGTGACGAGACAAAGAACCGAGGAGCATACACTCGCCTGACAGGAGGAAAAGGAACTGGGCAGAGTGGCACGCAGGGACTGCTCAGCACTGGGACTCCTCATGCCGCTCTGTGGAGTCCTTCCACAAGTCTGCACTGCCCCCAGGTGGCCACATCAGAGCTCTGGTTTGGGGAGAAGAAGATCTGAGGTGCGTGTGTCTCAGCTGGAACTCTTTGGGAACCCAATAGTGGGGAGACAAGGAGAGAACCCAAGACATCAGTCATCAAATTGGGCACTGGAATGTTTAAGGAATACCTTTTTTCAATATCACTATGAAATTTTTGGTTGGCATAAACTTAAAATATATTCAGAGAAATCAATTCAGTTCACTACCTAAAATGCAGGGACTTGGTGCAAGTGAATGCTAAGTACCTGAGGTTAGCTAAAATACTTTTTCAGTTCTTACCACTGAAGACTTTAAAAAAAAAAAAAAAAAAGCTCAGGGACTTCCGTGGTGTTCTAGTGGTTAAAAATCAGACTGCCAATGCAGGGAAAACAGATTTGATCCCTGGTCTGAAAAATCCCACATGCTGCAGAGTGATTAAGCCACGCTGGAACTCTGAGCCCACGCACTGCAACTACTGAAGCCCACATGCCCTAGAGCCCTGCTCCGCAACAAGAGAAGCCACTGCAACTAGAGAGTAGAGACCCCACTGGCCACAACTAGAAAAAGCCCATGCTCAGCAGCAGAGACCCCCAAATAAATACACATACATACATATTTTTTTTAAAAGCTGAGACTACTTTTCTGATATTCAGTCATTCAAACAATTATTGGAGGCTTAGTTTATGCCATGACCTATACTAGAAATGGTAGATACAAAGGCATTGTCTCTGCCTACAAAGAGCTTACAGTCCAGAAGAAGAGAAATATAAAATAGTTATAGAAATAATAAATAACAATAATAAATGAGGTTTATGTATTGACAGAGGTATACATAAGGTATGCCAGCACCTACTGGACCAAGGGTTGGGGCTAGTCAGGGAAGGCTTCTCAAAAGAAGTGACATCTGAGTTGAACCTTACATGATGACTAGGATTTAGCTATGTGGGGTTGGGGTACTAACAATAGAAGGAGAGCACAGTGCAGACAGAAAGGCCAGTGATAGCAAATATGTGGAGGGAAACGTGCAGGCAGGAAGGGCCGAAAGGGTCAGGAGAAACAGAGAGCCTTATAAATATCAGATTAAGGAACCTGGACCATATCCTGCAGTGTTGCTGAAAGGTTTCAGGCAGGAAAGGCATGGTCAGATTTAGTTTCCAAATATTGTGCTAGCAAAGGGGTGGAGGGTAGATTGATGTGACACATCTGGAAACAAAGACCAGAGAAAACAATCTAGGTTAAAGCAGAATAATACAGGGGAAAGACGAATGAGCACTTGGAGTAGTAAGTTTGGGGAAGAAGCAACAGATCCAAGGGCCTTGGATGCACTGGGATGAGTAAGGGCAAAAGAGAAATCAAGGAAGGCTCTCCAGTGTCTAGTTCAGGTGACTGTGTGGCTGATGGTATCACCAATTATTAATAGATGCTAAATTCCAGAGGAAGAGCAAGGAAGGGGGGTGAGTTCTGTTTACCATATCTGTGGAATACACTGAAATAGAGATATCTAGGAATCTATTAGAAATAAAACTAAAATTCTGGCTGTACTTAGTTGCTTAGTCGTGTCCAACTCTTTGAGACCCCATGGACTGTAGCCCATAGCCCACCAGGCTCCTTTGTCCGTGGGGATTCTTCAGGCAAGAATACTGGAGTGGGTTGCCATTCCCTCCTCCAGGGATCGAACCCAGGTCTCCCACACTGCAGGCAGATTCTTTACCATCTGAGCCACCAGTGAAGCCCAAAGTTCTAGGGAGAGCCTTAAGCTAGACACAGATTTGGGTGTCACTGGTGTATAGCTTATAAATAAAACCAGGGAAACAGATGAGATCACTCAGGGAGAATGGAGTAGAGAAAAGAACAGAAATCCAAGGACCGAACTCTGGAATGGGTTAGGAAAGCTTTGGTAATATTGTCTCATACATTTACCTGCGACTTTTGGAGTTTACCAACAGTTTTTATATCTATTATCTTCCTAAATTCTCATCTGAGAGGTTCTGTAAACTGACTGATAAAGTCAGGTGTGATTGTGCTGATACCAAGACTGCAATAGATCCAACCATCAGATGGGCAGTTGGTGGGAGCCATCAGCTCCCCCCGTATATCCTTCACAGAGGCTAGTCCCAGCTTTTGACTCAAAGCCCTATGTTAACGTGACCCAGTATGACCCTTCAGAGGACCTCCCTCATGTCAGTGGTTAAGAATCCACCTGCCAATGCAAGGGACATGGGTTCAATCTCTGGTCGTGCACCGGAGCTTCTGGAGCCTGTGTACCCCAGAGCCCGTACTCTGTGACAAGAGAAGCTTCCTCAATGAGAAGCCTGAGCACCATAACAAAGAGTAGTCCCTGCTCCCTGGAATTAGAGAAAGCCCAAGCAAAAGCAATGAAGACCCAGTGCAGCCAAAAATAAATAAAACTTAAAAAATATAATAAAGGAGAAATTTCGAAAAGAAAGAAAGAAACACTTGCCTAGACTTCTAGTTAAGAGCACTGTGACCTGAGTTAAAAGGGCTGTGGAGGAGCAATGGCAGAGCTGACAGGAGCCTGCCTGCCTCTGTATGTCCTGAAGGCAGGAGTCCCACCTGAGGAAGAGCTGCAGGCGAGGAGGAAAGGCATCCTTTCCAGAGACGGAAACAAGGCAACAACAGCATTTTCTTCTCCCTGAATGCCTGGGTCAGCAGGAAGCACTAAGGCTGGCCTGGCCCCAGAAGCAGGTCTGTAGAGCAAAGGCAGATGGATAGCGGAAATGCCATGCACCGATATAGTAGAATCACTTCTAAGGTGATTTTTTTCTTCTCTTAAACTTAGGATCTGGCTTTTGATTATTGATTTTTATTTACTTTTGCAATGGTCTTATCTCATTTTCAAGTGGTAAAACTGCTCCAAGTAGCTTCCCCTTGCAAAGGTCATTTACAGTAAGTGATGTGCTCCAGTTAGGTCTCACACTGAAAACAAACCATCAAGGGACTTCCATTACCTTTCATATCTAAGAGACTGGTATGCTAAGCTTGTACCCACGAGAGTATATCTTCTTGATTTTGCACAGATGATACGAGTGATGGATACATAAAGTCTGTAACTACTATTTATAAAATCAAATAAAGTATCTGAATCTCTCAAAAGCAGTTTGGGAAATTTGGGGCCTCCTAAGAGATAAGAAAACACTATCAGTAGAGACGCAACCCTGAGGAAGTCCATCTTAAAGTTACTGGGCCTGTGGACAGGGATAAAACTGACAAGTTGTAGACACTTTGCCCTAGTCCAGAGCAGAGAATTGACTTTTTCTCTGAGAAGGGACTTTAGAGCCCAAAGGAAAACAAAGATTGAAAATAAACTCCTCCGAAAAGGGTATAAACCTTCTGTGGAAATGATTTCAGAAGTCTTCTGGTTAACGACTCTTTCTCCCCAGGCTAGTTTCATTTTGTGGCTCCATGTTCAAATCCTCAAGCAGGATACATTGTTATATAATCCTTGCTGCTGCTGCTGCTGCTGCTGCTAAGTTGCTTCAGTCATGTCCAACTCTGTGCAACCCCATAGATGGAAGCCCACCAGGCTCCCCCGTCCCTGGGATTCTCCAGGCAAGAACACTGGAGTGGGTTGCCAGTTCCCTCTCCAATGCACGAAAGTGAAAAGCGAAAGGGAAGTCACTCAGTTGTGCCCGACTCTTAGCGACCCCATAATCCTTAGTACAGAGTTTAAACTGAGTTGTTACATAATCATCAGTTCCAGGCTTAAAAATAAAAATGTTTTATGTGACTAAGACTAACGAATGTAGATGGGAAAATAAGTTTGTCCTTTTTGATATTGAGAGGGCCAATTCCTAGGCAGGTTGATAACAAGTTCGGGGGTCTCCAAGGAGAGAGGGGTCTAGGGTTCTCAAGGAGGAGATAGGGGTCTGGAATTCTCAAGGAGGAGGAAAAGGACAAACTTTTTCTCCCCCTCCACATTCCTTAGTCTTAGTCACATAAAACATTTTTATCTTTAAGCCTGTGTAACTGATGATTACACAAGAAACAACTCAGTTTAAACTCTGTACTAAGGATTATACAACAATGTATCCTGCTTGAGGACAGTTTCTCCTTCCTGAAAACCTTCTGGCTAATACTGTTATCTTAAAAATGTAAATTATGGGAGTGGGTCTAGTAAGATCTTTACAACCTCCAGACATTCTTTTGATTCATTGTAATAACTAATTAAAAATTTGTTGCTAACACTAGCAAGCGGGCACTCTCTCTGCCCCCTTCTGATGGCTATGTCAGGAGCTTTCTCTATCTCTTTTATACTTTAATAAAACTTTATTACTAAAAGCTCTGAGCAATCAAGCCTCATCTCTGGCCCTGGATTGAATTCTCCTCTGGAGGCCAAGAATCCCGGCTACTTTCACGGTTCAGCAACAACCTTTCCATATCCTTATATCAGCAAAGCAGAATTAAATTACTGGATTCCTAAAGCAGTTCCCCTTTGGACTTACCTGTGGAAATTGCTGAATGGGAAGGGTCAGGGAACTGAGGGTCCAGGATTTGGTTCAGTAACTTTGGCAGGCTAACCGAAACCATCCCCTGCCTTCCCGCTGCTTTTTATGAAACCCTGAGCTGTTAATGACCACCAGCTGTCGGGCCACTCTGACCACTTTGCCTGGCCTCCTGGGTCTTCAGTGCTTTCAGGGCTAATGGGCCTCTATAGTCTCCTGCTCCCTGGCTTCCCCCTCCTTCAAGGATCTCCACCTCCCAGAGCATTGCCAACTCAGCAGGAGCTTCTCTAGGGTGAGTTCTTTCGCTTTATGGCAACTGAGATATCACATATCTAATCTGGAAGTACCCTAAAATTAAGGTGCAAAAAAACTGGATTTTGGAGACCAAAAGGATTTGGTGAAACTGACTTTCAGATGTTGTCTGGAGTAGAGTGTGCTATGTGGTGGCCTCCTATCTATGGCTTTGGAACAGTTTGATAATTTGAAATATCACTTAGCCATGACAGATTCCTGGCAGAGCCAGGACTCAGCAGATTTCTGAATTATGTCTCCATCCAGTGCCATTCTCCAAGTTGAATCAACACTACTTATTAGCTTTGTGACCTTGGGCAAGTTATTTAACCTCTTGAGGCCCCAGTTTCCTCAGATATAAAATGGGGGCAATGATATTCTCGAGTGATAACATAAACCTTAAATGAGATATATGTGTAACATCAATACATGGTAGATGCTCAATGAATTTCAGTTCCCTTAGTTAAAAGGGAATTTCAGTTCCCTTTGCATTTTAGAGAGAATCTATTCACCTGCATCACCTCCTCCTTAGCTGGCAGGATGAGGTTTGGGTTGGTACCTCAGGGGTACCTCTGGGAAAGAGGTTGGGTAATATGAAATCACAGGGATTTGTCTCTTTTCTTAGATCCTAGGTCACAATGCTAAGACCAATAGATTCTGTGTCTGAATTCAGTCCCACTTCAGAGAACACTTGCAGGTTCATTTCTGGGAAAACCCTATTAGTAAACATGTATCTGGCACATGGTCTAGTACATTCTACCCCTTAAGATTAACATCACTGCTATGTCCAAGGTTCTGGGCTGGGCTATACTAATGAGGAGTCCTGGTCAAGCAAGAGAGTTCCAGAAAAACATCTATTTCTGCTTCATTGACCATGCCAAAGCCTTTGACTGTGTGGATCACAATAAACTGTGGAAAATTCTGAAAGAGATGGGAATACCAGATCACCTGACCTGCCTCTTGACAGTTAGAACTGGACATGGAACAACAGACTGGTTCCAAATAGGAAAAGGAGTACGTCAAGGCTGTATATTGTCACCCTGCTTATTTAACTTATATGCAGAGTACATCATGAGAAATGCTGGGCTGGAGGAAGCACAAGCTGGAATCAAGATTGCCAGGAGAAATATCAATAACCTCAGATATGCAGATGACACCACCCTTATGGCAGAAAGTGAAGATGAACTAAAAAGTCTCTTGATGAAAGTGAAAGAGGAGAGTGAAAAAGTTGGCTTAAAGCTCGACATTCAGAAAACTAAGATCATGGCACATCTGGTCCCATTACTTCATGGCAAATAGATGGGGAAACAATGGAAACAGTGTCAGACTTCATCTTTTTGGGCTCCAAAATCACTGCAGATGGTGATTGCAGCCATGAAATTAAAAGACGCTTACTCCTTGGAAGGAAAGTTATGACCAATCTAGACAGCATATTAAAAAGCAGAGACATTACTTTGCCAACAAAGGTCCATCTAGTCAAGGCTATGGTTTTTCCAGTGGTCATGTATGGATGTGAGAGTTGGACTGTGAAGAAAGCTGAGTGCCAAAGAATTGATGCTTTTGAACTGTGGTATTGGAGAAGACTCTTGAGAGTCCCTTGGACTGCAAGGAGATCCAACCAGTCCATCCTAAAGGAGATCAGTCCTGGGTGTTCATTGGAAGGACTGATGCTGAAGCTGAAACTCCAATACTTTGGCCACCTCATGCGAAGAGTTGACTCATTGGAAAAGACCCTGATGCTGGGAGGGATTGGGGGCAGGTGGAGAAGGGGACGACAGAGGATGAGATGGCTGGATGGCATCACTGACTCGATGGACATGAATTTGAGTAAACTCTGGGAGTTGGTGATGGACAGGGAGGCCTGGCGTGCTGTTATTCATGGAATCACTGAGTCAGACACGACTGAGCGACTGAACAGACTGATAGCCTAGATAATTATTTACATGACTCTCAACTCTTTGAAGGAATCCTTTCTTATTCGTGTTTATTTCCTTTAAGTAACAACCATATTGCTTTGCATATTGAAAGTGCTCATTAAATTAAATTGGAATAAATTAACTCAGTATCCCAGAGTATGACACTGAAGAAAAAAAATATAACTTAACATTTCTAGAGAGAAAGATCCAGACTGACTACAAGAACCAGGAAGAAACCAAAGCAGAGGAGAATCTTTTCTATGTACCAGACTTTGCTCACATAATTTTTATCTGTGGACTTGCCCCATTTGTCAGAAAACTGTCATTGCACTCAAGAAGACTACCTTAGAAATACATTGTCAGTGGTGTAACTAGCTATAACATTGGCTGGAATAGATAGGCTTGTTCCTAAAGCCATGCCTAGTTATCAACAATAGATAAGATGTGTTAAGAAGACAGCAGTGTGCTACCAGTCATTCTGGACTGCCACAGAGCTGGGAGCTTGGCTCACATCCATACCCTCTGGCTGGGAAAAGTGCTACTGCTTCGAATTTAAGTTTCTCAGTCAATTATTACCACCTCTTTGTTTTGCCCTCAATGCTTATGGAATATTTGCTATTGTAATTCAGTAATTAAAAATTCCCCTTTCCCTTAACATGTAGTCTTGTGGCTTTCAGACTCATCAGTGGTATGTCTGTTTGTTTTGTAGAGAAAGTGGTTTACTCTTAAAATAGGTCAGGGTGTTAATAGATTGCTGATTGTCTCCTTCACTAAATTTTAACTCTTGAGGGCAGGGACTGTGTCTTATTTATTTGTGGATCCCCACTGTCTAGCAGAGCTTTATGGTGGCTGTTCAATAAATGCTTACAGATTAATAAGTGAATCAAATATATCCAACCCTGCATAAAGTTATAGGTATGAAATTGGAAGTATGGGTGATAGGTACCAGAGAAACTCTGAAAAAGAGGAAATCACCCTGGACCAGGGTGGTCAAGGAAACATCTGTGGAAGGAATAAGAAAAATCCATAGAAGAATTTAACTCCCTAGACAAAGATGAGATGGGATGTGAAAGGAATATGGGCTTCCAAATCACGTAGACTCTGTGAGCCTCAATTTCTCCTCTACATAAATATTTAAATTTTAAAAATGGGAATAGTAAATTTACATCATAAATGAGATAGCTTTGTAAAGTAATTAGTACAGAGTGTGATGCACACAAAAGAATTTTCTTTCCTTTGTAAGTTATCTTTCTTTTCTGACCTGCACAGTCATCCCACTGAATTTGAAATCACCAATTCAATGGACATGAGTTTGAGCAAACTCTGGGAGATGGTGAAGGACAGGAAAGTCTGGCGTGTTGCAGTCCATGGGGTTGCAAAGACTTGGACATGACTTAGCAACTGAATAACAACTACCTCATGGAACTGTATTATTGGAAGAGCTCGAGGAGATAATTTAGTGTATATCTTTCATTTTACATATTAAAAAACCCCTCAACCCAGAGCAACTAAGTGATTTACTTAGCAGTAGTGGCAGAATTGTGAACTATTCTTGGGAGCTTTTGATTTCTTTCCCAGTGCTCTTTACAGCATATCTGGCTAGTTTACATTTTCATGAACACTGGCAATCCAGGTTGTTTTTTTTTTTTGGTAGGGACAGAATTCAATTAAATCATTTTACATTCCCATCAGCAATTTATGAAAGTTCTGTTTGCTGCACATCCTCACCAGCACTTGGAAATGACAGTTTTTCTTTCTTGTTTTTTGTTGCTGTTATTCTAGTGGGTGTAAAATGGTATCTCATTGTGGTTTGTTTTCTTGATGCATAATGATGTTGAGAATTTTTTCATATGTTAATTGTCCACCTGTACATTTTCCTTTATGAAGCACTTGTCTCATTTTTTCCCCCGTTTTCAATTGGGCTTGTTTGTCTTTTTATTATTGAGTAGGAATTATTTATATACAAATATATACGCTGAATATTTTCTAGGCTCGGACTGTAGAGTCTGCCTGTAATCGAACCTGGAGACCCAGGTTCAATCCCTGGGTTGGGAAGAGCCTCTGGATAAGGGAATGGCAACCCATTCCAATATTCTTGCCTGGAGAACTCCATGGACAGAGGAGCCTAGCACGCTACAGTCTGTAGGGTCGCAAAAGAGTCAGACACAACTGAAGTGACTTAGCATGCATACGCGTAAGGCACACAATAGCCATCTAACCCTTATTGGTGATGTTGTAATCACCAGGTCAAATTGTTTGATTTCTCCACTGAGAAATTACTAATTTTAACCTGGTAACCATCTATGGGACACACTGTAAGATCATGCAAATATCCTGTACCTCAAAAAGATTTACTCCTAGATTTAATATTCACTGACAGTCTTGCCTGAGTCCATCTTTGTTATGACGACTGCAAAATAAGACTTCACAACCTCAGCATTCCCTCTATATTTAGCCAAAAGCATTAGACATTCTATTATAAGCAACAGTATGTACGTATGCATGTAGAAATATATGTATTTATTTGCTATAAGTTGAGATTCATAAATTTCTATTTTTAATGGTTTATAATTATTACCATCTTTAATTATTTTGGTGCTAAAATTTCAAGATATGGTTAGTAGGAACTCCTTCAAGTTAGCTCATTTGCCCTCAGGACAGGTACCCATTTTTATTTTGAGTAATTCCTTACTTTATAGTACAAGAAGATGTTCCAGGCTCATCTTGTACCTCCTGTGCCCCAGTTCTGGAATCAGCCATTTGCTCAAGGAGTCCTAATTATATGGGGGAAAAAAAATTGTTTTAAGCAAACATACAGTTAAATTGACTTTTTTGTGTATACAGTTCATTTTAACACATGTATAGATTCATAAATGGAATACAGAACAGTTCCATAACCCCAGAAATTTCCCTCATGCTATTGCTTTGTAGTCATATTCCCCACCCTACCCTCATCCCTCACTAACCCCTGGCAACCACTCATTTTTTATCACTATAGTTTTTTGTCTTTTTGAAAATGTGATACAAATGGAATAGTACAGTATGTAAGCTAAAACATTTGGGAGAGGAGACTCCTTTCAGTCAATGTCCTTAATAGTTATGGAAATACTGAGGTTATCTATTTCATCTTGAGTGAGTTTTGTGGCTTTCAAGGAATGAGTCCATTTCATCTGAGTCATCAAATGTATGTGCATAGAGTTGTTCATAGTTTTCCCTTACTATCTTTTAAATGTCTGCAATTTTTATTCTCTTTTAAAAATGTATAATCCCAGGCTTTCCTGGGGGGTCAGTGATAAAGAATCCTCCTGCCAATGTCAGAGACACAGGTTCAATCCTGGATCCAGGAGGATCCCACGTGCCACAGAGAAACTAAGCCCACAAGTATTGAATCTGTGCTCTAGAGCCCGGGGGCCACAACTACTGAGCCCATGTGCTGCAACTACTGAAGCCCATGTGCCATAGAGCCCTTGCTCTGCAACGAGAGAAACCACCACAGTAAGCCCGAGCCCCACAACTAGAGAGCAGCCCTCACTCACCGCAACTATTAATAGAGAAAAGCCCGCACAGCAAGAAAGACTCAGCACAGCCAAAAATAAATAAATAAATAATACTATTTTTAAAAAACATATAATCCCTTTCATTACTGATTGTGGTAATTTGTATCTTCTTTTTTCTTTTTGTTGGTCTTGCTAGATCAATTTTATTGCTGTTTTCAAAGAACTAGCTTTTTATCTTGCTTTTTTCTGTTTTCAATTCCATTGATTCCTGCTCTTATCTTTACTGTTTCCTTCCTTCTACTTGCCTTGGGTTTAGTTTGTTCATCTCTGGTTTCTTAAAGTGAAAGCTTAGTTTATTTATTTGAGACTTTTCTTCTTTTCTAATATAAGCATTTAATGCTATAAATTTCCCTCTAAGCACTGCATTGTAAAATCTTTGATTTGCTGTATTATTTTTGTTCAGTAAAAATATTTTATAATTTCACCTGACACTCTTTGACTTTCTGATTATTTAGAAGCATGTTGTTTACTATCTAAATATTTGAAGATTTTCCTGTTATCTTTTTGGTTTTGGTTTCTAATCTAATTCCATTATGGTCAGAAAATATACTTTGCATGATTTAAATTCTTTTAAGTTTCAGTTCAGTTCAGTCACTCAATCGTGTCCAACTCTCTGTGACCCCATGGATTGCCGCACGACAGGCTTCCATGTCCATCACCAACTCATGTCCATCCAGTTGGTGTTGCCATCCATCATGACTGACGCCAACTTTAAAGTTTGTTAACGGTTAATTTTATAACCCAGCATATGGCCTATCTTGATTATCCTTTCTATGTACATCTGAGTAGTTTTTTTTTAAGAAAACATTTTAATCTTACAGTACAGTACCTCAAAAAGTGCAGTAGTCAGTATGACAGTTGGCGTATAGGGGCTGCCATCGAGTGAACAGGCAAGAAGAGTTACTAACTGGAGGAGGGAGAGGAGGCAGGAGGCGGTAGAGCTGAAGGATCATCAGCAATAGGAGACAGAGGGCAAGCTGCAATTTCACTCATACTTGGCGTGGAGAACACAGGAACCAAATGCATGTTCACATCTTTGAAAGTTCATAACATGAAGGTTTGCATGTAGGGGACTTACTGTGTTCCCAAAGAACACAGCCAGGTCCTCTCAACAGCTTTGTCAGGATAAAGATAATACGTTTCTCACTCCTGTTCTCTCAACTGATTATAAAGTGACCTCTTAAAAATGCAAAAAATATGAACACATTCTCTCTTAGAATGTTATAAAGCAATCAGTGAAGAAAACGGCACAATCTCTCCCTGATATCCATTTCCAGGCAGGTACTCAAAACCAGAATCTGAACCACAGCCATAGGTAGAACATGGCCCAAGCACTCCTATCGTATCTTCTTTCTTCTGGTTTTGGAGGCTGTACACCACCCTGCACATGTTCCAGTGTTCAGCCAACGGTCATGCCAGGAGGACACTGCACCTCCAATTTCTAGAGGCTCAAAATGCTGAAGAACATGTATGCAGCCCAATTGGCGAAGGGTACCAGCCAGGATGGGTGCCACCAGTTGGCAGGTATGAAAGAAGGGTCCTGAGTTGCTATGGGCTGTAGTATCCCACAGGCAAGTCTCCTGGGGTGTATGCACTTGGAGGGACAGCTGGTCCAGGGGGCCCAGGTACAAAATGGGAATTGTATTCTGGAGGGGCATCAGAATTTGGATCTGATGAATTCAAATGGCAGTTTTCGGCAGGAGGAGCACCAGGCATTAGATCCAGGAACTCTTTTATCTTCCATTTCATCCACAGGTTGATCAAGGCTTGTGGTAATAGGCCTTAGAGAGAGGTGAATTGTGATTTACACACCGAGTTCTCTGGCTGGTGGTTCATATGACCTAATACTGCTCTTATTCATACATCCAAATTCCTTACAAGATAATCAAAATTCTTTGTCCTCTAATGCAGTATGAAGACCTTGGCATACATGACATGAATCTGATTTTTTCCCCCATATTCTTTTTGGAAAGTGGCTGCGAGTCGACCTGACCCGGGTCCCCAGCGCTGTGCAGAGGGAGCGCCTGCCCAAGACCCCAGCGGAACCCCGGTCCGGCCTGATCCGGCCTGCGGGACGGCGGCCCCTAGGGGCGGGCCCAGGCAGAAAAGTCTCGCCAACAGAGCCTCTGTCCCCGAGCCACCGCCGCCGACTTCAGAGCCAGTTCCAGGAACCATCTGAGGATGCGGCGCGGGGCGTTGCTGGCCTCGAACCTCTGTTCGCAGGGGCCCGGCCCCACTCACCGCCAGGCCAGCCGTCCCCTCGGCACACGGGACGCCGGGCCTGGCGTCTGATTTCATCCGCCAAGGATCGAGAAAGCTGATTAGTTTTTCCATGCACACTTAAAAAAATATTTATTTTGCTGTTGTTGGATGAAGTAGTCTATAAACAGCAATTAAGTCCATTTGGTTGAGTTCTTTATGCTTATTAATTTTTTGTCTAGTATTTATATCAATTACTGAGAAAAGAGTGTTGATACTCCAATTATAATTGTGGAACTACCTGTTTTTCTTTTCAGTTCTATCAGTTTTGCTTCACGTGTTTTGAAACTCTTCTATTAGGTATATACACATTGAGGATTATTATATATTCTTGGTGAATTTACCTTTTTATCATTATGTAATGCCCCTCTTAATCCCGGGTAATTTCTTTACTCTGAGGTGACACAGTTCTTAGCTATTATTTCATTGAATGATAGTTTGTCTGATATGAATATGGCCACTGGGATTTCTTTGGGGTAGTGTTTGCCTGTTATCTATTTTTCATTCTTTTACTTTTAAACTAGCTATATCATTATATTTAAAATGAGCTTTTTTTGTAGACAGCATATGTTGTTGTTTAGTCGCTCAGTTGTGTCTGACTATTTTGTGACTCCATGGACTGTAGCCTGCCAGGCTACTCTGTCCATGGGATTTCCCAGGAAAGAATACTGGAGCGGGTTGCCATTTCCTTCTCCAGGTGGTCTTCCTGACCCAAGGATTGAACCCGTGTCTTCTGCTTGGCAGGTGGATTCTTGACTGCTGAGCCACCAGGGAAGCCCAATTATTTCTTCAGATAACAACTTGTCTGATATGAAAATGGCCACTGGGATTTCTTTTGAGTAGTGTTCTCCTGTTATATTTTTTTCCATCCTTTTTCTTTTAACCTAGCTATATCATTATATTTGAAATGAGCTTTATTTGTAGACAGCATACAGTGTTGTGTTAGTTGCTCAGGTGCTCAGGCATGTACAACTCTTTGCAACCCCACGGACTATAGCCCACCAGGCTCCTCTGTCCATGGAGTTCTCCAGGCAAGAATACTGGGGTAGGTTGCCATTTCCTTCTCCAAGATAGCATATAGTTGAGCCATTTAAAAACATCCATTCCAAGAAACTCTGTTTTAATTGGTACATTTGAACTTTCTACATTTAAGGTAATAATGAATATATTTGAACTTAGATTTACCATTTTGTTATTTGTTTTCTACTTGTTTCCTCATTTTTCTGTCCCTCTCTTTCTCCTTCCCTGCCTTCTTTTGGGTTATTTGAATTTTTTTCCAGTATCCATTTTATCTATTGTGGGCTTTTTTGAACCCACAATAGTTTTTATGTACATGTATGGTTGCTATAGGGGTTACAGGATAAGTATTTAACTTTCACAGTGCATTTATAATTGGAGTTTTACCAATTCAGTGTAGAAACCTCACTATATCAGTCCCTTTAATCTGCCTGCTTTATGATGTGATTGTCTTCTATATTATTGATATATATACATAGAAAATCCTATGAGACAATATCATAATTGTTGCTTTCAAACATCAAACATTTTAAACAACTCAGAATAGAAGAATGGTCTATTATATTTACCCAAATATTTACCATTTCTGTTGCTCTTCTTTCACTCCTGATGTTCCCAATTTCCTTTTGGTATCATTTCCCTTCACTCTGAAGAATTTTCTTTAGTAATTCTTTTAGAACAGGTCTACTGGCAATGTATTCTTTTAGTTTGTCTTCATCTGAGAATGTATTTTACCTTCATTGCTCAAGGATGTTTCTTCTGGATATAGAATTCTATGGTGACATTTCATTTAGCACATTCATTTAGCACATTAAAATTTTTGTTTCACTTCCTTTTGTCCTCCATAATTTCTGATGAGAAAACCACTGCTATTCAAATCATAGTTCTTCTATAAGAAATATTTCATTTTTACTCTGCTTTCAGCATTTTTTTCTTTAATTTTCAGCAGTATGATTATGAAGTGTCATGTCATGGGTTTCTTTTGGTATATTTTGTTTGGGATTTGCTGAACTTTGTGAGTTTGTAGATGATTATCTTTCATCAAACTTAAGTTCTTAGCTATTTTTCCTCAAGTATTTTTTCTGTACTGCACTTTTTCCCCTCTTCTTCTGGAACTCCAGTAATATGAATACTAGACCTTTTGATATGGCCCCCTGAGGCTCTGCTAATTTTTTAATATAGTTTTCCTCTCTTGCTCAGATTGGATAAGTTCTACTGATCTAGTTTCAAATTCACAGGCTCTTTCCTCTGTAATTTTTATTCTATTGATACTATTAAGCCCCAAAATGAGTTTTTTATTTTGGTTATTATATTTTTAGGTGGGATCCAAGTATCTTCTCTTTCATTCCTAATAGTAGCAATTTGAGTTTTTTCTTAATCAGTTTTGCTAGACATTATCAATTTTGTTAATCTTTTCAAAGAACCAACTTTTTATTTCACAAATTTTCTAATTTTTGTCTATTTTCTGTTGCACTGTTTTCCATTCTTACATTTATAGTGTTCTTCCTTTTGCTTACTCTGGGTTTAATTTGCTCTCTTTTTTTCTTAGCTTAATGTGGAAGTTTAGATCATTTGATTTTACACCTTTCTTCCTTTCGAATATAGCATTTAGAGATAAATTTCTCTCTAAAAACTGCACAGCTGCATCTCAAACTTTTGATACATGGTTTTAACTATCATTCTCTTCAAAATATTTTCTGATTTCTTTAGATTTTCTCTTTGCCCCATGGATTAGGAAGAGTTATGTTTGCCTAATATAAAGGTATTTGGAGATTTCCTAGATAACTTTTCATTATTGATTAAAAATAATCTATTCACTTACATTTGACTGTTCTGGGTCTTTGCTGCTGCACGCAGGGTTTCTCTAGTTGGGGGAAGCAGGAGCTACTCTCCAGTTTTGGTGCATGGGCTCCTCAGTGTGTTGGCTTCTCTTGTTGTGGACCATGGGCTTTAGACAGTGTGGGCTCAGCAGTTGTGGTGCACAGGCTTAGTTGTCCTGCGGTATGTGGAATCTTCTTGGACCTAGGACCAAACTCACGTCCCCTTCATTGGCAGGCAGATTCTTAACCACTGGATCACCAGGGAAATCCTCATTTTTAATTTTTAATGTAATTCTGTTGTGGCTGTATAATAGGTAATATGTCATATTCTCTATTATTTCTAACTATGAAAATGTATTAATACTTGTTTATGGTTTATTATGGGGACTTCCAGTTGGCACAGTGGTAAAGAATCCACATGCCAGTACAGGGGACGCAAGAGACACGAGTTGGATCCTTGGGTTGGGAAGATCTCCTGAAGTAGGAAATAGTAACCCACTCCAATATTCTTGCTGTGGATAATTTCATGGACAGACCAGTCTGGCAGTCTACAGTCTATGGGACTGCAAAGAGTCAGACACAACTAAGCGACCAAACACACTCTGATATGGTTTACTGTATAGCCTATATTAATGAATATTCCAGATGAACTATTCCAGATGAACAAAAGAATATGTATTCTTCAGTTCTGGGAGGAGAGTTCAATACATGGCAATTGGGTCCAGTTGGTTTACATTGTGTTACTCACGTTCTCCTCACTTTTTTTATGACTGAATGTTTATCAGTTAAGAGGAGGTTATTGAGAACTCCAGCTATAATTGTATGTCTACTTTCTCCTTCCATTCACCAGTTTTCACTTCATATATTTAGAAACTTTCTTATCATGTGAATACACATTTAGAACTGTGTATCTTTTTGATGAGTAGACCATTTAATCCTTAAGAAATGTTCTTTTTTTTACCTTGGTAATGCTTCTCTATCCTGAAGTCTACTTTATCAGATGTTAATACAGCTATTTCAACTTTGTTAATGGTTACTATTAGTATTGTGCCTCTTTTTTACTCTGTGTTCTTATACATGTATATCCTTTATAAACACACAGTTTGGTCTTACTTTTTCATCCTGACATTGGTATGTTTAGTCCATCTGTATTAGCTTTCTACTGCTATATAATAAATTACCACAAATTTAGCAGCTCGTGGTTCTTCCATTGGCAGGATGGCACAGTAAATAGCTGGATTCACTGCTAAGGGTTTCACAGGGTTGAAATCAAGGTTTTGGCTGCTTGCCTTCTCATCTGGAGGCTTGATCAGGGAAGTTGGCTTCCAGGTTCATTCAGGTCATTAGCAGAATTCAGCTCCTTAACAAATATAGGAGTGAGTTTCCTACTTCCTTGCTGGTTCTTAACTGGTGGCTCCTCTCACCTCCTGGAGGCTGCAAGTATTACTTCTCTTGTGGACCTCACACTGTGGTAGGCAAGACTCCATGGCCAGCTGCAGAATCCCCCTCACATTTCAAATCTCTCTGATTCCTTCTGCCACCAGAGGAAGAAAATTCTCTGCTTTTAAAGAGTTCCCATGATTAGGTTAGGCTCCTGATGGCTCAGAAATAAAGCATCACCTGCCAGTGCAGGAGTGAAAGTAGCTCAGTCATGTCTGACTTTTTGTGACCCCATAGATTATACAGTCCATGGAATTCTCCAGGCCAGAATACTGGAGTGGGTAGCCTTTTCCTTCTCCAGGGGATCTTCCCAACCCAGGGATCAAACCCAGGTCTCTCACATTGCAGGTGGATTCTTTACCAGCTGAGCCACCAGGGAAACCCACCAATGCAGGAGACGTGGGTTCAATCCCTGGGTTGGGAAGATCCTCTGGAGATAGAAATGGCAACTCACTCCAGTATTCTTGCCTGGGAAATCCCATGGACAGAGGACCCTCATGGGCTACAGTCCTTGGGGGTGGTGGTGTAACAAAAATGTTGGATAAAACTTATTCCCTAAACAACACGACCTGAAAAACATCAACATTTAAGGTCACTGATTAGTAATCTTAATTGCATCAGCAAAATCCCTAAGGGAAAAAGGTCATAGGGGCCATGTTGAATCTTGCCTACCACACCATTCATATATTTAAAATCTTTTTAATTTTGAAATAATTTAGACCTGCTAGCATATTTTTCGTATGTTTGAGGGTCATTTTAAAAAATATTTATTTATTTATTTTTGGCTGCACTGGGTCTTTGTTGCTATACACAGGTTTTCTCTAGCTGTGGAGATGGCGGCTACTCTCTAGTTGCAATGCACAGGCTTCACATTCCTGTGGCTTCTCTTGTTGTGGAGCTTGGGCTCTAGGGCACACAGGGTTCAGTAGTAGATGTGCATGGGCTCAGTAGCTGCAGAGCACCGGCCTAGTTGCCCCACAGGATGTGGAATCTTCCCAGACCAGGGAGAAAAACCATGTTCCCTGCACCGGCAGGCAGACTCTTAACTGCTAGATCACCAGGGAAACCTATGGGCCATTTTTGTATCTTTTGTGTGTGTGTGTGTTGTGTGTGCAAAGTCTGTTTAGGCTGTTTCTCTTTTTTCTTTATCTTATTCTCAGGTCTTTGTTCCTTTGTCACTCAGTTTTTACCAATTCTTTATATACCAGGAATATCAGCCCTTTGTCTGTGGAATATGTTGCAAATATTTTCACTCTGTATACAAGTTGCATTATTACTGTATGGAATTTTTTTCTGGCCATGCAAAACTTCAAAAATTTTATATACTAAAAATTATCAATCTTTTTGTCACCTGCATTGCAAGGTAGATTCTTAACCACTGGACCACCAGAGCAGCCCCAACTGTAACCATTCTTGTGGGCGTGAGTTTGTATCTCATTGTAACTTTGATTTGTATTTCCCTAATGATGAATGAGGAATTCCCTGGTGGCTCAGACGGTAAAGTGTCTGCCTACAATGCGGGAGACCCGGGTTCAATCCCTGGGTCGGGAAGATCCCCTGGAGAAGGAAATGGCAACCCACTCCAGTATTCAAAATCCCATGGACAGAGGAGCCTGGTAGGCTACAGTCAGTCTGTGGGGTTGCAAAGAGTAGGACATGACTGAGAGACTTCACTTTCACTTTAATGATGAATGATGTTGAGTATCTTTTCATGTGCGTATTGTTCATTTACATATCTTCTTTGGTGAGAAGTCTATTCAAATCCTCTGCCCATTTTAAAATTGATATATTTGCCTTTTTGTTGTTGAGCTGTTCTTTATATATTCTGAATACTAGATCCTTACCAGATACATAATTTACAAAATGCTTCTCCCATTCTGTTGTCATTTTACTTTATGTGTCCTCTAAAGTATGACAAATTTTGATTTTTGATGAAGTTTAATTTATCTATTTTTTCTTTGATTGCTGTACTTTTGGTGTCATATCTAAGAAACCAGTATCTAATGCAATATCATACAAATTTTCATCCATATCATTCCAAGAGTTTTATAGTTTTAGCTCTTACCTTTGGGCCTTTGAGTTAATTTTTATATATGGTATGAAGTATGGGCCCAACCTCATTCTTTTGCTTGTGAATGTCCAGTTGTCCCAGTACCATTTGTTGAATGGTCTTGGCACTCTCATCAAAAATCAACTGATTTTGACTATAGATGTATGGGTTTATTTCTAGACTTTCAATGTTTTCCTTTTTTTTTTTAACATTTTATGTATAGCTGAAGAACCTAACAATAGAACATCTCCACTTCCTTCCTCCTGTCTTTTGGCACTTTTGTCACAGTTTTGCTTCTAAATATGTTATAAATCCCATAATACACTGTTATTATTTTTTATTTAAGTAGTCAATTTTTTTTAAAAAGAAATTAAGATATGGAAAACCATTACCCACATGGTTATCATTTAAGATGCTCTTCATTCCTATTTTAGAACCAAGTTCGGCCTGAAGTTCCTTTACAATTTTTGTATGAATCTATTGGCAACAAATTCTCTCAGCATTTGTTTTTAAATGTCTTTATTTCATCTTAATTTTTAATGAATATTTTTATTGGATATGGAATTCTGAGTTAACACTTTTTTCTTTCTGCACTTTAAAAATGTCATTCCATTGTTTTATGGCTTGTATTTTTTCTTATGAGAAGTCAGTAATTCTTACAGTATTTTCCTGTATATAATGTATCTTCAGATATTCTTGTTATTTTTAGTTTTCCAGTATTTGATGATCACAGTCTTGACTGCTTGGGCTTCCCCAGTGGCTCAGCAGTAATCTGCCTCCAATGCAGGAGACACAGGAGACACAGGTTCAATCCCTGGGTCAGGAAGATGCTCTGTTTTTATCTGTCATATTATGTCCTACCTCCTTTCGAAGACAATGGGCTGCTTTTCTGGGCGCCTGATGTCCTCTGCTAGCGATCAGAAGTTGTTTTGTGGAGTTTGCTTAGCGATCAAATGCTCTTTCGATGAATTTGTAGGGGAGAAAGTGGTCTCCCTGTCCTATTCCGCCGCCATCTTAGCTCCTCCTCCCCGGAAGATGCTCTGGAGGAGGAAATGGCAACCTTTTCCAGTATTCTTGCCAGAAGAACCCCATGGACAGAGGAGGCAGGGGGGCTATAGCCCACAGGATAGCAAAGAGTTGAATGTAACTGAGCCACTGAACACATACAGGACAAGTGTAGAAATTAAGTAGGCTCATTTTCTCACTTTATTCCTTTTTCAAAATTGTTTTAGCTATTCTAGTTTCTTTTACTATATAAATTTTAGAATGGTCTTGTCATCAATATCAAAACTTGTGATATTTTGACAGGAATTGAATTAAACTGTATACTAATTTGGGCCTCCCAGGTGGTGCTAGTGGTAAGGAACCCTCCTCCAAGGGATTCCCTGATAGCTCAGTTGGTAAAGAATCTGCCTGCAATGCGGGAGGCCTAGGTTGGGAAAATCCGCCAGAGAAGGGAAAGGCTACCCACTCCAGTATCTGGCCTGGAGAATTCCATGGACTTAGAATCAAGTTCTAAATCTAAGTCCATGGGGTCGCAAGGAGTTGGACACAACTGAACGACTTTCACTTTTCCAAGAATCCCATGGACAAAGGAATCTGGCAGGCTACAGTCCATAGGGTCACAGAGTCAGACTGACTGAAGCGACTTAGCATGCATGCACGTACATATATTAATTTGAGGAGAACTGATCTCTTTACTATGCTGTCTCCTAATCCTTGAATATATGTCTCTCCATAGAGTTAGATCTTTGACTTCTTTTAACAGTTTTGTAGTTTTCAGCACATGACTCTTACACATGGGTTTGTTAAAGATTTACGTCTAACTAGTTTTATTTTATTGTTGTTGTTTTTCACATTTATAAATGGCATCGTAGTTTTGATTTTGTTGTCCATATGTCCAAAGTCAGTATATAGAAATACAATTGATTTACGTCTTTTGTCTTGTAATCTTGCTGAATTCACTTAATAGTTTTATGAAGTTTTTTGAGGATTCCTTGCAACTTTATACATAGACACTTATATCATATGCAAATAGGGACAGTTTTTATTTCTTTTCTGTTCTGTATGTCTTTTATTTCCTTTTCTCGCCTTATTGCACTGACTAGAACTTTCAGCACTATGTCAAATACGAGTGGTGAGAGAGGACATCCTTGCCTTGTTCCTGGTCTTAGAGGGAAAGCTTGTGTGGTCATTCTAGGTATTTGATTCTGTATACATAACATCACAGTCTGCTGGTGTCTTCATTTTACCAGTTCTGATGAAGTGTAATAACCTTACCTCCCTTTACATCCATTCCCTTCCCCCTGTTCAGAGTCACTGTTTGGGATGTGAGACACAATGGAAACCAAGGGAATTCATCACTGTGCCTTTCCTCAGGTCCCCAGATCTCAAGGTTCCTAGTCAGTCTGATTTATTCTCTCCTTCTTTCAGAGTCCTCTAGTTTGTTTTACATATACTACCCAGTGTTTTTAGTTGTATTTAGTGAGAGGAAAAGAGAAAAGTACATCTTCTCCAGCTTCTAGAAAGTGGAAATCCTCAGATATTTTTTTCTGTTCTTGAATTTCTCTTTTATTATAGTCACACTTTCCTGTATGTCCTTGAACATATTTATAAAAATTTGTTTAAAATTTTTGCCTACTGTTTGCATCATCTTGTTTTTTTGGGGGTCTATTTCTATTGATTTTTTTTCTCCTAGTTAAGGGTTACTCTTTACTGCTTCTTTGCAATTTTTATTGTATGTTGGAAGGCTATGAGGCTGTGTTGTTGAATGGATATTTTTTTCTTCTTGTGTTGAGTTTTATTCAAGCAAGTAGCTTCTTTTTTTCTGTTGTTAATTTACTTAGGATTATCTTGATCCTTTTGAGGCATGTTTTCAAGTTTTGTTTAAAAGGCTCTAGAATAACCTCTTTTGCTATTGTTGTTGTTCAGTTGCTAAGTCATGTCCGACTCTGTGACTCCATGGACTGCAGCACACCGGGCCTCCCTGTTCTTCACTATATCCTGAAGTTTGCCCAGGTTCATGTCCATTGAGTCAGCGATGCTATCCAATCATCTTATCCTCTGCCTCCCGCTTCTCGTTTTGCTTTTACTAGGTATTTGCTGTTATTAGGTTAATGCAGTTCCTAAGGCAGGCTCTTTCTGGGGTCTCTACTGAATGTCCAGAATGTTCAGCAATGTCTCTTCACTCTGGCTTGTGGAAGCTTGAACAACTTGCAACCCAATGTGATCTCTGGTAAGTGTTATTTCCTTAGTAATTACTCTTTTGTTCAATCTCATGGAATCTCATCCAATGCATGTGCAGCTAAGTAGTTTAGTACTAGTAGTAAAGGTAGCAAAGATTCAAAGGGATCCCTGTGTAGACTTCTGTTGTTCCTTCTAAGAACAACATAGGAACTGTTGTTCCTTCTTTTCTATGGTACACTGTCCCACAAACCCCAGTTGTCTTATAACTTTGAATTCCAGTCTCTGTTTCCTCAGCTTGTTGAAACCATCTACCTGGTCCCCCTCCCTGTGCTGCTAGCTGAAAATTACTTCCAAGCAAAAGTCAAGAACAATCATGGGGTTCTCCTTGGTTATTTCCCTTGTCTTGAGGATCATAGTCCTGTGCAGTATATGTCCAACATCTGAAGACATTTCATACATTTTGTCCAGCTTCAGATTTTTTTTTAATTGTAGAAGGCCTAATTGAATACTATTAGTCTGTTATCATCATTGTGGAAATGCTGTTTTGTGTTTTGAAGACAAGTTTGGCTGCTGGAGAATGGATTGGGTGGGGTATAGGAATATAAGCAGATAGACCTGATAGGAGTCTTTTCCAGAATCCCAGGAAAAGATGATGCTGGCTTGGACTATTTTGGAAATATAGATAGGTGAATGAATGAGCTAATGTTTATTAGAAGTGCAAAACAAATGTTTTAAATAATTTATTTGAAATGAAAATAACCTCTTTTTTTTTGTTTGTCATTATAGATTTTTAGTGTGGGAAAGAGAGAAAATTATGTCATTATTCACATGAATAAACTAATGTCTGAATGATGGACTCACTTGCCCAATGTTTCAAGGAAAGAATACTAGATCCCAGGTTCCCAGGCTACTAAGAGCTCCATAAATACTGCTTTCAAACTGGCTGGAACTATCATGCCAGATGACATAAGAGTCTTTAAAGTCTTTAGAAACTTCTACTTATGAAGAAAATAAAATCTCCTTTTGGGAAGTCTTTGTGTTGAAACTAAATGCACCCTTTATACCTAATTTGTGGCTCATTATTAGAAAGAAATAAACTTATTTTGTTTTGGTGGGCCTTTATTCAAATGACTTATTGTAGGGTCTGGGAAAATGGATCCTGTCCCCATAATGCTTCTATAATACTCATAGTTCCACAGATGAGAGATTATTTTCATTATTAAAATGATTTAAAAGTCCATTATAATAGCCTTACAATTTCATACCCTAAGTTTTCCCTCCTATTCTCACTATCCTCTTGTAACTCAATGAATAATATTCTTTTGATTATTGTTTTATATTATTCCCCCATGTAATCAAAAGTCAAGGCATGCTGTAGGCAAAACTGTGTGGTCAATGGATTTTGTTCCTGTTCATTTTCTTCCTACTTTTCCATCTCTTTACTGAGGCTGTTTTTCTTTCTTTCACTTAAGTAAGTAAGTATTAGTCGCTTAGCTGTGTCT
Organism: Cervus canadensis; assembly: GCF_019320065.1. Taxonomy (NCBI): domain Eukaryota; kingdom Metazoa; phylum Chordata; class Mammalia; order Artiodactyla; family Cervidae; genus Cervus; species Cervus canadensis. The sequence goes on along the minus strand of NC_057395.1, from coordinate 62,415,238 downwards.
AACTCTTTGCTACCCCATGGACTGTAGCCCACCAGGCTTCTCTGTGCATGGAATTCTTCAGGCAAGAATATTGGAGTGGGTTGCCATTTCCTACTCCAGGGGATCTTCCCGACCCAGGGATTGAACCCAAGTCTCCTGCACTGCAGGCAGATTCTTTTACCATTTGAGCCACTAGGGAAGCCCTGACACAATCATGGAAGCAGCATGGCACAGTCATGGAAGCAGCATGACACAATCATCAGGTCTGAGCTTCAATCTTGCCTGATCTTCTGGACTGGTCTTGGAACTTTGAGTAGAGTTCTTAGGGAGCTATAATAATAGTAATGATCTTGATGCTGCAATAAAATTCAGAGGAAATAATATATGTAGAATGATTAATACACTGCCTTGCACACAGTAAGTGTTCATCTGCTTCTTTGTTCTTTCATTTCGTGAACACAGGCAGAAGTGTGACTATAATTGTCCTTGGTAGTTTCAGTGGAATGGATGGGCAGTGAAGATTGACACACAAGTGGAATTAATTTATTTCTTTTTGGGACTCACTGTTTTGTTTATGTTAAGCTCTGAGTTAAATCATGCTTCTTGCTTCTATCCCTCACAACTGAAATAACATGGTTCTTTATTTTTCTCATTTCTAAAATTGTTAGCAATATTTTTGGCCAAGTAAGGCATTTGTGCATGTAAGAGGGATTTTTTTTTTTCACAACAGGGAATCTTTCAGGACTTTCCAGGACCATACTAAGCAGTCTGCTTCTGTGTTCCCTCAGGGCATTTATCAAACAGAAGATAATGTATGATTTGTTGACTGCCTTCTTTCCACTGTACTATAAATTCCCTAAGAGCAGAGAATATAACTTAATTTCTGAATCTCAAATTCCCAGCACAGTGTTTGGTATATATTTCACATTCAACAAATACTTATTGAATAACTGAATAATAATATGATTAAGTATCATGTAGCCTGTTGTCTTTGTCCTGTGTCCCACCTCCTCAAGTCTATTTTTTAAAATACTTATTATTTATTTGGCTGTGTCATGTCTTAGTTGTGACATACAGGATCTACTTCCCTGACCAGGGATCAGACCCAGGCTGCCTGCATTGGGAGTGCAGAGTCTTAGGCACTGGACCACAAGGAAAGTCCCAATCTAGGTGGCCCCACTTTTTTTTTTTTTTTAAGGTTTATTTATTTTTGGCTGTGCTGTTTCCTTGTTCCTGTGTGTGGGCTTTCTCTAGTTGCATCAAGTGGGGGCTACTCTCTAGTTTCAGTGCATGAGCTTCTTGTTGCAGAACACCGGCTCTAAATGCTCATGCTTCAGTAGTTGTCGCTCGCAGGCTTAGGTGCCCTTAGGTGCCACATGCTCACAGGCATGTGGGTTCTTCCTGGACCAGGGATCGAACCTGTGTCACCTGCATTGGCAGACCAATTCTTAATACCTGGACCACCAGGGAAGTCCCTCCTCAAGTCTATTTATATGAATCTGGTCATTCAACAATTCAACTTTTACAGACAGCCTAGTTTTAGAAAGGGTACATTTGTGATGCCCTTGAAAAATATAGATGTGAAGACATGGTCTGACAGGGAGAAAGTGACAAGGGTTATATAAGTTCAAGGATCATTTTCTTTTTCTGGTCAAAATTTTCAGTGGCTCACTACTGCTCATAGGATAAAGTCCAAACTCTTTGGTATTATATTTAAGGTCTTTTATAGGCTGACCCTAATTCTTTTTTTCCATCACTATCATCTATTGCTCCTCCACCCATATTGTAGTGGTTTTTAGTTCCATCTACCTAGCACCATTCCTAACAGATTTTCTCTCAGGCTGTGGTGACTTGAGAGGTGGGATCGTACTCTTCTTCTTTTATTTTAAGTTTCTTTTGCATTTTTAAAAATATTTATTTGGTTGCATCGGATCTTAGTTGAGGCACTTGGGATCTTCAGCCTTCGATCTTTGCTGTGGCATGAGGGAACTTTAGTTGCGGCATGTGAACTCTTAGTTGCAGCATGTGGGATCTAGTTCCCTGACCATGGATCAAACCCAGGCCCCATGCATTGGGATAGTGGAGTCTTACCACTGAACCACTAGAGAAGTGCTAGGATACTACTCTTCTCGATAGCTGTTCTTGATCTGATTTCCTGCATGAAAACATTCTCCCTTCTGCTTAAAAGAGCTGGAATACTCACTTACTGATACATGAATCCTCCTTTTCAACTGATTGGTTTCCTTACTGCTTCCTGTATGTGGCTGCTATTTCTGCTGGTGCCTTTATTCAATTACTCCTTTGCAAGACCCTCTTCTAAGATCTCCATTTAATAGCCCTATGACTCCATTAAGGCCAAGGTCTAATCCTGTTTATTTTCCAAAGCCTTTTCCTCCTTCCTTATCTCTACCCTTCCCTTGACCAGTGTTAATTACAACTCCCCTAAAAATCTTAAATCCCTTTTCTTTGTCAGTTGAAATATGCTGCCTATGTTGCCATTTTTCTCTTTTCATGTACAGATCTTCTTTCTCATCGTAGAGTAGGGATTTGCAAAGTGAGATCCAAGGACCCCTTGTGGTCTCTGAGAACCTTTCAGTGGGTACATGAGGTCAAAACTATTTTCAAAATAATTCATTATTTGCCTTTTTAACTCTGATTCTCTCACAAGTGGAATTTTCTCGACGCTATATGACAAGTGATATCATGACAGGCTAAGTGCAAAATCAGATATGATAATCCAGTTGTCTTTTATTAAGCCAGACATTAAAGAGATCCACATAAATGTAAAATAATTCCAATATTTTCATTATTTTTTGGACATCTTGGTTGCTTCCAAGATTTTGCAATTATGAATATAACTGCTATATTTGTATTGAATGGCACATATAAACTTAGTCTTCTCGTAAAAATATACAACCCTAATATTATTGGAAGAGAAACCTTCTAGTGGTTAAACTAAGTATATTTACAAATTCTGCCTTCTAAATTGATCCTAAAATTCACATTCCAAGTTTTGCAAGATAGTCAAGTGTGCAGAATGTAAAGTCATTATGTTGATGTCTCTCTGTTGATAAACATGATGAAAATGCCTCCTTAAGACCATCTCTACAGTCCATGCTGAGTATGGATGCATTCTTGGTGCAGTTTATTCTTCTGCTGCAGGGTTTCTCAAGATAGATGAATTTTAAAAGAGATTATGTGTAGTTTAAGAAAGATATTCAGTATATTGAAAGAGACATTGGGTTTTTAAAAACCTGAGATATATGGTTTTCCTGAATGATTATGGCCATTTTCTACTACTTTTTTTGTTTCAGACAACATAGTTTTCATAAAAATAAGGTATTTTTGTTAAGTTGTAATAGGTATAATATTGTTATTTTTAAGTGAATAAAGAAATATTTAAACATTTTTCTCATTCTTAATTTCTAATATGGAAAATATTAATAGGTAAAACTCATATAAACAAAAGTCTTTTGGGATCCTCAAATTTTACAAAGTGGAAAGAGATCCTGAAACCAAAAGTCTTGAGTTGTTGCTCTGTAAGAGATCAGGAAGCAGATATATTTCTTAGTGTCTCCATTGCCATGCACATTTTAAGATTTCAATAAATGTTAATTGTGGAAGTGTGGAAATTTTGGGCACAGATGATAATAAGTGAAAGTAAATTTTTAGGGGGAACATTCTGTTTTCCTGTTACATTTTTATTTCCTAGGTGCAACTCCAAAGTTATGATAACCTTAACCTGTTTCATCTGCTGCGTGTTTGTGAATATAAAAACAGCACTTTACTGAACCTGAAGATGCTCCTGGGCTGTCATCATAGGAGAGAAGATACTGTTCAGAAAAATTTGAAGCCTATAAAACTTTTGCTGGGAATGTTAATTTGCAAATGCCCCCACCATAGAATGAGAAAGCTTTAGGAGGGAAAATAGTGTCATAAAAAACGCCCGAGATTAAGGGGAAACAGCTGCACTAAAGAGCAGCATGGCACAAACTATTTGGTTTTAATTGCATGGAAGATAATTGGCTCCAATTGGCTTGTGAAAGATTCAGAAACAAAAGAACAGCAAGGAAAAACAAATAATGGTTCAAGAACTGTTTTAAGGCAAGACAATGAGGTTCATTTCAACCTAAATTATTCCTTAAGGCACATTTTCTGCAAAGTGGGAAAATATTTCAATTAAAGTTTTTTAAATCTGCTTTGGAGCTTTAGTTAAGAGGCTGTAAATATATTAGATTTTTAACAAATGGTCTCCAATACAACCTAAACTCTCTTCTTTTTCAGAGGATTTTGTATTTCTCTGTTCTTCAACCTAAGATTCTCATCATCTAGGTATGAAATCTTTTGAAAATGCCTTAAGTCTTGGATCAGTCTTGGCATACAGTCTTAGATTAACCTGATACAGTCTTTCCTTAAAATTCCACTTTCATCAAGTCTTTGTGGTTGATCTCAGGGACCAACTTTCTATAAAGGTTTTGTAGGCCATAAGGTTTCTGTAACAGAAAGAAGAGATTAAGAAGAGGTGGCAAGAAGGCACAGAAGAACTATACAAAAAAGGTCTTAAAGACCCGGATAACCACAATGGTGGGGGCACTCACCTAGAGCCAAATATCTTAGAATGTGAAGTCAAATGGGCCTTAGGAAGCATTACTGCAAACAAAGCTAGTGGAGGTTATGGAATTCCAGCTTAGCTATTTCATATCCTAAAAGACGATGCTGTTGAAGTGCTGCACTTGGCATGCCAGAAAATTTGGAAAACTCAGCAGTGGCCACAGGACTGGAAAAGTCAGTTTTCATTCCAATCCCCAAAAAAGGTAATGCCAAAGAATGTTCAAATTATCGTACAATGCATTCATTTCACATGCTAGCAAGACTATACTCAAAATCCTTCAAGTGAGGCTTCAGCAGCACTTGAACCAAGAAGTTCTAGATGTTCAAGCTGGATTTAGAAAAGGCAGAGGAACCAGAGATCAAATTGCCAACATCGTCTGGATCACAGTAAAAGCAAGGGAATTCCAAAAAAACCCATCCACTTCTGCTTTGTTGTCTACACTAAAGCCTTTGACTGTGTGGATTACAACAAACTGGAAAATTCTTAAAGAGATAGGAATACCAGACCACCTTACCTGCCTCCTGAGAAACCTGTATTCAGGACAAGAAGCAACAGTTAGAACTGGACATGTAACAACGAACTGGTTCAGAATTGGGAAGGGAGTATGTCAAAGCTGTATATTGTCACCCTGATTATTTAACTTATATGCAGAGTATATTATGCAAAATGCCAGGCTGGATGATTCACAGGCTGGAATCAAGATTGCTGGGAGAAATATCAACAACCTCAGATATGCAAATGATACCACTTTAATGGCAGAAAGTGAAGAGGAACTAAAGAGCTTCTTGATGAAGGTGGTGCTTTCGAACTGTGGTGTTGGAAAAGACTCTTGAGAGTCCCTTGGACAGCAAGGAGATCAAACCACTCAATCTTAAAGGAAATCAACCCTGAATATTCCTTAAAAGGACTGATGCTGAAGCTGAAGCTCCAGTACTCTGGCCACCTGATGTGAAGAGCTGACTCATTGGAAAGGACCCTGATGCTGGGAAAGATTGAAGACAGGAGGAGAAGGGAATGACAGAGGATGAGATGGTTGGATGGCATCACTGACTCAATGGACATGGGTTCAAGCAAACTCCGGGAGATAGTGAAGAACAAGGAAGCCTGGCATGCTGCAGTTCATGGGGCCACTGTCTAGGTTTGTCATAGCTTTTATTCCAAGGAGCAAGCTAATTTTTATATGATATATATTTTTAAAATTTTGTGCTGTAGTCAAAAACAAGAAGAGGAAAGATATTCAAGGACCAAAAAATGGGGAAATTTCCCTCAAACAATAACAACAATTACCCAGGTATCCACAGTACCAAAAGTCTCAGAAGCCATAGGAATGAGGACTGAACACAAGCCATGGGCAAACAGAAGCAAAAGCACAACAAACTGTGGTGAAAGCCAGAGGCTCAGCTAGCATTGCCCACTCATGAACAGAATCTCAAAAGAAAGGTACATACTCAGAGCTTGGGCAGAGACAAAATCACCTACCTAATGACTCTCAGTTCAGTTCAGTAGCTCAATCGTGTCTGACCTTTTGCAACCCAATGGACTGCAGCACACCAGGCTTCCCTGTCCATCACCAACACCCGGAGCTTGCTCAAACTCATGTCCATCGAGTCAGTGATGCCATCCAACCATCTCATCCTCTGTCGTCCCCTTCTCCTCCTAATAACTTCCTTAGGAAGAAAACAGAACAAGGTAGTGAGATAGACTGTGGGGGTGAGGAGGGACAAATTAAGTTGAGTATTTAGGAAGGGCTATATGATACTTGACTTGATGACAAGAAGCTGCCTGCCAAGTGAAGATTTAGGGGCAGAGGAAAGAACTATTTGAAAGGCCCTAAGGCAGAAAAGAAATCAGTGTGGCTAAAATTTACTGAGAGAGTAAAGGAGTAATAAGAGGTGAGACTGGAGAAAGAGACAGGGAGTTAGCATATATGTAACTTTTGGTCAATTTGGCAGTCTAAACTGAGGCAGGAAGTCTCCTCCACCTTTCTAAACACAGGGAAGTAATAGATAAAATACAAAAATACATTTAAAATCTATGGTTGAATTCTAAAACTAGAGCAAGAAATCTCCAGTGCTAAAAATGAATGTCAGAATGGTAAGAAAAACTTGATGCTGGAGCTGAAACCAGATAGCTCCTGCAGTAGCATTGTTACAATTACAGTGTACGACCTACAACTGGTTCCAATAACTCCATGACTTAAGCTCTTTCTTCACACTGTAGCTTAGGTGTTAGCAAACCGCAGCCCACAGGTCAAATCTGGCCCACCATCTTTTTTTGTTTGTTTTTTTTCTTCGTAAAGTTTTGTTGGAATGCAGCCATGCTCATTCATTTTCATCTTGTCCATGGCTGCTTTCATTCTACAGTTGTTATGTTTAACAGCTTTGTTGAGATATAATTTATCTACCATAAGGTTCACCACTTTAAAGTGTACAATTCAATGGTTTTTAGTATATCTACAGTTTTGCAACAATCACCATAGTCTAGTTTTAGAATATTTTTATCACCCCCAAAAGATAATAATACTTTATACCTATAAACAAACATTCTCATCCTCCTCACCCTTCTGTCCACTCCTCAGCCATAGGCAATCACTAATCTACTTTTGGTCTCTGTAGATTTGTCTATTTTGTATATTTCATAAAAATGAAATCATACAACATGGCACATAGCCTTTATGTCTGGATACTTACCATAATTTTCAAGATTCATCAATGCTAGCATAAATCAGTACTTATTTCTTTTTATGGCAGAATAATATTCTTTATATAAATATACTACACATTGTATATCAATTTATCAGTTGGTGAAATCTGAGTTGCTTCTACTTTTTTAGTATTATGAATAAAGTTCCTATGCACATTCATGTACAATTTTTTGTGTGGGTGTGTGTTTTCACTTCTCTTGGGTAGATACCTAGGCATAGAATTGTTGGTTCATATGATAACTATGTATTTAACATTTTGAGGAGTTGCTAAACTGTTTTTCAAAGTAGTCATACCTGTGTCTCTTTATTCTGATACCTTAGGTTCACAAGGAAATTATGGCTTATTTGAAAAGACCTTGATGCTGGGAAAGATTGAGGGCAGGAGGAGAAGGGGACGACAGAGGATGAGATGGTTGGATGGCATCACCAACTCAATGGACATGAGTTTGGGTAAACTCTGGGAGTTGGTGATGAGCAGGGAGGCCTGGCGTGCTGCAGTCCATGGGGTCACAAAGAGTTGGACATGACTGAGCTACTGAACTGAACTGAGTCAGGGCTATGGATAGAAAACAGATATTAGGGAGAAACTAGATCTCCAAGTTTGCACTGAATTAGCCACATGGTTCATATTCATACTACCCATGTAGTTCAGGACCATTGAACTGAGAAATTAACATAAAAGGAGGTTCAGAATTGATAGAATCCAGAGGGCTCCATGGACTGGGTGAACCTAAAAGGCTATACCTAGATAAACTATACTGTAGGAGTTAGTAAGTGTCTTTAATGAAGAACATCTCCATTTCAAAGCACCACTTGAAATGAAACAGACATTCTATTATAGTGTTTCTCAGAGTGTGGTCTGAAGAACAACTGCATGGGGAGGGGGATGCTTAGGGGGTGAGAACAGGCGAGGATAGAAGAGATTCATGTTGCATTTTCTTGGATCACACACATCAGATCTAGTAAGTTAGAATCTCTGGGATGGGGCCTGAAACCTAAATATTTTACAGATGTTTCAGGTAATTTTAAAAATGTTTTACTATGGAAAACTTCAATCCAATACAAAACCATTATCATGCTTAATAATTCTTGGTTACACTAAAGATCTGTCTATTTCAGTTGTTGGGAAATTATGAACTTATGCACACATTTCCATCCAAGGTTCCAAGGCTGTATGTATCTCACTGATACATCATTCCCCCAAAGTTTCACATGCTAGTGTTAACATTTTACATTGTATAAACAATGGCAGATAGGTGTTTTAAATAGTGAATGGGCGTGGAATTTAATTTTTTGATACATATTGATACATATGCATATAGTTTTTTAATGTAGAAACACTCCTGTCATAAAAATTCTTTTTGGTAGTGAAATTTGATTCTTTTTATATTTAATTTGTGATTTTTGCACCTATGTTTGTAAGATTGGCCTGTAATTTTTCTTCTGTTACTGTCCTTGTTGGATTTTAGCTTCAAGGGTATGGTAGGTAGTCCCATAAACTAGCACAATTTATCAACATGTTTTAGCAACTTTTTTTTTCACCATTGCTTCTTATATCCCCCTGTTTCCTTCTTGGTTCATTTTTATTTTGTTTTGTTGTTTTTTTAAACTAAGAGTTGACTAGCTAATTCATTCAGCAAATACTGTTTGCTCACCTACTATGAAAAACAGTTTAGTTCTGGCAGTATAGTGGTAAATCAGTTAAAGGATCACTTTCATTACTTTTCTTATATTTCTTTTGACTTGTTTCACCCATTTTTCTTACCCCCACCCCCCAGCTTTGGCAAACACCAGTCTGTTCTCTGTATGTATGAGCTTCTTATTGTTGTTTTTAGATCCCACCTATGAGAGAGATCATAAGGTATTTGTCTTTCTCTGTCTGACTTATTTCACTTAGCATAATGCCCTTGATGTCTACTCATGTTATCACAAAATGGCAAGATTTCATTCTTTTTTATGGCTAAACAATATTTTCATGTGTGTGCTTCCCTGGTGGCTCAGTGGTAAAGAATCCACCTATAATGCAGGAGATGCAGGTTCAATCCCAGGCTAGGGAGATCCTCTGGAGAAGGAAATGGCAACCCACTCCACTATTCTTGCCTGGGAAATCCCATGGACAGAGGAGCCTGGCGGGCTACAATCCATGGAGTTGCAAAAGAGCTGGACACAACTCAGCAACTGAACAAGAACAACAATGTGTGTTTATCACAATTTCTTTATCCATTCACCCATTGATGGAAACTTGGTTAATTCTTTTTTTGGTTTGAGTACATTCCTCTTTCAGCAAGATTATTTTGATGGTAAATATTCTAAATCTCTGTAGTTCTTTAAATGCATTTATTTTGCTTTTACTCCTTTGTTGTTGTTACTGTTGTTCAGTGAAATGAGTGAAAGAGAAATGGGTAAAAGAAGTCAAAAGATAAATAGAAGAAAAGTAATGGAAGTGATACTTTGATTTACCACTGTACTGTCAGAACTAAACTGTGCTTTTCATAATAGGTGAGCAAACAATATTTGCTGAATGAATTATCTAGTCAACTCTTTAAAAGAGTTTTTGTTTAAAAAAACAACAAAACAAAATAAAAGTGAACCAAGAAGGAAACAGAGGGATATAAGAAGCAATGGTGAAAAAAAAAGTTGCTAAAACATGTTGGTAAATTGTGCTAGTTTATGAGACTACCATACCCTTGAAGCTAAAATCCAACAAGGACTGTAACAGAAGAAAAATTACAGGCCAATCTTACAAACATAGGTGCAAAAATCACAAATTAAATATAAAAAGAATTAAATTGCACTACCAAAAAGAATTTTTATGACAGGAGTGTTTCTACATTAAAAACTTTACACATATGTATCAATATGTATCAAAAAATTAAATTCCACGCCCATTCACTATTTAAAACACCTATCTGCCATTGTTTATACAATGTAAAATGTTAACACTAGCATGTGAAACTTTGGGGGAATGATGTATCAGTGAGATACATACAGCCTTGGAACCTTGGATGGAAATGTGTGCATAAGTTCATAATTTCCCAACAACTGAAATAGACAGATCTTTAGTGTAACCAAGAATTATTAAGCATGATAATGGTTTTGTATTGGATTGAAGTTTTCCGTAGTAAAACATTTTTAAAATTACCTGAAACATCTGTAAAATATTTAGATCTGGCCCCATCCCAGAGATTCTAACTTAGCAGATCTGATGTGGGATCCAAGAGAATACAACATGAATCTCTTCTGTCCTCGCCTGTTCTCACCCCCTAAGCATCCCCCTCCCCATGCAGTTGTTCTTCAGACCACACTCTAAGAAACACTCTAATAGAATGTCTGTTTCATTTCAAGTGGTGCTTTGAAATGGAGATGTTCTTCATTAAGGACACTTAACTTGTTACTAGACATTTTGCTTTGATTTTAAAATAACATCTGCTCTCTAAAGAAGACTGTTAGCTATAGCTCTCTCCCAATGCTCCAGAGCTGCTTAAATTTCCAAGAAATTGTCAGTGGACACATTTAGAGTGCATCCTATCCACTGTCCACACATAGGGTTTGAGGAAAACACAGGGGTTTTGGCTATATTAATTACATTCTGTACATTTCTGAAATGTGTATAGCCTCCTCTTGAGAACTCTTCACATTCTGTCCCCTTCCCCACTCTTACATACTACTTTTTTCAGTTCCCTTCCACAGGGAAAACCCCATGCCCCAAATCCAAGGCAGGGATCTACCTAGAGAGTCTAGGAACATGGTTTTTTATAAAAGAGGAGGACCTGTTAGGATATACCTTCTCCTATTTTTCAACTCTGATTTAAAGTCTTCAGCAGATAAAATCTTCAGATTAGAGTATATCATTTTGAACATCAGTAGTTGTGCCCCATATCACAACCTTTCCCACTTTCTTCAAGACCCCTGTCAACCTAACTTGAAGCAGATGATTTTGCCTCCTACTTTTCAGAACAAAACAGAACCCCCCAGTAGTAAACTCTCATGACCTCTTTCTATACCTTCTATTTCTCCTTTTGTTCAGTCTCACTATAAGAAGAAACCCGTTGAACCTTGTTCAAAGCTCACCCTTCTGTTAGACCTTTTAATCATAACTTCTTGCCCCATCTTTTCTCTCTCTTCTATATCTACCTTGTTTCTGGAAATGGTATACCTTGGCTAGGTTCTTAGTCTTGTCTTTTCTATTTCTTCTTTTCTTCCTTCCCCTACCACTCTCCTCTTAGGATCCACTCTATTTCCCTTTCCAGCCCAACCTTCGCCTTCTAATTGCCTCTCCTCTGCACATCCCATTCTTTCCTCAAACCTTTTTAATATGCCTCTCATCCCTCCCTCGCCTTTCTTTTTGTTGTTGTTTATTTATTTTTAATTAGAGGATAATTGCTTTACAATGAAATGTTGGTTTCTGCCATACAACGTAAATCAGTTATATATATACACATATCCTCTCCCTCTTGAGCCTCCCCCCCACCCCCCATCTCACCCTTCTAGGTCATCACAGAGCACTGAGCTATGCAGCAACTTCCCACTAGTTATCATTTTACACATGTAGTATATATATGTCAATTCTACTCTCTCAATTCATCTCACCCTCTCCTTCCCCTGCTGTGTCCATAAGTTCATTCCCTACATCTGCATCCCTATTCCTGCCCTGCAAATATGTTCATCAGTACCATTTTCTAGATGCCATACATATGTGTTGATATATTTGTTTTCCTCTTTCTGACTTACTTCACTCCATATAACACACTCTAGGTTCATCCACCTCAGTTCAACTGACTCAAATTTGTTCCTTGGTATCTCGCCACTCTTTTGAAAATGCTTTCTAGAAGGTCACCCTCAACCTCTGAAGCCAGCGGCTCCTTTTCACTCCGGGTTTTCCTTGTCATCTTTGCAGCATGTGGCACTGCTGACCTCTTTCTCAAAACACTATCCTGCTGATTTCTATGACATCAACCCCTACTAGTTCTTTCTCTCTGATGGCTCCTTTTCAGACCCACTTGATACAGCAGCCTCAGCTGCCAAACATCCTAAATGTTAGCATTGGCAAAGGCTCCAGAGCACCTAAACTTGTAGGCTTTTTGGGAAGATTAGATGAGATAATGCATAGAAAGTGCTTGGCACTATGTCTGGCATACAGTGACTCATTCAATAAATGGCTGGATGATGATGATAATGACTTCACTCTTTTCTTCCAGCTTCATACACTCTCTTTGAGTGATCTCACCCACTTCTCAGTGCTTCAATTCCTATATACAAATTGATGACTCTTCAATTAGTATCTCCAGATCTTGAGATCTCTTTCAAGATACATATCTTCCACTGTCTATCAGACATTTCCAGATAAAGTTGGGTCCTCTTATAATACCCTTTACATGGCCAATAATATATTGGCCTCAATATTATAATTTGAGGTTAATATCTTAGTCGCTGCCACTACTAATAGATCTCCATGTGTAGCACATTCCCATCAGAGAAAATCCTTCTTCCACACAATCAGATTCAGGGTGGATAGTTTGTAGTTTTCAAGGGTTAATGACTTTCCCTTGAAAACAACAATATGTCTTCATAAAGGCCTTCCCCAGTCCCACCTCAGAGTCACTGCTTGACTGGGAACTCACTAATGGAACTTTTTTTATGAATTTCAATCCAATTAGTTTAAATACAATTTAATGAAATCAGCCTCAATACAGTTGATCTTAAAAATTATTAATTTATAACGCTCTAGTCTGTGCCTTCTCCAGCCACCTGGGCATGTTCTACAAGCCCAGTGGCAGTGAATGGGCCACTGGTTTCTACATGTAGGCTGTAATACCTATGCAGTCTCTGAGTATGTGTGAAAAATATCCCTGATTATTTATAGCAATGAATATACACTTTCAGGGATTTTCTTTTCTGGCAGTTATCAAAAGAACTTCCATTTTTTGTGTGTGTGTGTGGAAATGGGACATGTCAAATGCCCATTCATTAAAAAAAAAAACAAAAAAAAACACATATTTAGGAGATCCAGAAAACACAGCCATTTTCAGGCATTTTAGCATTATTGGTGCTGATACCATTTTAATAGCCTTTTAAAGCACAATCATCAATTGAAATTTTTCATTTTTAGCCTCAGTAAGCTAAAAATTCAATGAAGCCAAAGACAAATGTATCAACAACCAGCAATACCTTGTACTGAGAAGAAACTTTTCTGGCTTCTGAAAATACAGTTTCTCTTCGATCTCAATGTACAAGTGTATGACAAAAGATTTCTCAGACCGTTGGGCTGTTACACAATAAAAATAATTGTAAATGAAAATTTCACTCACTTGAAAATAAGTATTGAGCTATGCAGAAAGCACTGTAGAGAGGAAAGATAGTCCCTGCCTTCTAAAAACTTAGAAATTAGTGGGAACCACAGATTAATAAGCCAAGGAAAGGAAGGACTAAGGCAACAGCACATGTATGGCACAGAGGCCAGAGAGTGGACAGCTCTTTTCACAAATAGTTCCATCTGGCTAGAAGATGTGAATAGCCGTGAGTGAAGGGAGGTATTGAGATTGGAGAAAGGAGAAAGGATTGGATATGCCATGCTAAGAGATTTGGATTTTATTCAGTGAGCAGTCAAGAACTCTATTCTGTCATAGTGGTAAAAAGAAGACTGGAGGGGAAGTAAGTCAGAGGTAAGGAGATTCAGTTCAGTTCAGTTCATTCACTCAGTTGTGTCTGACTCTTTGCAGCCCCATGAACTACAGCACGCCAGGCCTCCCTGTCCATCACCAACTCCCAGAGTCTACCCAAACTCATGTCCATTGAGCCAGTGATGCCATCCAATCATCTCATCCTCTGTCGTCCCCTTCTCCTCCTGACCTCAATCTTTCCCAGCATCAGGGTCTTTTCAAATGAGTTAGCTCTTTGCATCAGGTGGCCAAAGTACTGGAGTTTCAGCTTCAACATCAGTCCTTCCAAGAAACACCCAGGATTGATCTCAGGCTATTGTAAATATCCAGCTAAGACATAACAGGACCAAACCTAATGCAGTGGGGATGAAAAATAGGGATTAAGATTTTATCTACGCTGTAAGAAATTTGATTATGATGTGCCTTGATAGAGTTTTCTTTGTGCTTCTTGTGTTAAAAGATTTTTAAGCTTCTTGAATCTATGGTTTTATAGTTCTAATCAAATTTGAAAAATTTTCAGTCATCACATCTTCAAATATTTTTTCTATACCCTCCCTTCTCCTTTGAGGATTCCAATTATACATATATTAGGTCACCTGAAGTTGTCCAACTTATATTGTTCTATTTGTAAGTCTTTTTTCTCTTATGTGCTTCACTTTGGATTGTTTCTACTACCATATCTTCAAGTTCTTTAGTCTTTTCTTCCATAATATATAACTGCTGTTAATCCCATCCAATGTATTTTTCATATCCAATATTTTATTTTCATCTCTAGAAGTTAGAGTTAGGTCTTCTTAAATATCTTCCATATCTCTACTTAACATTTTCAGTCTTTCCTATAGCTTCTTGAACACATGGAATACAGTTATAGCAACTGTTTTAATATTTTTATCTACAATTATATCTTCTGTGTAATTCTTGATTTGTTCCTATTGATTGTTTTTTCTCCTCATTATGGGTCATGTTCCTCCTTCTTTGCATGATTCATAAATAAATGGCTCCTCTGTTCTGGAGTCCATACCCTGGTTACACTGACTGGTGCTAACCTTGTTCTAGCCATAAAACACTTAACCTCTTAATCTAAACGTGATGTTCTTATTAATTCTAATCTTGTCTTTCAAAAGTGACCAATTTCATTCTCATGTCTCACTATTTGCTTCAGAAGAAGAAAAGATTTTTCTTGTACCTCTGAAGAGTATTTGCAATTAAAATACTACTCTTAAATCTACATTTTTGGTAACTTGCCAGGTATCATTGCATTAACAAATATGAGTGCATTGATTCCTTAATTTTGAACTTCTTACTAAAGGAAGACAGTATGGAAAAATGTAAACTATTTCTAGAATATGATAAGTAAACCTTTCAAATAAACATACTCTTTCAGAGTCTTATTTTTTTCCTAAAAGAGAAGTTAAATCAACCCTAGAACATTTTTGAAAAGAGTTTAATAGTAGAAGCTCCAAGTTACCCTATATTTCATTCACTACATTTAACACCAGAGTAGTCAGATTCCAGCAAGCCCGAGGAGGGAAGATAAGCCACGACAGCTTAGAAAGTAAGAAAAACCCAAACTTTATATTGAGACTTTGTTCGGTGGACTTTTTGGGGACTGTTTGTTCTTTAATGCCTGACTGACTCAGCTTCAGGAAGAAAAAGGAAGTTGTCAATAGCTCAGAGTTACCCATAGGAAGCATAAGAACATCTGACAAATGTTCTTCCAACCTTGAAGACCAGCTGTTCTCTCCTTAGATGTTTTCCAGTCAAAGTGAATTTCTACATTTCTTTAAAGAGCAGCAGCTTTTCTACAAGAGAGAAAACTGGTACCAGCTTTGAGAAAGGAAAACGTTTAAATCTTGTAGAATCTAATACATCAGGAGAAAGAATATGGTCTTCACTTTGAAGTGTTTTGTCTCCAGGCCTTCCCCTACTCTCTTAGAAATTTCAAATCTCCCCTCCAAAGCAGATGTCTGTGAAAAAGAAGAGGGAGAGCACAAAGATATTTTTCCAGTGGTAATTCCCAGATGTGAGCTGCCAAGTGACTAAGTGCAGACCTGCTGTCAGTTCCAGAACAATCATGCTCTGAGTACTCTTGACACATGTTTTTATGCAGTTTTAGCAAAAGAAGCCTACATTAGGAACAGGTGACAAAATTCCATTCTTTCTACTACTACCTCTAGAACAACCTCATTCTCCCAATCGTACATGACTTGTGTATGGGTTGTGGCTGATTCTAGTCTAAGGTTAAGATAATCAAAATACAACTGGGTTTTAGGTTACTGTCCTAACTTGTAGTTTATCCTAATACAGATAAACAGAGATGAACAGAGGTGACTATGAAAACAATAAAACATATATAGCTCTGTGCTTCCTGTGATATGAAGGGGCATTTCTAGAAAAAGTTGTAAAGAAGAATTGAAAAGGGACTAAGTAGGGTGAAAACCCACTGGAGAAGGGAATGGCAACCCACTCCAGTATTCCTGCCTGGAGAATTCCGTGGATAGAGGAGCCTGGCAGATTGTGGTCCATGGGGTAGCAAAGAGTTGGACACCACTGAATGACTAACACATGGTGAGAACATATGTGACAAGTTGTATGACAGGGAAGGAAAAAGGCTAGTTTGGACATGTTTTCAGGCAGATTTCAAGGTGGCACCTTAGCATTTCAGGTTCAAGAGGATCTTAAGAGTGCATTTTAAACTCATATGTTAGGTATACCAAAGGCACATGGTTTGCGGAAGTGCAACTTCTACCATGACTAGAAGAGTTGTATGTGGGAGTCCTGGTATGGGCTGAAAGGGGACAGGAAGTTGTTTGGAAATAACCATAAAAGCATGATGTATTATAAACCCATGCCAAACTGAAATAATATGACTGTGTTCATAATTAATTGTCTGTAGGTTCAACAATACAATGGAGCTTCCCTGGTGGCTCAGATGGTAAAGAATCTGCCTGCAATGCAACAGACCCAGGTTTGATTTCTGGGTAGGGAAGATCCCCTAGAGAAGGAAATGGCTACCCATTCCAGTATTCTTGCCTGGATAATTCCATGGACAGAGGAGCCTGGTGGGCTACAATCCATGGGGTCACAAAGAGTTGGATACAACTGAGTGAAAATTACAATACCACTTCCTATAAGGAAAAAGGACTAATTCCAATATGGTTCTTTCAAAAATCTTCTTGCTATTGCCTAGGTAATTTAGGAGGCAAAGAGATACTGTCATAGATTGTCAGTTAAGAAGGATTATGGTTTGTACATGTCATTAAATGTTAATTAAAATAGCAGAGGGAGGAAAGTGAATGTGAAGACTGAGGATGGAGAGCTTTTCCTGAGCTTTCTTCTCAGAGGAGTGACTGAAGGAGGGGTTCAATCCAGAGAAAGCAGAAAGGGCCAACAGATACAGAGAAAACTATGAGGACACATGGTCCTCTAACTCCAGTGGTTAAGTTCCAGTTTGGTCTGCCTGGGAAGAAGATGAATATGGAGCTTTATGGCTTGTCTTTATGATTTCTGACATTTCTTTTGCCTCTGATCTCACTATTGGGAGGGGGGGACGTGTAAAGTTACAAAAACTGTCTAAATGTAAATATTAAAAGAAACAGCCTCAAGTGTAGGTCGTTAGTCAATTCATCAACCTTCTCCAGTTTTGTTAAGGAAGGCGGGGCATGAAGAAAGTTGTCAGTTCTTTAGAATTTAAATTTTAAAAAGGGAATAGAAAAAGTGAATGCCTTCTCATTGTCTATAAACTGTTTAAAACTCATTAGCCTGGTATGCAAGGCCCTCCATGAACTGGTTTTAACCTCTCCAACCTTATTTCTCTCTACTACCTTACACTATACTGATGATGAGTAACTTTTGACCCACTAGCTTCCCAATCTAGTTTCAAATGTAGTTTTTCAGCTTGAAGGGTCTGAGGAACTTTTTTAAACTGCTGTAAGGAAAATGTGCCTGTTTTATTCTGACTTATTATATTTCTTTGACTGAACCTTTACCATCCCTTTGTGAAAAAGTGGGTGCCACAAGGGCAGGGACTGTTTCTATCTTGCTGTGTATCTTGGGTGCCTAGCACAGTTCCTGACAGGTAATAAACATTCAATAAATATTTATTGAATGAATGAATTAATAAAAGAATGGCTTAAAGGACTGGAAGACTGTTGTATTGGGATGGCCAAACAGTGAGTAGGAGATAGGAGAAGTAGTACTCTAGACTGAACAAGAACAAAGGTTGAGGTAATCTTAAAGATCACACTTTCTGACCCTTAAGGGTAAATGAGTTTTATGCTTTTTTTTTTTTTTTTTTACAGAACAAATGGTCAGAGCTAAGAAAGGGGCAGAATTAGAACAGTATTCAAAGGAAGATTAATATGGCAGTAACCTGAAGGATGGATTGAGTTGGACGAGGCTGGAGTCAAGGAACTGAGCAGGAGAGCCTGGGCATAGTCAGTGGTCATGAGAATGGATCAGAGGCACCTCATTGCCTCATTGGAGAGACACTGCAGATGTGTAATCTATTGTTCCTGGCAAGTGACAGAAGAGTCAAAGGTGGCTCCAAGGTGCCTGGCCTGGGAAATTGTCATGGGGTAGTGAGGAAAAGGAGGACTAGCAATAACAGAAATAGGGAACATAGGAACCACACAGGTCACCAGATTACCAGGGAAAATCACATAATTAAAAAAATAAAAACTATGGTGGAATGTCAAGAAGAATCAACATTAATTTTTAAGTAGTCCACCTATAATGATATAATAAATAAAGTTTACACTAGATCCCTAGGTTAGATTCTCCCCCATCCCCTGGTGAATCTCTTGTCTTCACCAGGGACAGAATTAGCCATGATCTCATGAGTTTCAACTGTTAGCAGTTATTTTAGCCTTGACCATACCCAATGCACAACTTAGTAAGTGTCTGTGGTCCCTATTAACTATAAGGACAGGAGAAATCAGTCAGTCAGTTCAGGTGCTCAGTCATGTCTGACTCTCTGCGACCCCATGGACTGCAGCACGCCAGGCTTCCCTGGCCATCACCAACTCCCAGAGCTAGCTCAAACTCATGTCCATTGAGTCGGTGATGCCATCCAACCATCTCATCCTCTGTCATCCCCTTCTCCTCCTGCCTTCAATCTTTCCCAACACCAGGTTCTTTTCCAATGAGTCAGTTCTTCACATCAGGTGGCCAAAGTATTGGAGTTTCAGTGTCAGCATCAGTCCTTCCAATGAATATTTAGGACTGATTTTCTTTAGGATTGACTGGTTTGATATCCTTGCAGTCCAAGGGACTCTCAAGAGTCTTCTCCAACACCACAGTTCAAAAGCATCAATTCTACACTCAGCTTGCTTTATAGTCCAACCCTTACATCCATACATGACTACTGGAAAAACCATAGCCTTGACTAGAAAGACTTTTGTTGGCAAAGTAATGTCTCTGCTTTCTACTATGCTGTCTAGGTTGATCATAGCTTTTCTTCCAAGGAGCAAGCATCTTTTAATTTCATGGCTGCAGTCACCATCTGCAGTGATTTTGGAGCCCAAGAAAATAAAGTCTCTCACTGTTTCCATTGTTCCCCTATCTATTCACCATGAAGTGATGGGACTGGATGCTGTGATCTTAGTTTTCTGAAAGTTGAGTTTTAAGCCAAAATTTTCACAGAAGAAATACAAAAAGATTTTTTTTTTTACTGAGCTTTACCTGAGATTGGCTACACGAGCCTGCTTTGATGAACTCGATGATGAATTCTTTCCTCTTTCAGGGCTAAAACATGATGTTTCCTCTGCCTAGACTAGTTTCTTCCCATTCTTCTTAGGACTAATTCCTACTCATCTTTCAGGTTTCAATGTCATTTCTTTAGCAACCCAAATCTAAAGCCTTCTTTAGATATAGAGATTATTCTCGTTACTCTGTTACTCTCATTCATAGCAACTGTTCTTTTCCTCCATAAAAGTTCTCACAATTTGTAATTATATGTTAAGTGTATATTTATTTATTTATTTACTATCTATTTGAACTCACCCACATGACTGTAAGTCCATGAGGGCAGGCTCTATGTTTTATTCACTCACCCTTCACCTAGAACTTGACAAAAACCTCCTGTCCTATATGTCTGTTGAATGAAGGAATCATTGATTCCTGGTCTCATCTGGGGACCAATTCTTGCTATGTTTTCCAGTTTCTTTATAAAAGAATTTTTTTAGTATTCTATTGTTAGTATTATCCTTGTCAGTATTCCTTGTTTTTATCAGGAAATATTGTTAGTGTTCAGTTTCAAGTTTAAGAAAATGTTTCCTCATATGAAAATATGTCAGGCTTCTTTGAAGAAACATTCCCCTCTGAGGCATGGTTTTAAGAAGAATTAAATGTTTGATCAACTAAATCATCTTTTTAAAAAGTTAAATGGAATCTTTGTGCTGACTGAGATATATAATTCACAGAAATACTAGTTACTATATGTAATAACAGACCCAAGTCAATAGTTCCAGGAATCATTTCTTGCTAGCAACAATATTAATAATGAGTTGACACTGTCCAGACATATACATAAATATTAAAAAGAACAGTTTCTCTCCTTTCCCTTGAGGTTCTTATACTTAAAGAAATAAGACATAAATAAGAAGTCTGAAATAGGAGACATTTTGGAAGTCTTTGTTTTTTTATTCCTAGTTTCTTTTCTGATTTTGTTTTTCTATTTCCTCTTGTGGCTCTCACCCTTTTTTTCTCTGCCTTTGTCTATCTTCTCCTTTGTTTTAATGATATTAAACATGCTCCCTAAATTCTAGCATTTACTGAAATCAAACTGCATTTTTTTCTTTCCTGATAATCAGGAAATTACCATAATTTCAGATCCAAATAGCCCAGAGAAGTCATATTTTTCTCAAATGTTGACACAACTGCCAGCCAACCAATGCCTGTGGCCTGGGGATCCCCTTCTAGAAGAAAGAGATACTCTAGGGCTCACATCTAGGGCTCCTGGCAGGTAATTCAATAAATCATAGTTATCAAATCCTCTGTAAAGGATATTTGCTTCCCACTCCCACCTACAGATATCCTGTGGGAATACCAAGGAGGATAAATAACAAGTACACAGCTTTCTACAAAATACTTTTCATTCATGATTTCATTTAATTCTTTCAACAAACCTGTGAGGTAGATTATTATTATTAGCATCCCATTTTACATAAAAAACCCTGAAGTTCAGAGAGATAAAATGACTTTCCCAAAGTTGCATGTGTGCGTGCTCAGTC
Organism: Cervus canadensis; assembly: GCF_019320065.1. Classification (NCBI taxonomy): domain Eukaryota; kingdom Metazoa; phylum Chordata; class Mammalia; order Artiodactyla; family Cervidae; genus Cervus; species Cervus canadensis. The sequence continues at coordinate 62,394,052 of NC_057395.1, read as the reverse complement.
ATGTTCAACTCTGCAACGCTATGGACTGTAGCCCCCCAGGCTCCTCTGTTTATGGGATTCTCCAGGCAAGAATACTGGACTGGGTTGCCATGCCCTCCTCCAGGGGACCTTCCTGACCCAGGTACTGAACCCACATCTCTTGTGTCTCCTGCACTGGCAGGCAGATTCTTTACCCACTGAGTCACTTGGGAAGCCCTTCCCAAGGTTATTCACCTAGTAATAACGCCTCACCAGAATTAAGGCTCCGAGTAGGCTACAACTCCATAATTTATTATCTTTCTACCAAAGCAAAAACAAACCTCCATAACAAGAGTAGGAATAGGAACAATGGCAAATAAAGGAACACAACCCCAAATTAGGGAGCTTTCTAAAAACCATGATGTGGTTAAAAACCTCCATGGAACTTCTTACTGCCTCATTCCACCTACCCTTCTCCTTTAAACGAAATGTGCATAAACATTTTATACAGCAAAAGTTGTCCTAGTGAGAAGAGTCAACACCTATTTATAGGCCACTCTATCCAGAGGTGACATATTCTAACCAGGCAGCAGTCTGTAGCCAGGTTAGCAGTGAGTAGCCTCTCTAATTTAGACCCTTATCATCTCTTGCCTGGACAATTATGAAAGCCTCCTAACAAGATTTCATGCCTCTGATCTTGTCCTCCTTCAATCCGTCCTTCACACTTATGACTGGTAATGTTTCTGAAGTACAAATCTGTTTATGCCCTTTCTTACTTAAAATCCCTCAATGGCTTCTGTTATGGGCTGAATTGTGTCCCATAAAAATTCATGTCCTGAAGTCCTAACCTCTAGTACCTCTGAATGTAACTGTATTTGAAGACAGGGTCTTTAAAGAGATAATTAGGTCGAAATGAGGTCATTAGAGCGGGCCCTAATCCAATCTAACTGGTATCCTTATAAGAAAAGGAAATTTAGACACAGACACATAGAGAGAAAAGACCATATGAAGGCACAGGGAGAAGACAGCCATCCACAAGCCAAGGAAAGAAGTCTCAGAAGAAATCAAACCTGTTGATCTCTTAATCTGGGACTTTTAGCCTCCAGAATTTTGAGAAAAATAAGTTTCTGTTGTTTAGCTCCCAAGTTATGGTACTTTTGTTTAGCAGGTCTGAAAAATTAATATAACTTCCCAATGCCTACAACATAAAATGTAACTTCTTAGTGTGGCATTCTAGGTCCTTCACGACCCAACTCCTGCTTCTGCAGTATTAGTTCTGGCTATGCCCTATCTCTGACCATACACTCTAGAACATTAAATGTTTCTTATCTATATATCTTTGCCTAAAGTGCTCTAGTCTCTTTCTCATTTTATCCTCTAAAACTTAGCTCCTTAAGAGAGGTAGGGAAACAGTTTTCTGTCTGAGTGATATCCTTGATCCACAGTGAGGAGTCAACTTACTCCTCTTTGTCAAAGCCTCAGGCTGGCAGCTTCCTTGTTTAATTTCAAAGTTAAGAAAAGGCTGACATATGGATCTTAAGACACTGAAAACATGATCCATGAGTTTCAGCTGTCCTATTGTGTCTTTCTCTTCTAGCCTCCATTTTCTCTTTATCAGGTTCTTTGGATTCCCATGTGTGTGTGCTAAGTTGCTTCAGTCATGTCCGACTCTTTGTGACCCCATGGACTCTAGCCTGCCAGGCTCCTCTGTCCATGGGATTTTCCAGGCAAGAATACTGGAGTGGGTTGCCATGCTCTCCTCTCTTTGGTTTCCCAATTCTGTCTAAATGTGGGTATTCCTGTCAGGCATAGGTAATTCCTAGAAGAGGTAGGAATTCTCTCTCTTTCACCCATCTTCATTTTCTCTCATGCATTGTTATTATTCTCTCCTACCACAGAAGGCCTTCCTCTGTGCCACCAGGGAAGAAAGATGTGGCAGCTTCAAGCTTATATAGTCCCATTTTAGCAAGCCAAATGGAAAAAAAAAAAAAAGAATTTCTTCTGGGAAAAGACTCTAATCTTCGGTCATGTGCCTGATCCTTGTACCAATTATTATTGCAGGGGAATGAGGTACCATGACTGCCCCAACCTGAAACAAATTCTCAATGCTGCTCTCCCTTCACTCCCAGCAACATACACAGATACTTCGGCTAAAGGTGGTGGGGTGATAGGGTCTTTCTAGAAAATTTATTAGCTACAACACGTTAAAGTGAGTACTGATAAAGACTTATACACAAATGTTTATAGTCGCTTTATAATAGCCAGAAGACCTTCCCTGGTGGCTCAGATGGTAAAGAAACTGCCTGTAATGTGGGAAACCTGGATTCGATCCTTGGGTTGGGAAGATCGCCTGGAGACGGGAAAGGCTACCCACTCCAGTATTTTGGCCTGGAAAAATCCATGGAAGAGTTGGTAGGCTACAGTCCATGGGTTCGCAAAGAGTGGGACATGACTGAGAGACTTTCACTTTCAATAGCCATAAACTGAAAATGACCCAATGTCCTCCAACAAATAGACGAACAAAGTATATAAATCTAACAAAATCACAGCAATAAATAAAAAAGAACTACTGCTAAACACAACAATGTGGGTGGACCTCAAAAATATCATGCTGAGCAAAAAGAAGTATATATAGACACAAGAATATATAATTCTATTTAATTAAAACTTTGAAAAAGCTATATCTAATTTATATTGACAGAAATCTATAGTGGCTGCCTAGGTATGTGTATTGGGGATTGGGGTAGTTGACTGAGAAAGGGCACAAGGGAATTTTCTGAGATAATGATAACATTCTATGGATTGAGTGATAGTAGTTACATGGGTATATAAATCTGTTGAGACACCAAGGTTTATGCTTAAAATAGGTGTATTTTATTCTATATAAATTATGCCTTGATAAAGGTGATATCAAAAATACACATAAAATGAGTGAAGTGCTGTGATAATAATAAAAACACTGATTTTTCAGGATAAAACCAAAGATCCTTGGAGCCCAATTCTTCTTTAGTCAGATGTCTAACTACCCATGGGCTTTCCTGATAGCTCAGTTGGTAAAGAATCCACCTGCAATGTGGGAGACCTGGGTTCTATCCCTGGGCTGGGAAGATCCCCTGGAGAAGGGAAAGGCTACCCACTCCAGTATTCCGGCCTAGAGAATTCCATGGAAGGAGTCAGACACGACTAAGCGACTTTCACTTTCACTTTTTCACTAACTTTTTCTCATGTAGGCCTGTCTTTCACTGGACCACTCTCAACTGTAGTACTCCCCAAATTCCAATCTGTTTTCCCCACCTCTAAGTCTTAAGGTACACTATCCCTCTGCTGATGGTAGAATAGCAGGTAAATGGCTCTTCCTTTAGGACTCAGGTCAAGCATCACGTGGGCTGACCTTCTATGGCACTTTAGGCTGCAAATACTAAGCCCTCCTTTTTTCAATACTATTCCCTGCATATTCTATTGCTTTCATTTGTTTGCATATTGACTCCTCTACTGGATTGAGAGCAGTAGAGACTCCTCTACTAGACTGATGCAAGAAGTTTCTTCCATCAACATAAAGTTTAGGGATTTTCCAACACATGAAAAACAGAGTAGCTAAAATTTCTTAAATCCTTACTATCTGCCCTAAAACTACTAACTTGATCACTCACTGGTTGGGACTATCTGGCCTATGGCTGTGATATCAGAGTTTCAGAGGAAATCTATAAGCTGACACAATACAATCAGCAACATTTTGCATTTCTCTAACATTTCAAACATTATCCGAAAACATTTTTTTAATTAGGAGGAGCTTTCTTGCTAATTATTAAATCCATATGTGTTTCAATGGAAATTTAATCCCTGTTTGATTCATTCACACTCAATACATCACAGTTTTACTTTTAAGAGTTATTTGATGTTCAAGAAGCCATTAGAACACCCATATAATGCCCATTTCTGAGAAAAGAGGATGTGGGTAAAATTAAGCAAAACCAAATGTTAACAAACTCCTTAAGGATTAAGCATAATTAATGAGGAAAGTTAAGGGACACTGTTTTGACTTTTCAGACTCTGAGGAAGTCTGTGTTGAGTAGAGAGGCCCTCACATCTTTATTACATATTTTCTCCCAAGGGACTGTGAGGAGATGAGAAAAGGAATGATTTAATGGGTACAGAAATGTTTGGCATTGTATTTCCACTAATATTTAAGTCTATATTTTCTAATACCCTCCTACCCTGCTACAAAACACCTAAACTTGCTGACTAAAATACCACAAACATTATTTTAAATACTACATTTGAGTTCCTAAGAAAGTTTTTTTTTTTTTTTAAGTAGAGGGCCTAAAAATAAAGAGTGAATTAAAATTGTAGGACAAATATGAATTGATCCTATAGATGGGGAAGTGAAGGAGTTTGCTTGTCTTGGTAATCAAGGACCTGATGTTTTAAAAGACACATGGACAGAAAATGAAGCAGGATGCCAAGGGAAAATTGGGACCAGAGTTTTTCCACCATCAAAGATTGAAGAAAAATTGAAGAAAAAGTTGAAGAAAAGTTGAAAGAAATTGAAGAAAAGTTTTTGGCCGTGCCACATGGAGTCCTAACCACTGGACTGCTGGGAAATTTCCTAGATAAATTCAGATTAAAATAATAATAGGAATCATATAGTCAAAGGTATGGTTTTTGCAATAGTCATGTATGGATGTGAGAGTTGGACCATAAGAAAGGCTGAGGGCTAAAGAATTGATGTGTTTAAACTGTGGTGTTGGTTGGAGAAGACTCTTGAGAGTCCCTTGGACTGCAAGGAAATCAAAGCAGTCAATCCTAAAGGAAATCAATCCTGAATATTCACTGGAAGGACTGATGCTGAAGCTGAAGCTCCAATGCTTTAGCCAACTGATGGAAAAAGCTGACACATTGGAAAAGATCCTGGTGTTGGGAAAGATTGAAGGCAGGAGAAGAAGGGGATGACAGAGGATGAGATGTTTGGATGGCATCACCGATTCAATGGACATGAGTTTGAGCAAACTCCAGGAGATAGTGAAGCACAGGGAAGCCTGGTATGCTGCAATCCATGGGGTTGCAAATAATCAGACACAACTGAGTGACTGAACAACAGGGATTAGGAAGGGAGTATTAGAACCCAGACTTAAAACACCTTATTTGCTGATTATGGAACATGCTGGATAATAGGATAGGGAAAAGGGAGTAAATGCTAAGAGGTTGTATGATTTATTTCTTGCTTCAGTTATTTGCCTAATGGAAAGGTAGAGGACTAGATTTAAATATTCTAGTTACTGTTGTAGATATTATGTTAATCAAATATTCCAGTTTCTCTATTATACCTCTCTCTGCATGAGGATTGTATATTCTGCCCTGATGAACTCAAAGGTGGCTATAGGTATTAGTCTATCTATGTGGCTCAGATGGGAAAGAATTGGCTTGCAATGCAGGAGACCAGGGTTTGATCTGGGTTGGGAAGATCCCTTGGAGAAGGGAATGGCAACCCACTCCACTGTTCTTGTCTGGAGAATTCCATGGACAGAGGAGCCTGTCAGCCTGTCCTTGGGTTCCCAAAGAGTTGGATACCACTGAGTAACACTTTTGGGCTTCCCAGGTGGCGCTAGAGGTAAAGAACTCGACTGCCAATGAAGGAGACCTAAGAGATGTGAGGTCAATCCCTGGGTCGGGAAGATCCCCTGGAGAAGGTCATGGCAATCCACTCCAGTATTCTTGTCTGGAGAATCCCATGAACAGAAGAGCCTGGTGGGCTACAGTCCATAGAGTTGAACAAAGAGTTCACAAAGGTCACAAAGGTTCACAAAGAGTTGAACATGACCGAAACAACTTAGTATGCAGGTGCACAACAAATTACTCCAAAACTTTACAGTTAAAAACAATAAATATTTATCATCTCATGGTTTCTGCATGTCAAGAATTTGGGAGTAGTTTGGCTAGGTATTCCTGGCTCAGGGTCTCTCATAGATTTGCTGAGGAGAGGAGCAGGCCAAGATGGCACACCCTGAGCTCACGTCCTCTCACCAGCACACCAAAATTACAACTATTTATATGGTAACTATCTATAAGCACAACTTGAGGAGCAGCAGAAAAGATTTTCTACTACTAAAGATATAAAGAACGAATCATAACAAATCAGTAGGAGGGGGAGAGATGTAGTATACTTCAGACCATAATTCTAGGTAGGTAACCCACAGACAGGAGGATAATCACAATTGCAGAGGTTTGCCCCAAGGAGTGAGAGGCCTGAGACCCTCATCTGGCTCCCCAGGCTGGGGGTCTTGCATGGGAAGATAAGCCCCCAGAACAGAGTCAGAAGGCTGTAGGATACAGAGGCTCTCCTCTTAAAGGAGGTACATAAAACCTCACACTGTGAGGTTTCCAAGATTAGGAAACATAACTGACCTATGTAAAACATAGGAAAAACATAAAAAACCTCAGAGAATTAATCAAAATGAGGAGACAGAGGAATATGCTCTAAACAAAGGAATAAGACAAGTACCCAGAAAAAGAACTGAGGTAGAGATAAGCAATCTATCCGATAAAAAGTTCAAGGTAATGATCATAAACATGTTCAGGGACTTCCCTGGTGGTCCAGTGGTTTGGAATCCGCCTACCAATGGAGGGGATAAGGGTTCGATCCCTGGTCCAGGAAGATTCCACATGCTGCAGGGCATATAAGCCTGTGCATCACAGCTACTGAGTCCATACCCTGGGGCCCATGCTCTGCAAAAAGAGAGGCTACTGCAAAGAGAAGACCATGCATGCAATAAAGACCCAGTGCAGCCAAAAATAAAGTAACAATAGCATTTAAAAAAAAAAAAATGTTCAGTGAACTCAGGAGAAGAATGGATGAACACAAAGATAAGTTCAACAGAGTTAAAGAAGAAACAAACAGAGCTGAAGAATACAATGACTGAAATTAAAAAATACAATGAAGGAATCAACATTAGACTGATGATACAAAGCAACAGATTAGGGAACTGGAAGACAGAGTAGTGGAAATCACCCAAGCTGAAGAGGATAGAGTTTTTCAAAAATGAGGATGGTTTGGGATTTCCCTAGCAGTCCAGTGGTTAAGACTCCATGCTTCCAATGCAGGGGGCACGGGTTTGATCCTTGGTCAGGTAACTAAGATTCCACATGCCATGTATACATTAAAAAAAAAAAAAAAAGATAGTTTAATAAGAGACTTCTGGGTCAACATCACACATACTAACATTACATTATAGGAATCCCAGAAGAATAAGAAAGAGGCAAAGAACTTATTTGAAGAAATAATAGCTAAAACCTTCACTAACCTGGGAAAGGATACAGACATCCAAGTTCAGGAAGCACAAAGAGCCTCAAATAAGATAACTCTACAGAGGTCACACCAATATACATTATAATTAAAATGGCAAAGATTAGGGCTTCCCTGGTGGCTTAGTGGTAAAGAATTCACCTGCCAATGCAGGAGATACGGTTTGATCCCAGGTCTAGGAAGATCCCACATGCCGAAGAGCAACTAAGCCCATGAGCCAACAACTATTGAGCCTGTGCTCTAAAGTCGAGGAGCCACAACTACGGAAGCCTACAAGCTCTAGAGCCCGTGGTCTGCAACAAGAGAAGCCACCACAGAGAGAAGCCTGCATACCACAACTACACAGTAGCCCCTGATTGCTGCTGCTAAAGAAAAGCCCACAGCAACAAAGACTCAGCACAGGCAAAAAATAAATAAATTTTTAAATGGCAAAGATTAGATATAATGAGAGACTCAAAAGTGTCAAGAGAAAAGCAACTATGGGAGTTACAAAGGAACTCCCATAAGACAATCAGCTGACTTTTCAGCAGAATCTTTGTAGGTCAGAAGGAAGTGACATAATACACTCAAAATCTCAAAATGATCAAAGGAAAAAACTTACAACCAGGAAAGCTCTACCCAGGGGAGTTCCCTAGTGGTCTAGTAATTAGGACTCTTCCACTGCAGAGGGCATGGGTTCGATCCCTGGTCAGGAACTAATATTCCGCAAGCTGCATGGCATAGACAAAAAAAAAAAAGAAAAACTCTACCCAGCAGGGTTTTAATTTATATTTGAAAGAGAAGTCAAAAAACAATGAACAAAATGGCAATGAGTACACATCTATCAATAGTTACTTTAATGGACTAAATGTTCCAACAAGACAGGTACGGTTGAATGGATACAAAAACAAGACATATTTAGATAGATAGATAGATAGATAGATAGTTGTTGTTCAGTTGCTCAGTTGTGTCCAACTCTTTGTGACCTCATGAACTGTAGCATGCCAGGCATCCCTGTCCTTTACCATCTCCTGGAGTTTGCTCAAACTCATGTCCATTGAGTCAGTGATGCCATCCAACCATCTCATCCTCTATTGTCCCCTTCTCCTCCTGCCTTCAATCTTTCCCACCCTCAGGGTCTTTTCCAACGTGTTGACTCTCTGCATCAGGTGGCCAAAGCTCTGGAGTTTCAGCTTCAGCATCAGTCCTTCCAATGAATATTCAGGACTGATTTCCTTTAGGATTGACTGGTTTGATCTCCTTGCAGTCCAAGACTCTCAAGAGTCTTCTCCTGCACCACAATTCGGAAACATTGATTCTTCAGTGCTCAGCTTTCATTATGGTCCAACTCTCACATCCATACATGACTACTGGAAAAACCATAGCCTTGACTAGATGGACCTTTGTTGGCAAAGTGATGTCTCTGCTTTTTAATATGTTGTCTAGTTTTGTCACAGTTTTTCTCCCAAGCAGCAAATGTCTTTCAATTTCATGACTGCAGCCACCATCTGCAGCGATTTTGGAGCCCCAGAAAATAAAGTCTGTCACTGTTTCCAACTTTACCCCTTCAATTCGCCATGAATCGATGGGACTGGATGCCATGATCTAATTTTTTTGAATGCTGAGCTTTAAAATGAAAATATAATGAAATACAATGATTCAAAAATGTATATCTACTTATCTACTATATATCTACTCATCTTGCTTACTCTGTATCTACTTATTTATTTATCTACCTACAACAGAATATTACTCAGCCATAAAAAAGAATAAAATCTTGCCATTTTTCAACAACATGGATGGGTCCAAAGAGTATTATGCTAAATGAAATAAGTTAGACACAGAAAGGCACAGACCTGATTTCACTCACATGTGTAATCTAAAAAACAAAACAAATTAACAAATATAATGAAACAAAACCAGACACAGATACAGAAAACAAACTGGTGGTTGCCAGAGGGGAGGTGGATAGGTGAACAAGTCTAATAGGTGAGGGAGATTAAAAAGTACAAACTTCTAGTTATAAAATAAATAAGCTTTGGGGGTGTAAGGTACAGCGTAGGGAATATTGTTAATAATAATATTGTAATAACTTTACTAGTGACATGTGGAAATAATATTTATTATGGTGATCATTTTGTAATACATATTGAATCACTATGTTATACACCTTAAATTACTATAATACTGTAAATCAATTATATTAATACTTCAATTTTAATAAAGGATGCTTCCTGGGGCTGTAGATAACTGAAAACTTTAGTGAAGCAGGATCATCCACTTCCGTGAAAGTGCATTCACATGGCTATTGGCACGAGATCTCTGATCCTCACTGGCTATTAGTGAAGAGTCCAAGTTCCTTACCATCTGGGTCTAACCATTTGGGTACTTGAGTGTCCACATGGCATGGTAGCTGGCTTCTTTCAGAGTGAGTAGACCAAGAGAGAAACTGTAATGCCTTTTATGACCTTGTCTTGGAAGTCACACATCATTACTCCTGTCATCATGTATTTGTCAGAAGCAAGAAACTAAGTTTATCTCACACACAAGGGCAGACAAATTAGACTTCACTCTCTGAAGGGAGGAGTGTCAAAGAATTTGTGGACATATTTTGAAAACCATCACATCATGTGATATGGTCTAATAAAATTGGTGACATGAGTGGCTTCTGGGCAAAAGTTTTAAGAGCCAGTGAGTGGTTTGCCTGCTTCTTTTCCCTCATACATAAAACTGGCAATATTTCAGTTAGAAGACCTGGATCCTGGAGTAAAGATGATGTGAAGCTGAGCTTTTATTATCCACTGTTAAGTATGTTAGGTATAGTACAAAGTACTTAACAAGTAGTATCACAATAATTATTTATAGCAATGGTAAATATTATTATCCACAATTTTAGAAGAAATAGATATTTCAACTTTTCCTGATATTCTTGACATGATTCACTTTGCCATATCTATTTTTTTCTTTTACTGAAAGCACTTTTCACCTTCTAAGAAACTGTATTTTGTTTATAGTTTATATCATTTTGTTTATTGTCTGTCTTGCTGTTGTTCAGTCGCTTAGTCATGTCTGACTCTGTGACCCAATAAGACTGCAGCACTCCAGGCTTCCCTATACTTCATTATCTCCCAGAGTTTGCTCAAACTCATATCCATTAAGTTGATGATGTTATCCAACCATCTCATCCTCTATTGCTCCCTTCTCTTCCTCCCCTCAATCTTTCAAAGAATCAGGGTCTTTTCCAATAAGTCAGTTCTTCACATTAGGTGGCCAAAGTATTGGAGCTTCAACTTCAGCATCAGTCCTTCCAATGAGTATTCAGGGTTGATTTCCTTTAGGATTGACTGATCTGATCTTCATCTTCTCCAGCACCACAGTTCTGTCTAGCCTTACAAAAATGTAAGTTCCACAAGGACACGGAGGGGAATTCCCTGGTGGTCCAGTGGTTAGGACTCCACATTTCCACTGTAGGGGGCATCAGTTGGATCCCTGACTGGGGAACTAAGATCTCCTAAGACCAAAAAACAAAACAAAAGAAAGAAACAAGGTCAGGGGTCTTTGTTTTGTTCACTGATGTATCCCAATGTAAAGAACAGTGCCTGAATATAAATACTTACTGAAGGTTGATTTTCAGTCCCAATTCTCTCCCTGGACACTGTTTCAGTTTGTCTACATATTTTCTAATGGTAATACTCCAACTGAGGTCTGATAAGCATAGGCTGTTTCTTACTAGTTGTGCTCTCAGCAGCTAACCATATTTCCAAGTTCTCACTTAAGTCTCCAATAAATCTATTGATTATGACCAATATCCTCATGCTATCCTCTAACTGTGATGGGTTTTAAGTTGTGACAAATGACCAAAGATAGGCTCATTCTACTGGAAATTTCTATATTATCTTGGGTCTCTCTTTATCACCCTTGTGTGTGTGTGTGTGTGTGTGTGTGTGTGTGTGTGTGAGAGAGAGTCACCCTTATCCCTTCAAAATCACAAAATATCTGTCCTATTTTTATTCCTCTAGGGTTCTAAAATGGCTTTTTGTGCATTTCTTCCTAGGTAACATTTGTGCATTTTAATAAATACCTTGATCCCAGATTGTTGAGCTAGTGGTCAGAAGTTTAGAAAACAGGGCAAGTCAATGAGGAAGTTATTACTGGGCAACCAGGCCACTGTGGAAGCGACAAAATTGTTGCTGCCTGGCATTCACAATCATTCTCAGGGAATGTGCAGTAAAAGTTTCCAAACATGTTTCTAAATGTCATAAAACATACTTTTACAAAATTCAGTCTCTTTCACTCAATTAAAAAATTTAAACTAACAGAGAAACATTAAAAGCAAAACTTTTTGTTCTTAGCCCATAAAACTCAGGAGCAGAATCTGTTCTTTCTCCAAAAACAAATGCAATAACTTAAACCTGTCTGCAAAAGGAACAAAAGGTAGAGAAACTGTGTTCTGTTCACTGACATCCCTTAATATTATTATGTGTGGAACAATCTTATGGTCTTATCTGAGGCTATACCAAGGAACAAAGCGAAAAAAACATAGAAATGAAGTTAATGTGGTGGCATAAAGAGAAGAAACGACCAGAAGATTGAAGAGCTTGAATCCTATTTCTGCTTTGCTACTATCTAAATCTATGACATGTACAAACTGCTTCACTTCTCTGGATCTCCATTTATCTGTAAGATGTTAAGGTTAGAAAAGATGGCTTAGAAAGTCCTCTGGCTTTTTAATACTAACAAAAAGAGGTATACACAAATTTTCTAGTATGGAAGAAAAGGACCAGTGGTGTGCTGGTAAATGCTGATAAAAATACAAACATTTAATAATAACTGGCTCTCTGGTGGAAAAAAAAAACAACCCTTTATTTTGTTATGCAATGGAACAGTGGTGGGAATATTTCTACCATGGTCAGTTTTCAAGTTACCAATGGTTTATTAGCCCATCAGCAAAATTCCTAAAAATTTATTAATTAGCATTTAGAGTCTAGTAAGAACAGCTCTAACACACCACTAATGTAAGAGTTGGACCATAAAGAAAGCTGAGCACCGAAGAATTGATGCTTTCAAATCGTGGTGCTGGGAGAACACTCAGCAAGGAGATCAAATCAGTCAATCCTAAAGGAAATCAACTGAATATTCACTGGAAGAACTGAAGCTGAAGCTTCAATACTTTGGCCACGTGATGCAAAGAACCAACTCATTGGAAAAGACCTGATGCTGAGAAAGATTGAGGGCAGGGAGGAGAAGGAGGCAACAGAGGATGAGATGGTTAGATAGCAACACGAATTTAACGGACATGAATTTGAGCAAACCCTGGGAGACAATGAAGGAAAGGGAAGCCTGGAGTGCTGCAGTTTACAGGGTTGCAAAGAGTTGGATACGACTTAGCAACTGAACAACAACACACAATAAAACAGGACTCAATTTATTATTTTGCCTATTCATTCATTCAGCAACAATCACTGAGCATTTATTATGTGCAAGGCATTAAACTAACTGGAATACAAAGCTGTGTAAAATCTGGCTCTCGTCCCAAGAGGTTTAGATTCTAGTAAACAGGAAATGAACACAGACAACTCTACTGCTACAAAGAACATGACAAATAACATAAAGCAAGCAGGAATAAGTAAAGTACTACTAAGGTTCAGCAGAAAAAGAGACTATTGAGGTTATTGAGTGAAAGGGAACTTGAGGAAGGAAAAGAGATTTCTTAAAAAGAAAAAGACGATTTAAAGGTATTTCTTTGTTCATTTAAAAGACTTTTCTAGGGAATTCTCATGGTTTCGAGGTTCCACTGCAGGGAAGTGGAACTAAGATCCCACATGCTATGCAGTACAGCCTGGGGTTGGGAGGTGGGGGAAGAGTTATCTAATAGAAGAGAAGTAACACTATGTTGGGAAATCAAGAACCAGATAAATACTTAAAGGAAGCTAAAAATAAAAGAGTCTAAGAAGTGATTCTACATGTGGGAGGACAATAAAAGCTACCAGGTCAGATGGCTCCACCAAAAACAATCTTACACTGGAATGACTTTAGCACCATCAAAAAGGAATCGGAGTACAATTTAGGAAGGGAGCTATTAAGAGAGCTTTGAATAATTTCAAAGGAACCCAACTTTTATAGTTTAAAATTTTACAGTTTCATAAACTATGATTTTGCAGTTTAGAACTTCATTCTGTAGTTCTTAAAACTGTACAGCCAATAATCACCAGGAAATCAAGGACAGTAAGGAGTCTAGAGATAACTAAAGGTGGCCCAAACTTTACATGTAGGGAAAAGTGATTCCCAGAAATTATAGCCCAGTTAGTGACTTTAATTCTCTGCTGCATTCTAAAATTAAACAGATAATTTATGAACACTTGGAGGAAGGTAAAATAGAGTTAATGAGCATGAGTTAACTAAAACAAGTCATACCAAATGAGTTACATTTCTTGATATGGGTGGCAAACAATTAGATGAAGTACATCCTCCTATAGATATGATGCATCCTTCTTTCAGGTTCATATTTGACAGATTATCTCATAGTAACAGTGGTGATACAAAGGAGAAATAATTGCTACTTAAGGATTAAAATTAGTTGAATTTTCAGTTGCCTGAATAGTTGTTGATGGAAGGATTGTGTGAACTTAAACAAAGGTCTATAGTAATGAACCACACTTGGCTTTGCCCCTTCAACATTTTTATCAACAAATTAGAGAAAAGCATATAATCTATGCCTACAAAATTAATGTATAACACGAAGACAGGAGATGCTACTAAAATGATGAATTAACAGAACCAGACTGGAAAAAAAATCTTCAAAGGCTGAAATAGCAGTATGATACAACTACTATCAAAAGGGAGGGGGAGTTATATTTAAAGGAGGTATAATATCTGGGAACTAATCAGCGCATACCTGGAAGTGATATTTAGTTACTTAATCTCTTTGAGCTCATTATCTCACTTGTGAAATGGGGCTAAGTATATATTTCACAAGATTAGGAAAATAATATATTAAGGAGCTTAGAAGTGTTCAAAAGGAAGCATTCAATAAATATTAGCTATAGTATGTGTGCATCCTCAGATGCTCAGTCGTGTATGACTTTGTGACCCCATGGACTGTAGTCTGCCAGGCTCCTCTGTCCATGGGATTTTCTAGGCAAGAGTACTGAAGTGGGTTGCCATCTCTTTCTCCAGGGAGGGATCCCCTTTGATCCTCCAGGGATCAAACCCATGTTTCTTGGGGCTCCTGCATTGGCAGGTGGATTCTTTACCACTGAGACACCCAGGAAGCCAGTTACCTATAATAACATAGCTTTAATTGAAAAAATTATACTGTTCTAAAACATAAAAAATGGTTACTTTTATAAATTCAAGATCCATTATTTAATGGGCATTTTAATTTAATTTTTATTTTCCAAAAGTGTATTTTAATTTGCCAGAGGTGAGCTAAAGTTCTAATATTCTAGGTATTATTGAACAGATTGAGTCTCACTGTACTTTTCAAGATCATAAAAAGTCTCTTTATATCTCTCTCACTAGGCTTCATCTTTCTATGTTACAATTTTATTTGTTTAGATGAGTCAAAAATTCTTTTGTTAATACTCATAAGAACATGGATATGAGTAAGAACAGTAGTTAAGTTTGCCAAATCTTTGGGGGTACTCCAGTGTTTTAGTTAAAAATCTTTCTTTTTTATAAAAATACAAACCATTATGGGAATTCCTGGTGGTCCAGTGGTTAAGACTCCACGCTTTCAATGCAGGAGGCACGGGTTTGATCCCTGGTCAGGAAACTAAGATCCTACATGCCATCCCTCATGATGTGCAGCATGGTCAAAAATTTAAAAAACAACAGCAACAAAATACATATATATATCATTAAGGAACTCCTTCTTTGGAAGAAGAAAGAAAGACTGTTCTGTTTTTACTTTATTGTTTAGGTCCAACTTAAGCCTAAATTTAACAATGAAAATAGAATTTTCCTGAAACATATGGGACATCTTGTCTTTTCTAAACAGGGAATTACAAGACAAACATTTAATGACAAACATTCTCTTCACAATACCAGTCAATAAATTTCTGACAACACTGATTTGGTGCCTATTAGAGGGAGAGAATAACAATAATAGAATGTGGGAAATTTCAGAAGCAAAAATATAGTTGGTACTTTTAAAGTTCTTATAATTTAATAGAGGAGAATGAATAATCCTTAATAAATACACTGGGGCATACTTACTATTAGAGGGATTTAGCCTGAAATGATTCTTCTCGAACATTTTCCATTGCAATTTAGCTTCTGGAGTAAACAGAAGAAATGGGAGGGCCAGAAACAAGATATTCCTAGGGTCACAGAGCCAGCAAGTCATAGAAAGGGGATTTAAACCTAGGTCTCCTAATTCCACACATGAGACAGTCTCACAGCATTAATCTTGAGGATACATCTTTTTGAAATAATATGACATTCATTTATGACATTCATTTTCACAACTAAAAGAAAAAAAGCCAGTAAGACTGATTAGAACTCAGAGGATAGTAATGCTCCAGCATTCCACTTAATTTTTCTCATTTTGGGAGAAGGTAGCACCTGTGACACCACAAACTAAAGGCGTGACACTTTTAAAAACTGGTCTAAATATAGGGTTTTATTCTTTTCAAATATCTGGGGTGATTACTTTGTAGTATTCTCCCAGGACTTCTCTATAAAGAAAACTCATAATGTCATTTCATATCATAGGTCTGGATAGACACTAAAGATTTTCTTTCTCTCTCTCCTTCTCTTCCTTTGATATTTTTGATGTTTATCAAGGTAATACATGCAAATACTTTAAGTCTTTGGTTAAAAAAAAAAGTCTTGTTTAAGTCTTTGGTTAAAAAAAAGTCTCGTGGAACGACAAGTCTCATAACAAAGCACAATGGGAATATATTTTAACACACATACAGTCTTAAAAAAAAAAAGTGGTGGCCTCACGAAAGCTTGAGATACCCTCCCAGATTTATTCGCTGGCTTTTTTTTTTTCATGTTTACCAACATTTTCCCAAATTAAATATTTTTACTGCTACTTTTTGTAAATTTTTAACAGTACCTAATAGAAAAGATAAAGATCTTAAAGATCCAACACTACATTTTTCCTCCCTTCAGCCTCTCAATATTGTTATATCACAATATTTTAAATTAAATCAGTGTTTCATGTTAACCTTATTATGACTCTTGCGTGTTTTCCTTCTGGATCAGTTAACTGAATTATGATTACATTTCCTTTCTTATGCAACTTTTTGTCTTACAATTAATAGTTGCCTCAGTTTTCTGTTTGACAAAATTTCTGCATCATTATCACTGTCTCAGACTTTTCAACAGAAAAGTAAAAATGAATTATTTTCAACTCAACCATGGAAAAACTCCCATGGAGCACTCCTTCCTTCAGTCTGGACTATCCCTCACTAGGTCTGCTCTATACAATTGTGTCTTAGAACTTCCTTTTGCCTTTCCTAGGTTGATCCCCTCTTTCCTAAAATCTGTTACCTTTGTCATTGTTTCAGTAGAGCACATCCTCCAGTAGTGCCCCAGGAAAAGTGGGGGTTAGTAAATATTTTATCGCATTCAAGAAAATATCTTTAATTGTCCCTCACATTTGATTGATAACATGATTTAGTATAGAATTACAGGTTGAAAATAATTTTCTCTCAGAATTTTGAAAGCGCTGTTTGTTTTCTAACCACTACTGTCAATATTAAGAAACACGCTATTCTCATTACCTACTCTTTTATGAATAATCCATTCCCCTTTCCCCACTTCCTCTTCATCTCCTGTCCACAAGATTTTTGAAGCTTCTCTTTAACCCTTGTGTTTAGAAATTCCACGACAATGTGACATAGTACTTTTGATTTTTTTCCCTTCATTATGCTGGGCACTCAGCAGTTTCTGTCAGTCTGGAAACTCATGTCCTTCAGTTATCAGAGATCTTGTAATTTCTTTGATGATTTCCATCCCTTCATTTCTTCTCCATTCCTAAAACTCCAGTTAGCCTAGTGTTGGACTTTATGGATTCATTCTCCAATTGTTTTAACTTCTTTATGTTCTATTTTTCTGACAGATTTCCTCAATTTTATATATTAATACTTCTATTAATTATTTTTGCTACTTAAAAACTTTCCCAGAGCTATTATTCTCTGCTCCTTTTTTGGGGAGGAGCATCCTGTCTTTGCTTGATAGGTGCACTATTTCACACTATCAGAGGCAGAAGATGATTATTGTTTTAAAAAAATATCCTTCTGTTTTCCATATTGCCTGTTTTCCATTTCGATTTGCTGCTCTTTCTTGGTGAAGGTTTATCTCAACTATCTGGTGATCCTTTGCTGTCCTTTCATATTTAAAAGTGTGTCATTACAAAGGTATTGGGAAGGTCTATGTTAACTGGAAGAGTCTGTCAGCTGGTGGGTTTCATTGCAGGTTAATAAAGTGGGGATATATGTTTTTTTGGGGAGACCCTCAATCATTCTTCACAGATATTTCTTCTGGGATTATTCAATTTTAGGTTTCTCTCAAAACTAATTCTCAGCTATCCCGCCTGGAGAATATAAGCCTTGCTGTCAGCATCCTTGGAGTGAAATAGAGCAAGAGGGCTGGGCAAGTTTCATCATTCAGCATGTAGGTATCCCTCTGATCTCTGTTTTCAGTGTGGTATCCTACAGTCTCCTCAGCTGTGATCTTTAACTGGTATCCCAGTCTGGAGATTTTTAAACTCAATTTTTCACAGAATAAACCAGGGAGATAGAGGAGTAATTGCCTAACTAAGCAGGATGAGGAAGGGGCCTCACAGTCCAACTTCTTTTTTTTTTTTTATAGTCCAACTTCTTAAATAGACTTTTGGCCAATCCTCCACTTTTTAGACCACTGCATGTCTCTGATGCTACAGTATCTTTCATTCCTGGTGTCTCAGTGTTCTGCAATGAGAACCTGCTTGCCTCTTGTTAGTATACCCCTCCTAAATATTTGGAATTCTGTTTCCTCAGCTCAACCTTCCAACTTCCAAACTGCTATCGATATCCCTCATCTGCTGTCATCTTTCTTATTCCCTTTCTTTGTGGACTGATAACATTAAAAATATTAACTCATCATTTTAGTGAATGCGGGAGAGAATAGGGATGAAGACGTGTTTAATCTGTTCTTGTACATTGAGAATTGCAGAACTGACAAGATGCTCACTCTTTTGCTCCCATAAAAAAATGTCAGAACCAGAAAACTCAGAGAGAGATAAAATTCCGTATCATGAAGGTGATACGGAAAAAATATGGGTCTGAGAACTGCAGTATCTATTTTCAAGTCCTGGTATTATTATTTATTGATTGGTTGATGTTAGTTAAGTTACAAATGTTTCATCATCTGTAAACTGGTGATAATCATCCCTATCACAGCCTATCTTACTTGCAATGACTAAGATAACTGATATAAATGTATGAATATACATAAAATATATAACATTTATCATTAACTTGGCATAGTCAAATATATTTTGAGAGGCAGTGTAACAGAGTAGAAAGAGTATGGACTTCAGAGTCAATACAGACCTAGATTTGATTGCATCTCTGTCATTCATTGTGTGATCTTGGGTAAGTAACTTAACCTCTCAGCTTCATTTCCCCTGTTTATAAAATGAGTATGATATTATGAACCTGACAACACTGTAGTGAAGATTAAATGAGATAATGCATGTAACATGGGCTTCCCAGGTGGTACTAGTGGTAAAGAACTCGCCTGTCAATGCAGGAGACATAAGAGACGTGGGTTCAATCTCTGGTTCGGGAAGATCCCCTGGAGAAGGAAATGGCAACCCACTCCAGTATTCTTGCCTGGAGAGTTCCATGGACAGAGCAGCCTGGCGGGCTACAGTCCATGGGTTGCAAAGAGTTGGACATGACTGAGCGACTAACACACAGTGCTAAACCACATTAGTAATTAGGATCTGAAGTCACCAATAGTCCTCATAAAAGCTTTTTATTTGCTCTTTTCCCAGGACCAAATTATAAGGTGAGCAGCCCAAGTTGAAAGAGCCCAGCATACATATTCTTTGAAGTGGTAATAGGTTATTACTGAGACCTCTTTAAGGATATTTTGTTATGAAGTAAGACATAAAATTTGTAATGAATATTAAAGGAGACCAGGGACTTTGGAACACTGGAACTACTACTCAAAAAATTATCTTAAGAGTTATAGTTTTTTTTTCCCCCCTTATTTGATCCTTATATAAACCCAGAAGCTTGGAAGGCTTTATCATCCTGTTTAAAGATGAAAAAATCAAGGCATGAGTGAAAAAGTGACTTGCTCAAGGTTCATTAGTCATCAAGGAACAATCAGCAACTCCAACCTTGGACTTTTGACTCCCTACTCAGGGCTCTCTTTTTAAAAAAGAAGTTCTAGTTAAATACACATAAAATATACCATCTTAATAATCTTTTGTGTACAATTAAGTACATTCACCTTGTTGTGCAACTAATTTCTATAACTCTTTTTCATCCCGCAAAACTGAAACTCTATACCCACTAAACAACAATTCCCATTCTCCCTCATTCCCCAGACTCTGGCAACCACCATTCTACTTTCTATGAATTTGATGACCCTAGGTGCTACATATAAACTGCTATCTTTTTGTGACTGGCTTATTTCACTTATATAATGTCCTCAAGGTTCATCCATGGTATAGCATGTCAGAATTTCCTTCTTTTTAAGGCTGAATAATATTCCATTACATGTATATACCACATTTTGTTTATTTATTCATGAATGGACATCTAGGTTGCCTGGCTCTTTGGCTATTGTGAATAATGCTATTGATTCCTGGGTCGGGAAGATCCCCTGGAGGAGGGCATGGCAACCCACTCCAGTATTCTTACCTGGAGAATCCTATGAACAGAGGAGCCTGGCAGGCTACAGTCCACAGGTCACAAAGAGTCGGACACAACTGAAGCAAGTGAGCACAGCACAGTACACACTGGAATACAAATATCTCTTTGTGAATCTGATTTCAATTATTTTGGATATATGCCCACAATTGTATTGCTGTACCATATGATAATACTATTTTCAATTTCTTGAGAAACCACCATATTGTTTTGGGGAACAGCTATACATAGTGGCTGCACCACTTTACACTCTAACCAAAAAGTACACAAAGGTTCCAACTTCTCCACATTATTTTTTTTTCCCTAATAGCTATTCTAGTGGGTGCAAGGTGGTAACTCACCGTGGTTTTCTTAAGAGTTTTGAAGTCTTCTGTAGAGATGCCAACACACTAAGTAACCCCAAGTCATATTACAACACAATTTACAGCATTAACATCCTACTAGATTTAAAACACTGTAGGAGGCAACAGTACATAGTCATTGTCTTCAAGGATTTTATAATCTAGCTGGAAAGATTATAAAATTATTTATATGCAGTTAAAAATAAACAGCAGTGCAAATAGCATAGTCTTCGTCTGTGTGCTCAGTTGCTCTGTCATGTCTGCCTCTTTTGTGACCCCATGAACTGTAACCTGTCAGGCTCCTTCTGTCGATGGAATTTTCAAGGCAAGAATACTGGAGTGGGCTGCCATTTCCTTTCTCCAGGGGACCTTTCCAATCCAGGGATTGAACCCACATCTCTTCTATCTCCTCCACTGGCAAGCAGATTCTTGACCACTGTGCCACCTTGGAAGTTCATAGTCTATATGATGAGTATTGTCATGAAAATAGAGAAGGGTAAAATTATAATAGGTTGAGCTGATTAGAAAAGGCTTTAAAGAGCACCTCAAACATTTTAAAAGACAGGGTTTAAATTATGAGATACTTTATATTATTATTTCATTTTTTAATTTATGCATTCTTTCAACAAACATTTATTGTGCTCCACAATAAGGGCTAAATACCGTGCTGGGTGTTGGGTTCCTCTCAAGAGCAAGGGAGAAATAAGATGTGATAATCCAAGGTGCTGACCAAGTACATGGTACACGAAATCAATCCTTTCTAAGGGCCGGCTGATGTACCAAAAAGACTGTTATCACCTACTTTTACAATGATTCACAAAGAGAGTATGAGAAGCACATTTCTTTCCAGACGATGTTCATACCCAATTATTTCAAACGGAATACAGCTGGGAAGTTTCCTATTCTCTCTTGGGAAGAGGGCAACATTCAAGACTAAGACTTTGTAAACTAGTTATGAGTGCTCATACCTATCATCCCATTTGGGTTCTTGCATTCACAAACATGTGCTGGCATCACGAAAGCAAAGAAAGATGAATAAGACACAGATCTTGCCCTCTAGGATCTCAAAGACCGCCACAATATGATATTATAAGGGCTGTAATAGAGTAATGAGAGAACTTCCCTGCTCCCCCCAACTCCAAGAAAATCATGTGTGTTTGTTTGTGCTTAGTTGTGTCCGACTCTGACTCCAGACTGTAGCCTGCTAGGTTCCTCTGTCCATGGGATTTTCCCAGCAAGAATACTGGAGTGGGTTGCTATTTCCTCCTCCAGGGGATCTTTCCAGCTCAGGAATCAAAGCTTTGTCTCCTGCATTGCAAGTGGTTTCTTTACCACTGAGCTACTGGGAAAGCGCGAGGAAATCAACATAGGCTTCCTTTAAAACACAACATCTAAGCTGAATCTTGGTTTCCACAGTGGCTCAGTGGTAAGGAATTTTCTGCAATGCAGGAGATGTGGGTTTGATCCCTAGGTCGGGAAGGTCACCTGTAAAAGGAAATGGCAACCCACCCCAGTATTCTTGCCTGGGAAATCCTAATCCATGGGGTCGCAAGAGAGTCAGACATGACTGGGCGACTAAACAACAAGTTGAATCTTAAAGGATGGCAGGAGGAGTTAATCAGATGGGAAGAGAAGGGATGAACATTCCTAGTCAGGAGAACAGCATGTTCAAGGAACATTAAGCGATTTAGTGGAGCTGCACCTTAAAATACATGATTGCAAAAAAAATTAAATAAATAAAAAAATAAAATAAAATAAAATACATGATTGCTATTGTTGTTCAGTCACTAAGCCATGTCCCACTCTTTGCAACCCCATGGATTGCAGCATGCCAGACTTCCCTGTCCTTCACTATCTCCCTGAGTTTGCTCAAACTCATATTTGTTGAGTTGGTGATGCCATCCAACCATCTCATCTTTTGTCACTCCCTCCTCCTCTTGCCCTCAATCTTTCCCAGCATCAGGGTCTTTTCCAATGAGTCAGCTCTTTCCATCAGGTGGCCAAAGTATTGAAACTTCAGCATCAGTTCTTCCACTGAATATTTGGGGTTGACCTTCTTTAAGATTGACAGGTTTGATCTCTTTGTTGTCCAAGGGACTCTCAAGAGTCTTCTCCAACACCACAGTTTGAAAGCCTCAATTCTTCCACACTCAGCCTTCTTTATGGTCCAACTCTCACAATTCATGATGAGGAACAGTAAGAAGGATAGTGAGTAGAGAGATGAGGGGAGCTGGAGAGGTAGACTGTGAACAAATAATATACTGAAGGTAACAGAGAATTTACTGGTTTCTAGGAAGGGGAGGAGCACAATTTGTTGTTGTTTTTAAGAAAACTCTGAAAGCTTCCCTGGTGAGTCAGACCGTAAATAATATGCCTGCAATGCAGGACACTGGGGTTTGATTCCTGGGTCGGTAAGATCCCTGGAGAAGGGAATGGCAACCTACTCCAGTGTCCTTGTTTGGAGAATCCCATGGACAGAGGAGCCTGTCAGACTACAATCCTTGGGTTCCCAAAGAGTTGGACACAACTGAGCAACTAACATTTTCACTTTCTGCAGTGTATTAGGTTGGTAGAGAATTAACTGCATTGTTGAACTGTGCTGTTTGATATTGGAATACATTCTTAAATAACTGTGGTTATGTTATACATCATTTTAAAGCACATATCTTGCTTTATGTTTTTTTGCTAATGAAATTATTTGCTGTTTATTTTATATTTATTTTAGACTAAGGAAATTATGTTAGACAAAAAGCTAATTCAACCGATTTTCTTATTCCTGTTCAAAATGGGTCGTAAAGCAGCAGAGACAACTTACAACATCAACAACACATTTGGCCAGGGAAGTGCTAATGAACGTACAGTGCAATGGTGGTTCAAGAAGTTCTGCAAAGGAGATGAGAGCCTTGAAGATAAGGAGTGTAGTGGCCAGCCATCAGATGTTGACAATGACAATTGAGAGCCATCACTGAAGCTAGTCCTCTGACAACGACATGAGAAGTTGACCAAGAACTCAACATCAACCATTCTAATGTCATGCAGCTTTTGAAGCAAATTAGAAAGGTGAAAAAGCTCCCTAAATGTGAGCCTCAATGACCTGACCGAAAATCAAAAAAATCATCATTTTGAAGTGTCATTTCCCCTTACTTTAGGCAACAACAAATCATTTCTTGATTGGATTGTAACAGACGTTGAAAAGTGGATTTTATACAATGGCAATGACCAGTTCAGTGCCTGGACAGAGAAGCAGCTCCAAAGCACTTCCCAAAGCCAAACTTACACCAAAAAAAGGTAATGGTCACTGTTTGGTGGTCTGCTGCCTGTCTGACCCACTACAGCTTTCTGAATCCTGACAAAACCATTACATCAGAAGTATGCTTAGCAAATCAAAGAGATGCACCAAAAACGGCAAGGCCTGCAGGTGGCCCTGATGAACAGAATGGGCCCAATTCTTCTCCATGACAACACCCAACCACACGTCACACAACCAATGCTTCAAAAGTTGAACAAATTGCATTACAAAGTTTTGCCTCATCCACCATATTCAACTGACCTCTAGCCAACCAACTACTACTTCTTCAAGCATCTCAACAACTTTTTGCAGAGAAAAAGCTTTCTAAGAGTTTGTCGAATCCCGAAGCATGGATTTTTATGCTACAGGAGTAGACAAACTTATTTCTCATTGGCAAAAATGTGTTTAGGACCATGAATTTTAAATCATTATAACTAAGCTCAAACACATCTTTATTAAACAAAATAGGAACCCTTATAATCAACACATTTTTCCCAACGAGAAATAAGTTTGTTTACTCCTGTAGTGTAAAAATCCATGCTTCAGGATTCAACAAAGTCTTATAAAGTATCTTACCTGCAAAAAGTTGTCGAGATGCTTGAAGTGGTAGTCAGTTACTGGCTAGAGGTCAGATGAATATGGAGGGTGAGGAAAAACTTTGTGTTAAGCACTGTTGTAGGTTTTGGGGACAGAGCTGTGATGAAAAATTTCCTGCCTCCT
The DNA here is from genome assembly GCF_019320065.1 of Cervus canadensis. Classification (NCBI taxonomy): domain Eukaryota; kingdom Metazoa; phylum Chordata; class Mammalia; order Artiodactyla; family Cervidae; genus Cervus; species Cervus canadensis. The sequence continues at coordinate 62,369,587 of NC_057395.1, read as the reverse complement.
CCACAGAGTTACATTCTAGCATGGAATATATTTTTTCAGGGACTAAAATATTTGTGTTTGCTGCCCAGATCATTCCCTTCCCCGTGTATATGTTTTAGGAAATCTCTAATTTGTTAATCAAAACATTGTGCATTCAAAGATCAGAAAAAAAGAAGTGGATGGTTTTAAGGTCCATTTCATTCAGGTCCCAGGTAAGCCGTAAGAAGTCATCTATGCTCCAGAAAAAGTGTACTTTTCTACTGAATAGCTTAACAATGTTCTTTGCACTTACAATTTCTCTATCCTGAACTTTGCTAGATGGAAAAACATGGCCAAATCCTGGCAGAGTTCTCTTTCTGGATCCCAAGAGAACCATTTCAATTCTTATACATTCTTTCAGACATATTGTAATATTATTGATTTTAATTATGTAAGGTTCAGTCATTTTTACCATATATGATTAAATAAATGTTCTAATTTCAACTATCTCACTGTCAAAAATGTGTTAAAATTTTGGATACTATTGGATTTTCATCCATAAATTCAATAAATATTCACCAAATATTTAAGTGTCCATAATGAACCTGGCACTCTGCTAAGTGCTGGGGATTTCAAAGTGAATTAGATTTTTTTATCTACCTCAAGCACTACAATACATTATCTTTCACTACATTCTGGTAGCAAAGTAAGATTATTAAATCACAAGTAAAAAACCGACCAATAAATCAAACAAATTGTGATAAGTGTTATGAAGGAAAAACACAAGTTTCAATAACCAAGAAAGAGATGACAATCACCCGGACCAGGCTAGTGGCAGTAGAGACAGAACTGGTTGACTCAGATTTTAGACACTGACTCAATAAGACTTGATAAAGAATTGGATGAAGTGACAAAAAGGAAGGAACTGAGTTAACTTCTGGGTTTCTAACTTAAGCAACTGGGTAGAGAGCAGTGCCTTGTTAATTGAGATGAGGAAGATTTGCAGTGGGAAATACTCAAGTTGTTATAAACACAGTAACTCTGAGACCTCTGTGAGACAAGCAAATGTAAAGAAATATGCACTTGGACCATGAGGCTAGAATTGAGGAGAGGTCTGGGTTGGAAATAATGGGATTTGAGAATCACTAACATAATGATGATTATTTGGAGCCAGTATTTTCATTAAACTAGATTTCTAAATCTGTGACACAATCTCTCATAAGTCATTTCTATGTATGACTAAATAATCAAGAATTCATTTCTGTTAGCATAGTTCTTGAAGGATAAACTACATAAGATTTCTTTGGGTGAGGGCATGGTGCTCACAATACCTTCTGTCTAATACATCAACCCCAAAATAAATTTGAGTTACAAAACGCTTTTCATTACTATCTCAGTGACTTTCTCTTTACTCATCAAAGCTAACTTGTAAAAGTCCCATGTAATGAATGAAAAGAACTGAATAGGTCTGGATTTCTCTATGGATTAGACTTTCTATCTTAATTATGATTTCCATAATTTAAACATCACCTACAGGGGTGTATGGGCTTACTTAAGAAGAGAGAGTACTGAACTAAAGATCATGAGATGTGGGTTCTGTTCAAGTACTGTCATGTTTTAATTTTAAGTCATAGCCTCTATAAGTCTGCTATTTTATGAGTCAAGAGAAGAGACTAAGGAATATTTTAAAGCCTATGAAAACATAAATTTAGTATACAATTGAAGCATTATCATCAGTAGCTTACTACTGGGAAGTTGGAGATCTGGGGTGGTACTGAGCATCAATAATGGCTCAGAGTGAAGATTCCAGTAGGCTGTTCTGGATTTCTCACTACTTTTTTGTAGACTTCATAATTTAGCTTCTGTATCTATAAAATAGGAGAATCACATGATTTCCCTCACCATTATGATAAAAAAATTAATAAATGTCTGTTTCATAATTGCACTCATCTCACATGCTAGTAAAGTAATGCTCAAAATTCTCCAAGCCAGGCTTCAGCAATACGTGAACTGAGAACTTCCAGATGTTCAAGCTGGTTTTAGAAAAGGCAGAGGAACCAGAGATCAAATTGCCAATATCCACTGGATCATCGAAAAAGCAAGAGAGTTCCAGAAAAACATCTATTTCTGCTTTATTGACTACGTCAAAGCCTTTGACTGTGTGGATCACAATAAACTGTGGAAAATTCTGAAAGAGATGGGAATACCAGACCACCTGACCTGCCTCTTCAGAAATCTGTATGCAGGTCAGGAAGCAATAGTTACTACTGGGCATGGACCAACAGACTGGTTCCAAACAGGAAAAGTAGTGTGTCAAGGCTGTACATTGTCACCCTGCTTATTTAACTTATATGCAGAATACATCATGAGAAATGCTGGGCTGGAGGAAGCACAAGCTGGAATCAAGATTGCCAGGAGAAATATCAATAACCTCAGATATGCAGATGACACCACCCTTAAGGCAGAAAGTGAAGAACTAAAGAGCCTCTTGATGAAAGTCAAAGAGGAGAGTGAAAAAGTTGGCTTAAAGCTCATTATTCAGAAAACTAAGATCATGGCATCTGGTCCCATCACTTCATGGCAAACAGATGGGGAAACAGTGGAAACAGTGTCAGACTTCATCTTTTTGGGCTCCAAAATCACTGCAGATGGTGACTGCAGCCATGAAATTAAAAGACGCTTACTCCTTGGAAGGAAAGTTATGACCAACCTAGACAGCATATTAAAAAGCAGAGACATTACTTTGCCAACAAAGGTCCATCTAGTCAAGGCTATGGTTTTTCCAGTAGTCATGTATGGATGTGAGAGTTGGACTATAAAGAAAGCTGAGTGCCGAAGCATTGATGCTTGTGAACTGTGGTGTTGGAGAAGACTCTTGAGAGTCCCTTGGACTGCAAGGAGATCCAACCAGTCCATCCTAAAGGAGATCAGTCCTGAGTGTTCATTGGAAAGATTGATGCTGAAGCTGAAACTCCAATACTTTGGCCACCTGATGCGAAGAGCTGACTCATTTGAAAAGACCCTGATGCTGGGACAGATTGAGAGCAGGAAGAAAAGCGGTTGACAGAGGATGAGATGGTTGGATGGCATCACCAACTCAATGGACATGGGTTTGGGTAGACTCCGGGAGTTGGTGATGGACAGGGAGGCCTGGCGTGCTACAGTTCATGGGGTCGCAAATAGTCAGACACGATTGAGGGACTGAACTGAATTGAACTGATGTTTTACAGATTCCTGGATGAAAGAGGTTAGGAAAATACAAATTACTGTTGTGTTGATGTACTTATTAGCTTAATCTAAGCAGAATCTATCTCTTGGAAAACCTGAAAACACTTAGCTACCACTGCTTTCTGACTTTTGCCTGCTTCCCAGGGATTCTTGGCTTTCCCTAGAAAACAAACTATTACCTTGAGGGTAACCTGAAATCTCTGACAAAAGTCTCTTGCAGGCAGTCAGTTCAGAGAGGCCATATCTGGTACCAGGCTGTAACAGAAAAATCTTTTCACAAAAATGGTCAACACTATTTGCTAAGCAGACCAGCATATTCCAACCAGGGAATGGCAGTACAGTAAGGCCCCATTAAAACTTTGTGTGCCTTTGTTAATGTGAACCAACTTCATTAGGCCAAACTAAGTAACTTAAGAGTGATTGCCTATGAGCTCCTCTCTACTTCTACCTAATTTCTCTTGTTTTTTCCCACTTGTCCTTTCTTTGTCTCAGATCTTCATTCTCCTACTTGAATGGACTTTTCAGAAACTTCGTTCTTCTCTACTGTTTCCTTCTCTCCTCTTCAAGGTCTCCTTGCTCAAAATGATTTGGGTATTGGGCACTGTCATGCCCCAAATATTTTTTACCTCTCAGAGACCAAGAGAATATAAATGGTATTCAACAATGGCTTTCAAGCATAGGTGATTTGGTAACGTCTGGAGACATGGTTGGCTTTCACAATAATGGGAAGGGTGCCACTGGCATCGGTAGACAGAGGTCAGGGATACTGCTAAACACCCCACGCTACACAAAAAACAGCCCACAACAACAAAGAATGGCCTAAAACACTGGTGGTGTTGCTACTGAGAAATCCTGATGTGCAGGATATCAGTAGCTGAAAATTACTGAGGAGGCAGTGCAGCCTCCTTAGGATACAGATTCTCAAGGTGGGAAAGCAACAGCCACTGACATCAGATTGCCTAGACTTGGATCATTCTCACTGAGTTATAGGCTCCTTGGAGGCAGGAGCCTTATTTTACCTACCATGCTTAAATTATGGACTAGTATGCAATGGAGAGCGCAAACCAATTGTGGATTGTCTCACACAGTTGTTTTGAGGCCTCAAGAAGGGAACATATTCTAAGTGATATGAAGCACAGTGAGAGGAAGAAAGTGAAAGTGAAAGTGAAGTGGCTCAGTCTTGTCCGACTCTTTGCGACCAGTGGACTGTAGCCTACCAGGCTCCTCCATCCGTGGGATTCCCCAGGCAAGAATACTGGAGTGGGTTGCCATTTAAGCAGCTCCTAAATAGGGGGAGCTAGGCTAGTGTTATCAACTAGAATATGCTGTCCTACTGAATACAAACAATTTCAGAAAACACCAACCTCAGACAAAGCCACTCTGTGACCATGATGGATCAAGACAAAAACAAAACCACCTCCATAAACTTACTGATTACTAACAAAGAACAAGAACATTGCCCCAACCACACGCACCCACACACACCCACACCTCACACACACACAAAGACCAAATATCCCCCTATCCTGGCTGAGGGACTGCAGCTTCTTAACCAATCACAGCTTTAGCCACTCTTGGTTCTTCTCCCTTTTTCAGGTAAGAATTACTAAAATACCCATCAGAATTACCTCCATCTCCTTAACAGCATCCAACCCAGAGAGAAGGCCTGCTTCCTGGAACCCTCCCCCAAATTACCTAATACAAGCTCCAACCCTGTAAATTCTTTCCAGCACCATCTTCCTGGGATGCCCCCTGTGCCTCAGGCTGTGCCTCCACTCCTTATGAGGAGACAATAAGCCCAGCTTTGTTCAACAATACGAGTGTTCTAGGTGGTCTTCGGCTGGGTGGGGGGGGGGGGGGCGGGCACTGACAATAGTGAGAGCCCCCAAAAGGCTGACTGCTTCTATTATGCCTCAAGGGGAATTGCACCCACGCATTCAAAGTCTTTACAAACAAGGATTTTGAGGTTTCCGGACAGAATGCATCTTGCTAGGCCGTTTCTCCTCATGAGACGTCTCCTTTCCCGTCTACAGGGAGGCTTTTGGTTTCCGACCTCCCAAGTTGAAATCCAGCCTGTTGGGTTCGATTTCTGAAGTAAAACCCCTCCGTGAGGTGAGCGCTTCCACTTCCAACTTCGAGTTACTCAAACACTAGCATACCCCACGGGGACACGGTGGAGGTGGTAGCAGAGAAATTAAAGCCCTAAAGAGTGCATACTACTGAATGCCTCACCCACCTCCCTAACTCAGGAGAAACCGCCCCGAATTCACTCCACAAGAGACGCTGAACAGCCTGGGTTCCCTGCTCCTCCAAAAGCTGAGGTAAGAACAGCCACCGGCAAAATCGAACCTTCCGGGCCGGCTTCCTCAGCGTCGCGCACGCGCAGGGGTCGCTGGGCTGTCGCCGCGCTAGCGCCTGCCTCTTCCGGGCGGACTACAAGTACCAGCTTGCCGGCGCTCGGCGTCGCCTGGTAACTCGCGCCAGTCGGAGCGCGCTAGGTCGGCTTCTCCGCGCGCCTGCGCATTGGCGGTCTCTGCGCAGGCGCATTTATAACGCTTGGGAGGAGAGGGCGGGGTGTCGTTCCCTTTCGCTGATGCAAGAGCCTGGTGCGGTGGTGGTAGAAGTGTCGGCAGGAGCAGCGCTGAAGCCGGGGCCTGGGGCTGACCCGTCAGACTTTCCGTCCGTGCCGAGCCCACTCGAGCCGCAGCCATGTCCGGGGACGAGGTGAGGGCCTGAGACTGGCACTATGGCTAGGGACCAAGGCAGTGAGCCAGACCCACCCCAGTATGGGAGACTGGGCCTGCGGCCTAGCGGCCGGTCGCCGCCATGTGGGGCAGCCGGGCCTAGGCGACCCGGAGCGGTAGAGCCGGCGAGGGCTCCGGAGCCCTGGCTTGGCGGTTCCCGGTTCTCCTCAGGACCGGGGCGCTGAGGCCGGCGTCCTCTCGTGGCCGGCGTTTCCGGAATGGAGAGCACGTAGAAATTGCCCTCCAGAAGAGGGCTTGAATACCCGGTTCATGCCCCAACTGAACGAGACGGGCTGGCGACTCCTGCGTTCCTTTCGATTTGATTCTGCAGCTCCAACTCTCCCTCGCTGGGCGCTGGTGGTACTGAGAGGAGCGTCTCTCGGCTCTAGTAGAGCGACCGCGTTTCAAACTTTGCAGGCTGGCTTGTCCTGCCCAGCATCCACTTTTGTTCTTATCTAGAGCATTTTTTTTTTTTTTAAGACGTGAGAGAGGGGGAGAAGTCAAGAGGAAAATATCCTTCAGCCTGAAAAAGTGATTAACCTGGGAAAGTTTTAGGGCCGTTGTCCCTGAGCCTGCCTCAGCGTAGCTCTCAGCGACGTCAGCGGGAAGTCCGGGCTGCAAAGCTGCCTGGGTCTTTTTCCACTGTCTTGCTTGTACCTCAGCAAATTTCCTCAAGAACCTTTTCGGTCAGGTTTATCTCAGTTTATTTAAATCCAAACGGCCTAAAATGACATTTCACTTTTAAGTACGAGCCATAGGTATTGATTAACACTTTGAGAACTGCCAATGGAAAACCCCCTTAAGTTTTTAATTAATTTCTGTAAACATTCGAGTGGTTGGCCAGTAGGGCCTTGGAGAGCAGAGAAAAATTCGAAGCTTTTTGAGCTTTGTCATTTGAGGTGCGTCCTGAAAATGCTTTGAATTTCTTCAAGTAGTGGAAAGGATTCAGAGCAAGGAAGTAGAATATTATCCAACTTGGTTAGAGTTAATTCCTTAAAATATAGGTAATGGCTAGTTCATGGAGGAATTTGAAGACAAATTAAGGGATTTGGGTTTTATTCTGGAGGCGATTCCAAGCTCTCATTTGATTCTCATGACGCCCCTTTAAGATGTGTATTATTGTTATGCCCATTTCAGAGATGAGAATACTGAGGCTTCTAGAGAGTTGTGTGATGCTCGTGATCAAATAGTAAGTGACCGAGTCAGTAGTATTTAGAATTCCAAATCTCCGTTTGGTGCCTCGGAGATTCTCAGGAAAGAAACTGAATCTAAGGGAAGTATGTGATCCTGCTTTGGAGGTCACGGTTAGACGTTGCTGTCCACCTGTCTTTTTAAAAGTTCTGAGAGTGGAGTTGTGTCATGCTTGTTTTGTTTCTACTCATTTTCTAAGCTTTTCATTACCTTTAACAAGTAAGCACCTATATAGCACAGAGTTCTCTGGGGTGCTGTTCTGTGTTTTATATGGTAAAGTGCTCACAAATATTGTAAGAGATCTACTTCTAGTTGGTACAGAAGGTAGAAATAGAGCATCAACAGCAGTTTGGAGAGCTGGAGGGTTCCGTTTTAGCGGTGGGATTAGATGGTGAAAGAAGTGGAATATTACTGAAGGGTGAAAAGAATTTTGTCAAGCAGAGATGGCAGAACCAGCATTCCAGCAGAGGACTTTGAAAGCCAATAAAGTATTAAAAAGCTTTGCATTTCTCAGATCTGCCAGTCCATTTTGTAAACTGGAAATTACTGCCCAGGGAAGTTAAGTTGCCCAACATCACAGAGCAAGTTAGTGGAAGTAGAATCCCACCTTTGCCTTCCACTCTGAAGGTATGTGCAGGTTCTGGTTCCTCTAATCCTGTTGGATAGAGAAGTTTTCTTAGGCCAATCCTTAACTTCTGGCTACTTTACAGGCTTGTAAGGATCAAGTGAAAAATCAGTAGGTGGAAATGATAAACTGTTAGGGACATCCTACAGCAGTAGTAGTCCTGCCTGGTAGCCAGGATAGAGGATTAAAGAATCTACTAATAAAAAGTAATTTATTTCTTTTTTCACATTTCATGTTTTTTTAATTTTTTAATGTATAGTTGCCATAAACTACACACTTCCTTTCAAACCTGGCAAGTAAGCCCAAAACTCACATAGCATAATCTCCTTTGAACTGACATCTGAAAAAGCAGTATTCTAGAAGTATGAGTGCTGCCATGTGAGGAAAAGTTCCCTAATCTACAGGCATCAAAGTGCTGTCAGTAGCTAAGATTATTGCTTCTTACTGGGCCCCATTCACAAAGTATCTGAATACTGGGTTTTCACACAACATGGTAAGGTGTTTTACAAAAGAAACTGAATGAAAAATGGAATGTGTATTGTATGAAGTATACAAACACAGAAGAACACAATACAAATAAAAATCTCCCAGAATCCTATCACCCAGAGATGACTACACAGCATTTGTTCTGCTCAACTTGCCTCTCTGGGTTCTTTTGCAGCTCATTCCTGCCTTCTTGGTGTGGTGCCTTCTAGGCCTTAAAGTTATCTTGAGTAAGGTACGATAGATATGAGTAGGCTTCCACTTTGCTAAAGCACTTTAGTCTGTTTTCAGGGTAATTTTTGCTGGTATCCCTTTTCCTCACCTTCTTCAACCCAACGCAGTGTGGGAAGTTAAAAAGAGAAAACATTTGAAGACTTTGTTGTAGACTTAAAAAGATAGCTCAAAAGAGTCTGATTTTCCGTAAGCACACTGTGAGCAACTATTTGCTTCTCAGATCCCAACTAGTCTCATAAAACATCTGGATTGTGATAATTTGTTAAATCAGATATAAAAGTCTTTCTAAAAAAAACACATTTAAGTCAAGACTGACCTTGTGGTTTGAGGGAGGTCTACTTTGGGTACTGTTTGGGAATCCCTGGTTTCCATATTTTTAAACTCTAGTTTTGCTGAGTGGTGTGAATAAAATGAAGGGATGAGTATATGTCTTCAGCATCCAGAGACAGTAATTGGGAGAGATACATCAGTGTATAATTCTTGCATATTTATAACTCTTTTCCAGGCTACAATCATAATGTTTCCCTGTGGACCTATATGAATGTTTTTCAAAGGATAACAGGGCAGTTGTGAGGATGTCCCTCTCATCTTTGGTGTGTCTTGCTGAATAATATAGTTAAAAGATAATTAATATTCTAGGCAAACTTGATACTGAAAAAAAAAAATGTGCAATAAATGGCATGTAAGCCCTGCCAGACAACCAGATTTATAGTGCTTGGAGTGTTATCTGTCCTTTTGCCAAATCTCCGTATTTCAGGAATGAGGATGGATTATAGCTTCTTCCCTGGAATGATTACAAGACTGTATTTAGGGTAAACCAAGACCCAGTAGGTCAGCAGTGGGGAACTCCTTCCTCCTGACTCTTCTGTTTACTACTCTTAAGTTTGCCAAACTATGTTCCTCAGACTGACTGCTTTCCAGAATTAATCATTTATACGGTTAGAGCATTCTTAAGGTAGGAGGGGATAACTTTGAAATGAGGCTGTATCAATTTCCAGAACTCTTGCAGATCCTTCTTTATTGAGTGAGAATGATACTCTACCTCTCTCCCTTATTACAGACCATAGTTTGGTTTCAATGTAGCTCAGTTTCCTTAATGTACTTGGGACATAAAGGAATTTAAGTTAATTACAATCAATTTGGGAATTTTTTTGAGTTTCATGATATGTCTTAAAGATTAGATCACCCTGAGTTGATGAATTTTGGTGATAGGAATCAAGACATACCATGCTTTTGTCACCTCTAAAGCATTACATATAAATTGTATAATAATTGCTAACATTTATTGAGTATTTTTGTACCAGGTACTGTGCCAAGTGTTTTATGTATATTTACCTTTTTTTGCTGTGCTTAGTCTCTCAGTCATGTCGGACTCTTTGCCACCCCATGGACTGCAGCCTGAAGTGGCCTCTGTCCAAGGGATTCTCCAGGCAAAAATACTGAAGTGTGTTGCCATGCCCTCCTCCAGGGGATCTTCCCATCCCAGGGATTTAACTCAGGTCTCCCACATTGCAGGTGGATTCTTTACCGTCTGAGCCCCCAGGGAAGCCTATTTACCTTTTTAGTCCTATTCACCTTTTTAGGTTTGGTTTTGGTTCTGCTGCTGATCTCCATTTTACAATTGAGGTGTGGAGAGGGCAAGAACTTATCTGGGGTAACAAAAGTAAAAACCAGAATTAGGATTTGAATTCAGTCAGTTAGGTTCTGGACTTGTGCTTTTAAACATTTTATCTTTTAATGTTCTAGAAGAAAAAAGCAGAGTAAAAAATTGTATAGAAGGTTCTTTTACTCAGATAGAGATTTGTTATATGAAGGGTTGATGATGGATTTCTTTAAAGGTTTGTCTGAATTTCAGGATAAAAAAACATTTTTAAGTTTTTTTAAAATCAGGTCAAGTCTCCTGGTGTAGCAACCCAGGTTACCAAACTTAAATAAAACATGTATGACTTGTCTGGGCTTTGGTTTTCTCATTCATAAAGCAAGGGACGAAGCTTGGATTATTATAACGCTAAACTTCCTTTCCTAAATTCTATTATGTTGTGATAATTTATAAATTAAAAAACAGTACATGTGGTTTTTTTAAGAGTATACCTTTTAAGACTGCAGCACGTTTGTTATGTGAGCATCATTAAAAATAGTCACATGGTCCTGATTTCTTTTCTTATCTTTTAAACAGATGATTTTTGATCCTACTATGAGCAAGAAGAAAAAGAAGAAGAAGAAGCCTTTTATGTTAGATGAGGAAGGGGATGCCCAGACAGAAGAAACCCAGCCCTCAGAAACAAAAGAAGTGGAGCCAGAGCCAACTGAGGACAAAGATGTAGAAGCTGATGAAGAAGACAGTAGGAAAAAAGGTAAGTGGTAAATATGAGAGAGTCAATATTGTTCTGGAAGACCTCGTTCTCTTCCATTGGCGTTTTGAATTTTGTGCACACAATGACCTGAGAGGCTGTTATAGTGAAGATGAGGCCATGAACAGTCTGGGCACATGGGACCTTGCCAGATTTCTTGTAGACTTGTTTCAGGGAAGATTCCACCAAATCCACAGGACAAAGATGATAAAACTTTGTCACTCCAGGGCTGGTTTTCCAGTCTAGCCTGTCCAGAAGTCTCTTCCAGTTTTTTTTTCCCCCCCCGTCTCTTTTCCAGTTTTAACGGTGGTTGTATTTGAGTGTAGGCAGAAAAAAATAGGACCAAGATAGATAGTTTTATGTCTTAACAAGTTGGAAAATATATAGAAGAAATTAAAATTACAGCCAGCATTTAGTTACCCACTCTCGAGCTCTAACATAAAACACCATTTAAATGATTTAGTAAACATGTTTGTGTCTGTTGAATAGAAGACACTGTACTAGGGGTAGAGAAAATTGACATTCATTGAGCATCTGCCATGTGCTAAGCATCTTGTAAATGTTTAAAACAAAGTTGGAAAGTAAATCATTCTTTTAATAAGAATTAATTATGAATTCATAAATAGCTCCTTGAAAAACTTTGTAATAGAAACATGTTAAAATATTCCTTGTGTATAGTAGGGCAGAACAAATGGAAAACATATTGAACCAAACCTATTTTTACTCATTAATGGTGGATAAAATTTCATCTTGTTCATATTGTAGTCTCATTTTCATGAACTTGAAATACTTTATAAGGCCTTTTGTTGGTTGATTGATTGAATAACTTGTTGGACTAGGCACAATAATTTGGGTGAGAAAGGCATAATCCCTTGGTATTTCATGGGGAGATAGACAAGCAGCAAGTAAACACCTCTGTTGGAGTGACAGAATGTACTATTATCAAAGCACCTACAGGATACCTAACCGGGTTAGGGAATAGGAAAGACAGGCTTAGAGAAGACTTCTTGGTGGAGGTAACTCCTAACAAAGATCCTGTGAGATGAAGGTAAGAGCTATGGGAGAAGGGCCCATAGGAAGGCTTGAAGGTGAGAGACCACACATACTGCACTAAGAAGTGGAGGTAGTTCAGTTGAGCTGGAACTAGGAATTAAGGTTGAATATGAGAGACTAGGCAGAAGTAGATAAAGCTGGAGAGCCCTGGAAAATTATGTTAGAACCCTGACTTTGTTTTGGGAACAATGAGGCACCATATGGTCAGCTACTATATAAATAGCCCCTACATGGTCCCCTATTCGATCCCTGGATCTGGAAGATCCCCTGGAGTAGGAAATGGCACCCTACTGTAGTATTCTTGCCTGGAAAAGTCCATGGGCAGAGGAGCCTGGTGGGCTGCAGTCCATGGGGTCACAGAGTTGGACAAGACTAAGTGACTGAGCACAGCATATGGTCCTCTAGCCAGGTAGTTTCCTACAAAGCTTTGAGTTGACCTGCCATTGTGTTCTTAGAACCATAACCTTTGTAGTTGTGGAGGAATGACTGTTCTAATTAATATCAGTCTAATTCTGGGGACTTGATTAATAACTGAAACATTGGTTTAATTCAATGTTTTGCGTTTTGCTATTTGTTAATAATTGATAATCTTAATTATCTTTTAGATGCTTCTGATGATCTAGATGATTTGAATTTCTTTAATCAGAAGAAAAAGAAGAAAAAATCAAAAAAGATATTTGATATTGATGAAGCTGAAGAAGGTATAAAGGTAGTATTGCTTTCTTATTGAAGGTGAAATTTGACCTCTTGAAAGGTTGCTAATGGCTGATGTTTCTCCCTCTTTGTCTCATCTCTTACTAGTTTTGCTTTTTTTAATTAAGGATTTAGTCACTACTGTTAAGGTCATTTTCTTGGCATTGTGTCTGACTAGATATTTTAAAAGAATTATGGTTCAAAGGAATGTAAATTTAGCTTTTACACATTGTATTGAGTGCCATTAAGATGATTACAAAATGCCACTTGTCATTAATCATACTGAGATTGGCTGAGGAGAGAGATTTCTGTGAGAAATCCTGTAGAGCAAATATCTCTATGATTTCTTCTGTTAAAATGTTGGTAGCATGTTGAGGATACACAGATTTATGTATATACCTCTGAGCAGCAAAGAATGAACCCCGGCCTGTGGTGGTTGGTGGCTGATGACTTTATGGCCTGTTCTCCTACAGGAGAACCAGAGCAATCAGGCTGGTTTTATGGGATTCTCTGATCTTGAGGGGACTTGAGGCCCTGTAATTGTCTTATTACTGGATCGATTTCTAATATAAATATCTCAGAGTTAACTTTGAATAAGGAGTAGAAAGATGGGTGGATAAGTAGGTGAATAGGAGGATGGGTGGAGGAAGGAGCTGAAAGTCTGTTCTTTAATGATTTGTTAATTCAGCAGATTTGTATTAGTGAAGACTGTGAGTCAGGCATTGTGTGCTAATTGTTAGGGTACTAAAACGAGTAAGATACTTTCCGTTTTCAGAGGTTCAGGGATAATTTGGAGTTCTTTAGAACAAGATGATTTTACCTGGATTTATCCTATTCTCTCCTTGTTTGGAGATTCTCTTCTTTTCCTACTACTGTAGGGAAATTGATAAAGAGAAATGTTCAGATTATACTGAATAAATGAAGTATAAATATCCCGGGTAACCAGGTGACACATTAGAGATGTGCCACAGAAAGTCTTGGTTAACAAATTTCTCTAGTAACTTTTGTCCTGAAGAGTCACTTATAAGCTCTAATTTTAGTGCTTGGATACTTTTTTCTCTGCCCTTAAATCATAACAAGAAGTTTCAAGTATCCTTATCAGGCAAGACATGGACATTAACTTGAGGCTGAAGTGTTTTTAAGATTTGCATTTTCAGACCACCACAGGGCTTTTGAAAAATACTTTGTGCTATTCTCTACCTTTCACTGGGTCTTAGCCTCGAGGTTAGAAATAGAGCTTACTGGGATAAAATTATTAATATAGGACTAGAAGCTGACTGGTGTGTGCTAACTTATATTTAGCCTGTCTGAGTTTCTCATTTACTGATTGTCGTCTTAGAGACTAGGTTAACATCTGGTTTCTTGTCTGGTGTATCCAGCTTGATACACATGGGCTGATTGGTCTTTGATGGTCAGATGTGGCACTGAGACAACACAGCTAGATTTGGCATCTTAAGGCTGCACTTTATTTATTCCTGGCTATTTGAGCTTTTTTGCTCATTAGATTTCTAAAATTGCTATAGCAAGGTCTACAGAGTAGCACAAAAGTAGATGTTGATAAGTAATGTTGACAGCACACTTCAGCTTGGATACACTGATGTAAGTAGGTGAGATTAGAAGGCTGGAACTAAAACTGGCCCTTTCTGCTCTTCTAGGGTTTTTGTGTCTCATTTCAAGGTTGTGCCTGGTTTACATCCATGACTATAGCAGCTAATCTTGGGATCAAGCTTTACCTTCTCTCTGTTCATTCATCATGTGACCCTAATTCTCCATGGGTTCTGCCTTTTCCCTCTTGCATGATTTCATCTGTTGAAGTGTTGCCCAAAGACCTCCTTACCAGCCTAGTGCCATGTTGGCAGTGGTATAAGAAAAAAAAATACCTGGTTTTTTCACTGGTCCTTGCATACAGTTCCTAAGACTCTTAGAATCTCTGTATCTAAGTTTGATCACCAAGAGCCAATGATTTCATCAATGATGCCTACAGAATGAAGCCTTCATAAAAATCTCATGGGTGGGCTCAGTAGAAAAAAACCCTTGCGGGGGGGGCGGTTTTGGAGAGCTTCAGTGCTGGTGACCACATTGGGATGTTAAGAGTAGTATACCTGGAGAGAGCATGGAAGCACTACACTTCTGCTTCCCTGTTCTTGCTCTATGCATGTTCTCCATTTGGCTGTTTCCAGGTGTATCCTTTATATAATATTGTGTATATGTATATCAAGTATAATAAGGTAAGTGTTTTCCTGAGTTCTTTGAGCCCTTCTAGAAATGATTGAATTAGGGGTGTCTGGGAACCCCTGAACTTTTAAGTAGGACATACGTGTGGGAAACCTGGGGACTCTGTACTTGAAATTGGCCTCTGAAATGAAAACAGTTTTATGGAACTGAGCCCTTAAATCCATGGAGTTTGTCACTAACTGGATAGTGTCAGAACTACATTGATTTGTATGTTATCTAGTTAGTGTCAGAGTTGGAAAATTGGTGTGGAAAAACATCACACATTTGGTGTCAGGAGGAAAAAGTGCTCCTACTAACTGCATCAGAATACTCAGAAACTTATTTAAAATATTCCTAAACCCCATGCCTGCTGAAGACTGTCAGTGAGATATAAGAATCCTTGTTATAATTTTCCAGTTTAAATGACACTCTGAACCAGCTTGGTTCACCTGTGAGAGAGATTTCTGATCTATAACTTCAGTTTTGAATGTGTAATACTTTTTTCCTCCAAAGCCATGTTGGCCCATATCATTTAAAAATAAAAATAATAATTCTAGTAGCAAAATGTTGACTCTTATCTCACTTTCTTAGGACCTTAAGATTGAAAGTGATGTTCAGGAAGCAGCTGAACCAGAGGAAGATCTTGACATTATGCTTGGCAATAAAAAGAAGAAAAAGAAGGTTGTCAAGTTCCCTGATGAAGATGAAATACTAGAGAAAGATGAAGGTAATATTGGTGGGCTTAACACCTCATTTCTAGGCTCACAGAAACCTTTGGCCCAGTCTCTTTCATGAATGGGTTCCTTATTTATTTTTTCTTGGCCCCTTATTTCTGCTACCTAGTAATGGAAGCTAAAAGGAAACAGAATCTAACTTGATAATCAAAGTTTAAAAGATTTCATGGGGGAAGAACTTGACAGTTGTGATTACATTATAACATACTGATTTAGATTATCAGGACAATTATTGTAACTGGATTTAAATTTTTTTTTTTTACTATTTTGTTAAAAGTGCTGTTTATTAGCTTCAAAGTACTATAACTACTTTAGAGAATTTACTATAGGTAGCAGATGGGTTTTTATGGATGTGTTTGTTTCTTAAGTGCTTCAAAACAGACATTTTGTTCTCTAATTATCCTAGTGCATTATTTTGTTTGTTAAATCAAGAAACAGTTCCGTGTGTCTGTATTACCACAAATTCCTAATTAGAAAGGTCTCTATTAAGGATGATTTATGAAAGTTGTAACATCTCCCTAAGGAATATGGGGTTATTTAAGAGCCTTGATGCCTTTATGATTAAGACTGTTATGAATGCAGTTGTGGGAGGGAAGACAAATGTCCTAAAGCTTTCATTTCTCTAGATCTGCTTCTCCCTTCCCCTTTTTGTTCTTGTATCAGGCCCTTCCCCTCATTCTTATAGTCTTTGTTATCTGTAGCTTTAGAAGATGAAGACAGCAAAAAAGATGATGGTATTTCATTCAGTAACCAGACAGGCCCTGCTTGGGCAGGCTCAGAAAGAGACTACACATATGAAGAGGTAAGACAAATTCTGTTGTGAAAGGGGGCTAAACTGTTCACTAGAACTCAAAAGCAGGATAAACGTCCCCTGAATTGAAAGGGCCATTGAAGTGCAGGTTGATAATGAAACAGACCCAGAGAGGTCACACAGCCAATGCACAGCACTTTCTGATGCCCACGTATGGGGCAGGCAGTCATTATAGTATCATCAGAATCCATGAACTTCTAAGGTCATTGGAGCCCCCCCTGGAGGGGGACATTAGAGAAGGAAGTGTTAATATGGGGCCAAGCTAGTCTGGAGTTTGTTTGTTCTGGGTAGACTGAATTTTACTTTTCCAGGTACCACATATTTTCCCACGGTAACAGTAGAATTAGTAGGAGCTTGTTGATTCCTTTAACTTTGAATATGGAACTGTTCCGCTTTCATAATGGACCAGTTGCTGTTCAGGGTTGAGAATTATTTTCAAGGAGCTCCCAGAACATGTGATGAGTGTGTACATTTGATAAGTAAAGTTTGTTCTTAAAGGAAATGCACAAGTTACTCAAGTGGGAACTGTATACTCCTATTAATAAGACTGTACATGAATACCACTTTATCTCTATAGCTACTGAATCGAGTGTTCAACATCATGAGGGAAAAGAATCCAGATATGGTAGCTGGAGAGAAAAGGAAATTTGTCATGAAACCACCACAGGTCGTCCGAGTAGGAACCAAGAAAACTTCTTTTGTCAACTTTACAGATATCTGTAAACTGTAAGTTGGTTAATGCAGAGTCTCCATCCCAAATGCTAGGTTCTCAGTGGAGTATATGTTAAATATCCTTAATGTGGACGTAGAAAGAGACAGTGCACAGGTGTCAGGGTTGGGTTGAGGGAGGTCACAGTTCAAGTCGTCAGTTCTTTTGATTCATACGTCTTAAGGCTTGATTTATTAGGCATCTAAAAGTAAGGGAATGCAACTCATGCTGACTTATGAGAGGATTCTAACCAGATGGAGTGAAGAGTCAGGAGACTGAATATAGTCCTTAGAAAGAAGCCTGGGAAGCCCAGGCAGATGGAAAAGCTCATCAGGCTGGAGTGGGCCTGCCAAGCAAGTAACAAGCAGTGAGCTTTGGGAAGGCAGCTACATTTAATGTTCTGCTTCCTTGGTTATTGCCAAGACACAGTTGATGAGATTTCTACTTCATTAATTACCATCATATTCCATGCCTGTCTTACCCCCATGTCACTGTCACATGGGCCTGGCCCTTCTCAGACTTCCTCAGCTACACCTTTTTTGGCAGGTTCCTTAGGGCAACTGACGTTACCTCCTGTTTGTTCTTTAATTTCATAAGTAATATAGGCTTGTCAGTAAAAGGGAAAGAAAGAAAAGAAAGTGAAGTCGCTCAGTCATGTCTGACTCTTTGCAACCCCATGGACTGTAGCCCACCAGGTTCCTCCGTCCTTGGGATTTTCCAGGCAAGAGTACTGGAGTGGGTTGCCATTTCCTTCTCTAGGTGATCTTCTTGACCCAGGGATTGAACCCGGGTCTCCCACATTGTAGGCAGATGCTTTACCATATGAGCCATCAGGGAAGTGAAAATAAAGAAAATGTAATCACTAAAAATTCCCTGACCAGAGTAACCACTTTTTTTCATTGCTTGTAGGCATGACTTAAAAAGTTTGACTTTTTTTTTGCTGGTGGCGATAATAGTATTTCTATCTATAGAAATTGATAGAAAATGAGAAAATACAGACCTGCTAAAGAAAATGAGAAATCATCTGTTTTAAGTTCATCGTTAAGAGATAGGTAATCATAGTTTAGTATTTTTATGTTTAGCTACGTGGTTTTTGTTTTTTTTTTTTTTTTAGTATTTATTTGGCTGCACCGGCTCTTAGTTGCAGCACTTGGGATCTTTAGTTGCAGTGTGTGAACTCTTAGGTGTGGCATGTGGAATCTAGTTCCCTGACCAGGGATAGGATGTGGGCCCCCTGCATTGTGAGTGCAGAGTCTTAGCCCCTGGATCACCAGGGAAGCCCCCTCATTAGCTACTATTAAGCATCTAAATATTTTTTAATAAATTGGTATTATACTGGTTTTTAACATATTTTCCTCAATATATAGTGAAATTTTTACCCATATCATTAAATCTTTACAAATGTTTTTAAGAGTTATACAACATATTCTGACAGTTCCTTGGTTGAACATGGTTGCTCCCAATTTTTCATTATCAGGCAGAGCTTCATAGAACAATCCTGATACATGTGTATCTTGGCAGAACTCAGAATAGAGCCTTAGGGTGAAAATTCCCAAGAGGGAATTGCCTAGTCAAAAGAAATGGACATTGTTTATAGCAAACATTGGCAAGTTGCTTTCCAGCAAGTTTATACCAGTTTATACTCCCACTAGCAATATAAGTACCTACCAGTTTTATTATATTTCACCAATCCTTACTCATTACATTTTTGGGGGAAAAAAGCCTTTTAAAATTGTAATAGTAGTACCTAGTTATTGGAACAAACTCAAACCGTGCCAAGTGAATAGAATTAAAAAGTGTACTGAGTGGCATTACTTGTATTTGCTTTTTTAATTTTATGTGCTTTTTCATTTTATGCTTTTTTGTTCTTATTTAGAGACCTGTATTTTAAAAGCAGGATAGAATGGATGTACCGTAATTTAACTACTTCCCAGTTGGTGAATATTTTAGCTGTTTTAAATTTCTGTTGTTGTGCTGCCATGAAATACTTCCCTTTTTAAAAATGAATTCCAAACAGGAAATATATAGGAATTCACATAACAAACATCCAAGTATTCAGTGCCTTGATTTGGTGTGTTTTGACCTCTTGATACTTTAACTTCACATCTTTTTACTTCTTTAAAAGGGGGGCTTTACAGTTACAATTTAAGGCCATCTTTATATATCTTTCTTTTTTTTTTTCTGTGGGGAAGGAAGAAGGAAGGGGTCTTTTTTTTTTTATCTTTCTGATCTCTTTTACTTTCCTTCCTAGAAAAAGATCTTATCCTTAAAAGTTGGTATTTACCTTTCCTGTCCACATCTATAGACATTTACCAGTGTGTATATACTTGTAAATAAAATGTAATATTGTTTTATGGGCTTTAAAATGTAAACAAATGGTATCATGAACTGTGCTAAAATTCACCTAACAGCTGAGTGATTACAAAACAGTAAAGAGAGTGAGGTATTTAGAAGTTTGGTTACATTTCCATGAAAGATAAGGTTTATATTATTCCACTTTCTTTTTAGATTACATCGTCAGCCTAAACATCTCCTTGCATTTTTATTGGCTGAATTGGGTACAAGGTAAGAAACTATATTCACATTTGTTACTTACAGTATTAATGGACATTTTATAAGAACTTCTTTTAACTTGAAAAGATATGTAATACACTTAGGAAAAAAAACATCCACCTGATTGTCAGAAGAACTTTTAGGGCAATGAAGGAGGGAAACTTGTTCATTTCTCTGGGGGAGGTTGGTTTCTTGGGAATAGGGAAACGGTTCACAGTGGCTCATATGTGAACAGGTCTGTTAGGTATACCAAAGTGAGCTGAATGTCCCTTTAAAAATAAGTAATGTAGAATTAAGGACATAATGAATATGACTAACATGTTGAGCGTCCATTGTGTGCCAGACTCTTTTGGATACCATCTCAATCTTTACAACAGTTCTGTGGACTGTTAGAAAGTAGTGTTACTCCATCTTAACACATTTGGAAACAGGTTTGGTGAAGTGAGGTTGTATAGGTGGTCACATAGAGAAAAAAGAAAAAGTGTTAGTCATTCAGTTGTGTCCAACTCTTCGCAACCCACGAACTGTGGCCTGCCAGGCTCCTCTGTCCATGGAATTCTCCAGGCAAGAATACTGGAGTGGATTGCCATTTCCTTCTCCAGGGAATCTCCCTGACCCAGGGATCAAACCTGAGTCTTCTGTATTGCAGGCAAGATTCTTTACCATCTGAGCCACTAGGTCACACAGCTAGTTAATTGCAGTCAAGATGTAAACTCAGGTCTACATTTCTTGGGAGCTTTTAACTCTTTTAAAAGCCTTAATCTTGTGCCTTGTTGGTAGTACAGAGGTAATTAAGGTGTTCTCGTCTCTTCCTATCTAGAAACTCATTTTGTTGGAACTGGCTGTATTTGCTGTGAGGTGAAGGAGTAATTTGCTTGACCAATGGTAGATATGTGGGCTGTGTTGTGGGAGAATTGTATTTTAAATGTATATTTGTTACAAACATAAATTACATAAACTGATGGAGCAAAAGGTAGCAGTGTTTTTCCTACTTTTCAGAATAATTACAGTTTTTGTGGAGGTGAGGTAAATTATAACAAGTTGTAACCAGTGAATTTATAGTCTGTGAGCTAAATATTATAGGGCTATCAAGAAAATCAAATTTCTTTTGACAGTGAATGGAAAAGATTTTCTGTGTCAAGCATTGAAATCAGTGTTGCCTGGAAATTAAGGGTTACTGTTCATGGAGGATGATAATAAACTTACAGTTAGAGGAGAATCATAGGAGAGGTTCTTGTGAAAGTCAGTTTAATAGTAAGATAAGGAATAGATTTAATGCTGCTTGGTTGGATTTTTGTTTACTTTCTGATTTATAATTTCTTTTTTTCTTCTCACATTTTTGTATGGCTGAAATTCCAAAGCTTAATTTTGATGAAACCGAATTTATCAGTGTATTTATTTGGTCACTTGTGCTTTTCAGTGTCATATTTAAGAAACTATTGACTAACACATGGTCATGAAGATTTACGTCTGTGTTTTCTTCTAAGATGACTACAATTTTAGCTCTGATGTTTAGGTCGACAATTTATTTTGCAGCTATTTTTTGGTATGTTAAAATTGTCAAAGTTGTTTCTTTTGCATATGAATAGATAACCTAGTTGATCTTGCGCCATTTGTTGAAAAAACTATTCTCTGCTCCAATGAATTATCTTGACACTACTTCAGAAATCAATTGACAATAAAATAAGAGTTTATTTTTGGACTCAATTTTTTTCATTGATGTACATGAGTACTGTGGCTTTGCAGTGTATTTCGATCTCAGAAAACATGAGTCCTCCAACTTTCTCCTTTTTCACCATTATTTTGGCTATACTCAGTCCTGTGCATTTCCATATAAGTTTATTTATTTATTTTTACATCAACTTTTTAAAAAAATGATGTCTAGCCCAGAGCCTTGCTTTCTCAAAAGTATTACTTGTCAGCAACTACTTTTAAAAAATCACAGGCCTTTTAAAAAAGTTTCTCTTTAAGCATCTTTGACAATATGAGGCCTGTGACTTCAACTGTACTTTTGGGGGAGGGGTTGAAACTGCTTTATAGATACAATTCACACATTTAAAAATGTATAATCCAGTAGTTCTAATTTGTTCACATAGTTAACCATCACAATTTTAGAACACTTTCATTAACTATATGCCACTGAATCAAAAGATTTGGTCTTAGAATTTTTAAAGATATCTGTAGCTCTTTTCATAGTTGCACCTCACTGCCTTGCATGTGGTATACAGTCAATAAAAATGTGATTGTCCTTTGTTGTGTGAATGGGTCATCACACAGTTAAGGAATCAGTTTTTTTTTCCCTTCAGTGGCTGAGTCCAGCTCTTTGTGACCTCATGGACTGCAGCATGCCGGGCTTCCCTGTCCATCACTATCTCCCAGAACTCAGTGTCCATTGAGTCAATGGACATATTATCCAACCAGTCTTATCCTCTGTCACTCTCTTCTCCTCCTGCCCTCACTCCTTCCCAGCATCAGGGTCTTTTCCATTGCGTCAGCTCTGCACATCAGGTAGCCAAAGTATTGGAGCTTTAGCATTAGTCCTTCCAATGAATATTCGGGGTTGATTTCCTTTCTGATTGACTGGTTTGATCTCCTTGCATTCCAAGGGACTCTCAGGAGTCTTCTCCAGCACCACAATTTGAAAGCATCAATTTTTTCAGCACTCAGCCTTTTTTATAGTATAACGGTCACATCCGTAACAAGACTACTGGAAAAACCATAGCTTTTAACTAGACAGACCTTTGTCAGCAAACTGATGTCTCTGCTTTTTAATACACTGTCTAGGGTTGGTCATAGCTTTCCTTCCAAGGAGCAAGTGTCTTTTAATTTCATGGCTGCAGTCACTGCAGTAATTTTGGAGCCCAGAAAGATAAAAATCTGTCAGTTTCCACTTTTTCCCCATCTGTTTGCATGAAGTGATGGGGCCAGAGGCCATTCATCTTAGTTTTTTTCATGTTGAGTTCCAAGCCAGCTTTCTCGCTCTCCTTTTTCGCCCTCATCAAGAGGCTGTTTAGTTCCTCTTCACTTTCTGCCGTAAGGGTGGTGTCATCTGCATATCAGGCTATTGATATTTCTCCTGGCAATCTTGATTCCAGCTTGTGATTCATCCAGCCCGGCATTTCACATGATGCACTCTACATGTAAGTTAAATAAGCAGAGTGACAATATCTAGCCTTGACAATACTCCTTTCCTGATTTTGAACCAGTCTGGTTTTACACTTAATATCAATTACAAATCATTTGTTGCTGAAGATGTAATTAAAAATTGAATTTAATGTTAGGAAATAAGACTAAATCATTAGGCACCAACTACTTAACTTTTGAGAAACCAGGTAGTATTGCCCCTATGACTTACCTGTGTCGTTGAATATATTTTAGTATTTAAAATATTTGAATATTTAATACTTATATATTATAAAAATAAATACAAATATTTAAGATTTAAAATGTTTGGTATTTGATTCCTTATAGGGAAAAACAATAATAGAGATATTTGTTTTCTTTCATAGTGGTTCTATAGATGGTAATAATCAACTTGTAATTAAAGGAAGATTCCAACAGAAACAGATAGAAAATGTTTTGAGAAGATATATCAGTAAGTGTATAATTTTTAACACATCACTCTGAAATGTTCCCATTGGGCTGAAATATTCTGGGTGACAGCCATTGGTTTTTAATGAAGCTAGACAGGCTGGCCTTAGAAGATGAGGGAAAATGATAGTGGTGGGGAACTGGGGTGGGAGGTGGCTCTTGGTAGCCAGTTGGGGGTCAGGGGATGGGATTTGGATTTCCTAAGAAGACCCAGCTGATCAAGGCTGCTGGTTGGTTCTAGGCTGAAGGCCAAGTCAAAGAAATCTATCTGCATTCAGACCTGATCTGACCTAGTTTTCTTACCTTCCTAATCACTTAAAATTGGCAGATCTGTTCCCACCTAAGAAAGCTATTAAGTTCTCTTTTGAGTGCGTCTCCTATAGACAAAGCCAGGAGTAGGCATCTGGCAGGTGTCACTGCTTCTTTGGACATTTGGAGCCTTTTTTCAACCCATGGTTAAGTTTGTGAAGTATCACATCAGATAGCTTGTGTTTTCTTAACTCTAGAATAGCTGGTTGCAGCTAAGATAAGCTTTCAGTTTGGGTTCCAGTGTGGGATTGCAGAGTTCAGTAGAAGCATTTTAGAGGAAAGAAAACCTTTGGCTCAGGTAAAAAAACCTGTGGCTATCAGGTAATTCTGTGTGTTGTTTCTCCTCAGAGGAATACGTCACCTGTCACACGTGCCGATCACCAGACACAATCCTGCAAAAGGACACCCGACTCTATTTCTTACAGTGCGAAACTTGTCATTCTCGATGCTCTGTTGCCAGCATCAAAACTGGCTTCCAGGCTGTCACGGGCAAGCGAGCACAGCTCCGTGCCAAAGCTAACTAATTTGCTAATCACCACTGATTTTGCAAAGTGTGTTTTGGAGATTTGGCTGGACAGGTTTACCATCAGAGTGGATATACCACTATTAAAAACAAGATAGAAAAGCTGCCAGGTTCTTTGGCGTGTGGCTGGTTGGTCTGAAATTCTTGCAAGATGCCATTGCTGAAGCTGTTGACATACTCATTGCCTACTTTAACAACTGTCAGAGAAACATGATGGGGTAAGGCGGTGCTTTTTTAAAATCGTTCATAGACTTCTGTAAAATGCAAGATAAATTAAAGTTATTATAACAGTGATTCTTTCAATTTGGTTTGTCCTTCAGTTTTCTTTTCTATTAAAAAATTATGCTTAATGAATTCAGCACAACAGTTTGTGCCTGGGCAGCTCTGGTGAGGTCTCTTTATGCTTGTCCTGAGAACCTTAAGCTGGGTAGTCATTTTCCTTCTCAGTTTTCTTGGGATGCCTGAAGTAGACACAGCTTCACATGAGGATGGTTGGAACATGAGATCTGGGAGGACAGCCTGTTTTTGGTGTCCAGAGAACAATTATATAGACTTGAATTCTTTTTCATTATGTGGGGATTGTTGCCACTACCTCACAGCTGAGTCCTCCATCTGTTATCATGAGGGGAATACAAGGTGCTAAGTACCTTCCTTAGAATTTTCCTCCCTATTGGCCACTAAGAGAAGCTTAGAGAGAGATACAGCCTTTGGGTATGTCTTATAACTTGCTGGCACACCAATAACAACCCTAGTTGGGCAACTGTTGGAGAGAAAGTGGTGTGGCTTATGCAGTAGAAGGAACTCTTGAGAGTCCAAACCATGATGCTAGAGGAGGACACTTTTCTTTTTCCTCAACTTGAGTTCTGGATTTGAAAAATGGCCCCACCACAAATGTTTTTTTCTTTTTCTGTATTAAAGTAGATTTTGAATGTGATCATGAGAAACCAAGAGGTGATTCTGATTGTGTTCCACTTCTGGGGCCTCCTCCTGGTTCTGCCTTCTGTGGTTTTGGCCGAAAAGGTATTTCTCCACTGAGCACAAGAGAAAAGATCCTCTTAAATGTCTGCTGTGATCTGTCTTGCACGCACTTGCTGAGGGTAAGGGCATAATGCTGCTCCTTCCTCTTTCTTGTTGCCAGACTATTCCAGGAGCAGTCACTCAGCCTTGAATGTCTTGACCATGTTGTGTTTGATCACTGTGACCCAAAGTATAGGCCAAGTGTTGTTAAGGTGCCTTGGTCAAGAAGTGGTAGAGGGGGCAGAGCACTTTCTCAACCCAGTAGGTCCTGAGGGGGACTACACGCTGGCTGAGCTGCCAACACTGCCCTGATGAACTCAACTGCTGTTTATTTCATCTTCCTTCTTTTGTATCTATATCCACACAATTCCCAATGTCAGCTGTTACTGCGTGAATAAACCAAGGATCAGTGCCTCTTGTGTAATTAGCGCTTTTGTGCCTATGTATGTGTGTTTTGTTCATTTCTTTAGTCGGGAGACATGGGATTTTACAGTTTGGTGACAGATTGGCAGTTTCAACCCCAGTTCTTAAGTCCGTTCTCCAAAACAGATTCTCCGGACTGATCAAGACTTCTTCAAGATAGTCCTGTTGAGGTACTATTTGGTCAAAATTGGATTGACTGTAGCAGACCCATTCAAAATGACGAGTTACCCTAGGTTAACATTCCCAGTAGCATCAGCATCTCTTCTGTCTACTGTACTATCTCAGACCAACCATAGCTCAGCTGGAAGGAATCTTCTATGGAGGGACAAAGCAAAGGCTATTGAGGGTTTCTGATCAAGAGCAATGTTCTAGTTATAAGGGAATCAGACCACCATTTTCAAAGTGTCTTCAGAAACTGTTAAAGGGTGTTCCTAATTATGCTGGGGGTTGTGGGAGGAGTTTTTTGAGACCAGATAAACATGTTCCATGACTAAGTAAAGCCCTAGTGAAAGTCTTTTGTATGTGGATGTGCACTTTCACAAGCATATAAATATGCAGTTGTATCTCTTGACTTCATACCTGCCCCCAGCCCCATCTACAGAAAAGCTTAAACTTTTCCTAAGATTTCCTGGCTCTTCACAGGTCCCTGCCCACTTCATGTAAACAACTGTTTTATCCTCAGGTCACCATAAGTGCTGAGAGCAGAGTTTACATGTTCATTGATGTATCCCCATACCTAGAGCAAGCAGGACTTAGCTTGTGGGTAGTAAGTCAGGTTTTTTTTAGCTTTACAGTGTGTTTTTACATGTCAGGCTTTATAGCATGTGGTAGTGTTTATCTAATTAAGATGAATTTATAATTTCAAAGTTTTAATTCCCATAGTCCTATCACCATAGAATCTTTTTATATCAAGAACATTTTCCAAGTTAGTACAGTATTTTTAAAAATACTGCCTAAGAATCTATTCATGGTGTGCCATAGTTTATTGTCAGTACCCTAAATGGTGGGTTTTGATAATGCCATGAGTACAGGTCTTGAACAGTCTGGACTGGCAGCCTTCTATCATTGATTATATCGTGTATTTAAAGTGCTTAACCCAGGCCTGCCCGCCTTGCACTGTACACTATCTTCCTTCTGTACTCCCCTCAGGCTGAATTACGCTGGTCAGAGGGGAGGAGACGCAATGGCTAATAGTACTTGTGAGCGTATCCCCTTTCCCAAAGAGAGATGCTCTGCCTTTGCCCTGCCAAGTGTGCACATCCTGAGGACTATAGGTATTACTTACCTATTTCTATGGTGACAGTGGCTTACTGACCTTGTGAAAAACTGCTCTGCTTTGAGATAGGGTGGCTACCTGTCTCCAGGAGCATCACACTCTCCCAAAGGTTTGCAACAACAGGCATAATCCTTCAAACTTTGTCCCATTAATGGTGGTGCTCTCCAGAGAAGAAAGGACCAAACACTTGCTGGGTGTCCTGTGATTGCTGTGGGTCCTGTCCCTTCAAACCTTCCCTGGTAACAGATACTCAAGAACCTTCTAATTACTGCCCCTTGCTTTAAGTGTGGCTTCTGTTTTAAACACAGTATTTGAAACCACTGGAGAACCAGCTGTTGTAAAGGATAAGTATTAACAGATATTCTTATTGAACATCACCATTTTAATGGGCACTTTTAAAAATTATATTCATTGTACAGATTTTCATGAACTTTGAAGAGAGCCAGGAACCAAATTAAAGCCAAAGTATTACATGAGATATTGGTCAAACCTAATATGCTGGGAAACAACTTGACTATCATTAACTGTTTCGGCCTCAAGAGTTATGACTGCTTCACTTTTCAGTCCTAGCTCACTATGACATATGTCTCTCTCAGGGCCCAGAATCTGGGCTTTTTTTCTTCTTCTTCTGCACTATACAGCTTGTGTTGCCCTTTTCCATAAAATTTTTCCTAGTAGCCATTACATTCCTTCTTTTTGACCTAGAAATTGCACTCCTCAGTAGGTACACTGTTATCTCCATGTTACAGACGAAATGGTGACTTAGGATAACTAACTCACCCAAGGAGCCACACAGTTGGTTAATAAGGAGTGAAGATGTGGTCCCAGGCATTTGGGCTCCAGACCCTGTGCTCTGTAAGAGCTGTAATAAAAGTAGCACATGGGAGGGGCCGGTGCTAACTCAAGCCAGGAAGGTGTCTGCAAAGGTGACTTCTAAGCTGAGCTATACAGAATACATAGCGGTTAACCAGTGGGGTGAAGCACAAGCTGGAATCAAGATTGCCGGGAGAAATATCAATAGCCTGATAGGCAGATGACAACACCCTTACAGCAGAAAGTGAAGAGGAACTGAAGAGCCTCTTGATGAAAGTGATAGGGGCATGAAAAAGCCGGTTTAAAACTCAACATTCAACAAACAGATCACAGCAACTGGTCCCATCACTTCATGGCAAATAAATGGGGAAACAATGGAAACAGACTTTATTTTCTTGGGCTCCAAAATCACTGCAGATGGTGACTACAGTCATGCAATTAAAAGACACTTGCTCCTTGGAAGAAAAGCTACAACCAACCGAGACCTATTAAAGGTCTAGATCAACCTAGCATATTAAAAAGCAGAGACATTACTTTGTCAACAAAGGTCCCTCTAGTCAAAGACAGGATTTCTCCATTAGTCATGTATGGATGTGAGAGTGGGACCAGAAAGAAAGCTGAGCGCCGAAGAGTCGATGCTTTTGAACTGTAGTGTTGAAGAAGACTCTTGAGAGTCCCTTGGACTGCGAGGAGATCCAACCAGTCAATCCTAAAGGAAATCAGTCCTGAATATTCATTGGAAGGACTGATGTTGATGCTGAAGCTCCAATGCTTTAGCCAACTGATGCAAAGAAATGACTTACTGGAAAAGACCCTGATGCTGGGAAAGATTGAAGGCAGGAGGAGAAGCGGGCAACAGAGGATGAGATGGTTGGATGGCATCGCTGAAACAACGGACATGAATTTAAGCAAACTCCAGGAGACAGTGATGGATAGGGAAGCTTGGTGTGCTGCAGTCCATGGGGTCACAAAAAGACATGACTGAGTAACTGAACTGAAAGAGCAGACTGATGCGAAGTGAAAGACTAGTTAGGTTATTGTAAAAGTCTTTAAGAGATAAAAGGGGCTTAAACTACTGAAGGAGTGGGACAAAAAGCAGGTTAGAGCTAAGACGTACCTTGGAAAAAACTAACATAATGCTGACATGAGCAATAGGGTAAACAAATACACCATTCTCCAAGATGCAGGATTCATGAAAATAAAGACATCATGTGTGTGTCTCAGTCATGTCCCAACTTTGCAACCCCATGGATTACATATAGCCCGCCAGGCTCCTCTGTCCATGGAATTTTCCAGCTAAGGATACTGGAGCGGGTTGCCATTTCCTACTCCAGGGGATCTTCCCAACCCAAGAATGGAAACGTGAGTCTCTTGTGTCTCCTGCATTGGCAGGTGGATTCTCTGTAACTGCACAACCTGGGAAGCCCAAAGATGGGGAGGGCAGGGCTCAACTGAGGGTCCTTGTGGACATCAAAGTGCAGCTATCAGGTGGGTCTCTCTATGTCCCCTGGCACTCCTAGAGAAGATGGAGTTAGAGGTAGAGATGGTGGAGGCATGAATGTAAAGTCTGAAGCCATGGGTCTGGTGAGCCAGGAACTCATACAGAAAAATGATAAAGAGGTGCCAGCGTAAGAGGAAGAGTCAACAAAGGAAATTTGAGTATGTAGAGGAGGAGAGCCGGAAGAGGCTTGTCACAGGAATTGGGAGAGGAATTTCAGTTTACACTACACCTAAAAAGTGGCTGTGGAGATTAACTTAGGGTAAAATGTGCCTTTTAGATTAATAACAAACCCTCAGAAGTGGTTTACTGTTGTTATGTGATAATTATTTATGAAGACTGTGGCCACAGGTAGAGGGATTTTCAGAACAGCTGGCTCAGAATCTTTTGCTGTTCTATTTTTGTGGTTTCATCAGATGGCCCACTGCATATACAGTGTCCTTATGGGGGCTTCCCTGGTGGCTCAGACGGTGAAGAATCTGCCTGCAATGTGGGAGACCTGGGTTCGATTCCTGGGTTGGGAGGATCCCCTGGAAGAGGGCATGGCAACCCACTCCAGTATTCTTGCCTGGAGATCCCCATGGACAGAGGAGCCTGGCAGGCTACAGTCCGTGGGGTCGCAGAGAGTCAGACATGACTGAGCAACCAGGCACAGCACGTGGGACAAGATATGACCTAGCCAGGGTTGGCTAACACCTGACACTCACAGACCCATGTTTCAGTTGCTTGCCCATAAAAAACATGACCAAACTATCTTGTTACTATTTCCTAATAGTCTTTAAAAACTGCTCCAAATCCTCAGAAAGCACTCTAGCAGCTGCTACTGAATGTTTTGAATTGACAAGTGAAATGAAGCCTGAGATAGGTGAAAAACAAATTATGGTCATAAAGAGGAATTTGGGTTCCGCCATACAATTTGTGTTGGCCAGTGGAATGTTACAAGCATCACACGAGGAGCTTGATGAGCACCTACATATCAGTGCTTGCCTGTCTTGCTGGCTAGATACTAGGGGTATGTGGCCCCTACCGTGCAACCACTTGACAAGTGGGTGGCTATCTCGGACCAATGAGTTTCCAGTAATCTGCCAGCTCACTTCAGCCACACGAGAGCCCAGATGAGATAGGCAGAACAATCACCCAGCTGGTTCACAGCCCAAATTGCCAAGCTACAGTATCAGAAGCAAATTAATGTTCACTAAAGGCACTAAATTTCAGAGTGGTTTGTTACACAACTGAAATAAGGTCCACTTAACTGTCTAGGCCAACCCCTCACACAGATGAGCAAACTGAGACCCGGCAAACAAAAAGAATTGCTAGGGTCACAAATCTTACTGGCAGCAGTACAGGCGGGAGAGTCTTAGTTCCCAATCCAGGAAACCCAACAGCAATGGGAATTTACTAGGATCACAACTGATACTTTTAAGATCTTGAAAATATCTAGAGAATGTCAGTCCTTTGGGCAGAATCAGATATCACATTTCTTCATGATCTTTTGTTTTTCAAAGGTTGGAAAGAAAAATGAAACCTACGGAGCTCTCCTGGTCCCAGACACAGGGAGGACAGGCCAGTGTGTGCAGGGTTTTGTGGATGTGAACCTCCCGACTCAAGGGCCCAACTCTGGGCTTTCTTAGTGGCTGAAGTAGTTCTGGGGCTTTTCCAGGGTGCCAGGTTAGGGAATCCCAATACCTACTCCAGGGTATTTCCTGGTCCCAGGGTGATCAGACAGGGCCTCTGGGTAGGGCATATGCTTCCAACCCTGGCAAGGGTTTTCTCTGCTCTTCTGGTGGCCTCTATGCCTGGCATATTAAGCAAGCACGTGGCCCCTGCTGTTCTACCTGTCCCCCCAGCTCTGAAAAGTGAGTGCCTCAGTCTAGCATACTGAGTAGGCCCTGTGCAATCTGGAAGTGTTATATACAGTACAATGGACACACAGTACTAAGCTGTGGGGACAGAGGAACATGGAGTCAGTCTTCGTGTAATGGTCACCAGGCACCAAAACCACTTCTTTAGACTCTGCCCAAGTCCCAGTCCAGGGCAGCACTTCCCTGCCTTGAACAGAGAGAGATGTGCAAGGGGGGGTCAGCAAGAGCTGGGCTTGACCTTCTGGGTGCAAGGACAGACCACAGGTTCAGGGACCAGAGTGCTATGCTGCAGCAAGGGCCCTTCAAGGGTAGAGGCGCTTCCAGCAACCCTTTCCTCTGGACACCCTCTTCATCTCTCCAGACTGCCCAGTTCCTCAGGGTTACTTTTCAGTCCAGGTCTCGATCTCTGACTCATGGCCTCAGCTACTAGCCTCTCTCCCCTTACTGCCCAAGATCCCTGTGAAAAAACAAGTGTCCTAAGCCAGGACCCAGAAGAGGAGAAAGTGGGGAACTGTAGAGCCATTTTAGAGCTGGGAAAGACCAGACTTACTGAGATTGAGGCCTGAACCTACCACTGCCTGACCAAGAGGATCAAAAATCGTTTGGTACTTCAACCAGTGTTCTTGTGGGCACTGATACATTTGACCCTCCCCGACAACACTACTGGTCATTTTAATCCCCGTTTTAGCCATGGACACTACCGCCCAGGAAGATCAGTATTTGGCACCCTGGACAACACTCTCTGGCAGGGAGGAGTGAAGGGGAGAACAGAAGGGCATGCAGCAGACCTGCTTTCTGGTTGGACAGGAGGCCCTCAGTTCCTTCACAAAAAAACACAACCATCCCATCTCAGAGCAAGTTGGGATCCAATCTCTTTATTGTCAAGGTCCCCTCCCTGTGGGCCCCACCCCCCTCCAAACCTATAGAAAAACCCCAAGCCTGGGAATGTCCTGGGGAAGGGAGGCAGAGTATAGGGAGACTGTGCTCTGCCCTCTGGCCTGGGCAGTGCCAACAGGGAGGGTACGTGAGGAAGGGATGCTGATAACTCCACCTGCAGAGAATGCGCCACTGGCTGATACACGTGAGGGAGGTGGTGCCTGCAGCCAGCTCTCCTCTGGGACCCGCTGGGGGTGCTATCCAGGGGTGGGTGCCCAGCTTGAGGCCTGGTACAGTGTACGCCTTTCTCCTGCTGGTGGCCATCGCTCCTGTCAGACTGAGAGAGACAAGAGAGAACTAAGGCTGAGAGGAAGAGCCCCTCTGTGCTCTAGGTAACATGGGCTGGGAAGACAAGAGTGCAATGGCGCTTGCTTTTGCAGACACAGGTATGCCTGTGCCCTCACTCTGGCTTCCTAACTTTCTGGCCATGAAACCTTGGGTGAATCTCCTCCTTCCCTAAGCCTCCATGTCCTCACCTGAGTCCCCAGCACCTCTCCTTCAAACTGGCTGAACAAGGTACAACTTAGCCTCCCAGGTAAAACAAATCACAAAGACTGCCTAAACTTAAAGGTATGGTGGAACATACACACACTCGTAGCACGAGTGTGTCATGCATAAAGATATCTCTGTTGTTTGAGACCTTCCTCCACCCAAGTCTGTCATACCCTGGAAAGGGTCCCCAAAGGAATGGGGCAGAGTCTGGGCAGAGCTGGTGTGGCCTGGCTTCCCTCTAGGGTGGGGCAAAGCAGGGTGGTAAATACCAACCAGAGAGTGAGCCTTGAGGCCACACAGCAATGGGTTAGAATCTAGGCTCCACCAATGACCACCTTGGGATCCTGTGGGATATGTGCTTTATCTACTTGCCATCTTCAGCGTGTCAGTCTCTACATCTATTACACTGGCACAATCACAACCCTGTGGGGCTGGGACACACAGGACACTTCCTCCCAACAGGATCCAACCCCAGCCCCTAAGGCTGGCATAATCACCACCCTCTGAGGACGAGCAGCTCCCTGTCCCTACTGGGCAGAGTTGGGACTGCAGCTGCAGGAGACTGGCCCATTTCCCACACACCAAGGACAGCAGGTGTTCTGCCCCTGCTAAAGGTGTTCCCTTAGGTGCTTTTCCCTCAGTCCTCAACAGGCTCGGATACACATCACCTCTTCCACCGTACCCCTCTTTCACCCACTGCCTCTCCAGTCCCTGTCATTCTGCTCCCACTGGGTGGTAATGGTCTGTCTTCCTCCACTAGACTCAGAGCTCCTTACAAGTGAGGACAGGGAACGCAGCTGGACACGTGCTGAGGAACTCCTGTTGGGTAGACCTGGCTAGCCCAACCATGATTCCTGATCCACGACCCACCAAGCCCCACCACAAATGGGCATGGCAGGATGGCGGGGGACCAGAGAGCCTTCATTGATGGACAGAGCACTACCCTGCCAGGTCTACTTCATGGCAGGCCCTCTACTTCACCCTTCCCCACCAGGACCCCCATACCTGCTTACTGCAAGGCCCCATCCTCCGCGTCTGTGTCCTGGCTATGCTCCTGAAAGGAGGAGACAACAAAGGACCACACATCACTTCACGGCAAGTCTGTCCTGCCCTGGGGCCCAGAGCATATATGGAGACCACATTCAGAAAGGGGGAGGGACAGTCAAAGGGAATAGGTACAGGACCAGTCTAAATGAATAAATAAGGCTGCCTCAGGATTCCAACAGGGTAGTCTGAGGGCCCCTCAGGATAGAGAAAGGACCAGTCAAGAAGTTCTAGGTATGGCAGGTGACACATTCTCCACAGAAAGACCTTCTCAGACTGGAGCAGACCGAAAGCCTAGTAGACTGGTGAGCTCCCCATCTTAGAAACATCTAAGCCTTCATTAGGACCTTTATGAAGACTATGCCTGAAAAGAGTAAAATGGGGTCTCTGGCTAGGTTCAGATAAGAAGAGACAGGCTGGGCACGAGGAAGACCTCTCCACTGTTATGGCCACAAACCCATCTATCCTCATACCAGGACCCAGCCATATGAAAACCCACTCAAGTCCAGGCTCCAATACTGCCTCCACCTTCATTAGCCACAAAGCCCTGGGACAAGGTACTTGACTCCTCTGAGTTTCAGTTTCTTCATGGGGTAAATGTAACAAAAGTAAAACTTTGAACAGTGCAGGGCGACTGTTAAGGTCAAATGAAGTTAAAAACTGTGAACTACAGGGCCTGGTGCTCAGTAAGTATGAAGTAGAGGAGTAGTAGGCACACCTTGCCTTCAGAATCTGGTCGACCTTTCTAACTTAAGAGGAGCTCCTTGCCTCAATCTGAAGAATTCCAATACCAAACAGGAAGCTTGCTAGCCCCATCCTGAGACAGCCTGAGTCAAGCTCAGGCAACAATTGCTTTTAGAAAATTCTCAGGTGGAGCAGACCCCTGCACTCCCTGTGGTTGCCCCAGGCAATCCCCCTCTCCTATTCCCTGGAACTCTGCAGGCCATGAGCCCTTGACTCTTCCCTTCTCCAACTCAGGTGGAAGATGGAGTCTAGAATGGGCCTTGGGATAGAGACAGGGCCACCACAGTCTTCTGTGGGGTTTCTGACTGACAGCTGAAAGAGCTAAGTACTCTCTGTTCATTTCCCCCTCTTCCTCACAGGATTAGAACCCCTGGCAAGGAAGGACAGAGCGCACAGGGCGACCAAGCAGTCAAGAGGTCCCCCCCTACTCCCTGCAGCCCTTCTGCAACCAGAGGTACACAGACCAGTCCCAGCCACCCCCCAAGGCAGGCCCTCACCAGCTCTTCCTCGCTGTGTGTTAGCAGCCCCTCCTCATCGCCATCGTCTCGCGCCTGTGCTTCTCCCTGGGGCGTGCCTGCCTCAGAAGCTGTGTCTTCCGGCGGGGCCGGTGGCCGGCTGCTGCCACCAGTACCGCTGCTGCCGCTGCCACCACCACTGCCGCCGCCACTGCTACTCTCGCCCTTCTTTTTGCCATCTTCAGGGAAAGGGATGAGGAAGGGAGAATAAAATTCAACCTGGGGCACCTGCCCAGGGGAGCACCTTGGTAGAACCAAGGCCTCAGCAAGGTGGGTCCAGGTGGGATCGGAGGCCACAGCTCCTTCTCTGCCCCATGCACCATCCTCCCCACGCTCTGCCCTGTGCCCCTGCTCACTGATCTGGGCAAGGACCCTTGGAAGCTGACCTGGATTGGCCTTTTGCTCCTCGGCAATCTGCTCCAAGCGCCCCAGCAGGGCGTCAATGTTGGACTTGATCTGGGTCAGCTCTGTCTTGATGGTCTGCAGCTCACTGCTCTTTACTGAGAGTGGAGGGAAGTACAGGGATGTCAACTGAGGGCTGGGAGCTTGACGCTAACACTAGATCTTAGCCCCATTCTGTCAAGCAGGAAGATAGGCCAATGGCAGAGACGGTCCTCATCCATGGTCTTTTTCTGGCCAGGGAGAGGCCAGAGCTGCCTGCGGCACCCCCCGAGACTTTCTGGAGGCCATTCCTACAGTGACCGGCCTGGATTTCCTCCCCACCCCCAGGAAAGGGACAGGGATGGATAAAATGGAGGTGTGTGGTGTGTACCTCTGTGGGCACCTGAGCAAGCATGTTTCTCTGCTATGTTATAGGATGGTATCTGTCTTTCAAGATATGTAAATGTGAGTGCTTTACAATCAGATTTCCTGAGTGCCTGACCACATGTGCAGATCAGACTGACTGTGGGGAAGCGAACCTGTGTGGACCTGTCCTTGTCCCAACTAAAAGATGACACTATTTCCTCACTGAACTCCAAGTCACAGCACTGGACACAGCCCCACCTCCACAAATGTTAGTCTTTTCCTCGTAGAAATGCATGAAAATACTCACTTGGTTGTATTAGAGCAGCAGAACTGTGGGAGATTTGTTCCTTTATCTATTTTCCAATGTAAAAAAATGCGATTCTATTATTTTGCTAATGACAAAATGAAAATTATCTAGGAAGAAGATAGAGTCACTCACACTTGATCTTGGCTGTGCCGGTGGTGATGGCTGTGGAGCGGGCAAAGAGCTTGACAGGTATGGTGGTTTTGACACGTCGGACCAAGGGGACGGTGACCCGGGGTCGCTTCACAGGGACTGCTCTGGGCACTGGCACTGGTGACAGGCGGCCCCGATAGTCGAAGAGCCTGTGAGAGCAAATGGGCCAGAGGCTGCAGCATGGCCTGTGGCCAGCAGGGGGCACTGTGGCCTTAGACCAACACATGTAGGGCTGGTGAAGGGCTGGGCAGCCTGTACTGCATACCTTTGCCTGCTTCCAGTAAGTCCTGAGGGTGAAAAGGAAGGCCTTTCTGGACCTCAACAGCTACTGGGATCCTTACTACAACCACCTTTCCTACCATCCAGACTGAGTAAGGGCAGGGGAGGTGACAGGGGTTTACAGCCCCATTCAACAGAGGAACAAACTGAGAACTGCCCCCAGACAGACTTCCTAGATCACCCTAATGCCCAGGCCTGCTCAACTACCTGACTTGCCTTCTGCTCAGTCAACTTGCACCCTAAGCTCTGATCAGAGTTTGCAAATATCCCTAAAGCAGTACAAATGCCCAGCTGGACAGAGGTGTGGGAGTGGGAGTCAATTCCTCAACCTGCCTGAGCCTCAGTTTTCCCACATGCCTAGGGAGGATGACCACCCCAGATTCTGTCCTCCCACATCCCCACAAGACTGCCGTGAGGGCAGAACATGAGAGAACTTAGTTTAAAACACAAAGTTGTGATAGGTGAAAGGCTAGGGTACTGAGACCCTCACTCAACTCAATGGGCCTATGACCTCAGAGGCATGAGGCTGGACTCCAAGCCCCTTTCCTCATTCTGGGCTCCCAAACCACCATATCCTTCTCACTCCACTTAGGGGGTGGGGGGGTGGTGGCAGGAGGCCCAGTGGAGTATCAAGGTTGAGCAGCTCAGTCAGACCCTCTGTCCCAGACAGTATGCTGCCCCCCGAAGCCATCACTCAGCCCTTTCCAGGAGGGCTTCTTTTCCTTATCAGGCAGGAGGCTCCCGTACACTGAGTAGGGGTTTCTCCCACCACTGCTGCTCCTACCACCTCCCTGCAGCATCACTGTCCTGATGACAGCCAGGAAACCTGCCGACAAGAGGCAATGCAATGACCCATGCCTAGGTAACTCCTTTGTTTAGGGAGCTCCTGCCCTGGGGTGACGATGGCTGGAGATGGAGAGTCTCTGGGAATGGATCCAGTCCCAGACCCTGCATTTCTGCCCCTAAGGGGAGGGGGCGGCTCTGGCCTTGGTCAGAATCTCTGAACCACAGAATCCCAGAGCTGGAAGAGCCCCGAGGGATCACCTGATGCAAGCCCATTTCAGACTGGGAGGGGATGTGCCCAAAGTCACGTAACTCCTTCAGTGGCAGAGCTGAGATCAGCACCCAGGTCTTCTGACTCCCAGGCAAGGGCACTTTCTACCACACTGCACTGTCTCCTGAATCCTCTCTCAGGTGAGAAAACTGAGACTCAGAGAGGTTCTGTTCTTCCTGGACAGCCTGGGGAAGGCTGAGAGGGTGGGAGGGAGACAGAGAAGTGGAAGGAGAAGTTTGGGCCAGCCCCCACCATGATTTCCACAAGAATGTGGCTGGTGCCATGGAGGTTGGGGTCTGGGTGGGTTTGGGGGTAGGTCATAGCCTACCAGGCACTAATTCAGACTTCCCAAGGAGGGCTGGCCCCCTGGGTATAAACACAAGGCTAAGCAGCTCAGGCTGAGTGCTGCGGTGCCTTCAGCTGGCTGGACACTCAGGGAGTTAATGAGGAAACTGCACAGCAGCGTGAGGGCTCAAATTCCCCGCACC
This sequence comes from Cervus canadensis, assembly GCF_019320065.1. Lineage (NCBI taxonomy): Eukaryota > Metazoa > Chordata > Mammalia > Artiodactyla > Cervidae > Cervus > Cervus canadensis. Next base: position 62,331,938 of record NC_057395.1, on the reverse strand, counting down.
TGGCCCTGTGCTCCAACTTGCTACATGTATATGTCCCCTGGCTGGCCAGTCCCATCAGGTCTCACCCCAGGACCAGGAGGAAGAGGGGCAGTCAGAGAGCTGGGAGACAGTGTGGGCCGGGGAGAGCTCTGGCCTGGGCACCTATACAACCGGACCCTAGTCCCAGCTCTGCCACCAACTTGTGGAGCAGCCCTGGGAAGATGACTATCCACAACTCTGGGCCTCAGTTCCCACTTGGAGGACTGAGTGGGCTGCACCAGCAATCTCTCAGAACCCTTCCAGCTTGGCTGTTTCATGCCTGGGCACGCCCCTCCCCCGCTCACCTGTCGTAGAAGTCGTCCCGGTAGTAATCATAGTCAAAGCTGTAGCCACTGGGGAAACAAAGGGGAGAGGGCCGGGGCTTAGAGATGGCCACTCAGCCCACTCTCCACAGGCCCTCATCTCCAAACACCTCCCCAAATTCTAGGCTTGGCATCCCATCACCACCAAATCTCCCTCTGTGCAAAGAGGGACCAATCCCACCCAGACAGAGACAAACAAGACAGAGCGCCCCACCTGTATATGGCAGATGCTGCTCTCTTTAGCCCCTTGGGTCTGTTGGGCTTCGGCTCTCCAGCCATGTTGATGTCTATATGGAGGGAAGAGACAGAGTCAGATGCTGATGTATTATCAGTGCCCATACGCCCATCACCCCCATGGACATGTACAGCAATGTAAGTGTTTACACGAGATGCACATGGACTGTACTCCCTAACATGGACAACAGAGGTCTTCATAAAGAAGACTCATACATTACATACACATAACTTTACATGTTCTTATACATTCAGACATATGCAGGCTTACAATCATACACGCACACACAGTGTACATCAAATTATATGCATTCCCAAGCTCTCTCACATAAGCACAGACATCAAACACACACCCTCAGGCATATGTCCACGTATCCAAGAAATAAGATCACACACTCAACGTCACTCACACTTGGCTCCAGCATCCTAAACGTAACTGCCCATATGCAAATGAGCACATTCACACCAACCTTTCACTGAACATCTTTATGTCTAGAGTAGAGTTCAACAAATCTCAGGAACTCAATAAACACTTGGTAAATGAATATATGTACATCTGCTCACACACTCAAGTACATTCTGATACTTGGAAAAAAGCTGGCTGGGCACTACATATATACCCAGAAAGTAAGGTGTGTGTCCACATATTCTCCACGTGACTAGTTGCATACACATACCACAGATTTAGCAATACACATATACATATCCCTTCTCAAACATACACAAATACACAGAAGTAAGTGAACATATACAAACACTATACATGCTTCCAATGTGGCCACATCACACGCATGTAACACCAAGACCAAGCTTCACCTTATGCTCCCCTCCTCCTGGCTCTCAGAATGGGTTCTAACCCAAGCCAAAAGCAGCCCAATGTAAGAGGCTGTGCTAGTCCACTCTCCCCTTTCTCTGGGGAATCTGCATTTTAACTGGAACCCTTTCACTGTGAAAGCAGGGACAGAAGTGTTTGCCTGAAACTTCTAAAATTCTCCCACACAGGCACTACATAACTTAAACATAATTAACTTAGTAACTATTTATGTTAAAACATCTCAGACAGGGGTAGTGGGTTATGGGGGACAAGACAGAAAACGGGCTAAGAGGGGAGCTAAAGAACGTGGGTCAGCACCTGTCCAGGAGAAATCCCGGGGCAGGGCCATGAAGAGGTGCTTACCCAGGGTCTGGCCGGCCAGCACTCGCCCATTCTCTCCCACCACAGCTGCCCGGGCATGGCGCTCATTGGCATATTGGACAAAGGCATAGCCCTTGTGCACAGAACAGCCGGCCACACGGCCATACTTGGAAAAGATGGTCTCCACATCTGACTTCTTCACCACAGCTGTGTTGAGGTTTCCAATGAAAACCCGAGAGTTGATGGATTTGGGGTCATTCTTGTTGGTTACGTTGCTCGTCTGGATCTTCAAGGACATGTTGGCCACCTGAAGAAAGAAAGCCACTGTGAGGCTGGGATCTGAGTTGGGTTCATGTGCTCATGACCCACAACCTGGCTTGTACACTGCATGGCTTTGTTCCTTCCTACACACATGCCCCTGTCACATCCAGCCTCCCCACCTGTGCTCGTTTCACTGGCTGGTGACCTCATACAGGTGCTTTACCTATGTTCTATTATATGATGCTGACGTGATGAGCAGAACCAGGACATTTTACATGGGAGGAAATGCAGTCAGAGGTCACAATGCCAGTGAATAACAGGACAGGAATTTGAACCCTGTCTGCTTGACTCAATTCTTTTTTAATTAAGGTTACACATTGGTTTATAACATTACAGAAGTGTCATGTTGACTTCCGTTCTTTCAAACCCACTCGTTTAATGCTAATTTTGAATGTTACCCCTTGCAGGATCTAAATTTGAAGATCTTCCAGTTTTTCTTCTGTTCCTTCAATGTAGAACCACAGCAAAAAGGTCACGGGGTAATTGCAAGTAATGTTTGCCCTAAAACAGTATCATATTATGTACAGTCTGATCCAGACATGGACCATGGCTGTCTTTATTGGAACCAGCCATTTTAAAAAAGCGACTTAAACCTCACTGAGCACTAAGGGTGGCGTGCAATACTGAATAATTACAAGACTCCATAAGTGGTATCGTTATCATTCATATTTTACAAAAACAGACTCCAGCAAGTTCATTAACCTGCCAGGAATAGGCATTCAAACCCAGGTCACCGGTCCATAAAGCCCATTTGTATCAAAATTTATCACTCTCCTTCCCAGTGCCAAAACCAAGTTAAATATAGTTGAACCAATTATGGGTTTCAACTGCATGGGTCCATTTTATGTAAATGTTTTTCAATAGTAAATATTGCAATACTTGCCCATGGCCCACGGTTCCTGTGGTTGGTTGAATCCACAGGTGTGGAAGAACTGTGGATACGGAGGAGGCAGGCTGTAAATTAAACACGAGTTAAACCCTGTACTAAGGGTCGACTGTACTACAGTAAGTCAGCACATTTACCTGAGTATTGTTTTTAACAAATTAATTTTTGGAGTTATCCATTTTACACTTACTATTCAAATTCTGTTCTCTTTGCTTACAGATGATACTTTCGCTGCTCTTTGCTCTCTACACTCAGGCAATGTTTTTTATCCCAAAGGGTTGTACAAATCTCTCCTACTCCCCTTTCTGGACAGGTTAGAATCTAGGCACAGGCTCCAAAGGGAAAGGGAAAAGGAGGTTCAGTTCCAGTAGGAAAGGCCTTGGCATTTATATTCCTGGCCCAGTGTTCTGCTCACTGGCATGGGTTGGTGCAACTCCCTTTTGGAACACTCCTATCTTGAATCTGACCCTAAAACTATTGGATACAGTGCTAAAGAACCACCAACCAGTGTGCATAAATCAGCTTTAACTAACCATAAACACCTTCCTCTTTACTTAATATTTGGGGGGAAGAGGGAACTTCTTTTTAGTGAATTAGAGAGGACCTGAGTATAAGCTGGGAGATCTGTATCTTTTGTCCCAGTAGGGTAGAAGGCCCTTTCTCATCAACCCTCCCAGCTTAAAAGTTGGCACTTTCTGACCAGCAGATGGCACTGTTTGCAAGGAAACCACAAGCTGGGCTTCAGAGATTCTGGGGAAGAACCTGCTCCTGCGGTAGTTCTTACAGTAGCAAGGATACGCTGGGGTCGAGTGTGCATCATCACAGGAGATGGGCTGAGAGGGCACTGCTACTGATGAAGAGCCTGATGCCAGCTTTGGAACTAGCCTGGAAGGACAGACTCCTGTTAATCAGTTTGCCTTTGCGTCCAAGCATCAATATGTATTAACCTAACCAGTGAGGGACACATAAGAGATTGCCCACGAAAACACTTAGCATACTGTTTGTATGAAGAAGGAAATGCTCAATGTATGTGGGTTCCACCTCACAGTTCTCAGACAATCCCTCTCCTACCTGGATGACAAGCCAGGTTCAAAGTTCAAAGGTTAATTCCTTGCACATCCACGAGTATATAAGAAATCTGTGGGGCTCCTCCATGAGCATCAGATAACTCTCCCCGTTGGTTCAGCTCAAAGTCATGAAGTTTTGGCCCAGGGAGATGCCACCTGCTTTTGGCTGGAGGGAGCTAACCAGGTCAGGTGTGTGGACCAAGACAGAAAGATGGGCAGGCGGGATGACAGTTCGGAGGTCTACTGGTGACTGCTGCTCCTGCCAGTTACCTGGCAGGGACTGGACCATAGCTGGGTCCCCGCAGGCTTCTTCCTGTTCAGCACTGTTAATGATCTCTGCTGCTACTAAACAGGAAACACTGTTGTGCGCCTCTGCTTGGTGCTATAGCGGGATCAGCATTCATCCCTTGGCTGGTGAGCCAAGTCCTCTGGGTTTGGCTCTACCCAGTCCTTGCTCTCATCACCTAGGGTTTGGGACAATGTATACAGAAGGACTTTACAAACTCTGAAGCTCTTTATATGAAAAATTTACTCTGACTAGTTGGAGCATCTCTGTTCTACTAACACAGCCATTTAGGGGCTCATTCTAGCTGACAGTCAAGGTCAAACTGGAACACATTCTGTACAATGCCAAGGAGAAGAGGTCAGAAGCATTATCAAACAGGGGTCAGTTTTCTGATCCACAGAGCAGAGACTTAGGAAATGTACATATGTGGCTGCTCTGCAAAGTCAAGGAGAAATGTCTGCCTGAAGCATGTTCCAGGCTGTATTCCCAATCTGCTTTCAAGGTCTACACACGCTTCAGAGGGCAGAACTGTGCTGCTGTTGTACATAATCTCAAAGGGCAGGTATCTTTGGGGGTTCAGAAGAATGGAGTTGGGGGTGCAAAATGAAAACGAAGTGTGCTGAGACTAGCTCTCCTGAAACTGCCAGGTTCAGGTACAAAATCCCAAAATCAGATATGGTCTTCCAGGGTGTTATGAACATACCAATTTGTTAGCCTCATTTATAAGTTATAACCTTTGAATGTTTAGACACATGGTATGTGGATCTCCATCTGTACTCCTGTTCTACCTTGTAAATGTCAGAGGCAAGCCTGACAAAGTTGCACAGTAAATGCTCAATGAATGTTAGGAGGAAGCAGTGAGGATGATAATCCAGAAGGTGGTGAGAAGGGCTCGCGGTGGCCCTTAAATGGGCAAAGACGAGGGGGAGAGTACATGAGACTGAGATTCTCAGGCACCTTTTTCTAGCCTAGGACACAAACACCCTGGTCCACACACCAATATCCCCAACTCAATCCTCTCCACACAATTCTATCTTGGCTCTTCCAGGCTTCCCACTAGGTTAAGAGTGGGAGCCCTAGAAAATACCGACATCCTATTCAGCAGAAGCTGCTTGACTTGATAAGCTATTTCCCCCCCTGGGCCAAGCTCTGCCTCACAGATTAGCTGTGTAATTGAAAGCAAGGTGTTTGCAGCCTCAGAGGCCCCATGCTTAGCAATGAGCTAAGGAGAGGTGGGGAGAGGGATTGTTCTTGGAGGTGTGGGGGAGTCCGGTTGGGGGTGGGGTGGGGATGGAGTCAAGAACCCAGCTTGTTTCCAGAGACTTCTGCAATGTCAGATTAGCAGGGACTTTAGTGAGCATGGAGCTCATATGCCCTTATTCTGAGGAAGAGAGGGGAATGGACCTGACCAGGATGCCATAGCCAGTGAGCAGCAGGGCCAAGAACCCCATGGGTCCCTCTGACTCTACGTCTTGGGTTCTTATATTTCATTGTTCCTTCTGAGCTGCTGAGAGACAAGCCCCCAGGATATTGAGGAGCTTGGAAGAGACAATGTAGAAATGCTATGTGTGAGAAAACTGCAGACTGGCTCCCAAATAAACATCTTCACCTTTACCTGCTGAAACAACTGCTGCATAAAAGCTGGGCCCTTAAGCTATTAAAACCCACCAGGAACACAGGTTTTGAAATGCAATTTACAGCTCAAAGGGACGGGCTTGCTCCTCTAGGCTAATAAGAACAGAGGAAATTTGGCAAAAAACAAATCGTTTTTCCCAGATGAAACATTTCAGATGGAAGCTGTATTGTGGAAGAGTCAAGCCTAAAGGTGGTAAAGTGCCAGAGCTTTGCAAAGGCAGAAAAGCCCTAAAAAGTACCTGCACCTCTGAACCACCCAGAGGGGCATCACATTAAGAATAGCCTCTAATTACTGACTGCAAGCTGTCAAGAGACTTTACATGTCTCACCTTACTTAACTCTCACAACAGTCCTATGAGGAGGTCATTTAGATAGGAAAAGAAGCTCAGAGAGACAATGTAACTGGTTAACAGAACAAAACCAGACCTGCACCCAGGTCTGACTCCAAAAAACCTGTGCACAGAGATGCCTTGGGTATTGATTCCCATGGTGAGAATGTGTCACCCTGAGCTGGTCACATCCTCTCCTTGGTCCTTACCCTTTTCCCTTTTCTACTACAATGCCTCCCATCTGCATAGGATTTTAGTGAAGAAAGCCAGTTCCTATTCTTGGTCCTGACACTGTTAGTCCCATTTTATAGATGGAAAAGCTGACGATCAGCAAAGATACATGACTTACTTAAGGTCCCCTGTTGGTGAAGGGAGTAGCTGGGACTTGAATCCAGGCTTCCCGTGGGACACTCTGCCTGCCACTGTCTCTACTGGCCCAAGCACTCTGGCTCTGCCTTACCGAGCCTCTCAGTGCTGCCTACCAGGACCCAGCCTTCAGCCTGACCTCTGAGGCACACAACCATCCGAACAGTCCCTTCCCCAACTCTATAAATCCTCCTCAGCACTGGATCTCCACTGCTCGTGGTCCTTACCTCCACCACCACCCCCCACCCTCCGCCATCACTCACCCCCATCCACCCAGTGCTACTTACAGCCTCTGTCTAGGCCAGTTCTGCGGGACAGCTCCAGCCTTATTCCCAAGACTGGAGATGAGTGGTCACACCAGCCTGTGGGCAGACCTCTGCCCTTAGATAAACCTGGAGACATCTGGGTGACTCTGAAGGAAAGCAGCTATCAGTGATGGGGAGACTATTTCTGGAGAAAGCCAAGCAATTGTACTGATCAGTACCCAGGGCCTCTTTGGTCCAGAGCCTTCTGGTTACCAGGCAGCTAGGGATGACAGAGCATCTATTAATCTCATTAAACTCACCAGGCCTCAGCTCATTATCACTGCCCAAATGATCATTACTGGCCAGATAGGACTAATTTTCCAAGGAGTGCTCTCTAGTTCCTGACCATTCCCACTCCCATGAGAAATCCTAGCTCCCATCAAGCTGAACACTGAGGGCTCCTGGGATGGGTGGGAGTGTAAGGGGTCTAGGTTACATGTCCACGAGGCTTGGTTCTGCGGCTCAGTCACGTAACCTGCAACAAGTCATGAGATTTCTCGGAGCCTTGTCATCCTTATTCTAAAAACAGAAATCATCTTTTTCCTGATTACCTTTCAAATCCAATATGATGTGAAAGTTCTCTATTGCCTCTGTAACATACTGTAGACAAACAGGGGATTACACTTATTTCTATTATTATCGAACTCCTAACCCCTTCACTAGGTGCTGGGAAACAGTGCCCACAGGCCTTGTCCTCTACTTGCTTTTTAAGAAAGCCTTCTCTCTAGGTATCTGTTCCTTGACCGCTTCCTAAAAGCAAAACACTGCACATGAAATAGTAGAAACAGCGCAGGCTCTGCAATCAGAGAGGACTGGTTTCAACGGTAGCCTTACCACTTATAAGATATAAACTTGGTGATGTCCTTTATCCTCTCTGGGCCTCAGATTCCTCAACTGCAAAATGGGAATTGTACCAACCTCCCAGGATTAGACCAATATGTGGCAAGTGCCCAATATAACAGCTGTGACCAGGAGATGTTTACAAAAGAAACACAAATGCCCAAATGTCCTGTGCAGAGATGAATCTAGCCTGGCAGTCTGGATCCTCCACCTTCCAGCTCTAAAGTCTGACACCCACGTTGTCTCCCAATGCTCCAACTCTTAACCTGAGAATAAGATAGTCAGGGGTAAAGGGCATGCTCTCTCCCCTGTCCTACTATCTTGGACCAAACCTAGAAACTTTGTAAGAGTGTCCCCTCCCCCATGACTCTATGGGCCTGGGAGAAGAAAGAACACCGGTGGGAGGAGTTTCAGGCCTTGCTGAACCACTGACTCACCTCTGAGTCCCACCATGAGGTCTCTAGTCTTACACTCCAACACCTGTATGAGCATCTCTTAGGCAGTGAAGGGAGATCCCAAAGCAGAAAGAGAAGGTAGAGCTGGGGACTCAGCCATCTCTCCCCACAGTGTGGTCTGAGTATGAATGCCCCCCCATCTTGTACTCTTAACTTCCAACCCTGCCTATGGCCTTAGGCTGAGGTTTAGCATTTGTGACAAGCAGCTCTTAGAGCTACCGGGAGAAAGGCAACAAAGAGTGGGGAGGTACAAACTTAGCCCACCAATCCCAAGTTAAGAGTTGGGGGGCTACAAATGATTGTCAACTTCTTTATTTTTGCCATAGAGGTCATTCTCTCCAACCCCCAACAGGAAGACTGGCCCTGGCTTTGTGGCTGATATGTCATATGACCGTGAGTTTGGGAGCATGTGACCACAAAGGGCCCTTCCACAGTTAATCATTACCAATATTTGCTGAGCACTTACTACATGCTAGGTATTGTACTACATCTTCTGCTGAGGGAGGTGGTATATATTGTGTCCATTTCACCAATGAGTAAACTAAGGGTTGGAGCTTAGCCCTACACAAGCTAGGATATGGCAGAGCTGAGACCAGTCTGTATGAGACAAGGGCTAGTGCTCTCAACCTTGGCCCAGAATGGCTTTGTGTAAGCGTCCACTGTACCTGCCAAGACATCAGTTTCTAACATCTTCTGATCCTTTGGGGAGAAACTCATGAAGCCTTGCTAAGGGCACACTCTCAAGTCCAAGAGCCAATAAGCACTTACTGCGAGCCTGGGGGATGGACTCCTCCCCCTCCTCACACCTTAAGGGGCCGACTCCTCACAGTGATAATGTGGCAAGATTAGTCACTGCTTGCTGTTGGTTGATTATAGCTATTCTTTTCTGTAAATGAAGTTTAAAAGTCATCAAAGGGTTTGTCAGCTGTGACTTATGAGCTTCTTTCCCGCAGGGAAGTCAGGCAGTGACAAATGCCCCTCTCACTCTGCCATCCATTACAAGGCGGAAGGTGCCATGTTCCAATTACTGGAGACCCCGACAAAGTCCATGGAAAACCCTGCTCCAGGCTGCAGCCATTACTCAGACCTGGCAGGACTGCCAGCAGAGCTGCCCTAGGCCCAGACTTCACAGGCTAAGAATGGAGGAAGAGCAGGTTCCTGACTTTTGACAGTCAGCCCCTCTACTCCATACTTGTGTTATCCCTGGTGGGTTTATCCTAGACACATTTCAAAAAGTCATGTGGGCTGTCTCAAAGTACCCAGAATCAAGACTGTCTGAGACAGACAGACATGAGGAAATAAATAAGGTCATGCTGCTGGTGGAGTAGGTAGGGAATACAATGTTCAAGGGGAAGGGGATAAAACAGCTATGATGTTCAGAGTAGAGACTAAAAAAACCTTAGAGATCATCTAGTACAATCAATTGCCTCAGTACTCAATACCCATTCTATGCTAAGCCCTGTCCAACTAAATGCTGGGGAGCCAAAAACGAATAAAACATAGTCCCTAGCACTGAGGGTAGATGAGATAATTAAGGTTTAAAGAAGTGACTTAACCAAGGTCACAAAATAAGTTAGCGTCAGTGATGGAATGAGAAAGCAGGTCTTCAGTGAAGTCGAGAAAGTGGAATGACAGGGAGCCCTCCCGCGCGCCAGGCTCTTTGCACAGAACACGGCATAACAGTCAAGAGCGCTAGCTTCCATTGACATCCCAACTACACACTTACTATAGAGCTGGACTTCTGACAAGTCCTCAACCTATCCAAGTCCCAGAAAAATCAGGATAATAACAAAACTTACTTGAGTGTTGCGGTGAGAAGTAAGATAATACATGTACAGTGCACAGTGGCAGGCACATAAGTATCCAAGATATTATTTAACGTCAAGTAGCTCAAAACAATTTGAGGTAGGCATTATAAATCTGATTCTACAGACAAGAAGACTGAAGCTCTATTTCACTTTGACACACTAAGTAAGCCAGTACTTCTCAAAACTACTTGTGGTGAAGAACCAGTTTTTTGTTGTCTTTTTAAACTCCCAATCCATTACAGACCAATACATTTGTAAAATACGATAAAAATGTCAAATTACTTGTAGAGTCTCTAAGCACTTAGTCTCAATTTCTGTACTCACCACAAACAAGCAAGTTTGCAAACTAGCATTCATCTATTCACTGGGCTACAATCTGAATAGCACAGCTCTAAGTCACGCTCTGCAGTCCATGGGGTCGCAAAGAGTCAGACACAACTGAGTGACTGAACTGAACTGAAGCTCACCCAGCTCTGTCAAGTTCTATAAAAAGCAAATCAAATCAAAGTATAGTTTATTTCATTTTTTTTGAGTCCTTTATGCTGATTTCTTATTTTTCTTTTTTTTTGAGTCCTTTATGCTGATTTCTTATAAACTTTGGTGTTACACTAATTTACAAAAAACTATTCTGATCTCTTTCTTCTTTCTTCTCAAGAGAGAAAAGGGTAAGCAGACCAGGGATGAGTTCAAGGATTTGCCACCGAATATTTTAGGAGGTGATTTATCTTGGTCATCTGCTCCAGATCATACTACATCCTGCAAGCCAAGATGATCTAGGCTTACTAAGGACTAACACCCTCCCTGAAGCCTGGAGGCCTGAAAGGCAGGTCTATTCCTAAAGAAACTAGTACTCCGAGACCCTCTCGCCCCACACTAGAGGGCATGAAGAAACCAGCCAGGAAGGGGAAGCATGTTGTAACTCTTCTTTTTGTTATTTCTAATTTTCAGTCTTTTATCATGGCTTCTCTCTCCTTCTAGGGAGTTTCTTGACAGCAAGATGGATATCAGGTTCACAGTTCACTCCTGGGTGCCACTGTACACCCAAGAGTATGACTGGCTGGGGCAGATGAGTAGCTTTTCACCAGTGTGCCAAGACATAACAATGTATCAGGAAGCTTCCAGGTACGTGGCTAAATTCTCCTCAGTGTACAAAACTTCCTTTTCTTCTGAACTAACGGGGTAGTATTATTTTTCAGCACAACCCAGAGCTGAGTAGGTCATATGATGTAGTGTATAGAGGCAAGGCTGGCTCTTGTGAATAGGGGCCTGCCATCAAGCAGAAGCCAGAGCCTACATGTTTAGTGCCATGTGAGAAGCCACGTAAGATGGTCAAGAGAGTAATCTCTGAAGCCAAAATGCCTACATTCTGCCACTGACCTAGCTGTGTGACATGATTTTCAGTAAGTATCTTAAGTTCTTTATGCTTCAGTTATCTCACCTACAAAATAGGGGTAGTGATACGTATCTCAAGGGTTGTTGGAGGATAAAACTACCTAATTCACATTTGGAACGTCTGGCACATTATGAAGTATGCTGTTGTTATTAGTATTGTTATTGTTGGAACTCAGAAGAACTTTTTCTCAAGAGTATGAAAGGTGGTGAGTTCTACTGTAACATTAATCTAGAACTGAACTGTGATCAAGGAAAGAATACTATCACTGTGATGCAATAAATTTTAGTATCTGGAAATGTGCCTTGAACATAATAAAAGTAATCACAGGAGTAGGCACTCATTAAGCATTAAATGAATAAAGAAATAAGTATACAGAATAAAGCAGTCCCCAGAGAGTACAACTTGAGAAGGGGGTTGGGAAGAGGCCCCTAAGTGAAGGTTCTCAGAAAGGCCTCTTTGTACTTCAAGGACCCAGAAGGCAGGTTGGACTCCCCTTCTGAGCAGGGTTCCCAGGGCTGATAATGCAAGAACCCTCTGCTTGCTCACTGTTCTGTATCTCCAAAGGAACCCCCACATTCTGTGGCTACTCTATTCTGAACAAGGCTGCTGCAGGTTGTACCATGGTAGTGCATACATTCCCCACTTTCCAGACTACATCAGAGGAACACAGAAAGGGCAGCCTAACTCCTCCCAAGAAAGGTTTTGCCCTAAGTTAAAACAGTAACTGGGGATTCATAATTCAAAAAATAAAAAAAATAGTAATAGGGGAGAACTTGTCTGGTGGTCCAGCGGTTAAGAATTTGCCTTTGCAATGCAGGGGATGCAGATTCGATACCTGGTTGCGAAACTAAGATCCGTGTGGGGTAACTACACCTGCGCTTGGTAACTACTGAGCCTTTCACCGCAACAAAGGATCCACATGATGCAGTGAAGATCCTGAGTGCTGCAACTAAGAGCCGATCCAGCCAGGTAAATGTAACAAGACAGGATAGAAAACAGTTAAGTATACTTTTTTTTAAAAAGTCATAGGGGATTGATTATCAGCTTTGAAATCCTGCTTGCCTGTGGAGTTCCAGGTCCCCAAACCCACTTCCAATAGCTGTGTGAACTTAGGAAGGCCTGTCAGTTCTCTGAGGCTCAAGGCTATTCGTCTGTAAAATGGGAATAAAAATTCTTGCCTTGCCCACCTGCAATGCAGGCTGTTTTGCAGGTCTAAGGAGGTAACATGTGGAAGGACACTGTTACCTGAGATTGCCACAAAAATGTGGACAGGGAAATTCCCTGGGATGGACAGTTCCTGCATATCTTCCTAGACAGAGGTACCCTGGCAGTTAGACAGCTGGCTGGAAGCAGGCGGTGGATGGTGCACAATTTGGCACTGCAGCCAAGCACTGTGCCCCTCAGGTGTAAGGGCAGTTGATTAAAATCCTTTCATGTGGAATCAATATTTTCCTCATTACCACAATCCTTCTCCTTGAGAACACCTAATGTCACCCCTCACAGCCTCACAAAGGCTTGATCTGGCCGAAAGCATATGCATTTGACATAATAAATATATATATTTATTTCCCCACATTCAGACAGGAAAAGAAAGCTGACCTCTCTCCAGGGTGCTGATCTAAACTTAACTCAGAGCTCTAAGCACCATCCCACAGTGCTTCATGTTTGACCCTAAAAGGACCACTGAGAATGACGCCACTCTGTCCCTCTGGTAACATTAATTTCACAAATATTACTAGGCTCTGCCTCTTAAGTGAACCACTGAGCAAGCCTGTCCCTGTCTCCTGTTTAAGACCCTTCAACAGCTTCCCATCACCAAGAATCAAGCCAAACTCCTTCAACATGGTTTACAAGTCCCTTCACTAGTTAGAGGTTACCAAATCCATATACAACAATCCTCTAAGAGGTTATAAGTCAAGCCCACTTTATAGATGAGTAAACCCTAGTGCAGAAAGACAAAAGCAGTTGCCCAAGGTGACATACTGAGCAAGATGGTATGAACTGACTTCTTCCCTAAGGGCGAGGTATCAGATTCCAAAGTATGGACTCAAATTCACAATAATCTTTTCTTGAACTAGTCTATATGATGCAGTATGGGGATGGGGCATTTATTGCTCAGGCAAACCCTTTCATTTCAGCTTTCTTTGTTGGAAAATGCCAATCTGAACTCTCACTCCCAGAGCATCATTAATAAACTTGGCACAATAACCAAAATATTCATTTTCTTGTAATATAGTACACATTTGCATAACTAAATTCAGGAGGACACAAGTATAAAAGTAAACCAATAGATCACAACATCTTGGGGGTGGGGGTGGGGGAGGCCAGCCCTACAACCAACAAGCATAACATGCCCAATACCTAATGAACTTCTAATTTATTCAACTGATGACAGAAGCAGCTGTGGTGTCTATGGTTTTTTTCCCCTCCATCAGCCTCTTAGAATTCACTAACCCTTTCTGGCCCCCTTTCCCCTCACTAAACAAGTTTCTACACTTCAATAGCTAGTTAAAAAAAAAAAAATTTTTTTCCCCAAAACTTTTGCCGATGTCTCAGCTGCAGGATCAACAGCATGGGCTCTATCCAGAGACAGACAAGGATCACTTATTTACTTACTGTGTGACTTTGGACAAGTCATGAAACTCCTCGAGCCAATGTTCTCTATTCTTTACTAGGCGTATACTGGCATATACTTCTTCCCTCCACATACTGAATCACTTCCTGATTCTCACACTAAAACCAAACCCTGCTGATTTGGCCCCCTGAATATTTTTAAAATGCAGCCCTTCTCTCTCCATTCATATTAGCATTCAAACTCATCCTCCACACAATCACAGTATCACTACACAACTCCACTGCCTAAAATCAAAGTTTTGCTTTATTATTTCAAAATCTCTGGCCATTAATTTTGGTGTCTGTTCTTGTGTGCTTATTTTTTGAATTATCATAAGTAAATCACCTAAACCTCAACCCCTCTACAGAACATAACTATTGTTAGCACCCTGGTATATTGCCTTCCAGTGCTTTTTCTTGTGTATTTTATTTGGATTACATAGTTAGATCACTCATTCAGTTCTGTAACATAATTTTTTCAATTAGCATTATTACACATTATATATAACATATCTGCCTTACAGCCGCATAGTTTTCAATAAGCACCATTTAAAAAATATTATCAGTTTTAATAACCCACTGTTTTCCCATGAGTGGATTTGTCATAGTTTAGACTGGTCATAGTTCAGGCGGTCATTTAAGCTTCTTCCAATTTCTCACTATTATAAATAACAGCATTCAAGAGAAAGTTCATTCTGTATACTGGATTATTTCCTTAAGACAGAGTCTCAGAACTGGAATTACTATGTCAAAATGTACGAGCATTTTCATGGCCCAAAGTGCTGTACCAATTTACACTGTATTAGTGTGGGGGCGGGGGCGGGAGGGAGAGCAGGTGATAGTTAACAGGGAAAAGGAAATCTTCATTGTTGTTTTCACATATACATAAAAATAACAGTCTCCCATGATTATTACACCAAATTTTCAATCTACAGAATTTTGATTGCCCCCAAGAAGTTATTGTAGGTTCTTAAGCAGAGCAATAATATGCTGAAAATTTATTTACTCATTTATCAAAAAATCATTTATTGAGCACCTGTTTCTGTCAGACACTGTACAAAGTATAGAAATGAACAAAGTATAATCCCTGCCTCCAAATGAATTCACAGTCCACACAGTCCAGCAGTGAGGATCTCAGAAAAATCAGAAACTATGTTTCATCTCTTTCATCTCCATAAGGGCTATGACAGGAACATGTGGGAACTCAGAGGCATGTAACTTACCAAAGGGACAGGGTGGAAGGAAAAGGAAGAAGTCAGAGAAAGGAATGATCAAAAAGTTCTGATCTTGTCCACAGTCAAGCTGATGTTAGCCCACATGTAAGATGAGAGAAAACATTTAGAAAAGAGGAAATAGCATAAGCAAAGTTGTAGAAGCTGGACGGTGCTTCTATATGGAGTGAGTAATAATATGCATCATGGTTTGGCTAGGGTGTAGAATCTAAGACTGGATGTTGCAAGGGGTGACAGCAGAGAACCTAGAAGAGGTCAGATCAGAAAGCGGTTGTGGGCTGTTGAGCAGCTTAGACTTGGTGGTAGTCATGAGCCAGTCCCATGGCACACGTAGGGGGGTGAGCACCTACGTAAGAAGGCCCTCTAAGTCCCCAGAGGTGCCAAGAGTCTGAATGGCACCAGACAACTCTCTGTCAGAGCACCCCACCTGGGTTACTCCTCTTGTCTCACATGTTCATCTTCTCTCGCCAAGCAGTGCAGAACTTCTGGGGTGTTTTTCACATCACCCGAGCACATTACATTTCTAGGCACATGGCAGGGGCTCCAATAATGCTCACAGATCAACTCACTGGAGGTAGCTTGTGAAATAATATACATACTCATGAAACCCTTACTGCCCTGGCATAGCACCTGCCAATCTCAGCAGCTCAGTCACTGCCTCTCCTGGCAGATGTACTGCCTCAGAAAGCTGTCTCCCCTCTTCTTGCTCATTCTGCTAAATTAAAAGAAATGTGCCTGGGTACAAGAAACTATGGGCTTCCCTGGTGTCTCAGATGGCAAAGAATCTGCCTACAATGCAGGAGACCTGGGTTCCATCCCTGGATTGGGAAGATCCCCTGGAGAAGGGCATGGCAACCCACTTCAGTCTTCTTGCCTGGAGAATCCCCATGGACAGAGGAGCCTGGTGGGCTACAGTCAGTGCGGTTTCAAAGAGTCAGACACGACTGAGCGACTAAGCACAGCATAAGAAACTATAGAGTAAGTGATAACCAAGGAGTATACTGGGTGGCCATCGGGGAGCTCTGAGGGACATGAATCCTTCCCCAGAATACATTCCTCAAGCCAAGGACTCCCTCAGCCCTACTGGCAGTTTAGCAGTGCCACCAAAACCCCACCACCACCATGAAAATAAAATAGGTTTTTCCAATTGAGTGTATTAGAAGTCTCCTATGAATAGCTGACTACTTGACCCAGATAATCACAACAGTGTGATCACTCACCTAGAGCCAGACATCCTGGAATGTGAAGTCAAGTGGGCTTGAACAAAGCTAGTGGATGTGATGGAATTCCAGTTGAGCTATTTCAAATCCTGAAAGATGATGCTGTGAAAGTGCTGCACTCAATATGCCAGCAAATTTGGAAAACTCAGCAGTGGCCACAGGACTGGAAAAGGTCAGTTTTCATCCCAACCCAAAGGCAATCCCAAAGAATGCTCAAACTACCACACAATTGCACTCATCTCACACGCTAGTAAAGTAATGCTCAAAATTCTCTAAGCCAGGCTTCAGCAATACGTGAACTGAGAACTTCCAGATGTTCAAGCTGGTTTTAGAAAAGGCAGAGGAAAAATAAAAAAATTTAAAAAAGAAAAGGCAAAGGAACCAGAGATCAAATTGCCAATATCCGCTGGATCATCGAAAAAGCAAGAGAGTTCCAGAAAAACATCTATTTCTGCCTTATTGTCGACACCAAAGCCTCGACTGTGTGGATCACAATAAACTGTGGAAAATTCTGAAAGAGATGGGAATACCAGACCACCTGACCTGCCTCTTGAGAAGCCTGCATGCAGGTCAGGAAGCAACAGTTAGAACTGGACATGGAACAACAGACTGCTTCCAAATAGGAAAAGGAGTACGTCAAGGCTGTATATAGTCACCATGCTTATTTAACTTACATGCAGAGTATATAATGAGAAACACTGGGCTGGAAGAAGCACAAGCTGGAATCAAGACTGCCGGGAGAAATATCAGTAACCTCAGATATGCAGATGACACCACCCTTATGGCAGAAAGTGAAGAGGAACTAAAAAGCCTCTTGATGAAAGTGAAAGAGGAGAGTGAAAAAGTTGGCTTAAAGCTTAACATTCAGAAAACTAAGATCATGGCATCTGGTCCATCACTTCATGGGAAATAGATGGGGAGACAGTGGAAAACAGTGTCAGACTTTATTTTTGGGGGCTCCAAAATCACTGCAGATGGTGACTGCAGCCATGAAATTAAAAGACGCTTACTCCTTGGAAGGAAAGTTATGCCCAACCTAGATAGCATATTAAAAAGCAGAGACATTACTTTGCCAACAAAGGTCCGTCTGGTCAAGGCCATTGTTTTTCCAGTGGTCATGTACGGATGTGAGAGTTGGACTGTGAAGAAAGCTGAGTGCCGAAAAATTGATGCTTTTTTTTTTTTTTTTTTCCAGGCATATCAGGAAGAACAGGTTAATTGACACCTAGTTTTATTGTCTTAAAAAAGGGGGGATACTTATTTGAAAATACAGCTAATACATTCTTATCTATGATTTTGAACTGTGGTGTTGAAGAAGACTCTTGAGAGTCCCTTGGACTGCAAGGAGATCCAACCAGTCCATCCTAAAGGAGATCAGTCCTCGGTGTTCATTGGAAGGACGGATGCTGAAGCTGAAACTACAATACTTTGGCCACCTCATGCAAAGAGTTGACTCATTGGAAAAGACCCTGATGCTGGGAGGGATTGGGGGCAGGAGGAGGAGGGGATGACAGAGGATGAGATGGCTGGATGGCATCACCGACTCGATGGGCATGAGTTTGAGTAAACTCCGGGAGTTGGTGATGGACATGGAGGCCTGGCGTACTGTGAATCATGGGGTCGCAAGGAGTCAGACACGACTGAGCAACTGAACTGAACTGAACTGATTTTCTACATTAATAACATCTGCTTTAATGATGACAAGGATATTAATAGGATGATTATTTCAACAATTAATAAAATAGCCATTCATTCATGCTCTGCTCGTAGTGGCATGAGCTGAGGGCAAGAGGGTCTGATGTGCTGCCTAAGATCCACCTGAGGAGGCAGTGTTAAAACTATCTATTTAATATCAGCATCCCTTCAGCCTTTCAGCATAGACCCTGGCCCAGAGTGGGTGCTCAGGGAGTATCTGCTGACAGGAATCCCATGTACCACTGTCCCCGCTCCCTTCCTCATTCATGCTTGTTAAGAAACAAAGAAGTAGGCAGTACAGATAATGAAGCCAGAAGACTTGGGAGACAGAAAGGAGACATCTTTGCAAAAGCCCAATCCACTTCAGCATTTAGGAAAGGCTGATTTACAATATAATAAATGATCATTATGATTGATTAATCGTTTATTTTTGTGGTAGATGCATGACTAAGTATTATACTTCTCATTCTTAAACAACTCTTTGAGGTAAGAATTATATCAAGGTCACAACAGACCTTTCTGAGATTCTTTTAGAACTTCTGGGTTCAAACCCCAGCTCTGCCACGTATCAGCTGTATCATGCTGGGTAAATGCCTTAACTCCTCTGTGCCTTAGCTTTCTCATTTGTAAAACAGGAATAATATTACAGTACCTTCCCCATAAGGTTGTGAGAATTTGGTCAGGTAATATACCTGCAAGTGAAGCATTCAGGAATTTTCTAAACAAAATTACTCTTACTACTGGTCCCATTTAATAGATGGCTTCAAATATCACACTCTTTAACATTTAGTGAGATTGAGAGAGAGACTACTTCATCAATAAAGCAGGACCAGAACCAATTTTTGATTTGGTGACGGAAGCTGGGGCCAGAAGGGTTTTCTGTACACAGTCACTGATGTCATGCCCATGATGAAAACTCTTCAGGGTAGCCTTTGTTTTCCAACCCCCTCCTCTGTATCCTGATATGGACATTCTACAGACCTCTGTCACAGCAACATTTGCTGCACCTTTGTATTTTTTTTTTTTTTAATTTTTTTATTAGTTGGAGGCTAATTGCTTCACAACATTTCAGTGGGTTTTGTCATACATTGATATGAATCAGCCATAGATTTACACTTATTCCCCATCCCGATCCCCCCTCCCATCTCCCTCTCCACCCGATTCCTCTGGGTCTTCCCAGTGCACCAGGCCCGAGCACTTGTCTCATGCATCCCACCTGGGCTGGTGATCTGTTTCACCATAGATAGTATACATGCTGTTCTTTTGAAACATCCCACCCTCACCTTCTCCCACAGAGTTCAAAAGTCTGTTCTGTATTTCTGTGTCTCTTTTTCTGTTTTGCATATAGGGTTATCGTTACCATCTTTCTAAATTCCATATATATGTGTTAGTATGCTGTAATGTTCTTTATCTTTCTGGCTTACTTCACTCTGTATAATGGGCTCCAGTTTCATCCATCTCATTAGAACTGATTCAAATGAATTCTTTTTAATGGCTGAGTAATATTCCATGGTGTATATGTACCACAGCTTCCTTATCCATTCATCTGCTGATGGGCATCTAGGTTGCTTCCATGTCCTGGCTATTATAAACAGTGCTGCGATGAACATTGGGGTGCATGTGTCTCTTTCAGATCTGGTTTCCTCAGTGTATGCCCAGAAGTGGGATTGCTGGGTCATATGGCAGTTCTATTTCCAGTTTTTTAAGGAATCTCCACACTGTTTTCCATAGTGGCTGTACTAGTTTGCATTCCCACCAACAGTGTAAGAGGGTTCCCTTTTCTCCACAGCCTCTCCAGCATTTATTGCTTGTAGACTTTTGGATAGCAGCCATCCTGACTGGTGTGTAATGGTACCTCATTGTGGTTTTGATTTGCATTTCTCTAATAATGAGTGATGTTGAGCACCTTTTCATGTGTTTGTTATGCACCTTTGTATTTACCTACCTTTCTCCATTAGACTCTAGAAGTCCTAGAAGGCAGAGACTCTGTTATTAATCTTTGCAATCCCAGCATCCAGCACTACCCAGACAACCAGTAGATGCTCAGTGAATTTCTGCTAACAGGTGATAGAATCCTAGGTGGGCACTGCTTCAGTCAATGGTTTCCCAGTGTTCCTGACAAAGCAGCTCCTTAAGAATGAACTGTGCATTTGATGTTCATGGGTCGAACACAAATCCCTCATCCATCAGTAGGGCAGAAGGACAGGCAAAAAATGATGAGAGAGAAGACAAAGGAGGGACAGAGTGAGAAGCTGGGGACCAGAGGTGTCTTTGTTCAGCAGACTCCAAGGAATAGGAGCTCAAAAGAGAGGCTGAATCTCCAGGCCAGAAACTGCTGAATTGAAGCTCTCCAGGGTGGGGAGGAGGCACAGGGTCCTCACCAAGTAGAAAGCAACAACAGCTAGAAACTGCCATCCTTGTCAGAAATCCACACAGCAAAGGGAGACCCAGTCCACACTCTGAATTATCTGCTGATCCTGAGATAAGCCCACTGGGCCCCACTAGGCTGGCTTCATGGAAAGAATACTGGGCAAAGAGTCTACTAATGTTTAATCCTTGGAAAAGTACTAATTTTTCTATTAATAAATATTTGAGGATCTACTATATGTCACAATTGCACTAGGCACCTGTAATACAATAAAGGTTTATCACTAATTTGCCGTCAGACCCTGGACAAGTCACTACTCCTTTCTCTGAGCCTCAGTGTCCTCATTAGACATGTGGACGATAATCTTTATGTCAGGATTGTTCTGAGTATCAGATGTGTTTTTGAAAAGTTTACTGCATAACTTTGCAAAGGTAAAGGTGGTATTTTTCACTAGAAGGCTTGGTAAATGCAAGGACAGCCCTCACCAAATAAATGCCAAAGACAACTCCCTCTGCCTGGTTCTGGACAGAAACCAGCAGCACATTCCTAACCACTGAATTCCATGGAAGATGGTGATGAAAGAACAGAAATTTGACACATTCTCTTCAAATTCCTCTCAGGATCTTTCCCATAATCACTGGTGTCAGTATTCAGCACAGGGAACTACACTACAGGCCTCTTGGATGAGCCCCTTGGTTGCAACTGAAACTTCATAAAACAAGAACAGACTTAAAATTTTGTGGGTCAGAGGCACCTTTCCAGACATTGAGCTAAAATTACCTGATCCCTGGTCTTTCAACTGTTTGGAAACATTTGGCAGCCAGTAAGCCTGTTGTTTCCGCATTTTCCTGCTTACTAGCACAAACACATCAAAACAGAAAGCTTGATGCTCTAACAATGCTCTCTGATTAGTGGTTTGCAGAATCCTCTGTAATTTTATGATTTGCTGGCTAGAAGAGGAAGAGCAATGGAGTACAAATGGTGGTGTGGCCCGAGAGAGGGTCAGGCACCCTGAACTCTGGTTTTGGTTCTGCTGTGGACTGGCTCTGTAAGCCTGGCTGAGACCTTAACTGCCTCATCCAGAAAATGGAGAACTGAACCAGAGTAGTGGTGCATGAACTCTTTCATGAAAAACCAGTGCTCTTCAAGATGTTAGGGGCTCCAAGGTCAAATAAAAACAGGAAACTTGGCCTCCTCTATCCCTTCCTCCCCACCCACCCCAATCACATGCACACTAAGGCTCTGAGAAGTCAAAAGTAAAGAAATGCACTTTGCATTATCCAGTCTGACTTTTCTGAGATTATTAACATCTCTTCTGAGGAAAATACACTGGAACAGATCTCTAGGGTCTCTGTCAGCTCCAACCCACTGTGATTTGTATTAGAAGTACTCAGCCAGTGCCTGGAGCACCCCTGCTTCCCACTAATTCAGTTCTCTTAAACCCAGTGAGGCACTTAAATGATACTCTAGCTTACAGAAATGTATTACATATAGCTCATTTTACTGTAGTGAGAGTACTAATTTTCAAAGATTCAGAATACAAGACACTTAAAACACTAAGATGGGAAACCTGCAGTTACTAAGGTCCTAATACTTGTTCCATTCTGTGTTGGCATTTTTCTATACACTATATCTTTTAATTCTCAGACAGGAGATAAATACTGTTATCCTCTTATCACAAAGAAGAAAACTGAGGCTTGAGGAAATTATGTAGCTTGCCCAAGATCATTCAGCTAGAATGTGATGAACACCAGATTTCAAACGTAGGACTATTTGGCTCCCAAATCTTGGTTCTCTTTGGGGCTCTGCCACCAGACAATTGACCACTAATCTTCCCTGACCTTCCCTGGTCACAACTGTCAAGTGAGGAAAGTAATCCTTGCACTGCTGCCCTCAAAGAGTTGCTCTAACACTCAAAAGGCAATAATAGATATGAAAGCACTCTGTAATATATAAAATATTAATATATAAGGGGCACGTAAAATATTGTGAACAAATGTTGATATTTCCTTTCATGATTTTTTTGAGGTACTTGAGGTTCTTGCAGGCTTCCTATCATGAAGTCAATCATCCTTATTCCAGTCACCCTCTAGCCCTGCTCCCTCAAAATAGAGTTCTTTACACTTTTCCAGTTAGGATTTCAGATAAACAGAAAACATGTCCAATTTCTCAGTATTGATTACTCTTTAGGCTATTTGTCAGTCACACGAAGAGCCAATCTGCTGAAGGAGTTGGAAGTAAAAACAGCAGAGAGGGTGGGGAGTGTTGGGAGGCCTGTAGATAAAGGAGATGCCAGATTCCCCTTAAAACGTGAAACATGCCTGGGAAGTAGGTCCAAAGAGTCATTTGGGACAGCAGATCATAGAAGCCTTTGTATGAAATCTATCCAGAAGATCAATAAGTATGTTGTGCACAGGGGGAGGAAGGGGCAGAGTTAGCCAGCTTCACTTTGTTCTGGGATGGAAAATACCTTGGCAGGGACCTGAGCATAGCAACAGCAGTAGATGGGTGTAGGGCTCTTCACTCATCCTCTAGCCCAGAATGGGATCACACCCTTATAATCCACAATGCTGTGGCCATCTGCTCCCTTCAGCTTCTGGCAGAGTAAGGCCAAAAACAACAGCAGAGCATTCTTGGAACCAGGCCCTGGCTGGGGACAGATAAATAAATAGCAAAAGTCCCTGCACTCTTAGAGGAAGGCACTGCATCAAGACAGCTTGAGCCTAACCAGAGGTTCTCTCATAAAATAAAATTTCTGGCTCATAGGGTATATTCAAGAATTGTGTGACGTGAATGAATCAGAGGAGCTTTCTTCTATGACTTAGGAGCACCTGTGGTGTCCATCCTCATTCTGGCACGAATAATTCAGTGACTCTGGGCAAAATACTTCACTTCTGTGTACCTCAGTTTACCCACCTGTAAAGCAGGCTCTGTCTACCCCACAAATAGCCTTTTGGAGCCAATGACACAGTAGCTGAGACAGCACTCTGTAAATGGCATGAGAAGGAATAGTGGGAGCTGACAAGAACATTGGAACACATCTTAAAAGTTCAGAGCCCAATCTGAGGAAGACTTGAAATAGGCTCTTTTTCTTTCTTCCCAGCCAATTTAAGTTGCTTTTTCTCACAGTCAAGTTATTATTTGCATTTCAAGTGAAGGGAAAGGGAAACCAGGCTTACAAGTATGGAACAGAAAAGCTGCCATCTTTCTACTTTTCACTATCTGTTCAGAACCACTGTACTGCAAAAGAGAGCACAAGATCTGGACTTCTGATCCCTAGCTTTTCTTAATCTAAAGCTGTAAAACTATAAACAAGCCTCAACCTCTTTCAGCCTTAGTTTCCTCATCTGTAAATGGCTGAGAAATTTCCTAAGTTTTAAGGTTAGGCTTAAGATTCAATTAATAATGAAAGAGTGTTTTGTAACTCACAAATGCCACACAAACACCAGTCATTACAGAGCTGTCTTCCCATCAGCTCATTAGCTACACAGGACAGTGGTTATCACTAAATTGATAGGTGAGATCATCAAACTCAGAGAAAATCCTGATGGTAACACAGTTCAACTCTGACTTCCTCCAACAAAAGTAATTACTCCTTTCATTTATTATAGGAGTTATTTATTAGTTTGCTAGCCTCATTAAACTAACATCTCGGGGACGGAGCTACATATATTTTATGCATTTTTGTATCTCAGTGTCCAACACTGGCACACCAAAAAGACGCTAATAAATACTGGCAGCAGAAACACATCTAGAACATCCAGGACTCCTAATCCCAGGTATAGAGTTCTTCTAAGAGAAAGTGGCCCCAACCTCATAGGCTGACTCATCTTCTCATCCCTTCTTCAATTCCTCCACCCTAGCAAGACTTTCCATTACTGAAGAATCTCCCAGCCTCTGTAGGCAGTGATCCCTCAGGCTTGATTATTCTTCATATGCTTCTTTGCCAAGCTAATTCCTATTCAGCCCTCAGATTTGGAGGCCTTTCTAGTCACCCATAATACTGGTTCAGGTATCTCCTCTCCACCCCCCTTCCCACCCCCTGTCTGTTTTATCATAGAATCCTGGCACATAACATGTATCAACAAAAGTATCTTTTGATGGCTGAATGAATGAAATACTGGATCTAGAAATCCAAAAGTGATGCAGGGGAAAGACTCCTGGCCTGGAAGTCAGGAGGACTGACTGTTTCTAATTCTAGCTCTACCACTTCTGTGGTTCAGTGATCTCAGGCAAGCCCCTCTTCTTCTGTGGACCATCTATGAATGAGCTACCATCTATGAATGATCTCAAAAGGTCCTCTCAGCACTGACAATAGATGAGACTTAGACTCATGCTAGGTCCTAAGGGTGAGAAACCTCTGAGGCCAGCTGTGTGCTCCAGAGTATGGGAGGCCCCATATCCACACCCCATGAGCAGCACCAGCGCCAAGTACATGAACTGTGCTGTCAGCAGCCTCCCAGCCTGTTGGTTTACTTAATTCCTCCTGATGAAGTGCCAAGAATAAATCGTAGGTGAGCAGCAGAGCATTTTAATGAGTCCAGAGCCTAATGAATCTTTTCCTTCCTGTGTCAATTAGAATTTCAAAGCTAGGATCCCCAAGGACCAATTTATTGGGAACAGAGAGAAGCCTTTTGTTCATCAGCTGCTGCCTGAGCTACTTGCCCTGGCCCTGTATGTCTGCTATGTAACAATCTTGCTTACTCATAGATATGCCACCTGGTGAGACAGACTGCCTCATATTTCTGGGGACTGAACTTGAGGAAGGAAAGGAGGGGTCAGGTCGACTTCTGGGGGTGAGTGGGGAGGTAGTGAGAGAATCAGAGCAGCACTGACTTGAATGTCACCTCCCAAGGATACTGGTCTTCAAAGAGCTAACAGTAGTTGATCAACTTGCTACTCATCCAACTAAGTATCAGGTATTGTGTGAGACCTATTTGTCTAAGGTATTTTTGAATCCTCATAACAACCCCCAAAAGTAGGTATCAAAGGCACTACTTTCTTTTTCTGGCCACACCGTGAGGCTTGCAGGATGGGATCTCAGCTCCCTGATCAGGGATTGAACCCAGGCTGTGGCAGTGGAAGCCTAGAATCCTAACCACTAGGCCACCAAGGAATTCCCTCAACAACACTATTTTACAGACAAAGACACTGGCTCTAAAAATTTTAAAGAACTATAGAATTAGTTGAAGAACTAGACAAGGAACACAATCAGTAGTTGGCAGACAGGGATTTGAACTCACATTTGTGCAAACCCAGAGACTGAGCTCTTTCTATCAAATCACAGCAACCTTGCCAGAGGGCTGGCAGGGCCAGTGGCTGATGTCCTGAATGGCAGAGATGGCCTGTGGGCAGCCAGTCAGGTCATGTTGGACACTTGCCACCAACACACTTGTCTTTTTCCAGGGCACAAGCAAGATTGCCCGTGCACTCCTGCTTCTTCCACTCAGTGGAGCTGGCAACTTCACTATTCCCAGAACATAATCCAAATCAAGTCACCATTGACACTAACCCCAGACTCCTATCCCAGAAATCTTTTTTGGGGGGGCTGTCCTGGGTCTTTGTTGCTGCAGGCGGGTTTTCTCTAGTCGCTGTGAGCAGGGTTTACTCTAGTTGCAGTGCAGTGGCTTCTCACTGCAGTAGCGTCTTTTGGTGCATAGCAGGGGCTTTAGAGCATCTGGGCTCAGTAGTTACGGCTCACAGGTTCGAGCAGTTGTGGCATATGGGTTTAGTTGTTCCACGGCGACTAAGTGCACTGGCGGGCAGATTCTTAACCACTGGACCACCAGGGAAGTCCCCAGAAATCATCTGACTTATGAGGAGTTGCCAATCCTTGATTTAATACCCCCAGGCACCCAATTGTCTTGCCTCTCATACTGTCCTCTTCAAATCACACAGGGCCAGCCCAGCTGCCACTGCAAGTCATCAACAGTGGCACACTCCAGGGTGAGAAAGTAAACAAGTCAAGTTTCCAAATGGTTATGAAATGGAATTTTAGGACTCTAGTGGGAAAAACACTTAAGTGTGAGGTCAAGACAGTTTGTCCAAATTTACACAGCTAGAAAATAGCAACAACTGGAACACAGGCATATACACAAACTTAACATGGTATCTGTATCTGCAAAGAGCAAGAATAATACAAAAAATTGAGATCAGTGGCTTAAAAATATTTAAAAATTTTTAATTTCAAGATAATTATAATTAACATCTCCATTTTACAGATAAGAAAATTGCTCTCTGAGGTCAACTAACTTATCCAAGAGAGAAAGAGCTAAGTGAGGGAGAGGAGAATAAAGGAATTAAATGGGATCCAAGTTAACCTTGGATCAATAGCTGCAAGGAAGCAGGGAGGCAAGGGAAGGGAGGCTGCACCAGGAGTGTTACCAATCCTGGCCTTGCTACTAACTTGCTACATGGCCCTGAATATTAGCCTCATTTTCCCATCAGCCAAATGGACTTCAGGACCCTGTATCTGGCCTCAGCTGTCCCCTCTCCAACCTTACTCCCAAGGGGCCAAAAACCAAAACACCAAACAGAAACAATATTGTAACAAATTCAATAAAGACTTAAAAAAATGGTCCATATTAAAAAAAAGTATCAGGCACTTGTTGAATGGACCAATGAATGAGCTACTGATCTCTAAGGTCGCTTTCAATCCTGGCACGCTATGATTAACTTACGAGCTTAGAGAACTCAGAAACTCGAAATTCAAGCCTGGGTGAACTTAAGTTTAACCTGTCCTCTTGGCTCCAATTTTTGCAGGGTCTTCAAAAATCATCTCCAAATGTAACAATCACATCCTAACACACAACTGCACTCATGCACAGACAATTATATGTCACTTAATTCAACAATGCTAGGTATGAAACACAGTATTTCTTTAATGTGGAAAATGAGGCCTTACAGTTTAGTCTCAACTTACTTTGATAACTTTAACCCTAACCACATTCCATTCCTGAAAGGCTATGCTCTGGCTACACTGGACTGCTTACTCTTCTCTAAGACATACATGGAGGTTTCTACACCTTCGGTCCTCACTGGTCTCTTCGCTTGGAAGCTATAGACTACCCTTCTCAACTGCCAAATACTTCATCTTTCAAGACTATCAAATATCTCATCTTTGAAGTTCAACTCAAATATCACCTCTTTTGTGAAGCCTTCCTTGATCAGGAGGGTAGGGCAGTTAGTCTCCATATTCCCAAAGCACTCCACATGCTTCCATTATAGTGATCATCACTGCCACCTACTTACTTTACCTACCTGTTCTCCTTGATCAGCTATGGGTTCCAAAGGTCCTGACCATGTGTTTGCCTTCTCCTTATCCCTAAGGACCTATCCCTGTGCCTGGCACAAATGCTTATCATATTGAATGCTAACGGCACCACATCTAGCACTTCTTAACCTTCACTGGCGGACTGGATTAGGTCAGTCTTCCTTCATATTGTCCTGAAGTTGTGCAATACTTTCCCTAATACTTCTACCCACTAATATGAACTCTTATGGGACTGGAGAAGAAACTGAAAAGAAAGAAGAGAAATAGTATTTAAAGAGCCTTGAATGTCATGCTAAGGAGATTGGATTTTATTTCAGAGGTTTTATGAGTAGGAAACTGATAGCAATAAGATATGTATCTTAAAACCTATGGAGCAAAAAAGGAAGTTATATTTCAGGGGCAAACATTGGAGGTAGGTTACCCCCGGGGCCATTAGGATGCAAAGAGGTCACAGAGTTCCACCTGGAGGAAGTTTGTTTTGAGCAGTTTTACTCAGAAAAAGGAAGTTATATTTCACTAGCAAAGACAAGTTTGTTGTTGTTGAGTCGCTTGCTAAGTTGTGTCCCACCCTTTTGTGACCACATGGACTGTAGCCCGCCAGGCTTCTCTGTCTGTGAGATTTTCCAGGCAAGAATACTGGAGTGGGTTGCCATTTCCTTCTCCAGGGGATCTTTCTGACCCACGCAGTAGGTACCAAGTCTACTGCATTAGCAGGTGGATTCTTTACCACTGAGCCACGAGGGAAACCCAGGGAGGCAAATTAGTTAACAATTAAGAAGTCAGTGAGAGAGGATTAAAATCTGGCCTTGGATGATAGCTCTGGGGATAAGAAAAGCAAAACGGCTAACACAAAAACTCATAATGAAAGCAGTTGCCTACTTTGCCCGAGTAAAACTCTGCTCAAAACAAACTTCCTCCAGGTGGAACTCTGTGACCTCTTTGCATCCAAGATGGTCCCAGGGGTAACCAGAAACAGGGAAAAAAGTCTCCATGACCGGGTGAAGGGGAAGAAGCAAGTCTAAGATTAGCAAAGGTCAAACTCCAAGCCAGTGACCAAGGCTGTAGGAGACAGGTTAAGGTCCTGCTGATGGATGCCAGCTGCAGAAGCTTCAGGAAGGAGTTGGGTCTGTGCCCTGAGCAGAAAGATGCCTTCCTGAGTTGGAAGAGCTCTGGCCAGCTTTAATGCCAGAGACTCTGATCATGTTCAGTGGTGTTTTGTTAAGGAAAATTATTCAAAAACTGGAAGTAAGGCAAAAAGAAAACTGTGTGACCTTTACAGTCATGTTAGGACTTTTTTTTCGTATGCATCTGAGAGTCACATGATACTCAGAGAAGAGAATTTTGTTGGACTTACTGTTCACAAACAGGGCCCAAATATTTTAAAACTCTGCCAAGTTACAGGTTAATGTATAGAAAACTGAGAAAGTGCACTTTTTCTAAGTAGAGAAGACAACATGAAATGTTACGTTTTCATTAGGACATTAATTTTGGATCTCATTTAGCAACCTCATTTTAATCCTTTTTCCACTAACATAAATCCAACTTCTCAACAATTCTCGTTCTGCTAGTTCCCACTATGAGTTAAATACAACACGCTCACCACATGGATGAGAATTATGCCCTGACATGGTACACACATCCACAGGCCTGCCCACCTACACCTCACAGGAATGAGATGCCAAGAGGCAAAAGACGCCCGACATCTAGGCACAGGACATTAGTGAAAGGGAACATGTGTTCACTTATGAAATGACATGAAGTTCAGTGTTGCCAAAAGTGCACAAGGCTGAGAGTCAGACCTGCCACTAATTCACTGTGTAACCTTGGGCCTATTACTGCCCTGTGCTGGGCCTCAATTTCACAATTATAAAATGGGAAAGTTGACCGAGGTCAGTGTTGTTTTATTGCAACCCTGCAGGTTGATGTCAGATGCCTGAGGCTGTTTCTGATGAGGGTAAGGGGGAGGCTGGACCAGTGGCCTCTGGGGCCACCACTGCCACTTCTAACAGAGCAGCTGTTTGAGACATTGAATTATGTGTTTAAATAAAGGACTTCTCCAAAAAACGGGTAACTGCTAAGATCTCTTCCTACTGGTCATAAAATCCCATCATTTTATGGCAAATGATCTTGGGGGAAAATATCTCCTCTTAGCCTACACTTAAAAACGTATCATTTAGAAGAGGGTCTCATTAAGAAGGCCCTACCAGCTGAGTAGGAAGGAGTGAGGCAAGGGACCAGTGGGCAGAGGAGGGCTCTCAGAAAAGGGCAGAGACTAAAGGCCTACTCCTTTTGCAAATGAAGATTGATGGGGACCCAAGGCCACAGACAAGAACTCTTCCAGGAGGGCTGAGACTCACTGACCTTATCAAGACTAAGGATGTGAACTCTAGCCCCTGACTCTGCCAAATAAAGGCAGATGCCTTCAGTTTCCTTATACAAGGAAGGAAGGATCTCTATCAGTAAGGCACTTTGTAAACTGAAAAGTGATGACAGGTTTGAAGACCTATTAGAGCAATCTTCTTCTTAACTCTTTTATATATGTATGCCTCTGCCTCCTCTCTTGCCAGGTCCCTGAAGGAAGCTCATCATGCTTGAGATATTCACACCCCCTGCATTTCAGAGTTGGGCATACAAGGGGCTTATTACTTGAGTATTCCCCTCATTCAGCTTTGAAAATGACAAAGACACTTCTTACTACAGAATCCACGTTCCATGTTGAAGACAGAAACCTGGCCTCTCACTTAGTGATTGGACGTCTGGGCCACACACTTGGATCCTAGAGAACTTGGTCTGAGGCAGGGTAGAGCAGAAGAAATTAATGGGAAAATGCACTGAAGGCATGGAGATATTACCAATTGCCAATTTCTAAAGCCACTGAAGCCCCTTTCTGGGCACTCATGAACACTTTACCCTCCTGGAAAGGTGGGTACTGCCAGAGGCAGTACGATACTCAGGAAAGAGCTTACTGTACTAAATGCATGGGGTCTATGGAGGCAGGAGGACCTGAGTTCAAACACCAGCTCTTTCACGGACTAGGTAGATGACCTCTGACAAATTCATTTACTTCACTGAGCCTCAGCTTTTCCTTCTGGAGCTATTAATAACTTAAGGAGTTACTAAGATTAACAAAGATAGTTTTAATTTAAAGCAGCTATCACAATACCTGGCACACAGTAGGCACTCAATACACATGACTTCCTTCAAGAGGGAAAGAACCAATAGCAAAAGATGACTGAAGAGATTTACATGACAGGTGGGGGTTGGGGGGAACCTAGGGGCCAAACCCTAGCCAACAGCAGATCAGAGCTGTGAGTGGCTCAGAATGGGAATGGGCTGATTTGGAGAGTCTGTTGTGCTATTCTAAGAGCATCTGGATCCTGTACCAGCCAAAGCAAATCAAACAGGAGTGCTTGTGAAGAGCTTGTTTCTAAAACAAGTGCAGGCTGTGTTATTGACACACACCCCAGGGGAATTGAGAAGACTGTTGGCAGAGATGTTAAGAAAACTGACATGCTTTCAGTTCCAATCTTTGCTACTACATACGTAGCTGACCTTGGCTCTAGAGGACAAGAAAACCCTGGACAAGAGACAGAGATTCTGGTTTGAGCTTGACTCTGAGCAGGTGATATCATCTCTCAGGCCTCAGTTTTTTTCTTTTCCAAATAACAACAATTCTTTATGTGCTATTATCACTATCCTCATTTTCAGATGATACTATGGCTCAGAGAGATTAAGTTAATTACTGGCAGGAATTTGAATTCAAGGTCTGCTGTCAAAGCAGGGAGTCAAAGCCAGCAAGCAGGATTTCAGCTGCCCAACAAGAGATCAAACTCATGCCCCCTGCATTGGGAATGCGGCATCTCAACCACTGAACAGTCAGGGACGTCCCTTAGTAGTCTTTCTACCCTATTGCATCATCTTTCAGTGTTAAATAAGGGGGTCAGACCAGGTGGACCAAGGCATTTCTGGACTTGAAAGTTGTATGATTCATAGTGGCTTGAAACAGTGGTTTCAAGAGCTTTCTAAATATTACTCTAGTGCTAGCCTGGCAAGTTAAGAAGCCTTCTGTAAATGAAATCCTCAACACCAAGGGCACAAGCTGGATACAAACCAACGTGAGAGCCAGGAGAGAGTGGATGATGAAATTTTAGGAAACCCTAAGAGGCCCGTGGAGAATACACTGCCTAATTCATTTTACAGATGGGGATATGGAGGCTAAAAAAAGAGAAACAGCTTTACTGGCAACATCACCCAGAAAGCAGGTACTAGAGCACAAGCTGGGCTCTGTGCCTCATGGTCTCTCTCATACTCGATAATGACTCAGTCTCCAACCTTCCAGGCCATTCTGATTTTATCATTGTTTTCTCCTTCCCCGTCCCCCGACCGCCAAATGTTGAGAGATAGGCTACTGCCCCTGCAGCCAACTCCCAGACACTTCTCATCATACTTAGATAACGACTCTTTCTAACTGTCCCGGTTGAAGCCTTAAGCAGGACTGAAGGTGAGCCTCCTCTTTTGCCTCACCCCCGACTCCTTTTTTGAACCACAGACCAAGTGCCTTTGGAGGCACAGAACTGGAAGAGATACAACAGCAATTACGGAACACCTTTCTGCTTCATTCCCTCTTTTTGGAGCTGAGGAAACGGAGGTTCAGAGATATTAAATACTTCCGCAAGGTTGAGTTAGTAGAAGACTTAAGAGCCTGGGTCACAATACTCACCTTCTACTACAATCTGACACTGAACACATGATATCAGAATTTATTCCAACCACCAGTGGCTGTACACCAATCCAAGCCAGGCATTTTCTCATCATCTCCTATTAGCACCACAATAACTGTATAGGCATTCCTCCCATTTTGCAGAGGAGGAAACTACAGCTCTGAGAGGTTAGTCACACAGGAAATGAATGTCCAAGCAAATTCAAATCTTTGGCTTTATAGCTTCCTCACTTTCCTCAGCAGCATGTGGCCTGAGATTTTCAAGATTTACAATGGTGGTAAAGATGCAGTTAATTAAACTTCCTGAAGATCAGTTGTAATGTAGATAACGCTGTCTCTTGCCCTACGCACTTAAGTAAAATAACTCTTGACATATTATACTAATTGGGGGGTGGAGAGGGAAATGAAGGTAGAAGGTAACAGTAGAGACCCAGATAACACAAAATAATGGATAGTTCAAAAGAAGCAATTTCTGCTTTTGTGTTAATGTGATTGTTTGTAGAATAGTTTTGGGGCTTTTTTCCATATCTGCCCCATTAAATCATAAGTCCTCTTTTTCCATGTCCTACTCATCTCATGATTCCAGCATCACATCTGCTGATGGACCTTGGCTTCCCGATTTATGATTTCCCAGTTTGAGTTTTTGATCTCTTGGCCTTATTTTTAAGCTCAGATCCTACCTCTCTGCCACCGTCAATGGCCTTAAAACTTCCCTCTAGGAGCTGCCAGTCCCTCCTCTGTCAAGTTTGTTGCTCCAGCGGGACAGAAAGATCCTCTTTAATCTTAATGAAAATTGGGGAAGGAGGGGAACACAGGGCCTAACAGGACCCAGAGTCTTTTGCATACTACTCCTTCCCTCTAAGTGAGCTTGACCTTTTTGTTTCCTATGACAGTAACCCTCCTCAAGAAAACCAGCTGCCTCTGGAACCAAGGTAATAAAATGCGGGCAAAATTCCTGGGTGGGGAGAGAACAGGGACAACTGCTTCTAAGCTGAACTGCTCTGGGGGCTTCCCTCAGAGTTTCTCCACAGAAACCCCTGGAAGCCATCGGATGACTACACTGGCAGACAATGAACCCCTGCCTTACATTAAGCTACAAAGTCCACTTTGGTCAGCCGTTCATGACCCACACCTTGAAGCGTACTGCCACTGCTCCTGCCCCTTCTCAGACTGTCCCAGTCCCTAGGACCATAGTTACTAACATTAATAGTCCCTTACATGCATACAGTATCTAACAGTTTCATACAGCACTTATTTGAAATGCGTCTTTCACAGCTGCTGGATAGAAATTGTTATTTCATGTCTACAGACGAGACCTGAGAAATAGATTCAAGGGATTAGATCTGATAGACAGAGTGCCTAATGAACTATGGACGGAGGTTCGTGACATTGTACAGGAGATAGGGATCAAGACCATCCCCAAGAAAAAGAAATGCAAAATAGCAAAATGGCTGTCTGAAGAGGCCATACAAATAGTTGTGAAAAGAAGAGAAGCAAAAAGCAAAGGAGAAAAGGAAAGATATTCCCATTTGAATGCAGAGTTCCAAAGAATAGCAAGGAGAGATAAGAAAGCCTTCCTCAGTGATCAATGCAAAGAAATAGAGGAAAACAACAGAATGGGAAAGACTAGAGATCTCTTCAAGAAAACTAGAGATACCAAGGGAACATTTCATGCAAAGATGGGCTCAATAAAGTACAGTAATGGTATGGACCTAACAGAAGCAGAAGATATTAAG
Organism: Cervus canadensis; assembly: GCF_019320065.1. NCBI lineage: Eukaryota > Metazoa > Chordata > Mammalia > Artiodactyla > Cervidae > Cervus > Cervus canadensis. The sequence goes on along the minus strand of NC_057395.1, from coordinate 62,297,680 downwards.
AAGAGGTGGCAAGAATACATAGAAGAACTATACAAAAAACATCTTCCCAACCCAGATAACCACGATGGTATGATAACTCACCCAGAGCCAGACATCCTGGAATGTGAAGTCAAGTGGGCCTAAGGAAGCATCATTATGAACAAAGCTAGTGGAGGTGATGGAATTCCAGTTGAGCTATTTCAAATTCTAAAAGACGATGCTGTGATGCTGTGAAAGTGCTGCACTCAATATGCCAGCAAATTTGGAAAATTCAGCAGTGGCCACAGGACTGGAAAAGGTCAGTTTTCATTCCAGTCCCAAAGAAAGGCAATGCCAAAGAAAGCTCAAACTACTGCACAACTGCACTCATCTCACACGCTAGTAATGCTCAAAATTCTCCAAGCAGGCTTCAACAGTACGTGAACCGTGAACTTCCAGATATTCAAGCTGGATTTAGAAAAGGCAGAGGAACCAGAGGTCAAACTGCCAACATCCGCTGGATCATCGAAAAAGCAAGAGAGTTCCAGAAAAAAAAATCTATTTCTTCATTATTGTCTATGCCAAAGCCTTTGACTGTGTGGATCACAATAAACTGTGGAAAATTCTTCAAGAGATGGGAATCCCAGACCACCTGACCTGCCTCTTGAGAAATCTGTATGCAGGTCAGGAAGCAGCAGTTAGAACTGGACATGGAACAACAGACTGGTTCTAAATAGGGAAAGAAGTATGTCAAAGCTGTATATTGTCACCCTGTTTATTTAACTTATATGCAGAGTACATCATGAGAAACGCTGGGATGGAGGAAGCACAAGCTTCCTCCAGGAATCAAGACTGCAGGGAGAAATATCAATAACCTCAGATATGCAGACGACACCACCCTTATGGCAGAAAGTGAAGAACTAAAGAGCCTCTTGATGAAAGTCAAAGAGGAGAGTGAAAAAGTTGGCTTAAAGCTCAACATTCAGAAAACTAAGATCATGGCATCTGGTCCCATCACTTCATGGCAAATAGATGGGGAAATAGCGGAAACAGTGACAGACTTTATTTTCTTGGGCTCCAAAATCACTGCAGATGGTGACTGCAGCCATGAAATTAAAGGATGCTTACTCCTTGGAAGAAAAGTTATGACCAACCTAGACAGCATATTAAAAAGCAGAGACATTACTTTGCCAACAAAGGTCCGTCTAGTCAAGGCTATGGTTCTTCCAGTAGTCATGTATGGATGTGAGAGTTGGACTTATTATAAAGAAAGCTAAGCGCCTAAGAATTGATGCTTTGAAACTGTGGTGTTGAAGAAGACTCTTGAGAGTCCCTTGGACTGCAAGGAGATCCAACCAGTCAATCCTAAGGGAAATCAGTCCTCAATATTCATTGGAAGGACTGAAGTTGAATCGGAAGCTCCAATACTTTGGCCACCTGATGTGAAAAAAACTGACTCATTTGAAAAGACCCTGATGCTGGCAAAAATTGAAGGCGGGAGAAGGGGACAACAGAGGATAAGATGGTTGGATGGCATCACCAACTCAATGGACGTGAGTTTGAGTAAACTCCGGGTGTTGGCAACGGAGAGAGAAGCCTGGCATGCTGCAGTCCATGGGGTCGCAAAGAGTTGGACACAAGTGAGTGACTCAGCTGAACTGAACTGAACATTGAGGAAATTTTAAAGGCCACAAATGAGTACCCTTATTTGTAACCGTACTTATTTGGTATCTGCCTTTAAGCCTTATTTCTTTGATGCACTCAAATTTCTGCTTAGAATCTCAGTCATTAACAGGAACTCGGTAAGGCCTCCAAAGCCATCTGTCTCTGAAGTCTGTGAGGTGGGCAGTGGTCTCCTCTAGCTCTGTATCAGGCAAAATCTCCTAGGAAAGTGAAGAAAGCTTGGTTTTCCATGTATCACCTCACTACCAACTAAACTGTCCCCATCTCAGGCCTGCCCCAGTCAGCATGGGGGCACATAGCCTTTGTATGAGGGTGAGGGATCTCAGGCCCACCCACACAAATCTCAGGTGGTGGTGGGGCACCTGGGGCAGGCAGGATCCAGGCTGCTCTGTGCTTTGGGTCAAGCCCTAGCCCCCTTCCTACTGGTGGCGCAACACTGCGGACCACTTGTCTCCCCCACTGTGCCTGGGTCAGGCCCTCCCTGAAGCTCCAGATAGTTCTCCAGAGACTACTACTCAGGAGCATGTGATAGTCCGCAGGTCAGTCATGCCTGAAGAGGAGTTTCATTTCAGATGCGAGTGCCTTAAAAAAGTAACCTAAGACTTGAGAAACTAGAAAAAGAACAAACTAAATGCAAACCAAGTTAAAGTTAGGAAAAACAAATATTAAAGTAAGAGCTCAGGGGAATAGAAAAACAATGAAACCAAAAGCTGGTTCTTTGAAAAAAATCAACAAAATTAAACCTTCAGCAAGGCTGACCAAGAGAAAAACAGAGAAAATACAAATTGCCAAAATCAGGAATGAAAAAAGGGTTATTACTACTAAAAGGATGATCACTACTGACCTTCTAGAGTTTAAAAAGATTATAAGGCAATACTATGAACAACTTTAAGCCACAAAATTAAACAACTTAGATGAAGGAGACAAATTCCTAGACACACACAAATTATCAACTCAAAAGAGAAAAAAAAAAAACAGTACATCTGAGTAGACCTATTATGAGAATTTTTGAATTCGTAATTAAGACTCTTCCAACAGAGAAAAGTTCAGGTCCACATGGCTTCAGTGGTGAATTCTATCAAACATTTAAAAACAAAGACTTCCCTGGTGGTCCAGTGGTTAAGAATCTGCCTGTCAATGCAGGGAACTTGAGTTCAGTACCTGGTTCAGAAAGATTCCACACACCTCAGGGCCACTAAGCCCATAAGCCTTAACTACTGAGCCCACCTGCCTAAAGCTCATGCTCCAGAAGGAGGGAAGCCACCACAGTGAGAAAGAAGCCCGTGCACCACAACTAGAGAAGGACCAACTGCAACAGCAAAGATCCAGAGCAGCCAAAAATAATTAAAATAAGAAATATATTTTTTAAAAACTCAAAAAAGAAATCACAATCCTTCACAAACTCTCCCAGAAAACACAGGGAAGACTCTCCAGCCTAAGAGACCAGTATTACCCTGACACCAAAGATATAACAAGAAAACTAGTGACCAACATCTCTCATGAATACAGGCAAAAATTTTTAACAAAATATTAGTAAACCAAACCCAACATCATACAAAAAGGATTATGCACTATAGCCAAGTGGGATTCATTCTAGGAATCATGTTGGTTTAATATCCAAAAATCAATTATCATAGTGCCATGTTAGTAGAATAAAGGATAAAAAAAACACACAAACAAAATTCAACCATCCATCCATAATAAAACCTCTGAATAAACTAGAAATAGAGAACTTACTTAGCCTGATAAATAGAAGTCTACCAAAAAGCCCTGCAGCAAACATCATACTTACTGGTATCACACTTAAGTACTCAGAAAGACTGAATCCCTTATCTTTAAAACCGGGAACAAGGTAAGAGTGTCTGTTTTCACCAATTCTGTTCAACAATATATTGGAGGTCCTGGCCGTTACAATCATGCAGAGGGATTTTTTTTTTAATGGATGTTACATTATGTCATTCATCTACTCAAAACTGTCCAGCGGCTTCCTATTTCACTAAGAATAAAGCCCCACGTGATCTGAGTCCTTGTCTACCCTTGTGACTTCTCCATAATCCACTCCTCCTATTGCTCAATTCATCTCTAGCTACACTGACCTCCTTTGTTCCTCAAAACATTAAGCATGCTCCTGTTTTAGGGCCTCCAAACTTACTGAACTCTATGCCTGGCATGTTATTCCCCAAGATATACACACAGCTCACACTACTTCATCTTGTACATATTTCTGTACAGATTTTATTTTCTCATGGAGGCCTTCTTTCATCACATGGTCCCTCCCTATTCCCTTTTCCTGCTTTATTTCTCTTCATACATATTCATTTGTTTATATTCCACTAGAATTTAGGCTACAGGAGAGAAAACTATTTTCTTCATTGCTACATTTCAAACACTTAAAACTGTGCCTGGCACATAGAGGACACTCAATAAATAGGCACTGAATGAATGGATATCTTTAAAAGGAAAAGAAATCCATATTTAAGAGAATGAATAAAGGCAGGGGTTGGGGCCAGGGGGCTGGGGGGAACACTGTCCCAAGAGGCTGAGGAGGACTGGGGTTTTAGGCCATAGCTGAAGAGTCAGTGCAGAATAATAGAAAAAACTTGGCTTTTTAGAGCCAGATTCTTCTAAATTCTAAGTTTATTAGCTCTTCCAGTCACTGCCTGTGTGTCCATCTCTAAGTCTCCATAATTTATAAAATGAGAATATCACCACTTGCCTTTCAAGGTGTGATGAAAACGAAATCAATTTATGTACAGCATTCAATATAGCATCTGATACTATAGCAGACACTGCAAATAATTAAACATTCTTTGATACTACTGGCCTTTAAGAACTATCTTAAAAATTACCTAGCCCTACCTTACTGAAGTGTACAGATGCCTACAGGGCTGTTGCCCTTAAAGTACAGCCTTCATACCCATTTTAAGTTCTCTGTCTTATCATTCTTCTTTTACCTCTCCCTTACAGGTGGCTTTCAGCTCTCACCTCTAGCTGCTGCTAATAGAGCAGCTCCTCCTCCCCTTTATATGCCCTGTTCTTAATATTCTGGGGGTTTAGAAACCAGATTGTTAAGCTTGTTACAACAACACATAAAAATATGAATAAATTAGCACTGTGCAAGGTCTTAAGGATGACAACGCTTTGCTACCTTTTGTTTTTTAGCAGGATTCTGGAAAATTGAGGATGTTAGATAAATAAATGTGAGTATCAGTATATTATACAGTTTTTTACATGGAACCATTCATATTTGAAAAGAATCAACAATGGAACTACTTTGCAGGGCAGTTGTCCTAAGAACAGTAAAACCCAAGCTTGATGCCCAGGCCATGGAAGGCCAGAAGCTAAAGAACATTAGATTAACCAAGACAAAAAGAGATGACAGCAAGTGTCTGGAGATTTAGAAAAGGAGGGAAGGCTGGCCAATGTGGATTTCCAGGAGCCTCAGGTTGGGGCACAGATCCCTCTGTGCACCCTCAGGCAGGCAGCGGGAAGAACAGAATGTCCCTTACTACAGAGTACGACTACAAAGTATGAAGAGAGTATGAAGACCTGTATCACTGGCCAAGGGCAAGAGAAATGGTGGGAAAAGTGAAATGATCACGGCCTCTGATAGGATATGAGGCTACAGTATACATGAGTTTTTCAGTAATAGTAGTGAGGGGTGGAAGTAGGTAGGGAACCTAGGGCCAAAATAGGAATAGCCCTCCTGGTCTCAGGTAACAGTAGGTAACGAAGCAACATCCCAATGGAAGCAGTCAGTGAGCACAGACACACGCTGGGGATGGACTCCTTGAAACAGCCACAGGATCTGCACCGGCAGTGGACTTGGAGCCAGGCTGTGACGGTGTGTTTGCACCTGTGCTCCTCAGCTTGTGCACTGCCAACGCAGCCTGGCTCTGTCTCTGTGCCCTGGAAAGACTGAATCTGCGGAACTTTTCAACTTTTTTCCAGTAGGGCCTACAGCAGAAGGAAAGGAAGAGAAGGGCATGGGAGAAAATTTACAGTGTAGATTTCCAAGGCAAAACCTTCCCTTTTGCCTTTGGGGAGTGGGGTGGCTAAAAGTCAGGGACTGAGATGCCAGAGATACCTATAACGCTTTCTTCTCACTTCTCTCACTTCAGTTTTTACAATTCACAAAGCTTTCCAACTTGCATTTCTCATTTGATTCTCTACAACATCCTATATGGTTGGTGTACACAAAATAAACACGTGAAGGTACATGGAGGCACTCCAACTTAAAAACAGGGAAACAGATTATCCAAAGGTAACTATTGAGAGAGACAATAAACACCCAGGTTTTCCAACTACAAGTCAGCTCACCAGGTCCCTGTCTATGCTACCACAAGTGCTCATGGGGTCCCAAGTGTTACAGATGTTTTCTTCTCGTTCCAGTCATATTTAAACCTGGGTCTCCGCATGCTTGGAGGTTCTTCCTTCCAGCCTCAGAAGCTCAGAAGGGACCCCCACCTCTTGCCTGCCTTGCTGGGCCTTTCAAATAACTAGGCCTCCTTCCTGAACCCCTAAGAAGGTCCATCTTCTTGAATTTTATAAGAAAAATCATGATTCCAAGGAGATTAGCAGTCCAAGGAAAGCATGCCAAGACAGAGAGAACAATGGTATTCACAGACTGACCTGGATTCTAAGATCAGCTTTACGGATTTCCAGGTGTAAACCCTGGATGTATTACTTCAGTTTTCTAAGCCTCAACTCCCTCATCTATAAAATGGGATTTTATATAGTATAAATGAGATCCATAATACAATTGATTCTTAATATGTTGATTTCCCTTACTGTTTCACCATCTACAGTCTTCCTTCTAAAATTCCCTGGACTTTCCCTTCACAAAGCCCCACTCTAAAACACCATCCCCAGCTCCACTGATGATCCATATTCTGCAGGACTGATAAAACCACAGGATTTCCCGAAATCGACTCTGGCCTTGGTAGGTCACACTCAAGACTGAAATCAGGAAAGTCTATGAAAGGCTATGAAGTCATGTTAAGAGAGCTTGTGGGAGAATGGGTTTAGCCAGGTTCAGGATACCAGGTAGCAGAAAGTAGCAGGCAGAAGCCAGAAGGAATTGAGAGTGCTTTTGCTTTATTCATGGCAAGTGATCCCAGACTGTCTGCCTACGACAGTCTCTTAGGCATGGAGTAGGAGAATAATTACCTGTAAATTATCTGTACTAATGGTAAAAATAAGCCCCAAACTAGTCAGCCTGTCTCTTGGCCCAAGTTTGCCCAGGTACCCTCACTCACCAGTACCAAGACTGAGCTCAGCCGGCAAGTTCTTCTTTTGCGTTACAGCGTCAGCACCAACTGCCTCAGGGAAGAGGGCTCACCTAGAACAGAGAGAAGTCCGTCAGGGTCTTGCTCTGAACAGGCCTGAGCTTAGGTCAATGCATGCATTTGAAGTTCCTGCCCTTACAGGTCTTGCAAAGTAGCAAAAAACAGGTTAATAAACAGTTTCAGGTTGTGCTAAGGGCTATAAAGAAACATAAAGCAGATCAAGGAAAAAGAATGACTATGAGTGAGAATGAGGTCTATTTTAGATAAAAGTCAGGGAAGACTTCTCCAAGAAGCAGTCACTAGACAGAGACCCAAGTAAGGGGGTGAGATCTTCAAAGATCAGAGGGAAGAGAGCTTCAGAAAGGGGAAATAAGCACAAAAGCCCTGAGGCAATAATGGGAAAGAGGAAGCTTGTTACACTAAGGAACAAGAAAGTCTACAGAACTAGAACGTAGTGATAGAAAGAATGAGGTTCCTCCAGGCTTCCAAAACCTGGAACCCAGATGGGACAAACTTCCAAGCACTATGAGGTTGACTTTAGGTTTCTCTACTTACCCCGTCCTCTGTTGGGTAGGGACAGAGAAACTCCTATATATTACTTGGAATGTGGGGTAGAAATGACTGGGGTAAAGAGAAGAGTAGCACAGTGCCAAGCCTTGTTGTAAACCCTTTGTTTGTATTAACTCATTAAATCTTCACAAACTCTTGTAAGGTTGGTGTGATATTACATTCTTCACTTTTTCTAAGGGAAAACAGATACAGAGATGCTAAGTAAATTTGCCCCAAGTCACACAGCTAATAGATGGCAGACTTGGGACTTCAACCTGAGAAGTTCAACCCCCAGGGCTTGCCTTCTTAAGCACACATTATACCACTTCTCAAAAAACAGAAGGAGAAAAAAGACAGAAAACGCATGCTCTAGTCCTGGCTGACATGACTCAAGCCCTCATTTATACCCAAGCCTGGGATATTCTCCATTTACTTGCAGTCCAGACTTTTTACTAAACACTAGTTGAATGACTCCTGAGTCCTTCAGCCAGGTAGTTCCAGAGGATACTGTGAGCACAAAGCTATGATAATCTCTACCACCACAACAGTCATTTAACTGTCATTAACATTTAATGCACAGTTTGAAATAGTCTAGGTACTGGGTTAAGCACCATACATGTACTATTTTATTTCAGAGAAGGAATGACAGCTGCTCTAAGACCTGGGTAGAAGGATCTGGGGACGGGGCTCCAGGTCTGAACAAAGCAGCGAACACAAGGAACTAAAGGATCTCTGCAGGCTGGGGTTAAAGCCCAAAAGCAAGCGGCGGAAATGGAGGCACTAAGGAGTGGGAGGTACCAGGAAAGGACTATCAGCACCTCCGATTAAATAACATGTCAACAAACTGTGAACCCTCCTCCCATTTCCCAGTCCCCATGGTTCAGCAAATGGTGTGACAATTCTCTCAAGTACATATTTATAGACTTCAAAATGTATCAGGCTCTTCAACCCCTTCTCCCCTCATCCCCAAGTCCTTGAAGAGTTTTTTTTTTCCCCCTAACAGCTCTACATCCAAACCATCTTTATTCCCTGCTGCGTCAACTTCCTCTTGGTTCAGGATCTCATTATCCCCTGCCTGCACTGCTGGAATACTTCTCAGAATTTACTGACATTACAAGGACAGGCTGTTAGAGTAGCCTCTTCCCTGGTCTCTCTTTCACTAGTCTTCCCCTGCCCCTTCTACTCCTATCTACTGGAGCCCACACTTTTAGACTCATGTTCCTAATGCCACTCCCCTGCTCAAAAAAATGGCATGGCTCCCAATCACCTCAGCCTGGCTCTCTAGACTCTTACACCACAGGTCTGGTCATCACTTATGACTGTGGGCCTTCCAGTTACCATACTTTTATCCATGTTGTTGTCTCACTTGGAACGACTCTTTTCATTTATTCATATTCAAATTCATCTTAGTCTTCAAGGCCTAGCAATTAGGTGAAATTATCCTGAACCCTTCCTCACCTCTCTGTTGTGTTCTTGAAATACCTCTGGCTGTGACTACAATCAAGCTCTGTCCTCACCATCCACTAAGGCTTCAGAACAGTTCCTCTGTGTTTCTTTCATGTAAACATTCCTACTGCTTCCAGATAATGAAGACCTAGTCAGTTAAGATTTCTGTTCAAATTTCTACTAGTCTTACTATGGATCTATCTCCTAACAAGAGACCTGGGTTTTAATCTGAGCCTCAGATTCCTTAATTACAAAACAGGGATACAATTCCCATCCTGTCTACAACACAAGGATTTTTTAAGAATCAATATGATACTGTAACAGGAGAGGAAAGGGGAAGAGTGAAGGTGGGAGACCCAGCCAAATCTTAACAGCTCTTTTTATCAGCTGCAACCCGCCCCCCCCCCCCCCCCCCCCCCCAAGTCTTCTATCCAATCAATCAAAAAACAATTCCTGGGTCAAGATAGCCACGGTTACAACTCTGGGTTGGGGATTATAGAGGACACAGGGATGAAAGAGACCAAATCTCATCCTTGGGCTCCTAGTAGTCCAGGGCAGGACTGTGTCAACTTCCTTCAAATATACTAAGAATATTAGGCAGGCTATGGAAAAGAGAATGTAGGTTCTTAAAAACTAAAAACAGTTACTGTATGATCCCACTCCTGGGCATATATCCAGAGAAAACTCTTAATTCAAAAAGATACATACACACCCCAGTGTTCATAGAAGCACTATTTACAATAGCCAAGACATGAAAGATGTGGTTTGTACACACACACTGAAATTTTTATTTTTTGCTTTTCCTATCTATTTTTTAAAAAATCCAAAATAGGTCAAAAAGAACAATCATGAAAACTCCCCCGGTGACACAGTGGGTAAGACTCCACCTGCAAATGCAGAGGACACAGGTCAGATCCCTGGCCCAAGAAGACCCGCCTGCCACGGAGCCACTAAGCCGGCGTCTGTGCTCTAGAGCCGTGAGCCACAACAAGAGAGGCCACCGCAGTAAGGAGCCCGGGCGCCGCAGCTGGAGAGCCCACGTGCAGCAATGAAGACACAGCACAATCAGAATTTAAAAAAAAAAAAAAAAGAACAATCATCAAGAATACAGGTACCAGACATAAGGCCAAAGGGTAGATAGGAAAGTATGCCTTCTTCAGAAAGTTTGGAAGACTTGTGTTTCAAAAGCTGGACTTAACGTAAATAGCTAGCTGAGTTTTCCCCTGATCCAGCTTCCGCTGCCCTACCTCCCAACACAGCACAGCTGACTTGCCTCGCAAGGCCTTCGCTGAAGGACTCCATATACACACAGCCTGGTACAGCAGTACTCAGGTAACTGGAAGGATCTCATCCCACTATGGTCTCATTCCAGACCTGTCTTCACTGCGTGAGTTCTGTCACCTCTTGAAAATATGGCTATGTCAGCACAAGACAACACTGAATCTTTACAATGATTAATAAAACCACAATGGAATATTACTCAGCCATAAAAAGAATGAAACAGTGCCATCTGCAGCAACATGGATGAACTGACAGATTATCATACTAAGTGAAATAAGCCAAAAAGAAAAATACTGTATGATACCATTACATGTAGAATCTAAAATATGATGCAAATGAATATTTACAAAATATAAATAGATTCACAGACACAGAAAACAAACTTATGGTTACCAAAGGGGAAGAGGGGATATGAGAAGAATAGGAGTTTGGGATTAGCAGATACAAACTATACATAAAATAAACAAGGTCTTATTGTATAGCATAGGAACCTACATTCAATATCCTACAATAAATCATATTGGAAAAGAATATGAAAAATACACATTCATATAACTGAATCACTTTGTTGTATACCAGAAACTAATACAAAATAACACAACCTTATAAATCAAATATACTTTAAAAAAAAAAAAAAAGAGTATTATGGCAGAACCTAACAGTTTCAAGAGCTCTATGTACTGTAAAAGGGTGGGGTGGTGGGGGGAATCAGTCTGACTACAAGTGGCCTCAGAAGCTTCATTTGAGCAACGGCTTAGGCCAGGCCTTAATGCAGGGTGACAGAAAGACCTGGGCTACTGCTGGCTAGGTGTTATGTTGGCAATCCTCCTAATCCTAATACCTGGTGAAGCAAGTGATGGAATGCCCACTTTATAGCCAAGGTAACTGAATATGGGTCTTCCCTGGTGGCTCAGTGGTAAAGAATCCACCTGCCAATGCAGGAGACACAGGTTCAACCCCTAGGTTAGGAAGATCCCTTGGAGAAGGAAATGGCAACCCACTCCAGTATTCTTGCCTGGGAAATCCCATGGACAGAGGAGCCTGGCAGGCTACAGGCCATGGGGTCACAAAAGAGCTGGACACGACTTAGTGACTAAAACTGAAGATGCGTGAAGAGGCTAAGTGTATCATTCAAAATCAAATAGCTGGTAAGCAGCAGAGCTAGGATTTGAACCTAGGTCTGCTTTACTTTACTCCAAAGTCTATGTGCTTGTTTCATGATCTGCCTTACTCATGTAGCAACATGAAAGGAAGACCATATAAACACTGGCGCTCTTTCTACCTCAAAATCCAATGATTTGAATGGGGGTAGGAGGAGGGGAAGAACTATACAAAAAGATCTTCACAACCCAGATAATCACAATGGTGTGATCACTCACCTAGAATCAGACATCCTGGAATGTGAAGTCAAGTGGGCCTTAGGAAGCATCATTATGAACAAAGCTAGTGGATGTGATGGAATTCCAGTTGAGCTATTTCAAATCCTAAAAGATGATGCTCTGAAAGTGCTGCACTCAATATGCCAGCAAATTTGGAAAACTCAGCAGTGGCCACAGGATTGGAAAAGGTCACTTTTCATTCCAATCCCTAAGAAAGGCAATCCCAAAGGATGCTCAAACTACTGCACAACAGCACTCATCTCATACGCTAGTAAACTAATGCTCAATATTCTCCAAGCCAGGCTTCAGCAATATGTGAACCGTGAACTTCCAGATGTTCAAGCTGGATTTAGAAAAGGCAGAGGCACCAGAGGTCAAATTGCCAACATCCACTGGATCATCGAAAAAGCAAGAGAGTTTCGGAAAAACATCTATTTCTGCTTTATTGACTATGCCAAAGCCTTTGACTGTGTGGATCACCACAAACTGTGGAAAATTCTTCAAGAGATGGGAATCCCAGACCACCTTACCTGCCTCTTGAGAAATCTGTATACAGGTCAGGGAGCAACAGTTAGGACTGGACGTGGAACAACAGACTGGTTCCAAATAGGAAAAGGAGTATGTCAAGGCTGTATATTGTCACCCTGTTTATTTAACTTATATGCAGAGTACATCATGAGAAATGCTGGGATGGAGGAAGCACAAGCTGGAATCAAGATTTCCAGGAGAAATATCAATAACCTCAGATACGCAGACGACACCACCCTTATGGCAGAAAGTGAAAAAAACTAAAGAGCCTCTTGATGAAAGTCAAAGAGAGTGAAAAAGTTGGCTTAAAGCTCAACATTCAGAAAACTAAGATCATGGCATCTGGTCCCATCACTTCACGGCAAATAGATGAGGAAACAGCGGAAACAATGGCTGACTTTATTTCTGGGGGCTCCAGAATCACTGCAGATGGTGACTGCAGCCACAAAATTAAAAGATGCTTACTCCTTGGAAGAAAAGTTATGACCAATCTAGACAGCATATTAAAAAGCAGAGACATTACTTTGCCAACAAAGGTCCATCTAGTCAAGGCTATGGTTTTTCCAGTAGTCATGTATGGATGTGACAGTTGGACTATAAAGAAAGCTGAGCGCCAAAGAATTGATGCTTTTGGACTGTGGTGTTGGAGAAGACTCTTAAGAGTCCCTTGGACTGCAAGCAGATTCAACCAGTCCATCCTAAAGGAGATCAGTCCAGAGTGTTCATTGAAAGGACTGATGTTGAAACTGAAACTCCAACACTTTGGCCACCTGATGCAAAGAGCGGACTCATTTGAAAAGACCCTGATGCTGGGAAAGATTGAGGGCAGCAAAAGGGGACGACAGAGGATGAGATGGTTGGATGGGATTACCAACTAAACAGCCATGAGTTTGGGTAGACTCCAGGAGTTGGTGATAGACAGGAAGGCCTGGAGTGCTACGGTCCATGGGGTCACAAAGAGTCAGACACGACTGAACAACTGAACTGAACTGAGGGGGAGGGGAGAAGAGAATGTTTACTGCTGCTGTGACCTTACAGCAGGTTTAGGGTCTTCTTAACTCTAACAGCTCAAGGATCTGACACAGTCTGGCAAGTAGAAGACACTAAGTACTTGGGGAACCTGTGACTGAATAAAACACCTGCCCCATCGACCTTTGTTCTAAGATCTAGAAGGTCCAACCAAAATCTCAAGCTCCATGTTCTGCCTCTGACCTCCATGTTCTGACTTTCCATGTCATTTCACCTTTCTGGATCTTTTTTCTGTATTTGTGAAATAAGGATCATAGCATCTACTTTCCTGCAGGATTTTCTGATGGATCAAACAAGATTGTCAAGAAACAGTTCAACTATTTAAGTCTATTTTTTAAAAAATAAACAACAGCAACCAAAAAAAAAAAAGGTTATTAGGAATCAATGAGAATAACTAAGGCTTTGGGCCTTAATGATGAAAAAAATGAAAGCATTAGTCATTCAGTCATGTTTGACTCTTTGTGACCCCATGGACTGTAGCCTACCAGGCTCCTCTGTCTGTATAATTCTCCAGGCCAGAATACTGAAGGGAGCAGTCATTCCCTTCTCCAGGGTATCTTCCAGATCCAGGGATCAAACCCTGGTCTCTTGCACTGCCAGCAGATTCTTTACCACCTGAGCCACCAGGGAAGCCCCAATGATACATAATAAGTAACAGCAAAAGTCCATTTTTCCTTTCTCTTCGTCTTTTTGTTTGATTCATCTTTTGTGGTACTTAGATGGGAAAAAAATACCTATCATTGAGTCACTTATGCCAGGCCCAGTAGTCTTGTACAGGTGTGAGAGTTGGGCCATAAAGAAGGCTGAATGCCAAAGAATTAATGCTTTCAAGTTGTGGTGCTGGGGAAGACTCTTGAGAGTTCCTTGGACTGCAAGGAGATCAAACCAGTCATCAAGGAAATCAACCCGGAATATTCATTGAAAGGACTGATGCTAAAGCTGAAGCTCCAATACTTCAGCCACCTGATGCAAAAAGCCGATTTATTGAAAAAGACCCTGATACTGGGAAAGACTAAAGGCAGGAGAAGGAGAGGGCAAAGAATGAGATGCTTAGATAGCATCATTGACTCAATGGACATGAATTTGAGCAAACTCTGGGAGACAGGGGACAGACGAGCCTGGCGTGCTGCAGTCCACAGGGTTGCAAAGAGTCAGACACGACTTAGTGACTGAACAGCAACATCCCTACAGAATCCCTGATGTTTAGAGTAGAGCAAACTCCAGGGACTACAGGAAGACTGACTGAAAAAAGGTGTTTCTGAAGTGACATCTTCCTCGGAAGAGGGGAAGGAAAACGAAAACTAGTTCTCTAACGAAAACTAGTTCTCTAGGCCTCCAGGGTGACAACTAAGGCACGAGTGAGCAGTCACAGGACATTAACCATAGCTTAACAGCTCCAGGTTCAATCCGGCAGGGCTCTCCTGCAGGTAGTCTCAGACCCATTTCTGCTACCATCAGCACGTGAAGGTGCACAACTGCCCAGACAGCAGGGGGTATAAGACTGGCCACAGAGCAAACAGTCTTTGTCCCAGGAGCCACATCTGCCAATCTATTTTAGTTCTATTCAGCCTGCCCCCTAACATCTTGGCCTCAAAACCCTAACTGCCTCAATCTTTGTGAGGTCACCTCTTCCTAGTCTGGACCAAATCCCATGGTCTTGCAGTTCCAAACTCCTTCCAAAGACAAGAATACCTGACCTTGACTCTGACTGACTCTATTGTGTGTTGCCTATGCCCCGGCATAATAAAACCAATTGGCTGTGTTACTGTGGGGGTTAAAAAGATGACCTCACAACATAATAAAAATGCAGCCAAGTCACAAAATGGCTCAGTAAAACCCTCTTCTACTCCCCAGTAAAGACAGGTGTCAGGATGCACAGCATATCACAAAGAGAGGCCTGGGAGGGCAGCTGCTTTCTTAATGACAGGTGACATTAGGGCTCTTGAGCCCAATTCATGTCCATGTATGAGAACACTATACATGCCATAAATAGATGAAACTCAATCCAGGCAGTCTCTAGGCTGCCTGGAGGAATGTCCAGAGAATACAACAGACATGCAAGACAATCATTCTTGCCTCTGCCTTTTCTGGGCAGCTAACAGCATTTCTCCCTCCTCAGCTGAAGCTGTCTCCAGTTCCCCCCTTTTCCTTCCCCGAAAAACCAACCCTGCAGGAATCATCAAGGGAGGCACAAGTAATTACTGTTTTCTTTTCTCCATGCTAATGAGACAGTTGGATGGTTCCCCTTCCCCCTCTGGAGCTGGAAGCGAGAATCTAAGGCTTTACAATCTGTAACCAACAAACCAAAGCTGGGGCGGGAGAGTGCTCTGCAGATGAATGGTGTAGAAGATGGCTTTCTGTCCCTGATGAGACCAGAGCTGGAAGACGCACCACCATTCTATAGAAGGGGTGTGAGACCAGAATGAGGAGAGAGCTGTCCGAAGTGGAAGGCAGGCAGGCAGTGGCAGGGCCCCAATCAGTCTCCTTACTTCTAACCAGAGCACTTCCCGCATCATTCAGACTTCCTATAGTACAGATAACTTTGAAGGTGTCCTCAATGTGGAACCTGGAAATGCAAATTTCAAGTTCACATATAAGTTTTCAAATAGGTATTTAAAAA
Source organism: Cervus canadensis (assembly GCF_019320065.1). Lineage (NCBI taxonomy): Eukaryota > Metazoa > Chordata > Mammalia > Artiodactyla > Cervidae > Cervus > Cervus canadensis. The sequence goes on along the minus strand of NC_057395.1, from coordinate 62,281,919 downwards.
GCAATGACAATGCTCTGCATAAGTGGATTCAGTCCCAGAACTGGGGCTCTGGGGTGGAAGGCCAGGACCTCAGAGACAATGCCAATTTTACCCCAAATTTTAAGCTACAAATAGATGGTCAGGCAAAAACACAATCTGTGAATTTTAGCTGAGATTCAGTGTAGTTACATGAAGACTGTAGATAACAAGGGTGGGGTTAGAACTAACTTTAAGAATAAATTTCAGGCCTGATGGATAAAGGACCACTTTAGAACACTAGGACCTCAGCCAGCTAATCCAATCCTCGTATTTGACAGATGAAGAAATCAAATCTAGCACTATTGGACGCATCACAGGGAAAGACCCAGGGTAAAGCAGCAGACTGAAAGATGCTACGGTTCAAAGCTAGCCATGACCTGCCTGCCTAGCCATGGTCAGAAAAAAAGGAAGACAGGGCCTCCGGGAAAAAGGGCCAGTATGCGCAAAGGCTGTGGTGAGAAGAAAATGGTTCAAGTTTTTAAACTGGAATAATCTGCAGAATCTTAACAAAAAATTTTTTTAACCTGAACACAAACTCCTGTCAGCCTCTAAAACTTCTTCCCTTCTCTCTCACTTCTATCCTAGCTCTATCACCTTAGGTTGGATTCAGCAATTCAAATTCAGCCCTCAAACAATTCTGACTCCTGGCAAGAAATATTTAATTCCCATCCCCTACCCATAGGGCCTGGGCATCAACCCTCTTCCCTGCTCTCCTGTATCACAGAGTTGATTGTGGGGCTCCTTGTTGTATGCCAGGACACTACCAGTGCTGACCACCAGACTTCACCTTCTAGTGGACACAAAATCACGTACCATATTCTACAAATAGGCCCAGGACCATGTGAGAACCCCTGCCTCACGTCAGCTGCCTAATACCTAAGGCCCTCCTAGGACTAAGGCCCAGCTCTGAATCCAAGGCTAGGCCTTCCTACCATCAGCCATTCTTCAGAGACTGCCAGCCAGCCTAGACTTGTACTTGAGTTTGCCACTCTCCTCATCCTTCTGCAGGGAAGGCAGCATGGCAGAGTGCAAATAGCAGGCATACAGATCTGGGTTTGAGCCCTGGATCTGGCCACCTAAACTGGGTATCCTTAGGCATTATTATTTAACTGCCTTCCTGAGCTTTGATGTCTGTTTTTCCCACCGTTCTCTCCTACTTGGGGAGAGGGACTACTTAGGTATTCCTCTGTATCTCAAAGAGTCAGTCTCTGTCTACTGAATGATCCTCTAAAACTCAGTTCCCACATCTGTAAAATGCTGTGATAATATCACCTATCTCAGAGTTATGAGAAAGAACAAGAAAAAATGTAAATTGTCTGGATCAGTGCCTGGCCCTTATCCCTCTACTCTATCAAGGATGTCAGGGCCAAATGTTTGCCTGTACTGAACTAGATGGCCCATCCTCGAGACACCATGCCTCGCTGAACCCTAAGGTCAGCTGGACCTGACCTCCAGCGTCTGTTCCACTCCAGTGATTAGACTGAGTGCCAGTTCCTGAAACCTTGCCAATAAAAACAGCTAATGATATGACTATTCTCCTCATAGTCAAAGGCAGTGAATCTGAAGCAAATGAGGTGTGTACATACACAAATACTCCAGATTGAAAGGAGAGGGGTACACAGGATAAAAGGGAAAAAAGGGAAAAGGCTGTGTTTCTAAGGTGGAGTCTTAAAGAAGAAAGTTCAGATCCCAAGAGGTGGCTAAAGTCATCTAAGGGGCCAGAGACCGAAACAAATTGGCTCAGGTCACATAGAAAGCTGAAGGGAGAAAGGAGTCTGGAACCCACCACTGTGGTCTCTCATCTAGGGATTTTTCCTGTCCTCCAGGGTAGACACACATAGTCCTAGGAAAAAGGGAGTGAGGCACTGGGGGCTCAGGGTAGTGGCAGGAAGAACATAAGAGATGCCAAGTGGTACTTATGTCGTTTCCTGCTTTGAAAGGTGACTTAAGAAATAAATCAATTCAGCCTTTTGTTTTGCAGGAACCTAATACGCTCTGGAAGTTGAAGGGTAGAAATATCTGGCCAGAACAAGTGCCAGCAGTTAGGGAAGGGGAAGGGCACAGCATGTCCTCAAACTATCATGAGCCCCTCTCCCACAACCTCCGCCCACCTGTCCCCAACTTCACAACTCAAACTATAAACTATGTTCCAAGTTTTCTAGGATATCTATGGATATCTATGTCTTTCCCAGACATAACCTGGGGGGTGAAGCATAGATAAGTAACAGAATAAGAGTTCTGTGTCGTGAGGAAAAACCTGATCGGTTCTTTTCTTTGTTTCATTCAACACATTCACCTGAACTTCTGGGAAAGTTAGGTGATTTGCCCAAGCTCACAGCTAATAAGGGCAAATCGGACTTACCCATGTCCTGTGTCCTTTGTGACATGGTGACTTTCAGAAAATTTGACTCTTACAAAGTTGTGAGACGTAGGTAGGGCAGGTGTTCTCTGTTAAATCATACTGCCCCAGCTTTTGAAAAGTCTGATTTGACACCCCCAATTCATTTCAGGCTTACTCCTGTCATTTATCTACTCTTAGTGAAGTTTCTTAATTACTTTCTAACTCAGAGATCAGCAAACTTTCTGTATAGGGCCAGCAGTCTCTGTAGTAATTGACTCTGCCAAGGTAATATGAAAGCAGTCACAGATGAACAAATGAGTGTGGCTGTGTTCCAGTACAACTTCAAGGAAAGAGGCAGCAGACTGATTCAGCCCACAGGCCACAGTTTACTTGACATCTGTTCTAACCAATCTACTGTCTCCAATCACCCTGTCTCTCTCAATCCACCACATAACTCCTATCACAACCCTACAGCCCCAACGGACTCCCTTTACCTACAGGATAGTTTAAACCCTACTCTCATCCTCTATCGTACCCTTCCCTGCTCACTGTATTCCAATTACAGCAGACTGTCACCTAGCAACTTCCTACCTTCCATCACGCTATTCCCTAAAAGCTGCAATGCCCCTCTCCATTCCTCTGCCAATATTATCTATTCGGGGCAAGTTCAAATGCTAACACCTGTGGGAAATCTTTCATTGTTCTGTCTTACGTAACTAGTCGTTATATGGCTGTCCCTCATCCACTGCTGCCTCCCTACTCCACCCATAATTCTAAGATTCTTAGGGGGCACAGAGTGTGTCTTACTCAACTCTGTATCCTTTGCAGTACTTAAAACCCAGTGTCCACTGACTGAATAGGCTTCCAGGCTACGAGACAGTAACTAGAATATGGGGATCTTTGGTGCTAACAGAACCGTGAGATTACTCACAGCATCAACAGAGCCTTCAGGCTAATTCAAGGACTGTCTCCCTCCCTCCCCAATATGTTCCTTGTCTGTCCAGGTAACTAGTCAAGATATGGGTCAAGACCAGGCATTTCACTAACTTGCTTCTAGCCTATGCTGATACATGTGAAGAGAAGAGGAATCCTATTTTCAGAGCTCCTTGTCCCTGACCTCAAACTGTAACCTTAATACCAGCCATCAACTGATCCCAGACACAGATGTAGCCCCAGTTCAGAAGACAGCCTTCTAACAAGTGCAGGTCCCCACAGGCAAGTGGTTTCACCCAGGGACAGGCTGAGGGCATGCAGACCAACCGCAACTGAAGCGAGAACTCAAAGGTATATGGTAAGAATCATCAGGAGCATCACCCCGAATGCAAAGGGACCACTGTGGAGATTCAGGGGTCCTGTAGCCTGCAAGTGAGACTATCCTAGCTTGAGGAAGCTGTGAGGTCAAAGACTAAGGGCTGATAGGGAAAAACAAAACAAATACACAAAAGAATTTTTCTCCTAAGCCCAGAACAGAACATTCCATCTGGGTAAGTAAGCTTGTCACAGGCATGGGGTACTTAGCATATCTGCCATTCCAGGATTACAGCTGTCAAGTTTTAATTAGGGTAATTAGAGTTAAAAATGTAATTTCATTTCAGGGGTATTCTGAACAGATTCCATTAATTTCTTTTTTAAAAAGAACACAGGAAGGAGGGGCAGGCATGCAGAGGATTCTGGCATCAGAGAAGTAAAGCCCTGTGCCTGGGTGGACAAGCTTTCAAACCATTGCCAAGAACCCCCAGCATCTCTGCAGGTTTGGCCCAGAGGGCAGAGGCTGCTGCTCTTCAGCTTTCTTCCCTAGTTTCCTCTCAGAAACTGTTTCAGTCAGTCTGCTAAGAAACCCACCCATCTTCTCCCCACCTGCTCCTGTGTTACTACCACTGAGTGGCTACTATGACAGTCCTAAGTCTAGCAAGGGGCAGAGCTGTCAATCTGACTGGTTATGTTACATGTTCGGCACTACTCTAATGCCCGCCCCCCGCCCTTATCAACTGCTCCTGGACTCATCTTTGTGGTTTCCTTTGTGCTAGTTCCCTGGTCTGGAGTGTTCTCCTTGTGCCCCTACTCTTACTCTTCCTTCAGAGCCAGATTAAAGTTATCTCCTCCAGAAAATAACCTACCTTCATGCCTCTGTGATTCCAGAGTACCTTGGATATGCCTCTATTAAGGCACACAAAGAATACTGTGGTTTCTCTGACTCTGATGTTAGACTGCGAGGTCTTTCAGGGCAGGGACTGGGTCTTGATCTAGGAATCCTGAGCACTAGCACAAGCCCTGACACACAGAAGATACTCAACAAATACTTACTGGATGACCAACTCCTGGGGGAATTTGGTCTGAGCACATTAGCAGCTGAGCACTAAGCCCCTGGGTTCTATGCACAGGAACATCTGGTCCTGAGTCCCTTCTCCCTCTGTGCACAGGGCCAGTACAGAAGCCTGACGCAGCCCTCCCACTGACCCCAAATGATGACTGATCTCTCCCATTAGAGCCTACTCACTCCTTAGGGATCTTGGAAAGGCAATGAGAAAGCCAAAGCAAGCAGAGCATCTCCCCTTATCCTCCTCAACCACTGGTTTTAAGGAATTTCCTCCAGTGTTTGAAGGGTTCTGGTTTCCCTGGTGGCTCAGTGGTAAAGAACCTACCTGCCAAGAAGGAGACTTGGGTTTGATCCCTGGGTCGGAAGACTCCCAGGAGGAGGAGATGGCTACCCACTCCACTATTCTTCCTTGGGATATCCCATGGACAGAGGAGGCCTGGCAGGCTACAGTCCATGGCACTGTGAAAGAGTCGCACACAACTTTGTGACTAAACAACAACAATGGAAGGGTTCCAGGGAGAAGGTCTCCGCTCCAGTTCAGTCTACAGAAGGGTAAGGGACACCCCTGGTTTTAAAAAAAAAAAAAAACAAAAAAAGTCCAGCAGCTTGGTTTAGGAAAAAAACTCCATCAACTTGGAATCAGTGTTATAGATGCTCAAAAATATTGTAATGCAGTACAACAGAGAACATGCTATGTGACACAGGGCAGCCAAGTCACTTCACTTCTCTGAGCTCCAGTTTCCTTTTCAACCTACCCCGGTAAGTTGTTAGGGGAAATGAACATACAAAGAGGCTTTATCAACATTAACACTAAATGATTTTTCCATCTGAGGAAGGGGCCTGTATTACGTACCTAGCACTATATTACATGAGTTTATAAAGGTGAGGAAAATATATCAAAGGGGGATACACATTAACCACTTCCCCATTTGCTCAGGACAGCCCTGCCTGCTGGTCCCTAGGGAAAAGGGCTACACCAGCAGGACCTTTGTGTCGACAAGCATAACCAGATCTATTTCACAGTAATCAGATTCTCCCCAGCTAGGAGCATTCCTCCAGCTTCCTTCCAGGCTCTGCAGGCCTGGCTGCAGGCCCGTATCGATCCACTTCTAATTAGGAGCTGTGTCAGAGCTTCTGACAGAAGGTCAGGACCTAGGCTGCCTCTGCTGGCCTCTGGCCAAAGCCCAAAATGCCCTACCCAGGGTGGACAGAGAATGGACACTTTTGTGGTAGAAAAGTATCCCAGATTGAACTTATCATAAACCAGCAGGAAATTTTACAGCTGAAAAGATCCTCTATGAGCATGAGCTTTGTTATATTACAGTTGAGAAGGCAAATGTCCAGAAAAGATAACTTGTCCAAGGTGGTACAGAAAGGTAATGCAGATCTTCATACTTCCAGTTCTTCCTCTCTATCAGTGTTTCCCAGCCTGGCTGAACAACAGGACGACTCTGGGGACTTGTTAAAAATACAGCTCTCCCAGCCCCACCCTAGAAAGTCTGATTTGGAACATCTACAGTGGCTCTGGCTCTTCTGCCAGTATATAATCACCTTCCAATAGAAATGAACCCTGATATCACAGGATCCAGTTTGGATCTAGACTGAAATACACCTTGGCACATAACAGTGTCATTCAGAAGCGATCCGCTATTGTTTGATCCAGCCCTCCCCCACCTGCCATAGTAACAGTTACTCTAGAGGCCTTAGTCAAAGCATCTGTCATAAATGGTTCTGACTTCCTAATGGTCTGCTAGCGTGGCTGTCAACAAAGACATTTCCTTTCAAAACTAGCCTGAAACTAACATGTCTCTTATGAAAATTAGAAATAGTTACTGAGGGAGATTTAAGGAATAGTGAGAAATGGTGTGGTATTGAGCGTGTGGCACTGGGGCATAGGCAGATGTCAGTGTCTGTACGCAGGGGAGTATTTGTGTGGATCATAAGGGAGAGGGCAGAGTGGTGTCTGTAAGACAGGTTTACAGATACTTGCACGGCACACACAATTCTGGGTATCTAGGTAGAAAACAGTGGGACAAGGGTATGGGAGGACAAGTGTGTGGGTACAAGGCAGGAGGAGGAAGTAAGATGACCTCAAGGTATAAGGGAAGGTTAAGTATGGATATGTACAGAAGAGAAGAAATATGTGCACCTTTGTAACTCAACTGTGTGTTTATGTGTTGCAAAGCACATAAACCTATAGGGATAGAAGGGAGTGTGTGTGTGTCTGTGTGACCCAGACACCTGTATGCATGAAAAAACAGATCCATGAGCATTTCTGACTCATCTAGCCCGAGCTTTGCCTGAAGGCTCATTCCACTTAAGGGCAGGCCTGTCTGCAGAAATCCTCATTAAAACTGACATTTTGACAACTACTAAAAAAAATAAAATGATAACACCACCCCCAGCATCGTGGGAGGTTAAAAAAAAAAATCAATGCCAATAAAACATAAGAGACAGATGAGACACAATTATGCCATGATTACTTCTCAGCTTCACAAGAGGAGGTGTTATTTGGAGTTAAACATTGTGTAGTTGATTCAGGTCTCAACCCAAAGGCCTGGATTTCCTGGGTTGCCTGGGGAAGAGGGCAAGAAAGAAGAAAGTAGGTAGAAAAAGGTAGAGTTGAAAAATCAAAAGATTGGACAATTGGGAAGATGAAAGGGAAAGGACTGACAAGAAACCAAAAATAAAAGACAAGGGCACCTCGAGAGAGGGAGAAGGGAAGGAAAGGAGAATAGAAAGAAAAAAAAGGTAGAAGAGGACAGGAGAAGAGAGTTTCCTTTTTAGGCTAGCCTGGAATTTTGGGCATGGGTAAATCAGTAGGTAGGGCCTGACTTCTGCACTTCCTTCTTCATTGCTTTTCCTCTAACCATTTCCTCCATCTGGAATGTTCTTCCCACCATCCTTGCCAACTGATCTTCTAAATCTTCAATAGTCAAGTGCTACCAGCTTCTAAGATTTCTCTCAGAAGTTCTCTCTCAAGAACTCCCATAAACTGCTAGAGCACTTTGTCATATTGCACCTATAGCATTTAACGTTCAAACTTATACCACAGGAATCTGTGCAAGCATATTTCTGTCATTCATTCTGCAAGTACTATCTGTGCCAGGCCTGCTTCAGAGACACAAAGGAAACAGAAATAAACAGCACACTATCCCTTGGCCCACAAGGTCTCAATTTCATGAATGAGAGCAGATTCAGGGGTGACACAGCACCAAAGGACAACTACGGAAGTACAAGCAAAGTACAGAAAAGATCAAAATTAACTCTGCTTATGGAGTGACCAGGGAAAGCTTCACTGAGGAGGTAGCATTTGAACTGGTATGAAAAAATGAGTAGGAATTTGTCAGGCAAAGAGGACAAGGAGCTGAAGAGTTTCCACTCAGAGGGAACAGTCAAAACAAAGTCATTCTACTGAACAGGAGCACAGGGAAACAGTGGGTGTCAAAACACTGTGCTGCTGACAGAAGGCGGCAGCGTGAAGCGGCACCAGACTATATGAGCCTTGTAGCCAAGTCCATAGTTGAAATTTAATCCTTTCCAACCTGGAGTGGAGGTGGAGAAGAGGGGGGTATTTTAAATACATATAATCTCCCTTATTTAGTTGCCCTACTTTAGAGCAAGTCCTCCCAAAACTCCTAAAAAACAAGTCCAATCCCTGGCTCTGCCTACTGCAGTGGCATCACAAGAACTTCCCATGGAGAAGGGCCAACAGTGGGAGAAAAAGAAAAGGGGTGCAGAAGGGAGGTAGTAGGGTGTGCAGGAGGTGGTAAGGCTCAAGGAGGAAAGAGCTGGAAGGGAAGAAAAAGAGGAGGAAAAGAAGGGGCAGCGAAGGCACAGATCTATCTTGGCACTGAGGCTCTTTGTTGCTGAGTTGTCCTCTATATCTTTCCAGGTAGAAAAAATAAGGTCAACATGATGCTAGTGACAGAAATAGACCCTCCGCACCACGATGAGGCTGAGCATATTACTAACCGCCACCTCAACCCCTCCTTTGCTTAGGACAGCACTGTACTAAGGGGTGTTCACCCAGCTCTACCAGCGATCCCAAATTATGCCAGAAACCCCAAGCCCATGCCCTCAGAGCATGAGGCAGGAAGCACCAAACAAAGGTCTGCAGTTTGAAGCAGGGGCCTTGCTGCTTAGGATCCTAGCAGAGAGCTGTGTTACATTCTCTGGATTTTAGTCTCAGCAGAAAAACAAGGGGTGTAAAGTGATGTTCTCCAAGGGCTAAGATATTACAGAAGCTGTTACCCACAGAGGATGATGTTTAATGTGGGAATTTTCCCAACCTAACTTGATAGTCTTAACTTCATTCTTTCTACTCCAAGCTATGACCAGTTTGAAGCCAAGAAGCCAGACTCAGAATGGCAGCCATCCTTGACAGTATCATCCATTTAACCCTGTCCAAAGAGTAAACTCTGGGAGTTGGTGATGGACAGGGAGGCCTGGCATACTGCAGTCCATGGGGTCACAAAGAGTCTGACAGGACTGAGCAACTGAACTGAACTTAAAGACTTGCTCCTGCCCAGACCTGTTTATCTCGTAGGTCACAAAAAGATGCTTAGGCCCAAGAATTTGTTTTGTCTGACCCAAACAAGTTAAAAAAACAAAACAAAAAACCACAGTTAACTGCCAACATTTAAAATCAGATCTCTTTTTTTTCTAATTAGATTTCTAGCTTCTCTTAAAAATACCAAAGATCTAGCAACACTAGACCCTCTATGGTGAAGGTCAAAGGGCCTATTATAACCCTGTAATTTAGTTAATGCCTTTTCACTTAATCTAAAAATTTTATGCTAACTTATCATCCATTTAGGGCTTACCTGGTGGCTCAGTGGTAAAGAATCCACTTGCCAATGCAGGAGACACGGGTTCAATCCCTGGTGAAGGAAGATCCCCTGGTGAAGGAAATGGCAACCCACTCCAGTATTCTTGCCTGGAAATCCCACAAACAGAGGAGCCTGGCTGACTACAGTCCACGGGGTTGCAAAAGTGTTGGGCACTATTTAGTGACTAAACAACAACAATCATCCATTTCATAACATGACAACATAAGCATAAACTTTTAAACTACAAGTAATAACATTTAAACTAACCCAACTACAAAAAAATATTTGAGCGTACTGAAATTATCCTGTGATTTCATGCATCCCAGTCTGAAAACTCCAACACAGTACATCCATTCACTTAAAAAGTACTTAGGTCCTGTGATAAGTACTGGAAAAACATTAACTATAAAGATAGGTGTGGATCCTCCCTTCGTGGAGCTCATGGTGCAGCCATATAGAACAGGAGGCACGAAGAAAGAAGCACGCTGAGGATCTCAAGTATATTCCACAACCGAGGGACCCCTTAAGGCGAGTTAACTTCTCTAGACCTGTTTCCTTGTCTATATAACGGGGAAGATTTAATTAGGCAGTTGCTGCTCAAAGTTCTCTCCAGCTCCAAATTCTACTAGTATCATAAAAACTTAGCCCAATACCCTTTTCAAGTTCCTAACACTTACTAGCTTCCTCCCTTTATCTGGGAAATCATGATCAGTTGTCATGGAAATTACCATAGTGCTCCACATACTGGATGATGATGTTATAGTAATTACAAGAAACCAAAGGGAACAGGCAGCAAGAACAGTCACTTACTCAGAAAGTCACCTGCTTTCAACACATAGGAGCTGCTCTCACTGAAGCTAGCGGCTGAGGGGGGCGGGGAGGTGGAGACCAGGAACTACCTCATAAGTGAAACAGCGTTGCTTTGTATTTAGAATTTGTGGTTTCTTCCATGAGACAGCAAATTTCATCTCAGCTTGGAGTTGTTAGATGCAAAAAAAGCCAATATTACAAGGACAAGGTTCACTGAGCCTTGATTAGTTCACCATCCTTGTGAAATCCTAAGAGAACCCAGGAGACAGACTTTCTAGGCATCAGGGGGATCAAAAGTTACTGGCAAAATGAAGATAATCCACCTAGTCCCATGGACCAAGACTGTAACTGGGTGAAGTTCCTCCAAAAAAGGAAATGGCAACCCACTCCAGTACTCTTGCCTGGAAAATCCCATGGACGGAGGAGCCTGGGAGGCTGCAGTCCATGGGGTCGCAAAGAGTCAGACAAGACTGAGCAACTTCACTTTCATCCAGTGCTGAGTTGGCCCAGAGGGACCAAGCAGGTAGCAAAAGTAAGTACAGCTGACCAAGTGTTTCAAAGAAAAAAGTGCTAGCCTGGTGATATATGGCAACTGGCACTGGGCTTGGATAGCAAAGAAACAACAGGAAATGGTGTGGGCTCTGACAAACTTGAGAATAAATATTCTCTACCTAAGAGAGTCAGCCAATAAGGAGCAGAATGTGGAATGAGGGAGGGAGAAATGAAGAACACGATTCTGTAAACTCAAGCATTCTGCCAAAACGGTATGCAACCAATTATGATATAAGGAGCCCCTGGTGGAAGGCTCAGGGAGTGAAGCCTTGAAGAATAGCTGAGGACCTTTTACCACTCCTGAGAACAGGAAAAAGCTCATGGTCAGCATCTGGGTCCAGCCCCTGCTACTTTCTCCAAAGTCCTACTCCCTCTTCAGGAGAAACCAGTCACATGCCAGGGCCTCTGGTCTCATACACAATATCTCCACTGAAAGCCCTAATACCCCCAGGCTGGGTTCCAACTCAAAGTAAATATACTACAGGCTAGACACAATCTAAGATGCTGCCAGTCTGCAAACTCTGATCCAAAAGGTAAGATCCTCTGAAAAGATCTAGAACAGAAAGGACTTAGGAGTCCTCTGTTTTTCCAAGGCGCTATCCAGGGTCCTAGATCACTTGGATCCTGAGTTTACAATTCACGACTTCAGAGCCTTCTCCTCTGGCTTGGGCTTCCCTGGTGGCTCAGACAGTAAAGAATCCGCTTGCAATGCAGGAGACCAGAGATCAATCCCTGGGTTGCAAAGATCCCCTGGAGAAGGAATGGCTACCCCCTCCAAGTATTCTTGCCTGGAGAATTCCATGGACAGAGGAGCCGGGCGGGCTACAGTCCACGGGGTCCCAAAGAGTTGAACATGACTGAGCAACTAACACTCCTCTGGCTTGCTCTACTGTCAAAGTATTTTCTTTAAAGACTTTAAAAATATATTCAGTTCAGTTCAGTTCAGTTGCTCAGTCGTGTCCGACTCTTCTGCAACCCCATGGACTGCAGAACACCGGGCCTCCCCGTCCACTGTCAACTGCCAGAGTTTACTCAAACTCATGTCCACTGAGTCAATGATGCCATTCAACCATCTCATCCTCTGTTGTCCCCTTCTCCTCCTGCCCTCAATCTTTCTCAGCATCAGGGTATTTTCAAATGAGTCGGTTCTTCACATCAGGTGGCCAAAGTATTGCAGCTTCAGCTTCAACTTCGGTCCTTCCAATGAATATTCAGGACTGATTTCCTTTAGGATTGACTGGTTGGATCTCCCTGCAATCCAAGGGACTCTCGAGAGTAGTCTTCAACACCACAATTCAAAAGCATCAATTCTTTGGCACTCAATTTTCTTTATAGTCAAACTCTCACATCCATACATGACCATAAAAACCATAGCCTTGCCTAGACAGACTTTTGTTGGCAAAGTAATGTCTCTGCTTTTTAATATGCTGTCTAGGTTGGTCATAACTTTCCTTCTAAGGAGCAAGCGTCTTTTCATTTCACAGCTGCAGTCACCATCTGCAGTGATTTTGGAGCCCCCCAAAAATAAAGTCTGATGCTATTTACAATGTTTCCCCATCTATTTGCCATGAAATGATGGGACCAGATGCCATGATCTTAGTTTTCCTGAATGTTGAGTTTTAAGCCAACTTTTTCACTCTCCTCTTTCACTTTCATCAAGAAGCTCTTTAGCTCTTCTTTGCTTTCTGCCATAAGGGTGGTGTCATCTACATATCTGAGGTTATTGGTATTTCTCCTGGAAATCTTAATTCCAGCTTGTGCTTCCTCCATCCCAGCATTTCTCATGATGTACTCTGCATATAAGTTAAATAAACAGGGTGACAATATACAGCCTTGACATACTCCTTTTCCTATTTGGAACCAGTCTGTTGTTCCATGTCCAGTTCTAACTGTTGCTTCCTGACCTGCATACAGATTTTTCAAGAGGCAGGTAAGGTGGTCTGGGATTCCCATCTCTTGAAGAATTTTCCACAGTTTGTGGTGATCCACACAGTCAAAGGCTTTGGCATAGTCAATAAAGCAGAAATAGATGTTTTTTCTGGAACTCTCCTGCTTTTTCAATGATCCAGCAGGTGTTGGCAATTTGATCTCTGGTTCCTCTGCCTTTTCTAAATCCAGCTTGAACATCTGGAAGTTCACGGTTCATGTACTGTTGAAGCCTGCTTGGAGAACTTTGAGCCTTACTTTACTAGCGTGTGAGATGAGTGCAACTGTGCAGCAGTCTGAGGATTCTTTGCCACTGTCTTTCGGATTGGAATGAAAACTGACCTTTTCCAATCCTGTGGCCACTGCTGAGTTTTCCAAAGTTCCTGGTATATTGAGTGACGCACTTTCACAGCATCATCTTTTTGGATTTGAAACAGCTCAACTGGAATTCTATCACCTCCACTAGCTTTGTTCATAATGATGCTTCCTAAAGCCCACTTGATTTTGCATTCCAGGATGTCTGGCTTTAGGTTGGTGATCACACCATCATGATTATCTGGGTGGGGAAGATCTTTTTTGTATAGTTCTTCTGTGTATTCTTGCCACCTCTTCTTAATATCTTCTGCTTCTGTTAGGTCCATACCATTACTGTCATTTACTGTGCCCATCTTTGCATGAAATGTTCTCTTGCTATCTCTAATTTTCTTGAAGAGATCTCTAGACTTTCCCATTCTATTTTTTTCCTCTATTTCTTTGCATTGATCACTGAGGAAGGCTTTCTTATCTCTCCTTGCTATTCTTTGGAACTCTGCATTCAAATAAGTATATCTTTCCTTTTCTCCTTTGTCTTTCACGTCTCTTCTAATCACAGCTATTTATAAGGCCTCCTCAGACAACCATTTTGCCTTTTTGCATTTATTTTCCTTGGGGATGGTCTTGATCCCTGCCTTCTTTACAAGGTAACGAACCTCTGCCCATAGTTCTTCAGGCACTCTATCAGATCTAATCCCTGGAATCTATTTGTCACTCCACTGTATAATCATAAGGGATTTGATTTAGGTCATACCTGAATGGTCTAGTGGTTTTCCCTACTTTCTTCAATTTAAGTCTGAATTTGGCAATTAGTAGTTCATGGTCTGTGCCACAGTCAGCTCCCAGTCTTGTTTTTGCTGACTATATAGAACTTCTCCATCTCAGGCTGCAAAGAATATAATCAATCTGATTTCGGTATTGACCATCTGGTGATGTCCATGTGTACAGTCTTCCCTTGTGTTGTTGGAAGAGGGTGTTTGCTGTGACCAGTGCGTTCTCTTGGCAGAACTCTACTAGCCCTTGCCCTGCTTCATTCCGTACTCCAAGGCCAAATTTGCCTGGGTAACTACTATATTCAAGGCACTCCAGTGATACAAATGCCCTAAACTATACTTCTCCTGAAATCTGAAATTTACTACCTATGCTAGCTGTACATCAACCTGGACTCCTGTTCCCGTCTGCCACCAGAATTACTACAGACCCAAAACACTGCTCTGCTTGACTTCACTCCTATATAAGACATTCATTTAAAAGCGTGGTTAGCCAACGAGATAAAAGTTTAGCAATGAGATGAAAGTATCTCAAGAGGATACCTTTAAGACTCATCTCTCTGGACTCCACAACTAAAATTTCCTTTTCTTTGCAAAATAGCACTATTGCCCCATTACAGTCAGGTGTCCTTGGAAGTAAACAGTACAATCCTAAATGTATGCTCTCCTCTGAATCAAGACGGCATTCCCCAAGCTTCACTCCATCATTATTCTATCATCTCCAGATTCTATTTCCATAAAAGTAATAACACCTTTGCCAAACAGAAAAGAAAAAAGACTAACTGCCCTTGAAATAGTAACTCAATCCAAGGAGGGAAGGTTTATTGCTAGAAAAACTTTGTTTCTTATTTATCAGATCCCTCAAGCTGGATTTATGAGCAGGAGAACACAACAAAAATGGTTTTTAGGAAAAAGCACCTGGCAGCAAAGACAAACGTGGCTTAGAAGAGGGCAAGACAGGATGCAGGGAGGTTAATTAGGAATCCTGCTGCTGCTGCTATGTCGCTTCAGTCGTGTCCGGCTCTATGCGACCCCATAGACGGCAGCCCACCAGGCTCCCCTGTCCCTGGGATTCTCCAGGCAAGAACACTGGGGTGGGTTGCCATTTCCTTCTCCAATGCATGAAAGTGAAAAGTGAAAGTGAAGTCCCTCAGTCGTGTCTGACTCTTAGCGACCCTGTGGACTGCAGCCCACAAGGCTCCTTGGTCCATGGGATTTTCCAGGCAAGAGTACTGGAGTGGGTGCCATTGCCTTCTCCCCCAATTAGGAATCCTAAGGGGGGAATTAATGATCCTATAGCCCCACAATGGCCAAAACTGGCTCTATGTCTGAAACAGGTTATGGTGCTCAGTCCCTGGCTGACTATGTGCTCCTTGAAAACAAGGTTATTCATATGAATATCACTCACAGCATCCAGTATCATGCCGTCAAATGGCGGGCACTAAAATGGTCATAGGAACATAGAAAGCTACTCCTGTAAGGGCCCTCAGTGCACAAAAAGAAACTAAGGCTCAAAGACCTGAAAATGATTTGCTCAAGGACACAGAATGGGTGAACGGTGAAAGGAAAGAGCAGAGGTTGTGAAAACAAGATGGTCTGTTCAAATCCAAGGTTGTTGTAAGGCCTTGGGCAAATTACCCAACCTTTCTCAGTCTATTTTTGTAGAGCTGCTATGGGGATTCTAAGAGATACTGCCCTCTAGATACAACCACAAATTTACAGGAAATACAGAGGATAGAGATATATTAAACACACCACAGATAATGCAATGAGCAAAATTTCTACAGGAAAAACAATCCAGCTCCTTCAACAAATAAAGGGGGGAGGGTTTCCCAGGTGGCTCAGTGGTAGAGAATACACCTGCCAATGCGGGAGATGTGAGTTTGATCCCTGATTGGAGGAAGATCCCACATGCTGCAGGGCAACCAAGTCCATGCATCACAACTATTGAGCCTGTGCCCTAGAGTCCTGCAACAAGAGAAGCCACCACAATGAGAAGCCCGTGTGCTGCAACTGGAAAGTAGCCCCCACTCTTTGCAACTAGAGAAAAGCCTGCGCAATAACAAACACCAGCACAGCCAAAAATATATAAATAAAATGTCAAAAAAATAATAATAAAGGGGGGAAAGTGAACTTATAAGTATCTGGAGTGGTGATGGCTGCACAATAATATGAACATACAGAATGCCACTGCACTGTATGGCTAAACTGGTAACTTTTATATTGTATATATTTTTTACCACAATAAAAAAAAGTTCAAAAAATTCTTAAAAAGGAATACATTGTGAAATACTTAAGGACAAAATATGATCATAGCTAAATTTCAAAGCACAGGATAAGGAAAAGTAGATAAAGGCATAAATGAAATAATACTGACCATGAATAAATAACTCCCAAAGCTGAATGATGGGTACAACATGCTTCATTAACCTACTCTGTCTACTTTGCATATGTTTGAAATTTTCGATATTAAAAATAAAGAAGATTTGCTTAGGTTTAAATCCTGGCAACTCCATTTAGTAGCACTGTGGCTGTGGGCTTATTTCTTAACCTACTGGTGTCTCAGTTTCTTACCTATATGATGAGGAACAATAGCACCTACTTCTAGGGTTGAGATAAGGATGATTTTTTATATTTAGACATATCTAAAATTTATATACAATATACGAAAATCTTATATGTAAATATCTTATATATGTGAATTCTCTAAGATTATATATAAATTTATATTATCTAGGTTACACACACACAAATGGCCCAGCACATAGTAACCTTCAGTAAGTATCAGCTCTATTAGTATGAACACAAGGAACTAATATAGTCTCAATACAATGGGCACCCAAATCATGGCAGCTGTTGTTAATATAAACGGCCGTTAGGTCTAGAACCCAGGCAAGATTTTTAATCAAGTATTTGACACGTCTCCTTGAAAGACCAGGTCAATGACCCACTGGCAACTCTAACATCCCTGGTGTCTCCTGACAAATACCCGAGGACCTAATACAGGATCAGGAGCTGACTAATGTTTAACTTGCTTCTTTGGAAGCAGGCAAGCCACTTTGTTTCCCAAAACCAGGTAATTTATGGTACATTTCCTAATATTTGCTGACAGAACAAAGAAGAAAGGCTCTAAGACATGATCAATGTTCACACCAGCTTTCAAAGTGATTTGGTAAAACTATAAAAAATAAACACCCAAATAGGGTGCACCATGCAGATAAGAGCTGACAAAGAAATGGTAATTTTTCCCTGAGCAAATATACAAGTAATAGATGAGTGCTGAGACTAAGCTCTTTAGGTCTTCACACTCTCCTTCCCACCACCCTCCATTTTAAGAGAAGACAAACTCTCTTTCAACATACTTCAAGTATGTTTGCTGGATTGCTTCCTTGAAATGATAAAATTACAGACAAAGAGCTCATTCTAATCCTTCTATCAATTTAAATACAAATTGGCTTAGGAATATTATTACCTTTTCCACCTGCTCTAGGAGACTATGTGAGGGTATCACGCACTCCAATTATGGGACATGTCCTCCCCACTCTGATCAAAAGCAGGAATATGGATGCCACTTGATCTATTAGTAATCACACATCTCAAGTTTCTGCTCAAGTTGCTCCCATTGCACACAGTGTCCTCTCTCTATCTCCAGAGCCTAAATCACCTGTGACCATACTTTCTAGAAACAAAGGGGAAGAGAAGAGAAGCACTGCATGAGAAAAGGTATCTGGGTGCTGCTTCTGGGTAATCTGGGAGATTTGGCCCAAACACAGAAGCACTGGTATTTCATATTATAAGCACAACCAGAAGGAATATTAGAAATTAAGATGGTCCTGGACAATACATGGTCACTATCTTTATCCTACAAGACCCAGTGTAAATGCTCGCTTCTCCAAAAATGTTCCCTAGGCAGAACAATCCCTCCCTCCTCTGAACTTCCCTATCACTTTACCCCTTTATAGTACTGTTAAAGAGTTTATACCGTGTTTCTTACAACTCTCTTGTGTAACTACACACCAAACAGAATAACAAAAAATGAAAAAGACAGATAATGCTAAGTGTTGACAAGGACATGGAGCAACAGGAATTCTCTCATGCACAACTGATGAGTGTGATCTGATATGCCTCTGAAAACTGTTTGTCAATACCGCTAAAGCTGAACCCTATGGACTTGAGTTATGTGGTTGGAGACCACTCACTGTTGTCCCTTGACAGTTCTGCCCACAGTCCTTTGCTCCATCACTGCCTCTGTCTAAAATGCTTCCAGCATTCTTTCTCCTAACCCAAGGCTGATCCAGACCACTCTTCCTGGTCACTCCAGCCCAAAGAGATCTCTTCTATAGCAAACTCTGCTATTTACCTATTTCCTCTGACAAACAACTTGGATTCTTCATGTATTAACTGTATCATCTGGTTTTATAATGTACTTTTAGTAACATCTAACCTGCTCCTCACAATACATTGTGAGGAAAGCAAGATATAGATTATTAACCCTATTTTATAGATGCTTCTGAATTGTGGTGCTAGAAAAGACTCTTGGGAGTCCCTGGGACAGCAAGGAGATCAAAGCAGTTAATCCTAAAAGAAATGAACACTAAATATTCATCAACTGAATACTTTGGCCACCTGATGCAAAGAGCTGACTCATTGGAAAAGACCTTGATACTGGGAAAGACTGAGGGCAGGAAGAGAAGGGGCAACAGAGAATGAGATGGCTGGATGGCATCACTGACTCAGTGGACATGAGTTTGAGCAAACTCCAGGAGATAGTGAAGGACAGGGAAGCCTGGCATGAAACAGTCTATGGGGTCAAAAAGCCGGACATGACTTAGCGACTGAACAATAATAGATGAGAAAACGAAGTTTCACACAGGAGAAAATTACTTTTTCCAGTTTTTCTGACCAAATTAGTTCCAGGAAACAAAAGATCCTAGTCTTCTAAACCAAACTGTCTTATCAGCTACAACTTCATGATTACCTTATCTCCCCAGAGACCACAGGTTCCCTGAAGACAAGAGACTGTTTTACACATTTACATCCCTCACAGCACCAAGGGAGGCACTCAGCGAGCTCCATACAGTTTGACCGATTGATTTCAATACTGTCCCCAAACTATGAGACTGAACACAGGCATATTTCCTCTTCCTCCAGACCTCATGGACAAAGCTAAATTGTTGGAAGAAATCGTGAACAAAACACGGCATCCCAAATAACATTTCTTTTTTGAGGGAAGGGACAAAGAAGAGCCCTTCAAGACAGGGTAAGCTCAACGTCTCCTCCATTTCTTAGGGCTCCATGCTGCTAAGTGTTCAAAGGTGGCTGGCAGAGGCAGTAGCAATGGGTTTCAAAAACCACAGAGTAGTCATAATTAACAAGTCAAACATCGATCAAATGGGAATTCCCTGACAGTCCGGTGGTGAGGACTCCACACTGTCACTGCTGAAGGCCTGGGTTCAATACCTGGTTAGGGAACTAAGATCCCACAAGCTGCACAACACAGCCAAAATCAAAATAAAAAACAACTAATGCCAGAAACCACACCTCAATTCTACTTGCAAGCAAAACAGAGAGCTATCTTAAGACTGCATATAAAACTTAAAATAATTAAATCTGAAACTTCATTTTCTTCATCCTTAAATAAGCAGCTAGACATCATCAACTCTGGAAATCAGTCAAAGAACTGATGTGAGAAGAATAGGGCAAGCACTAAGCAGATGTATGCACCCCCAAGCCTGAAGGACAACGTTGCCTCTTACCCTAAGGTTCTTGACTTTACACACTGGCTGACAGACACCTCGGCAACAGAGGAGAAAATCTAGATAACAAGCAGAAGAAAGGAAAAGAGGGAGGGGAGGTAAAAAACAAATTGAAACACTGAAAGTGAGATATTTAAATAGGCCTCATGGCCTAATGCTACACCCACCAATGCTGCTATTTTCAGTTTGAACCCTCAACCAAAATATCCAGGCCAAGGCAGTAGAGGTAAGTATAAGCTAGGACCTGTTGTATTTATCTGAATGTAATTTGAAGGCAGCAATCATGTCTTGTTTGGTTTGTATGTTCTCCATAGGGAGAACTCATAGTTAGTACTCCAAATTCCTGGAACAAATAGTTGGACTTCGGGATGGAAAGCAGCTGACATAACCTTGCTACAGCAGCTAGGTACTTAACCTACTTATCATGGTAACTCTACCCAAGACCCTAATTTTAGTAAAGTTAATTTTAATTGGTGTGAAAATCAATTTAGGATGAGTCTTTAAGATATGAAGAAAAGAGGGGTGGGAAAAAAAAAAAAAGATATGAAGAAAAGTTATTCTTGTGTTCAACTGATTCAGGCACATCATTATTATATTGAGAGCACTGTTTCTCAGTGCCAGCTTACTGCTATTTGGAAGAACAAAGTCTCAAAGACCTTTTAACATGGTCTGTGTAAGCAGAGAACAGTTGATTTCTCAGTGCAGCATGATCATACCTTCCAGAAAGGAAACCCAGACGCAGAGCAATAACCCAGACCTAGAGAAATAATGAGTTATGGACACGAATCTTTTCAATCTACTACTGCATTTGCTTTCACTAGCATGAAGAATTACAAAGGAAAACTAGACAAACAGATCAACAGACACCAGGCAAACACTACCTTTAACTAGGCTTAGTGAAATCCTTCATAAAACAAACAAACAGCAGATAGCTAAATATCAGCTAAATGCCTCTAGAACGAAAACCTGGCCAACAACACTAAATCTGACCTTCTAAATGAGACTACTTACTTGGAATAAAGCAATGATTCTTACCTTGACAAATAAACAGAACTATTCAGTCTCTACAGATGGCATTTTAAGGGCCAGGTAACCTCAGCAGACGTTATCTCATAAAGCCAAAGCTCTAAGGAAATGCAAATTTCTGGTCCAGTGTTTTTCCAGTCCTCGTGGTGTTTGGGAATCTTACGGTGTTTTTTTCAATTTTTCTTTTATTCTATGATTTTAAACAGCTTGCTACATTTTTGAATATAACTTTTTAGTTGTGGGATCCAAGTTTGCCCCATGGAACAAAAGCTCCAAGTTTACAGTGGAACTCAGTAGATAATTTAGTAAATTCATCTCACAAGCAATTTTTCAGCAATTTGTCCACTCTAAAAAGCAATACCCATTTGTTTATATACTGAAAGGTGTCTATGAACCCAGAATTTAACCCTGTGAGATACTCTCAATACTCTCACAAAGCCCGTCCTCCTTTCAGAGATAAATTCTCAACCCACATATTGAAGCTGAAACTCCAATACTCTGGCCACCTGATGCAAAGAGCTGACTCATTTGAAAAGACCCTGATGCTGGGAAAGATTGAGGGCAGGAGAAGGGGACGACAGAGGATGAGATGGTTGGATGGCATCACCGACTCAATGGACATGGGTTTAGGTAGACTCCAGGAGTTGGTGATGGACAGGGAAGCCTGGCGTGCTGCGGTTCATGGGGTCGCAAAGAGTCGGACATGACTGAGTGACTGAACTGAATTCCCATAAAACCAGACATTCAGACTGTTGAGAGGTAAAAGCATGACCCAATATTATCCAGTCCAACCCTAGTGTTTTACAGACAGGAAGACTGAGATCAAGGGAGTATTAGGTAATTACAATTAACATGAGTTTGGCCAGTATCAAAAGCCCACTGAATGCTGTCCCTGCTCCCCCAGTGGAACAGCACTGGGCATGGTGGGAGGATACTCAGATTTGCACTTCAGTCAGTGGAAAACTCCAAATACATGTGTCTGAGCCTAAGAAAATCTGAATATTCAACCACAAACTCCAGACCCCTACCCCAACATAGAGAGCAGGAGACAGCAGACAGTCTGCATGGCTTCTTGGAGATGCAGACTAGAACCTTGAGATAATATATCCAATCCTTCCTCCCCTCCTCCTAAGAGGCACAGCACATTTATTCACATGGAGGCCATTATGAAGTGACAGAAAGACTGAGGAAATGGAAGGGCTGCAGAAACAGAAGAAATAACTAACAATACTTGAGCAGATGCCTGTCTTCAGGTTATTCAATAGTTAACTCCCCACTAGAAGAACAGTCAAATCCTTTTTGTTACCAGGCCTCACCCTTCAGCCCTCTATTTTATGAAGCAATAAGGAAAGGGGCTTGGCCAATCCCATGCACTGAATGAGTAGCCAAGGACTAGACCAAACATCCTCAGGCCCACGACTAGACTCTCAATGTACCCCACTGCCCCTTTCTTTCTCGTCCTGAGAGTCTGTGAGCTATATCCCACCATGAGTCTGAAACTTTCCTTACAGTACCAAGGAGGCAGTTGTAGGACAGCAGGCTAACATTACTGCTGCCATTTTCCTCCCTCCAGTTGTACATTTTATATATAAAGCTAAAACTGAATTAAAACTAGGTTTAAAAAAAAAAAAAAACTAGGTTTTCAGGCACTCGTGAAAATCCTATCTCCACCTCTATACCCCTACCACTGCCTAAGGAAAAAAGGGGAGGGAAGGGAAGAGAGGGAAGAGAAAGGAAGAAAGAAAACACCTCTCCAAAAGATACAGTGGCTTAAAATTCAACATTCAAAAAAAAAAGATCATGGCATCCAGTCCCATCACATCATGGCAAATATATGGAGAAACAATGGAAACAGTGAGAGACTTTATTTTCTTGGGCTCCAAAATCACTGCAGATGGTGATTGCAGCCATGAAATTAAAAGACGCTTGCTCCTTGGAAGAAAAGCTACGACCAACCTAGACAGCATATTAAAAAGCAGACACATTTCTTTGCCAACAAAGGTCCATCTAGTCAAAGCTATGGTTTTTCCAGTAGTCATGTACGGATGTGAGAGCTGGACCATAAAGAAAGCTGAGCACCAAAGAACTGATGCTTTTGAACTGTGGTGTTGGAGAAGACTCTTGAGAGTCCCGTGGATTACAAGGAGATCAAACCAGTCAATCCTAAAGGAAATCAGTCCTAAATACTCATTCGAAGGACTGATGCTAAAGCTCCAATACTTTGGCCACCTGATTCAAAGAACTGACTCATTAGAAAAGACCCTGATGCTTGGAAAGACTGAAGGCAGGAGTAGGGGATGACAGAGGATGAGATGGTTGGATGGCATCACCCGACTCGATGGACGTGACTCTGAGCAAGCTCTGGGAGTTGATGGCCAGGGGAGCCTTGCATGCTGCAGTCCACAGGGTTGCAAAGAATCAAGACACAACTGAGTGCACTGAACTGAAAACAGTCTTACCTGTCTTCTCCTCAGCTCCCCAGATTTCTCCTCCTGGCTTAGTCTTTTCTCTGAAGTCTAGGCTTAAACAATTTCTCCGATGAACTCCCACCCTTACCATCCATGGATGGGTTAGTTTCCTTCATCCATGCTCTGACGGTGCTTGTTTCTGTCACAACACTTCTCACACTGCCTGTTTCTTTGCCTGTCTTCCCCGAGACACCCAAATTCCCAAGCTTAGTGCTGTGTGTGGCAGATGCTTAATAACTGTTCTATAAATGGAAAACTTTCCAGTAACGAGGTTCCCGATGAAACACAATCTCAACAGGTAGCCTATTCAAATGTTAGCCAGGTGGCCAGCTGGTCTATGACTTTAAGTCCGTCAACTAGAAGATTCTCTCCAATAAACAATTCAGAACTTTCTGACTTTATTATCATACTCAGGGGTTTGGGCTTTAATATGTAAGCAATATTGGGCCATCAGATTTTTAAGGCAAGTGCAACATGATCAAATCTGTTTTTGTTGCCCTATTACACATCTTTGGAACACCTCCCAACCCAACCCTCTGTTGGCTTCAAATCAAAATTCCACCTACACTTCACAAACATAAACACCACATGCTACCACCACACCCCCCAAAGCGCACAAAGACACAGAAGCAGTCAAACCAAAGGGAATTTTGAAAGACTAAATGCAGCATTTAATTCCATCTTAACCACCTGCAAGCAACAAGGATCCATAAATACCCTCTAGAAACCCAAAACCTAATTCCTCTTGTGTGCCTTTATGGAAAGAAGAGGGCAGGGAGAGGGAGCATTTCATAAAGGTAATCCATTTAACCATCCTGAGTAGTTCTGATCTGAGCTGCTGCCTAGCACTGCTATTCTTGATCACTGCAGCCCCATTCGCCAAAACCCAGGATGACCAGAAAGGAAGACGAAAACAAGGTGAGGCTGGGAAGTCCCCTGGGTTCTATTTCAACAGCAGGAGGTCCCTTTGGAAGATACAGAAGGGGCAAGCAGAAATCTGCAAAAAAAAGGCTTCAGTGATAAGGAACTTTAATCTGCAGAGTTGGGGAAAGGGGGTAAGGAAGCTTAACCAAAGGGGCACAAGCAGGCCTGGGTTCTTGTCGGAGAACTGCATGCCACACCCTACTGCAGATGATGCCTAATCACCATTTTGCATTTACAGAGCACTCTGGGCTTAAGGGAGGCTCTAAGAGTGCCTGCTTTGCCAGTCACAAAAGGACAAATATTGCACGATTCCACTTATATGAAGTACTGAGAGTAGTCAAATTCACAGAGACAGACAATAGAATGATAGTTGCTAGGAGGGAAAAAGGAATGGGAAGTAAGTGTTTATATGTAGCTTCAGTTGAAGAAGATGAAAAAGTTCTAGACACAGATGGTGATAGTTGCACAACAATGTAAATATATTTAATGCCATAGAACTGTACGTTTTAAAATGGTTAAAATGGTAAAATTTTATCTTATGTGTACCTTTACCAAAAAAAAGCATACCAGCTTTAAAATTATATTGTCTGCAGTTATCAATTACATGACCCTGAGCAAGTCATATAAACTCTCTAACTCTTGTTTCTTCTGCAAAACAGGTTTAATAATAGTAGCTAATTCACACAGTAACTCTTTGAGAGCTAAATGAGATACTTCACACAAAGTCCTTAATCTAGTGACTGGTACATGGAAAGTACTTAATAAATGTTAGCCTACTGCCACAATGCACTTCTCACAGCCATTTCTCATAGGCCCCACACAACCCTGTGAGAGTTTACAGAGAAAGAAACTGAGGCTCAGAGAATCACAATGAGTGGCCAAGTTCACTGTGCCAGAACAAATCAAATCCTTTGTCCATAAGAGATGTCCTGTCCTCTCCACTTGTTAATTTGGTGACCTAAGGCAAGTGCCCTAAACCTTGCTGTTTCAATTCTCAACTAGAGCTGTAAAAAAGGAAATATAAACCAAATGCCACAAGCTACCTCACAGAACTAGATGAGAAATGAAATCAGATGATGGTTACAAAAGAGAACTATAAAACATAAACAAAGTACTATGCAACGAAAGTGGTAATTTATGAGAGTGCCTGCTTTGCCAGTCACTAAAGGACAAATATTGCATGATTTGTTTTGCAGCGCACAAAACCTGGCCTCCTTTTAATGCTGGGACTAAACAACTTCCTGGTGATTTCATTTCACTCGGGATTCCGGGTCTTAAGGCCTGAATAAGTAATTTAGTGTTCTTTCAAAAGGTGGCAAACTATGGTAGAAACAAAAATATTACTGGGAAAAAATATATATATATATGTTACTGGACTGGGAGTCAGAAGACTGAAATCCTAGTTCTGATTCTGTCACTAAGCAGTCTGTGAATTTAGACAACTTACTTACCCCTTCCGAGGTTCAGTTAACCGGAAAGAGGGAAAAGGCAGGAAAAAAAGTTAAGACTAGAGAGGACCCCTTGGCAGCCCTATTTACCACTACTCTTAAATCCACGATCTTGCAAAAGGGATCCTCCAGACTCCAGAGAACTACAGCAAATATCAGGAGACTCGAGACCTGGCCTAGGAACACCCCTGCCTGATCTTTAGACACCAGGCATCAAACACACTGGAAAACTAGAACACTTGCCAAGTTAATTTTAGTCCACTTTTACCCCTCTGGGCCTTATCTGAAAATAAGAGAAATAAATCTCTAGTTGAAAGCAGCAGAGTCTAAGCAATTGACTTGAGCCACTTTCTGCTCCCCCTCCCTTTAAACACTATAGAATGGGCAAGATTTGGAGGAACATGCCATAAACAAAAGATGGACCTCACTGCTTTAAATGACCTACGCCTTCCTTGAGCCAAAACCCCAGGGAACTTTAGTGTGCTGGAAATCTGGAGTCCTCTGTATCCATCCACTTCTAAGGGGCAATATTAGCAAGAAATCTGTAAGAACTTCCTTTCCCTCCGACCTCGCACAGATCCAGGATGGAATTCCATCCATACTGGACACTGACCCGTGAACGAGGGAGGACGGAGACAGGTCTCTCATCTAATGATGTGACTCCAAATCCGTTCTGCACTGAGAGATTACACAAGCTCACACTAAGAAATAAATAACAGACACCAGCACTACGGCTTTACACTTCGGTGGCTACACACTGTGATTTGGAACATATTCTTTAACCTCTCGGAGCCTTGATTTCTGTTTGTAAATGGGGTAACCTCAGAAGGCCGTCTTGAGCATTCTATGAAACAGCTGCCGAAGTTCCTGCGTCAAGTCCGTTAAATGTTACCTGTTGGTATTAAACACTTCTCTTACACATCAGTTTCCTCCCTGAATCCACAAAATACCCTGCAAGGCGACTTTCTTTCTCCCGGTTCACTGAAAGGCAAACTGAGGCTCGGCCGGGAAAAGGCTGCGTGAACTGCGGCGCGCGGCCCCAGCTTGAGGGCCTGCTGTTGTTCCTCTAAGAAGCCCAAGGTGTGCCACGAGCCCAGGACCGGGAGAGGCGGGGACCGAGGAGGCACTAAGGTCCTTAGGGAGCCAAGCGGGTCCAGTTTTGCGCGCCTCGGGGACCCCGCAGACCCAGCCCGGGAGGGAGAGTCGGAAAATGCCCCAGGTCTGGGCCGGAGCCGGGGCCGGGCCCGCCCGAGGCCTCCCCGGCGCGGCCTCCACTCCCCCCTCCTCCCCTCGGCGGGCGGGGCGGGGCGCGAGCACAAAAGACTCCAACTTCCGAGCTGGCGCGGGCCCACCCCGCCAACTCCTGGCCCAGGCCCGGCCCGCGGAGAGGAGGCGGGCAGGGAACGCCAGGGCGGCCGGGAGCGGGAGCGGGCGGGCCCGGCCGGCGACCCAAGGCGGCGGGGCCGAGTGGAGGGGAAGGTGCGGGGGAAGGGGGCTGGGAGTTACTCCGGCTGCCGGGACTCCCAGAAGGGCCGAAAAAAGAGTTCCTAAAAATAGGCAGCGGTCCGCGCGAAGAGGTGGGTGACCGAAAAGGAACCAGGAGCACCCACTCCCCGCACCTTGAAGGAGACGCCCGCGGCCCCCACTCACCCGCGCTGAGAGATCTGGAGGAAGCCGCGCGGCGCGGAAGGAGGCGGTGCCGCCGCACTCGGGGGCGGAAGGGCGGGAGCGAGGGAGGGAGGAAGAAGGCGGCCCCGGCCGCAGCGTGAGGAGCTGAGCACACGCGCGGGAGTCGCCCCCGTCGGCCCCTCGGTTTCTCTCGGCTCAGCCCTCCCTGCGTCCGCGCTGCTCGCGCACCTCGCCGCACTGACAGCGGTGCGAGCCCAGCAGCCGCGAGTCCTTCCCTTGGCCCGGACCACTGAGGCGCGCGGCGGTGGGGGTGCCCGGAGCGGCTTCTCTCAGCTCGGCCCCGCCCGCCGTTACCGCCTTGGTCCTGCCACCCCTTGCCCCCGCCTAGGTCTCCAGAGAAGAGCCTGGCAACTCTCGCGCGGCGTCCGCAGCCCCGCCCTAACAGCCTGGCTCCCGAGACCTAGCTGCTCTTCCTACCCCCTCAACCTAGCTTTGGAAAGGTCCAGAGCTTCGGCGGGGAGAAGAGAAAGGAGGGGTCGGGGCGGGGCCTAACGGGGAGGAAGGCCTGAGGTGGGAGCCTGAGGAGGCGGGGCTAGGGCGGGAGGAGACAGACGCTCTCTTACACCAGTACGGAGCGTAAGGCGGGGCGGGGCCGAGAGGGTGCCAAGGCCGAGAGGCGCGCAAGACAAGTATGGAAGGCAGCGGCGGTCTCGCAAACCCGGGAAAGCCGAGCATGAAAAAGAGGGGGAGTGGGCGGGGCGGCGCGGGGCGGGGCCTACCCAGAGGAGGGGTCAAGAGTGGAGGGAGGCCCGAGCGAGCTTGGGGGAGTAGGGGCCTTTAGAGGAGGGTGTTGGAGGCGGGGGCTGAAGAAAAGCCTAAAAGGGAGGAGAGATTGAAGCGGGACAGAAGGAGGCGGGCCCGGAAGCCGAACCGGGAGGAGGGAACCCGAAGGTAGCCACTAGAGGAGGAGCCGGAAGGAGGGCGATGGGGGTGGGGCGGGAGGAGGAAAGTAGGGCTGGAGGCGGGCGGAGCCTGGAGAGGGGGCCCAAACAAGTTGTTGGTGGGCGGTGCCGGGAGGATGCGGAAGAGACGAAGTAGGAAGGAACGCCAGGTCCTTTCACTTTCAAGGGAGCCTGGTGCGCGGACAGGGCCAGGGTCCACGCTGTTGGTTGGGACTGGGCGGAGACGCCGCCGTGAGGGGCGGGAGGAGGTGCCACTTACACCTGAAAAAAAATGTTAAATTCGAGTAACTTAATCTTTCCGGGGTGCAGGAAATGTTATAACTGGATCTCGATCTGGATGCTTGTCCTGCCTCCTGAATATTTCTCCTATCGAAAACTCACCTAAATCAGTAGTGCAACCTCCGCGGAGCAGCCGGTGCATTCCCAAAGCACGCGAAGACCGCAAGCCCTTCAGCTGTAGACTTCCCTGAAGGCTGGAAAGATAAGATTCTCCATGCATCGTCCGACTTGTGATTCTGTGATTGTATTTTTCACATCCCAGTGGGAGACTTTATTTTGGGGGGCTCCAAAATCACTGCAGATGGTGACTGCAGCCATGAAATTAAAATACACTTGCTCTTTGAAAGAAAAGCTATGACCAACCTAGACAGCATATTAAGAGGGACGTTACCAACAAAGGTCTGTCTAGTCAAAGCTATGGTTTTTCCAGTAGTCATGTATGGATGTGAGAGTTGGACTATAAAGAAAGCTGAGCTCCAAAGAATTGATGCTTTTGAACTGTGGTGTTGGAAAAGACCCTCGAGACTCTGTTGGACTGCAAGGAGATCTAACCAGTCCATCCTAAAGGAAATCAGTTCTGAATATTCATTGGAAGGACTGATGCTGAAACTCCAATACTTTGGCCACCTGATGCGAAGAACCGACTCATTGGAAAAGACCCTGATGCTGGGAAAGATTGAAGGCAGGAGGAGAAGGGGACGACAGAGGATAAGATGGTTGGATGGCATCACCGATGGGATGGATATGAGTATGAGTAGGCTCTGGTAATTGGTGATTGACAGGGAAGCCTGGCATGCTGCAGTCCATGGGGTTGCAAAGAGTTGGACACGACTGAGGGACTGAACTGATTTTTCACATCACTTCTCCCAGAAACCACCTAAGAGACTGGATTCCTGAGCACAGAGCCGAGTTTGAAATGAACCCCTCCTGATTCTGCCAGACCAGCAGTTAAAGCTATACTTGTGTTGTTTAATTACCCCCATTTCTTGCTTCAAAAGGAAGAGAAATCAAATTTGAAAGATGATGACAACTGAGCCCAAGGCCAAGAGTGTTCTTCCTCCACCCCTTCTAACTGCTGGTTTCTTCTTATGCCTCAGGTCTCTGCTTAAATATCACCTCCTGGGAGTTCCCTGTTGGTCCAGTGGCTAAGACTCTGTGCTCTCAATGCAAGGGGCCTGAGTTTGATCCCTAGTCAGGGAACTAGGTCCCACATGCTGCCACTAAAAGATCCCCCATGCAGCAACTAAGACCCAGCACAGCCCCCCCAAAAAAAAGTTTAGAAAAAAAAACCTCAGAAAGATCTTCCCTGAACAGTCACCTTAAAGATATTCTCTAGTTTGCCAAACTAGGCCTCTTGTTCATGTCTTTCATGGCATTTCTTAGTCTTGTCATTTATTGATCAGTTTATGTGGTTTTGCCCATGTTCTGCACTGGAAGGTAAGTTCCATGAGGTCAGGAATCTTAGACTGTTGTGTATATCACTGTGTCACTAGATCTAGTGCATAAACCCAGTGTTCATAAAACACTTGAAGGAATGAATGAGTCAATCAAAAACCAGTTAATGAATCTGGTCCCTGCCAGCCTCCTCTGCTCTGTTTCTGGCTGCTCCCTGGTGCCTCACCTCCCTTTCTGTGTACTCGCCTTACCATGTTTGTTTGACTAGACCACAGTCTCTTAGCTCTCTCTGATATAGCACATTCTCTACTTGAATTGCTCTTTCCCTTCTACCTAGATGCCTCCTGTTCAACACTCAACTCATGGAGGACCTCCTCTGAGAGGTCTTCTCTGACCGGCCCCCACCAGGAAAGTTGAAGCACTCACCCCTTCCTGTTCACGGCCTCAATTATAAAACTTCTCTATGCTGGTGACATCATCTTCCCTCCTGGCATCCTGCTGGCACTGAGGATTATGATCATGGCCTATAAAATCCTGTGTGATCTGCCTCCTCCTACTCTTCAGACCTTATCCCCTATTGTATTCCTCTTACATCATCTCACTCTACTCCAGCCACATGGCCTCCATCCTGTTCTCTGGCCATGCCAAACATACTGCTGACCTTAGGGCCTTTGCACTGGCTCTTGTGTCTGCCTCAAATGCTCTCTTCCCAGATATTGGCATGGCTCGCACCTCCTTCAGGTCTCTGCTCAAATGTCACTTTCTTAGGGAAGCCTGAGGAAATGACCCACATTTAAAATAGCAGCACTCCACTCCTCTGCACTTCCTCACACCCTTTCTTAGTGAATTTTTCTCCATTGCAGTTATCACAACATGAAATATTACATTTATTGTGTCTCCTACCCCCTACCTTTCACTGCAGTGTGATTGCCACAAGGATTTTGTCTGTTTTGTTCATTCCCCAGAACCTAAAACAGTAGGTCCTCATTTAACATTAGTTGAATGCATGGTTATGAATTCAACAAAGAAATGCTAGGAGTACTCTGCGTCATCCAGAAGAATCCCTGAAGATTAGAGTATAAAGGGAGACGTTTCTGAGGAAATATACTGGCAACACTAGCTAACACGGAGCATTTACTAGTTGCCAGGCAATCTGCTAAGTGCTTTTCAAGCTTGTTCCCACAACAGCCCTATGTTCAGTTCCATTCAGTCGCTCAGTCCTACTCTTTGCAACCCCATGGACTGCAGCACACCAATCTTCCCTGTCCATCACCAGCTCCTGGAGCCTACTCAAACTAATGTCCATGGCGTCAGTGATGCCATCCAACCATCTCATCTTCTGTCGGCCCCTTCTCCCACCTTTAATCTTTTCCAGCATCAGGGTCTTTTCTGAAGAGTTGGTTCTTTGCATCAGGTGGCCAAAGTACTGGGGCTTCAGTTTCAGCATCAGTCCTTCCTATGAGGTAGTTACTATTATAATCCCTATTGTACAGAAACTGGCGAAGAGGTTAACTTTCCCAGGGTCATACAGTTAATAAGTGGTGGAGTCCAACTTTAGAGCCTGCATGCTGAGTCACTATACTGCCTACCTTCTGATTATTAAAGATCAACCACTATTGGTCTAATAAGGGTGAAGCGTGAAGATGAGATATCCTTTTCTGAACAGTGTGGTGCCTAGAGTTGTGGCAGAATTTTTTCTTAGCCACTATATTAGGGTTCTCCAAAGAAACAGAACCAATAGGATATGTTGAGATATATAGAAGAAGAGATTTATTACAGGAATTGGTTCACAGTTATGTGGGCTTGAGTAGTCCCATGATCTGCCATCTGCAAGCTAGAGAACCAGGAAAGTCAATGGTATGATTCAGTGCAAGTCCAGAAGCCCAAGAGCCAGGAGCACCAATGTCCGGTGTCCTGGGCAAGAGAAAATGGATGTCTCAGCTCAAGCAGAGGAGCAAATTCATCCTTTCATCTTTCTGTTCTATTCAGGCTTCAACAGATTGTAAGATGCCCACCCACATTGCCCTTCTTTACTTAGCCTACCAATTCAAATGCTAATCTCTTCCAGAAACACCCTCACAGTCACACCCAGAAATGTTTTACCAGCTATCTGGGCATAATTTAGCCCATCAAGTTAACACATAAAATTAACCATCACAGGGACTTCCCTGGTGGTCCAGTGGTTAAGACATCACCTTCCAATATAGGAGGTGTGGATTTGATCCCTGGCCAGGGAACCCATAAGACCCCACCTGTCTTGCATCAAAAAAACAGAAGCAATGTTGTAACAAATTCAGTAAAGACTTTTTTTTTTAGTTTTTTAAAAAAATTAACCGTCACAACCACCATGAGAGAAGCCAGATAGAGAACAAAACCCATCACACAGAAGAGGGCAGGACGAAGAAAATGTTGCTGGAAAAACTGAGCCAGAGACCTGATAAAGACATACCTGAAGCCTGACTTACCTCCGGACTTTTCTGTGCACCAGTGTATCTTTAGAGGTTGAATAATTTGAGTAGGAATTTTTTTTTTTTCTAACTTACAACAAAAAAGATTTCCTAATGGAAGCAAATGAGTAGGGTTCAACAGGTGGAGGTATTAATGTCTCACATTTTTATGAGGTATTTGTTTACAGAATGCTGGAGGGTATTCCAGACAGAGGGAAAAGCAAGTATGCAGGCAGGAATGTAAGAGCTTGAGGTTTCTGCAGCACAAGGTATAAACTGAGTTAGATTTCCCTGGTGGTCCAGTGGGTGAGACTATGAACTCCCAATGCAGGGGGCGTGGGTTCACTGCCTGGTCAGGGAACTAGATCCCGCATGCCACAACTAAAGGTTCCATAGGCCTCAAGTAAGACCTAGTGCAGCCAAATACATAAATTTTTAAAAAGAAGTAAGGTAGAACTAGTATCTGGAAGAACTGATTTCTCCACTCAACTTTGTAGGCGGTGGGAATAATTGAAAGCTTCTGAGCAGAAGTTGCTTTAAAATGGTGACGTTGGAAGAACTTTTGAAAGCAATCTGATTTGACTCTAGGTTCTGTGTTTGTCCCCATCTCACAAACATGTGAGAAAATGTGGCAGGCCGATGTCTCACAGATGGTAGGTGAAGGAACAAAGATTTGAACGTAGGGTCATCTGAGCCCCAACTCATGCTGTCAGTGATCTCCTGTCTCCACCATTGGAATTAATTTCTGCCCTCTGAGCTCACCCAGAATGGGCGAATCCTTTTTCAGAGATTTCACAGTGACATTGGTAGAGCTACCCAGATCTGAATTAGGAAGATGGATTCAAGGGGAGGGAAGAGTAGAGGGACTCCGCCTTTGTGGGAGGCAAAGGAAAAGGCAGATGAGGAAAGCAGGCGAATGAAGAGGAGGGAGCAGATGACAGAGAAGTGATGAGGAGAATCAGCAGGACCTGGAGAAGGAACAGATGGCGATGGAGGGATGAAAGAAGGAAAAAATTAAGGCAGACACAGGCTTGTGTTTAGAACAGAGGTTGCCAGATCAGATACCTACAGGGCCAGGCGAGTACCATAAATAAGCAAAGTGATCAGGTTTAAGATAATAGGGAGTCATGGAGTCTGTAGCAAGCCTAGAGATCACGCCCCTTCTAAAGGAGGTACCTACA
Organism: Cervus canadensis; assembly: GCF_019320065.1. NCBI lineage: Eukaryota > Metazoa > Chordata > Mammalia > Artiodactyla > Cervidae > Cervus > Cervus canadensis. The sequence goes on along the minus strand of NC_057395.1, from coordinate 62,248,526 downwards.
ACTCATGTGGGAGTATAAGCTCCCAGTGTGGGCAGTTGCCAGGTGTGAGGAGAAAAATAAGCTCTAAATTCAAATTTTTACACAAAATCTGTTGGTTTTTAAATGCTGGAAACTAATTCAAATTTTAAAAAGAAAAAAAGCATGGTGCTGGCCGAAAGACACATATCTTAAGGCTGAATTTGGCCTGTGGGCTGCCAGTTCATGCCTTCTAATCTGTTTGGATCCAAACCCTTGTTAACTACTTAGCAACACTGTGTGCTCTCGAGGAAATTACTTCACCTTTCAAGTCCCAGGTTCTTTTTTCCCCTCTAATTTAATTGTTTTTAAGTTTAAATAGAGTTGATTTACAATGTTGTGTTAATTTCTACTGTACAGCAAAGAGATTCAGTTATATATATATATTCTTTTTCATACTATTTTTCATTGTGGTTTATCACAGAATATTGAAAAGAGTTCCCTGTGCTATACTGGAGGACCTTGTTTATCCATCCTGTATGTGATAGTTTGCATCTGCTATTCCCAAATTCCCAATCTTTCCCTCCCCCACCTGACCCCCATTGGTAACCGCAAGTCTGCTCTTTACATTTGTGAGTCTGTTTCTGTTTTGTAAGTATGTTCATTTGTTTCATATTTTAGATTCTACATATAAACAATATCATACGGTACTTGTCTTTCTCTTTATGACTTACTTCACTTAGTATGATAATCTCTAGGTCCATCTATGTTGCTGCAAATGGCATTATTTCATTCCTTTTTATGGCTGAGTAATATTCCTTCATATACATATATGTTGTTGTTGTTGTTGTTCAGTCACTGAAGCACATCTGACTCTGTGACCGCATGGACTGCAGCACACCAGGCTTCCCTGTCCTTCACTATGTACCAGAGTTAGCTCAGATCCATGTCCATTGAGTTAGCGATGCTCTCCAACCATCTCATCCTCTTCTGCCCTCTTCTCCTTTTGCCTTCAATCTTGCCCAGGATCAGGGTCTTCTCCAGTGAGTTGGTTCTTTGCATCAGGTGGCCAAAGTATTGGAGCTTCAGCTTCAGTCCTTCCAATGAATATTCAGGGTTGATTTTCTTTAGGATTGACTGGTTTGATCTCTTTGCTGTCCAAGGAACTCTCAAGAATCTTCTCCAGCATCACAATTCAAAGGTATCAGTTCTCTATGTCCCAAACTCACATCCATACATAACTACTGGAAAACCATAACTTTGACTAGACAAACCTTTGTCAGCAAAGTGATGCCTTTACTTTTTAATATATATAAAATCTCACATCTTCTTTATCCATTTATCTGTTAATGGACATTTAGTTTCTTTCCAGGTCTTGGCTATTGTGATTAGTGCTACTATGAACATAGGGGTGCATATATCTTTTCAAATTATAGTTTTCTCTGGATATATGCCCAGGAGTGAGATTGCTGGATCATGTGGCAACCCTGTTTTTAGTTTTTTGAGGAACCTCCATACTGTTTTCCATAGTGGCTGCAGGTTCTTATTTGCAAAGTCCCAGGTTCTTATTTGCAAAATGGGGATAATTAATTCCCTACATCCTGGACTTCCCTGGTGGTCCTGTGGCTAAGGCTCTGAGCTCCCAATGCAGGGGGCCTGGGTTCAATGCCTGATCAAGGAACAAGATCCTGCATGCTGCAACAAAGATCAAAGATCCTCCATGCTGCAGTTAAAACCCAGTGCAGTCAAGTAAATATTTTTTTTTAAATTCCCCACACCATAGGGTTGCTATACTGTTTTTTTTTTTTAACAAGATAAATGCATGTAGAACACTTAGCATTCAGTGCCTGACATAGAGCAAAACACCCAGAATGGTTTTATCATCAGTGTGAAAGTTACTCTTTCTCCTGTAACTCATAAACTCACAAAAAAAGTAGAACAGGAAAGATCTCTAAAGACATCTTATCCAGGGGTCTTTAAACCTGTTAAGCTACAGAGCCCTCTCTTAAGCCAGACCTTTCACAGAAAGGCAGCGCATAAATGGATGAGAGAGGGGAGTTAGCTTTGTTTGAAGTTTGGGCAGGGAACCCAGAGTGCTGCCTTCTAGGCTTCCCCATCCCAACCACCAACCATCCTCCGTAAACAGCGGTTGCTCCACAGGGTGCTGCAGAACCAACTTTTGAGAGTCATCATTCTGTGCCAGGTGGTGCTAGTGGTGAAGAACCTGTCAATGCAGGAGATGTAAGAGGCATGGGTTCAAGCCCTGGGTCAGAAAGATTCCCCTGGAGGAGGGCATGGCAACCTACTCCAGTATCCTTGCCTGGAGAATCCCATGGAGAGAGGAGCCTGGCAGGAGGCAGTCCATAGTGTTGCACAGAGTCAGACATAACAAATGACTTAGCACACATGTGCATATTCTATGCCAGGTCCCATTTCACAAATAAGAAAACTGAAGTTCAGAAAGGTACAATGATTTGCCTAAGATTGAGTAATGGGGAGGGATTCCTGCTTCCCAGACTAATGCACTTCTCAACTGGAATGACACTGTCCTGGTCCACCTGCTTGAGAATGAACCCTCTGGGGTGAGGAGTAGCCCCACTAGCATTGCTCCAGAGCCCCAGGATATAGCCAGGGTTCTCAGTTCTCAGGCTAGCAGAAAGAGAAAAGGAGTTTATCAAGAGGGTATCGGGGAGCTCCCAGAACTGATGGGAAGGCTGGACAGCCAAGCTCAGAGAATTGAAATGATGGTGGGATCAGGGACTTGGATGTTACTAGGACTCTTTCCTCAGTCCTTGTCTTTCTTTTTTTTTTTTTTTTCAGTCCTTGTCTTTCATTCTGTGTGTGTAAGCTTTCCTCCTCAAAGCTGGACAGGTGGCTGCAGCAGCTCTCAGCCCTCAGAATTTTCAGCTGCTCCACTAGTAAGACCAAAGCTTTCTGCTTCTGCTCTTGACAGGATTTTAAGCCTTCCTTAAGGGAAGAACTTGGATTGGTCCAACATGAATAGGTGCTCATCCCTTTACCAGTTATCTGTGGGTGCAGGGCCAGGTGCTGTGACTGGCCCACCTTGAGCCAGGTGCCTACTCTTTAACCAATTATTGTGAATAGGGAGGTGGCGTGAATAAGGAGATAACAGTGCCTGTTGGAACCCTATGATCAGAGAAGGGAAGAAGAATTTCTCTCCTCCAAGAAGCCTATCTTATCTCCTTTGCCAGACATACTTGCCGTTTGCTAAGTATAAACAAAATGATTCACTCTCCAAGATCTGTTGCCCTTTGTTTATAACTATTAAAGCATGCATTCTGCTTAGCTAGGGGATGGAGGCCTGTCTTGTCCACTTTTGCATCCTACCAGCACAAACAAGAACCCCCAGTGAGTGCTGTCAGGTTAAGTTGGACTGAATTGACCTTTGGAGACATTTAGTCCCACTTGCCCATTTTACAGATAGAACAATAGGCCTAGAGAGGGGAACTCACACATCATGTACAATGAAAAGAGGAAAGTTGCCGAACTAGGGCTGGAACTCTCTCACCTTGATTTCTACTCTAGTACTAATTTCTACTTAAAACTGTATAAGTGTAATCCTTGCCCATATGGGTGTCTGAGACCTGAAGAAAAGACATTTCTCATTTTGGATGCACCTGCTGGCAAGTCTTAGGAGGCTGGACCTCCCAAGTATTCAGTCATTGCTGACATCAGAGCCAGAAATCGAATAATCAGGACTCAGTTCCAACCCCAAACCTGTCTCTTACTAAACAAGCTCCTGAAGCTAAATCCCAAATTGCACCTCTATAAAATGGGCATAAGTTATATTTACCTTGACACTTGCTGGGAAGAATAGAAATAATGTATATATTGTCCCCAACACATAGAAGTTTTTCAAGAAATGGTAATGTCTTCTAATGATTGTTATTGATGACGAAGATGAAAAACAAGAGCCCTGACTTCTCAAAGGGAAGAGAATCATCCCTGAGGTTGGTCTCTTGGAGAACATGATTCCATATCTTCTCTATCCCAAGCAAATTCCCTTTGGAAGGGAAAAAAGGAAATCCCTTTGTTGGGAAGAGAAAGAAGAAGAGCTGGCAGGCTGTGACCGTCTCTACCTCTCCCTGAACCTTGCTCTGTTTCCCCTACTCCAGACTGCTCCAGCCCACTGCCCTGCTGAACTCAAGTCACACTCACACTGGTGTGAGACCACCAGCTTTGAGACATGCTAGCTGGGAGGGAAGGAAGTGCATGTGACAGAATGAGGAGACTCCCATGATAGTAGACGGCAGGTTTGGAACACCTGCTCCTGACAGCTCTAGGTATGGAGGAAGCTCTCAAAGGTCACTGCAAGGTTGTGTGTGTCTCCTTTCTCACTGGCTCAACCCTCAGAGCCTTGTCTCTCCTCTCTACCTTACTACTTGGTCTCCAAATTAGGTTTCTAAAAAATATTTCTTTGGCTGTGCTGAGTCTTAGTTGTGGCATGTGGGATCTTAGTCTTAGTCACTGGACCACCAGGGAAATCCCCAATTTAGTTTATTTTTTAATAAAACAAAAGACAGGCTGGCCTCTTTAAAATATGGCCTTTAAGTAGGGAGCAAATCATTCCACATCTTCCCTCCCAATGCCTCCCTTACCAGAGCCTGCCTGTCTCTGCCAGGTGATAGAGTTCTGGCCAATAATATGCAAGTGGGAGTTGCTTGATGTTACTTACCAGAAAAGTTCTTTCTTTCTTTTTTTTTAAGAGACAGACTCAGCTGATATTCTTCAACCTTTTGCACTTACCTTCATGTTCTGCCTGGAACACAGATGTGATGGCGAGAGGCACAGCAGCCATCTTGAAATCTTGGGAACAGAAACTGACTTGATAAGAATGTTAAAGCAGAAAGAGCCTGGATTCCTCCAGACTTCCTATGTGAGATGAATGAAGTTCCATAAAAAGTATGTGCCACTGTTAATTTTCATCTGTGCAGCAAATTTCTGGCTCATACAATATAATATCTGTAATACTCAATAAATATTAGCTATTGTTATTTTACCTGTGTTACTTTCCATAATCATAACCATGAGTGGGTGGTTGTGCTGTGGGTGTTATCACCCTTAGTTTAGAAGTGGAGGAAGTCAAACTTCTTCCCATAGTGGGTTGTAAAGTTTCAACGAGATGGGCAGCCATAATAACAGCAAACATTTATCCTTGCTCGCTATGTTGCTAGCACAGTTCTAAGTGTTTCACATATCTTAACTCACTTACTTCTTACAGCAACCCTGGACGAAAACACTTTTATTCCCACTTAAAAGATGAGGAAACAGATTCAGAGAGGTTAAACGATTTGCAAGGTCAGATACCTAGCAAGCTCTAGATTCAGGACTTGAACTCTGCAGTCTTGGGACTGTGTCTGGCATGTGTATATGTGTTTAATTAAAAAAAAAAAAGAGTGCAGGGATTTCTCTGGTTCAGTTCAGTTCAGTCGCTCAGTCGTGTCCGACTCTTTGCGACACCATGGACCACAGCACGCCAGGCCTTCCTGTCGATCACCAACTCCCGGAGTGCACCCAAACCCATGTCCATTGAGTGGATGATGCCATCCAACCATCTTATCCTCTGTCGTCCCCTTCTCCTCCTGCCCTCAATCTTTCCCAGCATCAGGGTCTTTTCAAATGAGTCAGCTCTTTGCATCAGGTGGCCAAAGTATTGGAGTTTCAGCTTCAACATCAGTCCTTCCAATGAACACCCAGGACTGATTTCCTTTAGGATGGACTGGTTGGATCTTCTTGCAGTCCAAGGGACTCTCAAGAGTCTTCTCCAACACCACTGTTCACAAGCATCAATTCTTTGGCACTCAGCTTTCTTTATAGTCCAACTCTCACATCCGTACATGACTACTGGAAAAACTATAGCCTTGACTAGACAGACCTTTGTTGACAAAGTAGTGTCTCTGCTTTTTAATATGCTGTCTAGGTTGGTCATAGTTTTTCTCCCAAGGCGCAAATGTCTTCTAATTTCATGGCTGCAATCACTATCTGCAGTGATTTTGGAGCCCAGAAAAATAAAGTCAGCCACTGTTTCCACTGTTTCCCCATCTATTTGCCATGATGTGATGGGACTGGATGCCATGATCTTAGTTTTCTGAATGTTGAGCTTTAAGTCAACTTTTTCTCTCTCTTCTTTCACTTTCATCAAGAGGCTCTTCTGTGGTAGTCCAGGGCTTAATAATCTGCCTAGGAATGCAGGCAATGGCAACCCACTCCAATACTCTTGCCTGGAAAATCCCATGGACGGAGGAGCCTGGTAGGCTGCAGTCCAAGGGATCGCGAAGAGTCGGACATGACTGAGCAACTTCACTTTCACTTTTCACTTTCATGCATTGGAGAAGGAAATGGCAACCCACTCCAGTACTCTTGCCTGGAGAATCCCAGGGACAGCGGAGCCTGGTGGGAGCACAGAGTCGGACACAACTGAAGCGACTTTGCAGCAGCAGCAGCAGGAATGCAGGGGATGCAATTTTGATACCTGTTTGGGTAACTAAGATTCCACATGCAAAGGAATAACTAAGTTCATGAGCTGAAACTATGAGCCCATGTGCCTCAACTAGAGAGTCCAGACACTGCAAGAGAAGATCCTGCATGATGCAAAAAAGGTCCCACATGCTGCAACCAAGGCAGCCAAATAAATAGTTTTTTTTTTAAAGAAAAAAATGTGTGTAGCTCATAGATGTGTAGCAACTTGTCTAAAGCCATATAGCCCAGGGACTTCCCTGGCGGTCCAGTGGTTAAGACGTCACCTTCCAGCACAAAGAGTGGAGGTTTGATCCCTGGTCCAGGAGCTAAGATCCCACATGCCTCATGGCCAAAAAAAACAAAACATAAAACAGAAGCCATGTTGTAACAAACTCAATGAAGATTAAAAAAAAAAAAATGGTCCACATTAAAAAATCTTAAAAAAAAAAAAAAAAGTTAAATAATAGTCATATAGCCAAAAAGAGGTGGTGAAATTGAACCCAGGATTTGGACCCAGGACTGGCTAACTGAAGACCCACATCATGAAGGGAATCCCCGTGGGTGAAGAAGTGTGTGGCCTGCCATGTTGAAGAGTCACATGTGTGTTTCCCCTGTGAGGCAAGGCTTTGCAGACAGAAAAGCCTACAAGGCTGCTGCCTTATCCAGATGAAGAATCTGAGGCTCAGAGAGGAAACACAACTCACCCAAGTTCGTCCAACTAAAAGAGGGCAGCAATGGGCCAGGAATCCCGCTGTACTGCACAACAGTGGGGACATAAGTGGTTTGAGGAGCAATGTTCATCCCTGATTGCAATAAGCCTTAGAGACAGAAGCATATCAGCAGCAAAGGAGAACCTAACCATTACTTATATTCATTAAAAGGGCATTAAATTGAAGGGACACACGCCAGCCATCAGTTACCAGCCAGTGCTCTGACAACCTCACCACCCTCTGTGAATCCAGCTGGGCTTGTGGGGGGCACATAGAGCAGCCCCTCACTCCCTGGCTCTTTACTAAAGTGCTTAATTGTCCAAGAGAAAACATCCAGCACTCCTGCCCGGCTCCGGGTGAAGCTGCAATAAACTAACTGAAACTAAATGGCTTGAATCTTCACAGGGAAGGCAGCCACTTGCAGGAAAATATAGAACACATGTTCATTCAACAAATATTTGTTCAGCATCTTTGATGTGCCAGGCACGGTGCTATGAGCTATGAATATGACCACAACCAAAGCAGGTGAAAGGCCCTGTCCTCATGGAGATGGTATTTGTGGGAGGATGGAAATCTACCCTCTACAACTCACAGGCACAAAAAAGTATAGGTTCTTTATTTTTTATGTGACAGTTTTTTTTTTCTTGTGCCTCATCTATTTATTAATAAGACAAAATACGAACCTGATTATTAATAGTAATTTAGTCTCTTCCAGTTTGAAAGTCTCAAATGAGTTAATACTTAGTATTTTTTGAGTAAAAGGTTCCTCTTTCTGTGCCTCTACCCTTTCCTTTCTTCAAGACGGTGTATAGGTGTTGACCAATCCACACATATGGATCCTTGGGCTGTTCTTGGACTGTGACCTAAGAGGTCAGGGGACAGCACATGGACCTCACTGATTCAGCAGTAGGGTGGAAAACCCTAGGATATCTTGGTTTGGGGGAAGGAAAACCCAACTGCAGCCAGCTGGCAGAGCCCTAGCCATATCTCCTCAGCACTCCAGCCATGCTCCAAGCATAATTACCGCAGCTATAATCCAAAGGACCTGGCCACTGGAGCATGCTTGGCGCATGTGCTGGACAAGGCAGTAGTACTAGTAATGTAATGCCCACAAAAATACCCTTCAACCAATGAGCAGCCGGCATCTTCACCCATTGTATAGAATACCTCTGAGGGGTGTTCTTAATTGCCTTCCAGAGTTCCCCAGTGGAATTCGGCTCCAGTTGCTTCAGTGGTGATTATTTGACCACACATGATTTTGTTGGCAGCCTTTCCTTCTCTGTCTCACTCCCCACTCTACTATCAACACTTTCTGGCATCATCCCCCACCCCCCACCAAATAAACTAGTTGGTCTCAAGTCTGGACCCAGGATCTGCATCTGAGGGAACCCTGAGACATCATCCATTTAATATTTTTTTAAATGTCGTATTCATTATATATTTTATTGAGAGATGATAGATAATAAACAAATATGATAGAAGCTCTTTTTTCTCATGTTATCAAGAGAAATATTTGATCAGTGCATTAAAAATATTAGTTCAGGGACTTCCCTAGTGGTCCAGTGATAATCATAACATGATACATGCATACCTTAAACATTTTGTTGTTCTTGTTCAGTCGCCAAGTCGTGTCCAACTCTTTGTGACATCACGGATTGCAGCACGCCATGCTTCCGCGTCCTTCACTATCTCCCAGAGTTTGCTTAAACTCATGTGCATTGAGTCCAACTACCTCATCCTCTGTCGTCCCCTTCTCCTCCTGCCTTCAATCTTTCCCAGCATCGGTGTCTTTTCCAGTGAGTCAGCTCTTCGAATCAAGTGGCCAAGGTTTGGAGCTTCAGCTTCAGCATCAGTCCTTCCAATGAATATTCAGGGTTGAAAACACTTTAGTCTAATTTAAAATAAGTAAGTGTACAGTTAGGTGACAATTTTTTGACATAGGGCTAATCTTCAGAAACTCCTGCATTGCTCACTAAGGCTTCTGAGCGCAAAAGTGAGTGCAGATATGCCTGGCGAGAGCTTGGAAAGGCAAGAGGCTGACAGAAGGGAATTGATCACTGGCATGGCACAGCCAGTCCTAGAACTCAAGGTTTTCAAGTCTGGAGACTTGTAAGATGTCAAGGGAGGATGCCCCACACTTTTTTTTTTTTTTTGCCCCATGCTTTAAATGGAGTCAAAATTGCAGTGAAACTGGCTGGTCACCAGCCTTTCCAGGAGTCCAGGGGCAATGGGTGATCATGTTTCCCAGCAACACTACTCCAAAGAGGTGGGCAACTGCTGTGTAGTGTCACATTGCAGGCCAGCTACTCTGGAGGAATTGGACCTGACCCACCCACTGACCCACAGAGACAAAATTCAGAGGGCTCCCAAAAAGGGGGTGAGAGGGAGCTGCCTCGTGGAATTGTGTGTTACTTTATGGCAGGGTCACAGGACATCCATGTGGGAGGTTTTTCCAGATCACCCCACCTCCAGCCATTGTACAGATGGACCTCCTATGGAGCAAAGTGGAGAAAAGGCTTGGGGCAAATTTTATATTTCTCATAAGGAGCATAAAGGGCTTTCCTGGTAACTCAGTGGTAAAGAATCTGCCTGCCAATGCAGGAGACATGGGTTCAATCCCTGAGTTGGGGAGATCCCCTAGAGAAGGAAATGGCAACCCATCCAGTATTCTTGCCTGGGAAATCCCATGGACAGAGGAGCCTGGCGGGTTACAGTCCATGGGGCTGCAAAGTCAGACGTGACTTAGCTACTAAAGAACAACAACTTAGTGATTAAACAACAACAACAACAAAAGGAGCACAATAATTCACACGACTTAAAGTGGTTTCATGGTTCCTAATGATCTTCCCCAAGGCCCTCCTAGTGCTCCCCATCTTTATTCTGGAAATGGAGCCATGGTTATGTGACTCAGGCCAGGCCAGTTAGTGATATCTGGAATTTTTCCTATCAGAGCTGAGAAATAGATGTTCTCTATCCTCCAGGAGCTACTAAAGCTGGAAGGCTATGATGCTGGAGTTGCCAGAGGCCACATTCTCCTCCAAGTAGAGAAAGACCATCTGTGAGAGGCAGGAATGACTCCAACAAGCAAAGAGCAGCAGAGAGAAGAGAGAGAGAAAACTCTGACAGTGTTTGCATGTCTAAATCCAATCCTTGCCAGGGTCAGCTCCACTCTGTACTGTCTATGGTTTGGTTACGTGAGCCAATACATCCCCTTTTCATGCTCAAAGTAGTTAGAGTTGAGTTTCTATCGCTTCAAACAAAGAGTCTTTGACTAACACAGATATTCTTGGTGATAGAAAAGATGAGGAGCCTTCAAAAGGCCTCCAGGCAACAGATGTTCACAGGCAGGAGCTGGGACAAGAGAGGAAGAGCCATAGAGAGACTGCACATAGGAAATACCTTCTGGGGACTCCTAGGAATACATATACCCCTGCTTAATTCTTTTCACACACACACACACACAAACACACACCAGGAATAAAGGGGAAAAAGAGCCTTGAGGAAAAGATAGTCATAACACAACACTCTTGAGTCAGGTACTTTTTATTTTTTTCCCAACTGTTTTCTTTCTTTTTATCTGTATCCATTTTCTCCAATCACAGTCATTTTTTGTCTCTAGCTGTTTTTTTGGGGGAGGTGGGTGGGTTGTGCTAGGTCTTTATTTCAGTGTGCAGGCTCTTTATTGCAGCATGTGGGCTTCTCTCTAGCTATGACGGCTGAACTTAGTTGCCCTGTGGCAAGTGGGATCTTAGTTCCCCAACCAGGGATCGAACCCATATCCCCTGCATTGGAAGGTGGATTCTTAACCACAGAACCTCCGGGGAAGTCCTTGAGTCAGGTACTTATTATTTAACTTCCTTGTAATGCCCAGCCCCTCAGTGTATTCTCTCACTCTATAAGACAGCAAAGAAAATATACACTTTAGCTATTATTCTGACTCTTACTCTCTCTCTTTCCTGAATCATTTCTAAATTAATTTATTACCTTTTATAATCTTATATAACCGTAAAAGCTAGAACAGATCCATTCTCTATGAGGAATGGCACAATTCGTATCTCTTCTCAAACAGAAGGCCTCATGTGCATGTAAAAGCTGGAATATAAAGCACTGGGGTTATTTGTCAATCCAAGAGCAGGCCTCAGCCTGGTGGGCAGAGGAGGGAGCTTAGAAAAATGAACTTGGGATCCATGTGTTATTTCTTTTTTATTCTTGGGAAGAAATGTTAGTTAATTGAGAAAAATGAATGTAAGTTTTTCTAAAGCCCTGTTCTTGGAGCAAGGAGAGGAGTTCATTGTGTGAAGAGTCATCATTTGAGGCTTAATTGTTCTTTAATACTTCGAGATTGAAGGGGAAATTTGGAGGAGGCTTTGTAAAGAGGTCTTGAGGTCTTGCATGAGTAAAAAATGCCAAAAAGAGACACCATGGGCTTTTGATAAATGAAAAGATTAGATTGTTTTTTCAGGAGTATCTCTTCCTTCCCCTCTTACCTCCATGGATGGAGTATACTTACTTACCCCTTGGCTTTGGGCTTGGCCATGAGACTTGCTGTGGCCAAAGGGTTTGAGGTGTACTTGTGCAGCTGAATACCCTCTCTTATAATTCAGCCATCATCAGGAGAAAATCCTGTTCTGGTTAGCCCACTGGTTCGAGGAGGAGAATGAGAAAAACATAGAGCAGAGTCACCCAGCTACCAAGAAACTCACAACCCCAAACCAAATGCTATTGTATCACACCTAGAGTTTGAGGTTAATAGTTTTGTGGTATTACCAGCGCAATAGCTAATGGATATAACACATTAGTGTGATTTCCCTTGAACAGGAAAACTAGTGAAGACTGGAAACATCTGGGTTATTTTACTAACAAAAAACACTCCTGACATGAGTGACCCTTTTATCTTTTATTATTACTGGTGGAAGTGGAATCAGGAGTTGGGGAGAGAATGATGGAGTTTTAACCCTGTGACCTCACAGCCCAATTTCGCCTATCTGATCCAGGTCATGGAGTTTGAAGCCAGCATATCCATGGATGTGGTTTATTGGGAGAGGCAACCCACTATAGGCCCTATGCCTTCATGCATATTCTTGCTGGATATGCGAAGAATGCAAGGCACTGATTGCCCTCTACCCAGGCCATTTCTCAGGATTGTGTTTGTAGGAAGCAACCTTACAGAGTGAAATAATATCTTCCCCAGACAAAGAGTTGACTCATTACTGTTGACGATAAAAGTGGTAGATTCTTGAAGCTCAGTAGTCTCTCCTGTAACACAACTTAGCTGTGTGTGCAGGCCCACCTGTTTCACCTCCTTGGGCCTTGGGAGACATGGGGAATCAGAGTAAGCCTGACTGTCTGGCTACACTTTCTCTGTAAGTACAGCAGTCCCGGCTCTGCCTGAAGACTCTGTTTTCTGCTAACACCCAGGAAGCAGGCTAGCTTCGCCGCTTGTAAGTAGGGTAAATTCACAGACCCTTCATGGCTCCTGACTTGAGTCATCTCTCATGAATGTTAACTGTCCCAAAGCTCTACACAGGAATAAAGTTTGTGAACTCTTTCAGAGAGCAGGATCCCCCCCACCCAGGGCAACTTTTCAGCACCAACTTGGGAAAGAGAACTTCATAAATTCTCAAATGTAAAAGTTAGAAGGGACCATCGTGATCAGCAGAAAACTTAGCGCAGTGATTCCCAGAAGGTGGGATGTACCCTTGTGGGTCACGAGATGATTTTAGATGATATATCCTCTTTAAAGACATATTTAAACAAAAAAATAGATTAACAGAAATATAAGTCGTTGTTCAGTCGTTAATTCGTGTCTGACTCTTTGTGACTCCATGCACTACAGCACACTAGGCTTCCCTGTCCTCCACTATCTTCTGGAGTTTGCTAAAATTTCTGTCTATTGAGTCAGTGATGTTATATAACTATCTCATCCTCTGCCACCCTCTTCTTCTTTTGCCTTCAATCTTTCCCAGCACCAGGGTTAGGCAAGGCTAAAAGTATGTTTAAGTTAGGCTGGGATTATTTAAAGGCTGGAATCAGTAAGGACTCTTGACCACAGCATCTACACATAGCTCTTCTACGTTGCTTGGGCTTCCTTATAGCGTGGCAGGTTCAGGGTAGTTAAACACCTTGCACAGTGGCTCAGGGCTTCAAGAGCAACCCCTAGGAGAGGTCATTAGGATAAGTCCTAATTCAATATGACTGAAGTCCTTACAAGAAGAGGAGATTAGGACACAGGCTCACATATGTGAAGACACAGGAAGGCCATCTATGAGCCAAGGAGAGACTCCTCAAAAGAAATGAATCCTGCCAACAGCTTGATCTCATACCTTTAGCCTCTGGAATTGTGAGTAAATTTCTGTTGTTTAAACCACTCAGTCTGTGATACTTTGTTGTGACAGCCCTATCAAACTAATACAGGAGTCTAGAGCAAAGCAAAGAGATCTTAGATGTGACACTAACAGCGTGATCCACAAAAGGTAAAATAGATAAATTGGACTTATTAAAAACTTGCTCTGAGAAAGACCTTGTTAAGAGGATGAAGGCACAAGCTACAGACTGGGAGAAAATTGGTGCAATTCACATTTCTGACAAGGGACTATGCAGAATACATAAGAATTTCAATACTCAACAGTGAAAAAAGATCCAATTAGGAAATGGGCAAAAGACATGAATAGACATTTCACCGAAGAAGATAAACAGACGGCAAATAAGTACATGAAAGATGTTCAACATCATTAGCCATGGGGAATTGTAAGTCAAAACTGTAATAAGACATGCCTATCAGAATAGCTAAAATGAAAAATAGTGGACTTCCCTGGGTGCTCCAGTAGTTAAGAATGTGCCAGCCAATGATGCAGGTTCAATCCCTAGTCTGGGAAGATTCCACATGCTGCAGGGCAACTAAGCCCATGAGTCACAACTACTGAGCCCACAACTACTGAAGTCCATGCGCCTACAGCCTGTGCGCCACAATAAGAGAAGCCACTGCAATGAGAAGTCCTCACACTGCAACTAGAAAGTAGTCCCCACTTACTGCAGCTAGAAAAAGCCCACGTAGTGATGAAGACCCAGCAGAGCCAAAAATAAAAACTGAAAAAATAAAGATTAAAAAAAAGAAAAGTGACAATGGCAAATTCTGGTTAATGTGCAGAGAAATCAGATCAACGTTGTTGGTAGAAATGTAAAATGGTACGGTTACTCTGAAAATTGTTTTGGTAGTTGCTTACAAAACTAAATATACAATTATCATACAATCCAAACTGTTTGGAAGAGCCCCACAGTAGAAACAGCCCAGATGTCTTTCAGTGGGTGAATAGTCAAAAAAAAGAAGCTGTGGTGTGTCCATGTCACGGTATACTAGTCAGCGAAGGAACAGACTGTTGATGCACGCAACAACCGGGATGAACCTCTGGGAATTAGGCTGAGTTAAAAGGTTAACCCAAAAAGGTTACATACTTTATGATTCTATTTGCACAGCATTCTTCAAATGACAAAATTATAGATGTGTGAAACAGAATAGTGGTTGCCAGGAGCAAGGAAAGACGAGGAGGGGGAGGCGGTGTGGTTGTAAAGGGCAACACACAAGATCCTTGTGGAGATGGAACTGTTCTGCACATTGACTGCGTCAGTGTCCATATGCTGGTGGTGGTTTCACACCACAGTTTTGCAAGATGTTACCATTTGGGGAAACTGGATAAATGGTACATGGAATCTTTCAGTATTATTTCTTATACTCACATGTGAATCTATGAATATTTTGTGTTAAACGAGAGAGAGAATGGAAAAGTTTTCTTTACTATTGTAATAAGATCTCCCTGTTAAGCAAAAGAAAAAAAGGATCAGAAGAGAGTGTTTGCTTGCATAGAGAAATCTGGGAGGGTACATACAAAGCTAATTCAAGTGATTCCCTGAGGAATCTCCGAGGGTGGGGAGAGGTGGATGCGGAAGGGAGCAGGTGGGAGAAGTATATCCATTTTGATAATGTCGGCCTTTTTAGCTTTTGAGCCATGTGAAAAACAAGAAAAACAACAAAAAAAGATTCTTCTAGCTGCCGTATGGAGAGTGGATTTAGATGGACCACAGAGAGACTTGAAAAGGCCAGAAAGACTTCACCTAGCTAGAGAATAGCAGAGTTCTTCAATAGCACACTCTTCAATGCAGCATAATCTGCCTTTTGTGGGTTTTTCTTTTTTTTAATTTTATTTATTTATCTATTTTTGGTTGTGCTGGGTCTTCGTTGTGGTTCACGGGCTTCTTATTATAGTGGTTTCTTTTGTTGTGGAACGTGGGCTCCAGGATGCGAAGGCTTCAGTAGTTGCAGCACTTGGGCTCAGTAATTGTGGCACACAGGCTTAGTTTCCCCATGGACTAGGGATTGAACCCATGTCCCCTGCATTGACAAGCAGATTCTTATATCCTAGATCTCCAGGGAAGTCCCTATTATTATTACTTCTTTAAATCTTTTGGCTGCACGCATGGCATGTGAGATTTTGTTTCCCCGACCAGGGATTGCACCTACACTCTCTGCATTGGAAGCTCTGGAAGCTCGGAGTCTTAACCACTGGACCACCAGGGAAGTCCCATAACCTGCCTTTTAAAACAAATCTGTTGGCCCCCGCTTAGAAAGGTTTTTAACCCGCAGGATTAGGAACAGCAGCCCAGCATGACACTGAAGACATTTCACAATGTGATTCCCAGCTGATCTTCCCAGGGTCATCCTCTTGCCACCCCTTGAATCATGATGTTCTTTTTATCTGAACACTGGAAGTACTGTCACACTTCTATGCCTTTGCCCATGCTGTTCCTTCTGCCTGGAATGCCCTTCCGGTATACATCATCCTTACAATCTCCGACTCCTTAAGACCAAATTCAAGGTTCTCTGCCCTTGCAGGCTTTTCTGACCCATCCATCTCCTAAAGTCCCATACACAATTAATTGCTCTCTGTTGACTAACTGCCATTTTATCCCTTATGACATTGGCATACACTCAGGTGTGAGTTTAATTAATTGTTTTTATTTTATTTTTTAAATTTATTTGTTTATTTATTTTACTTTACAATATTGTATTGTACCCACTCCCTCCCCATCCCATTTCTCTGGGTCATCCCAGTGCACCAGCCCTGAGCACCCTGTCTTATGCATTGAGACTGGACTGGCGATTCATTTCATATATGATAATTTACATGTTTCAATGTCATTCTCCCATATCATCCCGCCCTTAATTGTTTTTGAATAATTAACTGATTTGCTTAATATCCTTCTCCCCTGCTAGACTGCCAATTCCAGGAGGGTAGGAACCAGGTCTGTCAAATAATCTTACTGACTGAGGCAGTGTCTAGGACCCTGGAGCTTACAGCTAAGGGGTTCTTGGAAAGGCTTGGGATCTTGAGCCCCCATTTTCTTTCTCTCTTTTTTTTTCTCAGCTGTGCCACCAGACATGCAGGATCTTAGTTCCCAAACCGGGGATCGAACCTGTGACGCCTGCAGTGGAAGCACGCAGTGTTAACCACTGGACTTCCAGGGAACTCCCTTGAGCCCCCATTCTCTTAAAGAAGCAGCATTCTGAATGGTGATGCCCAGAGCATGTTCTAATTGGCACTGGAAAGGACTGAACTGGCACCTCCTTGTTCGGCTCATAGGCTCCAATCACGCCTATGATTGGACCCCTATCTAGCAAGCCACTAATCTCCCGGTGCTTCTAACAGATGTAAGGGGTTAAACCCCTCCAGCAGGACTGAGAGTAGGTGGGGGAGCCTAGAACTGCATGTCCCACACAGTAGCCACTAGCTGCAAATAAGTAAACTTAAACTAATTAAAATTAAATTCAATTAAAATTCAGATCTTTAATCAAGCTAGCCACATTTCAAATGCTCAACAGCCATCTGTGGCTAGTGGCCACTGTATCCGACACCACAGAATTAGAAAATATTTCCATCATCATAGGAAAATCTACTGAGGGTCACAGTCTAGAGAATTATACTCCCCTACTTTTCTTTTCTTTTTTTTTCTTGGTCACACAGTTTGCAGGATCTTATTTTCTTAACCAGGGATTGAACCCATGGCCACGGCAGTGAACATGCGAAGTCCTAACCACTTGGACTACCATGGAACTCTCAAGAATCACCCTTTACTTTGTGCTTCACACAAAACAGAGCACTGTGTTAAAGCATCTCGAAGGGCGTGCTTAGGGGCCAGACTGCCTGGGTTTGAATCCTACTAGCTGTGTGGCCTTGAGCAAGTTATTTCACCTCTCTGAGCTTCATTTTCTTCAACTGTAAATTGGAAGTCATGATAGTATCTACCTCATGAGGTCGCTGTGAGGATTCAATGAGATCATACACGTAATACACTTGGGATATTACTGGTCCACAGTATTAACTGGCTCAGAGCATTAGTTCAGTACTTGGTTGGTTTATTGTCATTTTTTGTTTTTATTTAAATCTCACAACAATCCTATTAAATAAGTGCTATTATGATTCCCATTTGCAAAGGGGGAAATTGAGTCTCAAACAGCTGAAGCTACTTATGCAAATTCACATGGTGAGATAGTGGCAGAGCTGGTTTTGAACCCCCAAGTCCCTCAGTTTTCTAGGCTTCTTCCTTTATGAGGGGTGGGGATGGATCTGCCCCGAGCTCCAGCTGTAACTTGGTCTAGTTCCACAGTCCTCCTTGCCAAGAAGAGCTCCTGCCAACCTTCCTACGGGCTCCAAGCTCTTGACTGATGCCCCAGCCCCGTCAGCGGGGGGCCTCTGCCATCAGCTGGCATCCATCAGAAAGCCTTCTCCTTCCTGCTGCCCTCAGTGAGATGCTGGACCCAGAGCGCTGTGCAAATAGAACATGAATTCTGCTGACGGGGTAATAACAAGGCTCCTAAATCAGCACTTGGACTTTTTGCTTTACATATATTACTCAAATTACATGTCAGGGATTAATATACATTATAAACCAGATGCGCCAGTTACATATTTCTCTCTGGAATGTCTCTTGGGTGCCTCCTGAAACTGCTACTGGTGTTAATCACAGTATTCTTCCCACCATGCCTGGGCCCTGGCGGGGCCACACCGACAGCAGGAGGGCCAAGGAGGGATCAGGAAGGATGGGAGGCCTAGAGGAGCTACGAGGAACCAGAGGCTGATTTTCATACTTTGGAACCAGCCCAGCTGCGCTGGGTTTCACAACCACGTCTGTAGCTTTCTGCCGTGCAGGCTGTGGCAATCAGCCTGCTGTGTCCAGGGCTCAGTCAAGGTCTGGTCCATAGTACCTATTCTGAGGAGGTGGCAGAGGCTGCTGATTGCCAACCCGAGGTCTATTTTCTCCTTGTTTCCATGAACAGAACCCTGATATTGTTTGGGGCTGCAATGTATCAAGCTAAAAATATTCACCTTCATAATATCTTTGTGGCTAGATACGGGTATATGAGTCAGTTCTGGCCAACGAGATGGAAGAAGAAATATGCTGGCCATTTGTGGGAAATCCTTACATAAGGGCTGTCCCTCACGTCTTGACTCCTTTTCTCTCTGCCTGGAACACAGTCATGATGGTCACAGCTGCAGCCATCTTGCAGCCATGAGGTAACAAGCTTGAAAATGAAAGCCTACAAGCTGAGATGGAGGTGTGGAAAGGTGGAAGGAATCTGGAATCATGTGGCTGTATCTGAACCTTTCTACCAGCCCTGTTCTGCTCCTTTCAGACACATTTTTACATAAGATCAATAAGCTACCATCTTAAGTTTGCAGTCACTGGAGTTTATCACATTTCTGATACATTTGCCTTCAGTGTCTCTGTCATCCACAGAGAAGCAGCTCTTGGGGAACATCCTCAGTCCTTGCTTCTCTTCTCTGAAATGTGCTCTTCACCACATGCTTGCCCACACCTGCTTCTCAGAGAGTTCTCACCACATTCCCTGTTGGGTAAGCAGTGGACCATGGCCATAGTTGATGGAGTCAGTGGACTAAACCCAACCCAACCAGATTCTCTCCCTGAGAATTTCAACTGAGCCCAGAGATTTGTATTTAGAACACACACTGGCATCAACAGCCCATAATGACCCTGGGGTGGTTTTATTTCTCCTGTA
Source organism: Cervus canadensis (assembly GCF_019320065.1). Taxonomy (NCBI): domain Eukaryota; kingdom Metazoa; phylum Chordata; class Mammalia; order Artiodactyla; family Cervidae; genus Cervus; species Cervus canadensis. The sequence goes on along the minus strand of NC_057395.1, from coordinate 62,229,311 downwards.
TAGTGTTTTTGTCCTGTCTAGTATGCTTTCCAGGTAGTGCCAGTGGTAAAGAACCCGCATGCAAATGCAGGAGACATAAGAGACTTGGGTTCGATCCATGGGTCAGGAAGATCCCTTGGAGGAGGGCATGGCAACCCACTCCAGTACTCTTGCCTGGAGAATCCCCATGGATGGAGGAGCCTGGTGGGCTATAGTCTATGGGGTCACAAGGAGTTGGACACTACTGAAGCGACATAGCACACATAGTGTTTTTGTTTTTTAATATTAGAAACATCATTTCCAATAAAAATCTGGATCTCTGGCTACCCTTGAAATAGTGGAAGTTTGGCATCACTGGGTTCACATTCCATGCAGCAATAAATGGCTGCTGGTGAGAAGTGGCAATACCTCTAGATGGACACATGTTCTTCCATATTCCATAGTCCTCACTTTGCCCCGATGTGTTATTGCACATCCATGCCATTTATTCCTGTTGCCTGCCTGGCTCCTTTTGGCACTGGAGTTTAGAACATCTGCTCTAATTAGTCACCATAAGGCCTTCGAATCATGATAATGATAATAATGCTGCTGGTGAAGATAACAATAGCAACAATTATTGATGGCTATTATGAGCCAAGTAGTTTAGGGAGGGCTCTACATATATTATCTTATTTAGTCCTCAAAACAAGAAGGCCCCTACTAGGATCACTGTGTGTGTGTGTTCAGTCGCTCTGTCGTGTCCAGCTCTTTGACTTTGCAGGCTGTAGCCCTTCAGACTCCTCTGTCCATGGAATTCTCCAGGCAAGAATGCTGGAATGGGTTGCCATTTCTTACTCCAGAGGATCTTCCCCGTACAGAAGAGGAAGTGCAGTAACTTGACCAAAGCCTCACAGTTAGAAAGCAATATATCTGGGATTCAAATCCAAGCATTCTGGCCTCAGAGTGGGTGCTTCCCAACCAATAGATTACAGCTACCTTCTCATGAATTAAGACAAAGAGACGGAGAAGGACACGGCAGATCTGCAGAGAGAGTTGAAGAAACATATATCAGAGTGGGAGGCAGAGAATGGCCACTGTGGACCCTGGCTATTTTCTGGTTCCTTGTGAAGCTAGGATGCACTCCATACAAGGAAACTTCCACCAGTTGGAATTCACATATGCAAGCAAAAGAAACAAACTCTGGTAGATTTCAGCAGAAGAGGAATCAGTGAAATAGACACTGGAGAGTTCTCAGAAATGCTGGGAAGGCTGGAGAAGGAGAATGGCCATCAGGGTGGCAGAAGCATGGGCTAGTCTGATAAGGACCCTGATGACCCAACCACAGAATGTCAGACCCTTCAGCCTCCCCTTTAACCCCGCTAAAAGTTCACACTCGGTGCTAGGCACAGCCACTGGCCCTCCTGCCTGGGCTGCCCCAGAGACTGAATATTGCTGCCTCTATGGCCACTAACACCAGATTGGGCTTCTCCGTTGCTTCTGTGTCTTCATGTCTCTGGCTCCTCAAACCAAGTCTAGTGTGTCCCTCTAAATGCCAAACACCAGCTGCAGAGGAGACTGGGAAAGCAAGTAGCTAGCACTTCCACATTGTACATCAGGAACGGAGCTCTACTTCCCACTAAGATTCATCATGGTGGGAAATTCTCCAGACATACATATGGGTCTCTGAGTCTGAGCAGCCAAAAGGGACAACTGTGTAAGAAAACTTTCTTTCTTTCCTTCCTTCCTTCCTTCCTTTCTATTTTGGCGGTGCTGGGTCTTCGTTGTGGCATGCAGGCTTTCTCTAGTTGTAGCACACTGACTTCTCTTGTCGTGGAGCATGGGCTCTACAGCACATGGGCTCAGTAGTTATGGATTCTCTAATTGCAGCGCATGGTCTCAATTGCCCCATAGTATGTGGAATCTTAGGTCTCTGATCAGGGATCAACCCATACCACCTGCATTGGAAGGCGAATTCTTAACCACCGGACCACCAGGGAAGTCCCAAAAGTCAATGCCTTTTGTTTCCAAAATGTAGAGTCTTTTCTGTGTGATCACAGGGATTCTCCTTTGCTGCAGGTGGAAACAATTCTCCATGCTACTCCCCAAATCCTGAGTTGGTGACTCCTCTGGAATTTCTCCACATGGAGCCACTCGTCTTTCTAAGTTATAAAATGTCTGCCCAGATCTCAGTAGCTGCCCGGTTGGAACTGTTTATTTACCCTTTAGTGCCTCGCACATTCCCATCTTCCTCTCACAACTTGATTGTCTAGCAAATTCCCATCCTGACTTCCCACCTTCTCTTCAAATGCTCGTCTCTCTGTGATCCAGATTTTAGCCTCTCTCTCCTGTTCCTGCAAAGAACAACATCACATCTCTACCTTAATTACATTTTAGTGATTCCATTGCCAGCGTGGTTTTAAATTGTTCTTGCCTATGTTTCTGGTGGCAAAAGTCGAGTTTCTCCTTATTCTTTAAAGTTTTGAGTGGATGACCTAGACAAGTGAGCAATGACACTATGAAGACCGAGCTCAAAGAAGTGATGTTTAGCACTGTGATCATATAAAATCTGGGCACAGTTAAGACAACACAGTAAATACATGATTACAAAAGTTTGATGTACACGATAACAAGCGACAATCATATTATTTTTAAAAAATTGCACCACAATTCTTGGGGAGCTGTGGCTGTGTTGTGAACTCTGATATTCCACACAGACAGCCCAACTATCTTGAGGAATGAAGGACTTGTTCCACCAGCTACTGCAAGTACTTTTGGCAGGTGACCCTTAGCTGTGAGCCTTCTTTGAGAATTTCCTTGGCAGCTGTCTTTTCGAGGCAGCCTGCATACAATGACTGACCCACTTGAGAGTGAAGAGAGCTGATCCTCTTGAAGATTTATCTTTCGTGCAAAAGAGTTAGTTCCTCACTCATGTCCAACTCTTGCGACCCCATGGACTGTAGTCCGCCAGGTTCCTCTGTCCATGGAGTTCTCCAGGCAAGAATACTGGAGTGGATAACCATTCCCTCCTCCAGGAGATCATCCCTCTGGGATCAAACCTGGGTGTCTTGCATTGCAGGTGGATTCTTTACCATCTTAGCCAGCCTCAGAGTCCGCCATGGAATCGGAGGCTTATGTTCTGACATCGTGGTTTGACTTCTCCCTCCTATTCTTTCCTCTTTCTTCCACAGACCACTCCCCAAATAATTTCCTGCATGCTAATCTCCATCTCAGAGTTTACTTCCCAGAGAACTCAACCTGCAATCCTCCACACACACACACAAACACACCCCTGTGTCCACACTCATTGGAATGTGATTTTGCAGCTTCTCCAATGAAGAGATAGGGTCTGTTTCTCCACTCCTTGAATCTAGACTGGCCTGGTAACTTGTTTTGGTTAATAGAATGAGGCCAAAGTTATACTGTAACAGCTCTGAGCTGGAGCCTCCAGAAGCCTTGCATACTTCTGCTCTTACTCTTGGAGCCTGCCACTACCATAAGAATAAGCCTGGGCTTCCCCTGTGGCTCAGTGGTAGAGAATCTGCCTGCCAACACCGGAGACACTAGTTCAATCCCTGGTCCGGGAGGATCCCACATGCCAAGTAGCAGCTAAGCCCGTAACCACAACTATTGAGCCTGTGCTCTAGAGCCCATGCTCTGCAACAGAAGAGAAGCCACAGCAGTGAGAAGCCTGTGTACTGCAACTATGGGTAGTCCCCGCTCACTGCAACTAGAGAAAGCCCAAGTGCAGCAATGAAGACTCAGTACAGCCAAAAATAAGTAAATAAATAAAAGTATATTGAAAAAGAATAAACACAAGCTAGCTTGCTTGTGCTAACTAAAAGACATGTGGCCAAATCGCAGCTATTCCCCAGCTAACAGCCAACCATCTTCCTGAAGTAAAGCCACCTAGCTGACCATGATGTATGAATGAACTTAGCCAAGACTAGACATACTGCCTAGCTGAGCCTAGCCCAAACTGTTGACCCAGAGAACCATGAGCTAATCAATAATGTTGTTTTAAGCCAGTTAAATTTTGGATAGTTTTGTAGCAATTACTAATGGCTACAACAGGGAACTATATTTGAGAAACCATCTTAAAAAGATAGAAAGTAAAACTGGGGCAAGAGCATCAGGCCCCAAGTGACACACGAGATGATTGAACAAGTTTCCATGAGAAAATGGAAGGAATTTATTTTTTGCCCCAGTGAAGCCGGTAAAGAGATGAGACTAGGGGTGGAGGCATAAAAAGTAGGTAAGGAGGAGGACAGAGTTGTTTGCATGGCGGTATGTAACTGGGAACAATATGGGTTGAAGCAACAGGTGGAATCCTCTAATGGGCATGGGTCTGTATGCATGGAGATGGGATGCCAGAAGTTCATTTAAGCACAGATGAGCCTAATAGTTACTTTGAATTTCTTTGCATTTCATTGACGTAATCACTTCTCTGTTTATTTGCAACCCATCTGATCTTCAGAAAAATCTTAAACAAAACAGGAATTCTTCCACTCTACGGGTGGAAAACCAGGACAGTTACTTTGGAAAGCAATTGGTAGTATTTATCTAGTGTAGTCCAAAATGCACATGCCCTTTGACGAGCAATTCCACTTTAGATTTTTTTTTTTTTTTCACTTTTTGGCTGCCCCATGCAGTATGTGGGATCCTAGTTCCCTGACCAGGGATCGAACACATGGCGCCTGCTTTGGGAGCTTAGAGTCTTAACCACTGTACTGCCAGGGAAGTCCCTCCACTCCTAGATTTTTATAGAGAAATCCTTGTGCATGTGCACCAGGAAATGTGTACAAGAATGTTGCATTGTCTGTAATAGAGGAAATCTGGAAAAGCCTTAATTTTCTACAAGTAGAGCTGTAAATAGATAAATCTGTAAATATTCATATGATAAAACACTATATAAGTAATTATGAATGAACTACATGTGTATTTATATCTAGCTATATCTAGCTTCAAAGACAGATCAAAAAATACATGATTGCATGAAAAAGCAAGTTGCAGAAAATAAAATATGATACCATTTTGTACATCTTAAAATTACACTAAACAGTGTTACAAGCATTTATGAATACAGTATATGCAGTGAAAATATGAAAACCATTTGGAAGGACAGACACCAGATTCCTGATGGTGAATTCTTCTGGGGAGGAAAATATACATGGGAGATTTCACTTTTTTTTTTTTTTTTTTGAGATTTCACTTTTAACCTTACTAGATTTATAAAATCAGGGGCAAAAACTATAAAATAATAGCATTAAATTCTGACAGTTGGAGGACATGGGTATTTGTTAGATTACTCTCTCTTCTGTTCTGTATTTTAAAATTTTATCAACTGAGGAAGAAATTTAATTTTACCCACGAATGCTTTTTGTGATTTGGGTAGTTTATTTATCTGTGTGTGAGTTTCACATCTGGGTCACAGATTCGTGCCAGAACCAGTCCCTGGAGGTGGATGTTACTGAGCCTGTGGACCCCTGGAGTGCCCGGATTCTTGAAGAGTGCTTCGTGGATGTATATAGACCATGGACCTGGAATTGGACTCCATCTTACTGAGATCACTCACAGCAAGAGACCCAAGGGTACATCTGGCTACGCGTATTAATTGTTACCCTGACAATAAGACCAGTGGTAAGCTGGTCTTATTGTATAAATTACATGAGCAGTGAAAAAAAAAAAAAACTCTTTTCACTTTGCTAATGAGGGTTTCAGTTTATCCCCATTCACCCCAACACTTATTAGCCATTTTTCCCTTTCTTTTATAGCCCTTTTAGTAAGAAGGAAGTAGTTTCTCATTGTGGTTTTGCTGTGTGTTTCCTAACAGCTAATGGTGTTGAGCATCTTTTCACGTGCTTCTTAGCAATTTCTTTTTCTTCTTTGGAAAAATGTTTATTCAAATACTTTGCCTGTTTTTAATTAGGCTTTTAAATTTGCTGAGTTGTAAGAATTCTCTGCTGTTGTCGGGCTTCCCTGGTGGCTCAGCAGTAAAGAATCTGCCTGCAAAGACAGGAGATGGAGGTTTGATCCCTTCGTTGGGAAGATCCTCTGGAGAAGGAAATGGCAACCCACTCCAGTATTCTTGCCTGGAGAATCCCAAGGACAGAGTAGCCTGGCAGGCTACAACCCATGGGGTAGCAAAGAGTTGGAGATAACTTAGTGACTAAACAACAACAACAAGAATTCTTTATATATTCTGGCTATTAGACTCAACAGATGTATGATTTACAAATATTTTCTTCCATTCTGTAGGTTGTCTTTTCCCTATTATGGCACAAAAATTTGAACTAAGTCCAAGTTATCTACTTTTATTTTTCTTGTTTGTGCTTTTTGTTTGTGTTTATATATATATATAAACTACAGTAAATTAAAGTTACAAAGATTTTTACCTGTTTCCTTTCTAGGAGTTTTATACTTACTAGCTCTTATGTTCAACTACTGCACAGTTGAGCTCATCTCACACGCTAGTAAAGTGATGCTCAAAATTCTCCAAGCCAGGCTTCAGCAATACGCGAAACGAGAACTTCCAGATGTTCAAGATGGTTTTAGAAAAGACAGAGGAACCAGAGATCAAATTGCCAATATCTGCTGGATCATCAAAAAAGCAAGAGAGTTCCAGAAAAACATCTATTTCTGCTTTATTGACTATGCCAAAGCCTTCGACTGTGTGGATTACAATAAACTGTGGAAAATTCTGAAAGAGATGGGAATACCAGACCACCTGACCTGCCTCTTGAGAAACCTGTATGCAGGTCAAGAAGCAACAGTTAGAACTGGACATGGAACAACAGACTGGTTCCAAATAGGAAAAGGAGTACGTCAAGGCTGTATATAGTCACCCTGCTTATTTAACTTATATGCAAAGTACATCATGAGAAACGCTGAGCTGGAAGAAGCACAAGCTGGAATTAGATTGCTGGGAGAAATATCAATAACCTCAGATATGCAGATGACACCACCCTTATGGCAGAAAGTGAAGAGGAACTAAAAACCCTCTTGATGAAAGTGAAAGAGGAGAGTGAAAAAGTTGGTTTAAAGCTCAACATTCAGAAAACTAAGATCATGGCATCTGGTCCCATCACCTCATGGGAAATAGATGGGGAGACACAGTGGAACATTGTCAGACTTTATTTTTTGGGGTCCAAATCACTGCAGATGGTGACTGCAGCCATGAAATTAAAAGATGCTTACTCCTTGGAAGGAAAGTTATGACCAACCTAGATAGCATATTAAAAAGCAGAGACATTACTTTGCCAACAAAAGTCCGTCTGGTCAAGGCTATGGTTTTTCCAGTGGTCATGTATGGATGTGAGAGTTGGACTATGAAGAAAGCTGAGTGCCAAAATTTGATGCTTTTGAACTGTGGTGTTGGAGAAGACTCTTGAGAGTCCCTTGGACTGTAAGGAGATCCAACCAGTCCATCCTAATGGAGATCAGTCCTGGGTGTTCATTGGAAGGAGTGATGCTGAAGCTGAAACTCCAGTACTTTGGCCACCTGATGCAGAGTTGACTCATTGGAAAAGACCCTGATGCTGGGAGGGATTGGGGGCAGGAGGAGAAGGGAACAACAGAGGATGAGATGGCTGGATGGCATCACCGACTTGATGGGAATGAATTTGAGTAAACTCTGGGAGTTTGTGATGGACAGGGAAGCCTGGCGTGCTTCAATTCATGGGGCTGCAAAGAGTCGGACACGACTGAGCGGCTGAACTGAATTGAACTTATATCTGTACTGTCCAATTTGTAGCCACTTGCTACATGGGGCTATTGAGCACTTGAAATGTATCTAGTGTGAACTGACATGAACTATAAGTTAAAATAGCTCTCCGGGTGGCACAATGATAAAGAATCCCCCTACCAAGACACAAGAGATGTGAGTTACCAGGAAGATCCCCCTGGAGTAGGAAATGGCAACCCATTCCAGTGTTCTTGCTGGGAAAATTTCATGGACAGAGACGTCTGGCAGACTACAGGTCATGGGGTTACAAAGAATTGGACACAACTAGCATGCACACATTAGCTAAAATACACATTGGATTCAAAGACAGTACAAAATAAGAAATCATACAAATGAAAAATAAAAGATGGAGGAGGGAAGAATTAAGTGTATGAGTTTAACAGACACACACTAATATATATAAAATAGATAAGCAACAAGGATTTACTGTATAATCAATAACCTGTAATGAAATATAATCTACAAAAAAACTGAATCACTATGCTGTATACCTGAAACTAACACAATATTGTAAATCAACTATATTTGAATTAAAATAGTAAATAAAAATAAATAAAAGATTTTAAATGTAAATTGTTTTTCATGACATACATCACATTCTACATTTAATAATATTATATTGATAACATGTTGAAATTATTGTTTTATATAAGGTCAAATAAAACATATTATTAAATTAATATCACCTATTCCTTTGTATTTTTTTAATGTGGTTACTAGAAATTTTTTGTTTGTTTTGTTTTGGCCACACTACCCAGCTTGCAGGATCTTAGTTCCTCCACCAAGGATTGAACCCATGCTCCCTGCAATGGAGGCATGGAGTCCTAACCACTGGACCACCAAGGAATTCCCTAGAAAATTTTTAATTATATTTATGGCTTGCATTTGTCGCTCATATTATGTTTCTACTTACTCTGTATGTTTCTAGAAATATATTTTACATTTCCAGTGTTGACCTAGACTTTAGAAACTCAAAAGGTCTGATACTCACCTGGCAGTGACAATGTTTAGGGGATTACTTTTTTCTCCTTCCCAAGGACACAGTGATTTGCTGGTAAATGTTTTCTTGACAGAAAACACACAAATTAAGTCCCCACCAGGTCACTGTGCTAGGTAAATCTTCTGTGGGGCATGTCAGTGTATATCTACAAGTTCAAGGTATCAATTATCCTCATGACCTGAGGTGTTCCTCGCCTCTCCTGATTTCATCTGTTTTTGGAACAAGGTCCCCAAGCTCTAATACCTCCTGGCTAGGTCTGCAGCTTCACTCTTAGGCAGCCTGCATCTGAGTAATAATTTATTCCCTGAACTGGCTCTTCAATCTTTGCAAAGGATGTGCCAAATACATCTCAAGATAAAGTCAGTTTCCCCAACCCCTTTGTCCTTCCCTTCTATCATTTTAGAATTTGTAAGATGATATAAGTTTCTCTTCCTCTTGTCCAAGATGAAAGTGTAAATGAATAATATGCACCGAAAAATGTAAACCTTGAGGACCGCAAAGCTCCTATTTGAGAAAAACTTCAAATATCTATTCCAGATCACACACAGGCCACCCAGAGGGAGGCATCCATCGTGAAATTCAATTACCAGACCTCAGTTCAGCTGCTCCCTGGAAGACCAATTAATTCCCCCCCTTTTCTGCATGTGGAGGCTCTTTATAAAGCTGCAATTAAGGATTTTCCAGAGGCAGAGCATGTTTTCCCTTTTAGGTAAATATAATGAACCAGAAATGAACCTTTATTCTTTTGGTATGGCAAGGGCTTCCAGGGGCAGAAACCAGCCCATACCCCATGGACAGAACCCTTCTTCCAAGTCTCGACCAAGCAGGTTTCCTGGGTCAGCCAGGCGAGTGGAAATCCTGACATGCTTTCTTTCTTCCACGTTTGTAGAGGTTCTCCACTGACCAGACGCTGGGGAAGCCACGGAGAACAAAGTCCCTGGAAGCAGCAGTGAAACAAGGGCTAACAACACATTAGCATCATGGGATTCTGTGAGGGTGAGGGAGAACTGTGTGATAGCAGTCAGATACCTCATCTGATTGTCCCTTTTTTCCCCTTTTATTTCACTGTAGTTTCTTTCCTTACAATTTTTTTTTTTTTGCTACAGAACCCTTTCCGTGAAGCAAATCTCAGGAGAGAGGATAAGTTGTAAAAGAGACATCAGTGAAACTGCTCCGGTTGAAGTGGGGATGGGTACAGCAAAGCCTCACAGAATAAAGCCTCCCCTTGCTACCTAAGGCAGACCCTCAACTTCCATCAGGCACAGTTTAAAAACCACTGGGTTGACAGGACTTCCCTGGTAGTTAAGTGGTTAAAAATCCTCCTTCCAATGCAGGGGATGTGGGTTCAATCCCTGGTTGGGGAGCTAAGATCATACATGCTGCAGGGCAACAATGTCCACACGCTGGAACTATCAAGTCTGAATACCACAGTTAGAGAGCCTGGTGTGTGGCAAGGAAAGATCTCGCATGACACAGATGAAATCCGGAATGCTATGCTGCATGTAAGACTCCATCACAGCCAAATAAATAAATATAAAAAGTAAAAAATAATAAAAGAATCTGCCTACCAATGTGGGGGATGCAGGTCCTAAGACCTGCAGGGAACTAAGATTCCACATGCTTTAGGGAAACTAAGCCTGTGACACTTCTAGAGAAGCCCAAGAACCACAACTACCGTCTAGCTCCAAAGCAAGCTCACTTAGCTTCCTAAAATTCAAAGTACCTTCAAGGTGAGGAGGCTGCTAGTGCCTAATGCCAGGAGGAAGGAAGTAAGCAAGTTTTTTTCCAATAGTTTGTCAGATTAATGAGGCAGTCACTGGCTCATCCAAGCAGCTAAATGCCATCTAAACATGTTACAGAAGCACTTAACAGAGGCTTCAGAGACGGTTCCCCCGAGTCTGGAGTTTAGCATCCACAAAGAGTGACAGGGCATGACAGGGAAGCTGTGAATTGGACATGGCACACAGCTTTCCCAACTAATAAACAACCTCTGCTAACTTCTTCTAAGTTCTGTGCTCAGGTGTTGACAAACACAGCCACGGGAATGAAAGGGCTTGGGGACTGGCCTGAAATAAACCCATGTTTCATTCCCAAATTTAAAAGCCACAGTCTATCAGGAAACATCCAAGGTCTCTGCATGGGCTCCCAGAAAGGCCAGATGGGTCACAGGCTAAGCAATCCTCTCTAGGAGGACAGTTCTACTAAGGCTAGTGGGTCCGTTTCCAAGATGGCTCACCTGTGTGATTGGCAAGTTGGTGCTGGTTTCTTGCTCTTCTCCAGGTATGACTCTTCTCAAAGCTGCTTGGGCTTCCTCACAGCATGGCAGCAGGGTTTCAAGAAAGAGATTTCCAAGAGACAGAAAGTGGAGCCTGCCAGTTTCTTAAGGCCTGTGCCTGGAAACTGGTACAACATCATTTCTACCATATTCAGAGGTTAAGCATTCACAGAGCCCAGACCAAAGGGAAGGGGACATAGATCCCATCATTCACTAGCAGGAGAAGCAAAGAGTCTTAGTGCTATATTTTTTTAAACTGCCAGCATGAGAAATTTCTCTTGTATCCTATTATCATAGGAAAAGCATGGCAGAAAGTTTATTTGGGGAGCTTCCCTAGTGATCCAGTGGTAAAGAATCCGCCTTGCAATGCAGGGGACACCAGTTTGATCCCTGGTCTGGGAAGATCCCTGCGGAGCAACTAAGCCAGTGCCACAACTACTGAAGCCCGTGTGCCTACAACCCATGCTCTGCAACAAGGGAAGCCACTGCAACATTGAAACCCACTGGCCACAACAAGAGAAAAACCCACACACAGCAATGAAGACTCAACACAGCCAAAAAAATTTAAAAATCCAAAAATAAAGAAAAATTTTTAAGTATTATTTTTGTCTTCCTTGGGAGCTAGCTAGGCTACTGTACTGAGGATTCAGACATTGTCTTTAGCTTCCGTAGGAAAGGAAGAAGACGTGATTGATTACTGACTCCGTGAACAAAGGGTGGAGAGTGGAAGCATATGTGCCAAGCGTTTGCCATTCATCTTTCAAGTGGTGGGTCCAGATTCTGTCTCTGGAATACTTTTCTCTGTCTTGTCTCTCCATTGCTTCAGAAACTTATTTCATTTACTCATGCATGCATACATTTCTTCATTCTCACATGGATTTAAGCAATATTTATTAAGTTGTTCTTCTGCTCTAAATACAGTATTGATGAATAAAGAAGATATGGAAACTGCACCCATGGAATGGACGTTCCATGGGGGAGTTGAACAATGAGTAGGTATACAACAAAAATATGTAATTAAAATGTGATAAAATGGGGATTTCCCTGGTGGTCCAGTGGCTAAGACCCTGCACACCCACTGCAGAAACTTGAGTTTGATCCCTGGTCAGGAAACTAGGTCCCACAAGCTGCAATGAAGATGGGAGATCCCTTAGGTCACAACTAAGACCTAGTGCAGCCAAATAAATATTTTTTTTAAAATAATAAAATAAATTGTGAGAAAATGCTATGAAGGAGCCCAAAGGGGCGCTACTGTGACCTGTGCAGGATCTCAGAAATATTCATCAGCTATGGACAAGCATCCAGGGGACTACACAGACTCATTCTTCAACAGACATGTGGTAGTGAGGAGCAATGGCTATAGCGAACTGATCAGACTTCTTTCTAGTTCCTTCAACAGATGACACTGGAACTCTACTGAAGCCTTAAGACCAAATTGTCCCCTAGGCTTTGAAAATCTAGGCATCAGGGGAGGCCTAAAAATGGAAGATTTGGGCCCTTCTATAAATATGGGCTTCCCCTGTGGCTCAGCTGGTAAAGAATCCACCTGCAATGTGGGAGACCTAGTTTTGATCCCTGGGTTGGGAAGATCCCCTGGAAAAGGGAAAGACTACCCACTCCAGTATTCTGGCCTGGAGAATTTCATGGCCTGTATAGTCCATGGGATCACAGAGAGTTGGACACGACTGAGCGACTTTTTCACTTTTATAAATATGGGCACATGAGGACTTGAATGAGTAAAAAAAAATTTATAAAGTAGTCATATTTGTGCCACAAGCTGGCAAAGTGTGTCATTCTGATGATTCCAGTTTAAAGAATCTCAGGCACATGAGAACTGTGAGACCCTAGAGCTCGGTAAATAGGGTTATACACTAAAAAAGTTGAGCAGGCTATGGGATGGGAGAAAATGTGATGAGTGAGGAGTTTCACCCCCTAAAATGGAGGTTGATTTCAGTTTCATCAGATTCCTTGTGGACTATGGGACAGAATGTTCTCTCTGAAGAAACTGGGGTCTGAAAACTAGAAGAAGGATGAATGGATGTGGGGTCCATCTGTGAGCTCCAGGAAGACACTGTATCTGGAAGTGGGAACAGGACTGTCCTTAGGGTGCATAGGCCCTCGATCAATATGTTTTAGGGAGCCCCTTACCTATGTAAGGGCTTTGTAGGTTCTGCTAGTGGTAGAGAACCTGCCTGCCAATGCAGGAGACATAAGAGACAATCCCTGAGTTGGTAAGATCCCCTGGAGGAGGGCAGAGCAATCTACTCCAGGATTCTTGCCTGGAGAATCCTATGGACAGAGAGGCCTGGAGGGCTGTGGTCCATAGGGTTGCAAATAGTCAGACACGACTGAAGTGACTTGGCATGCACGCCCTAACTATGTAAACAATTTGATTAGAATTATAGAATTCCTGGGCCCATGTGAGGTATAAGGATTTATTGAGAAGATTTAGAGTAATGGGTACAGAAGAGGTCCTTATGTGTTGATTGCTCAATCAGCACACATGAAGATTCCTGTGGTACCCATCACTTCCTGTACTTTATGGTCTAATGTGCTGTTCTGGGCTAATGTCCTATCTCCCACGCTGAGAAAAAGGCAGTAACAGTTTATTGTTTACAATGCCATGTTCCTCACATTCTGTTTATATTGGAACAATATACATCTGCCTCTGCATTTCTCTAAGACCATTTATTTAATGCTGCCTACACCATTAGTCATGAGGCTGCATCATCTATCGTGCTGCCAGTGAATATGGCTTTCGTTGACCCTCAAAGGTCAAGCTTCCTTGATGATGACCACTGAAAGAGGTCTGTAAAGAAAGCTGAGCACTGAAGAATTGATGCTTTTGAACTGTGGTGGTGGAGAAGACTCTTGAGGGTCCCTTGGACTGCAAGGAGATCCAACCAGTTCATCCTAAAGGAAATCAGTCCTGAATATTCACTGGAAGGACTGATGCTGAAGCTGAAACTCCAATACTTTGGCCACTTGATGCGAAGAACTGACTCATTGGAAAAGACCCTGATGCTGGGAAAGATTGAAGGCAGGAAGAGAAGGGGAGGACAGAGGATGAAATGGTTGGATGATATCAGCAACTCAATGCACATGAGTTTGAGTAAACTTTGGGAGTTGGTGATGGACAGGGAGGCCTGGCATGCTGCAGTCCATGAGTTTGCAAAGAGTCTGACACGACTGAGCGACTGAATTGAACTGAGAGAGGTCTTACCCAGAGTATGGAGAACCTGTGAATGATTATTCATTTTCTGATCATGTTAAGTTTATCATTGGAACTTTTAGTGTAAATATAGAACAACATGAGTTTCCCTGTTGCCTCAGATGGTAAAGAATCTGCCTGCAATGTGGGAGACCCGGGTTCAAAACCTGGGTCAGGAAGATTCCCTGGAGAAGGGAATGGCTACCCACTCCAGTATTCTTGCCTGGAGAATGTTATGGACAGAGGAGCCTGGCAGGCTATAACCTATGGGATCACAAAGCGACTAACACACACACATCTTCCATGTCTTCTCTTGAACACTTTGGGCCCCCATCACTGCCTTCCTAAAATGGGATCTGTTTGAATGCTGACCTCATTCCTGTCTACTATACCCCAAGACCAGTGGGGAGCATAGATGAGGAACCATTGGAGCAAGAATGGTTCCGTATATGCAGAGATTGTTTGTCCCCATCCAGCATGGGCTTCCTTGATAGCTCAGTTGGTAAAGAATCCACCTGCAATGCAGGAGACTTGGTTCGATTCCTGGGTCAGGAAGATCCACTGAAGAAGGGATAGGCTACCCACTCCAGTATTCTTGGGCTTCCCTTGTGGCTCAGCTGGTAAACAATCTTCCTGTAATGTGGGAGACCTGGGTTTGATCCCTGGGTTGGGAAGATCCCCTGGAGAAGGGAAAGGCTACCCATTCCAGTATTAGTGGAGTATTCATCCAGTATATTCCAGTGTTCATATCCAGTATTCATCTAGCATAGCTTAAGGCCAAAAGAGCAGGTCTTGTTTTATCACTCAGAGTTAAGAAAGAGCACTGATAGGCTTGTGGGCACAGCAGAACAATGAGTAGACGCAGCCACCTCTAGAGGACTGACACCTGAACCAAGCCCTGCAGAGGGGTTGAGGTCCAGTGGCAGAACGTGCCCAGGGAAAGAACACCTATTGCCCCCCAGCAACCATGGGTGCTGCAGACTGGAGGTGGTACTATGGTCTGAACACAGACGGGTGAGAGCCACCCCAGGCCCAAATATATGAATCAAGCCCAAGGGTCAGTTGTAGGCCATTAATAGACCGGAGCTCCATATCCCTCCTGTGTCTGCTGTTAGTCACTCAAAATCTGTGTGTGAGCATCATTCTAGTAACTCAATCTCAAGCACTACCACAAAAGAAATGCCAGACCAGCCAGAGGCAGTGTTCTGCTCCTGTGATACCCTCCTGAAGCAGGTGCCACTGCAAGGCCATAGGACCACCCCACAGGCACAATCCTGGAGCTCCTCAGGTCATCCAGTTGACTCCACACATGGGGGAGAGGGTTACAGACCACTTTCAAATGAAAGAAGTAGGAACAGGAACCCACATGGACCCCAGTCCAGGCTCAGGGGGCCCCAAACAGATGGCACTGCCCACCCTAGCCAGTCCTAGCCCCCAGACGAACTCTTAGAAAATGTTCAGGTATGTTTCTGGCAACCAGGACTGAATATAGAACTGGGTCTGGGACTTCCCTGGTGGTATAGTCAGAAAGAATCCACCTGCCAGAGCAGGGGACATGGATTCAATCCCTGGTCTAGGAAGACCCCACAAGCCGTGGAGCAACTAAGCTGTGTGCCACGACTACTGAAACCCGTGTGCCCGAAAGCCTGTGCTCTACAACGAGAAGTCACGGCAATGAGAAGCCCACACAACTGCAACTGGAGAGCAGCCCCTGCTCACCGCAACTGGAGAAAGCTCACGTAGCGCTGCAACAAAGATTCAACACAACCAAAAACAAATAAATAATAGAAAAACAACAATGAAAAAAAAGTTTAAGGTTTATTTTTTTTGTTTTGTTGTTTTTTTTTTTTTACTTTTTAAAACCATTTTTAAATTAAAACAGTTAATTTACAATGTTGTGCTTCATATGTACAGCAAAGTAATTCAGTTATCAGTTCAGTTCAGTTCAGTCACTCAGTTGT
The DNA here is from genome assembly GCF_019320065.1 of Cervus canadensis. Taxonomy (NCBI): domain Eukaryota; kingdom Metazoa; phylum Chordata; class Mammalia; order Artiodactyla; family Cervidae; genus Cervus; species Cervus canadensis. Next base: position 62,213,165 of record NC_057395.1, on the reverse strand, counting down.
GTCTGACTCTTTGCGACCCCATGAACCACAGCACGCCAGGCCTCCCTGTCCATCACCAACTCCTGGAGTCCACCCAAACCCACGTCCATCAGGTCGGTGATGCCATCCAACCATCTCATCCTTTGTCATCCCCTTCTCCTCCTGCCCTCAATCTTTCCCAGTATCAGGGTCTTTTCCAATGAGTCAGCTCTTTGCATCAGGTGGCCAAAGTACTGGAGTTTCAGCTTCAACATCAGTCCTTCCAATGAACACCCAGGACTGATTTCCTTTAGGATGAACTGGTTGGATCTCCTTGCAGTTCAAGGGACTCTCAAGAGTCTTCTCCAACACCACAGTTCAAAAGCATCAATTCTTCGGCGCTCAGCTTTCTTTATTTTTTTATTTTTTTTTATTTTTTATTTTTTTTTCCATTTATTTTTTATTAGTTGGAGGCTAATTACTTTACAATATTGTAGTGGTTGTTTAAGGTTTAAAACGAAACAAAACAAAACCCACATCCAGATCTGGGCTTACAGCATCAGGCCTGAATATTACTGCCAGCCCCATGTGGTCTCAGACCCGAAAGGAGGCTTCCTTTGAGAAAGGCCCTCCAAAAAACAAAAAAAAGAGAAAGGCCCTCCAAAGTGCAGGGCCCTTGAGGTGTAAGCCTGGAGCAGGGCTTGTCTGGGTCTCAGGGCAGTATTGAGTGGGAGGTAGCTGAGAAACCAGATTCACAGTTCAGCTTGACACGTTCCCATTCATGGAGCTCCTGCTAAGGGCCAGGTACTGGGTAGAGACAAATTAGAAATCCGAGAGGCCACGGTTCATTGCCTGTTAAGGTGCTCCTAGAGGAATTACTCCCAGATTGCATGGCATCACTCCACTCCCTTTCCAACAGATTCCAGATCACCTGAGATGGAGAGCAGCCCCCTGCATCCCAGGGCCTGTTTACACCTCACTGCATCCACTATTTCATTCCATTCCAAAAGTATTAAATAACAGGAAACACCCCAGTTTATTCTGTGTATTTCACGTTTGTTTATACCTCGTTAGTTTCCAGATAGAGCTCTTGGGTGGGGGGGTGGGGAATGTGGAGACAGAGAGAAGCTCAAAGAGGTGCCTCCTGAGGAGCCCAACCCAAGACTGGGGAATGTCAGTGGAGACCATTCTCTTTCTATCCACCTTCCTCCTGGGATCCTTTCATACCTCATGTGTTAAAAAAGACTGTTGATTATAAGGGGCGAAAACAACTCAAAAAATGAGACTCACAAGGGCTCCTGTGAGGCGGCAAAGATAATCTCTAGTCAGATAACTATGGCACTTATGTTCAGCTGAGGAGAGGCTGAATAGCTTGAAAAACGGGGAAATTCTCTTGAAATTCAGAGAATTATTGAGGAAGAGAAGGAAAGTTACAGGTGCAGTGTGGGAGGGTAGACACCAGGAATTCTCACTAGTGCTTGTTCTGTGATGTAAGAGGCAACTTTCTTCTCTGTCTCCCATGAAATCTTCAGTAAAACATCTTTCTCATTAATGTCCTGTGCCTTTCCAAAGCTCCTTCATTCCAAAGCTCTACCAATGCAAGGCTGTTGGAGACTGTATTTCTTCCCTAGGGTTGCCATAGAAAAATCACCATCAACTTGGTGCCTTAAAACAACAGAAATTTATTCTGTCACAGGCCCAGAGGCCAGAAGTCCAAAATCAAGGTGTCATCAGGACCTTTCTTCTCCTAAAGGCTGTAGGGGAGCATCCTTCCTTACCTCTTCTGGCTTCTGGTGGCCCCAGGTGTTCTTGGCTTGTGGCCACATCACTCCAATATCTGCCTCCATCTCCATCTCTATCTTCTTGCCTTCTCCTTTACGTTGTCTCTTCTGTTTCTGATAAAGATACTAATCATTGGATTTAGGTCTTGCCCCAGTGATCCAGGATAATCTCATCTCAAAATCCTTAATTATACTTGCAAAAACTTTTTCCCCACTAGGTCACGTGCACAGGGATTGTGGACTAGAAAGTGAACATGTCTTTTTAGGAGAGTCACCGTTCAGCTCTTTTGCTGGGGTAACAACTGATACTGAAGATTTGGGAACTGTTTAAAAAAACAAAATTGAACTGAGTAAATTTTAAAGGTTTTATTGGTTTTATTTCATGGTTCGTGAATCAGGCAGCATCCAATCTAACAGACAGAAAGCAACTCCGAGGAGCTGTACAAAATGAAAGAATTTAATAGGCAGGAGCAAGAAAGTTATAAGAGGCTGGGGCTTTCCTGGTGGCTCAATGGTGAAGAATCTGGTGAAGAATCCCTGCTGATGCAGGGAGGTGTGCATGCTCATTTGCTTCAACCACATCCAACTCTTTGCGACACTGTGGACTGTAGCCCACCAGACTCCTCTGTCCATGGGATTCTCCAGGCAAAAATACTGGAGTGGGTTGCCATGCCCTGATGCAGGGGATACAGGTTCAATCCCTGATCTGGGAAGATCCCACATGCCGTGGAACAACTAAGCCCGTGATCTAAAGAGAAGCCACTGCAATGAGAAGTCCAAGCACTGCAACAAAGAGCAGCCCCCACTTTCTGCAACTAGAGAAAGCCTGAGAACAGCAACAAAGACCCAGCATAGCCAAAAATAAACAAATAAATAATTTTTAAAAGAAACCAAGTTATATGAGGCAAACAATGGGTTGATTATGGCAAGGTCACTGTGGTTTACAGGATGGCAGGCATCTATCAGGCAGGTTACCTAACTAGTGCTGATCAGGTGATTCTTAATTGACTCAATTAAAAGATTCATTCCTGGGAGAGTCAAAACTCTAAGTTAACTATTGTTTTATCTCTTAGGTTCTTGGGGCTTAGCATAAGTGACTCCATTTTGTATTCTTTTTTATTTGTTTTTTCGTTTTTGTTTGTTTGGGTTTTTTTCAGGCTGTGCCTTGCAGCTTGCGGGATCTTAGTTCCCTGACCAGTGATCGAAACTGTGTCCCCTGCAGTGGAAGTGTGGAGTCCTAACCACTGGACCACCTGGGAGTTTACTGTTGTCTTATTTTTTACCAAAACAAAGAAAAGGAGGTGTCATCGCAGAATGAACAATGTGTTTAAGCCAAGCATTAGTTCCCCACCTGGGCACATCTTACTGGGTGCCTGACTCTGTTCGCCCTGGCCTATTGCCAAGTTATCTCTTCCCCCATCTCCCCTTTGTATATTACTACAAAAACCTGTTAAAACAGTACTAAATAAAGGTTGATGATAAGGGAAAGATAAGAGGCAAATACAAAAGACAATACTTAGATAAAAGTGCAAATCCCTGTTTGCTTACACAAACAGCAGAACAACAAGGCTGGACTCTCAGCAGGAGTCCTTTGTGTAATCAATAGGTCTCTTGAAATACTTTCCCAAGCCAAAGAGCAGTTCTCTTTCAAGGAAGAGCTCTAACATATGTCTGTAGAGAATAGTAAGCGCAGACTGCTTATAAAATAACAAGTTTTTCCCCAGCACCTGAAAAACCTCGAAACTGGCTCCCCCGGTTTCCTATGAATCTGATCAGACAGAGAACTTGGGCTTCCCTGGCTCCTTTTTCTGGAAGAGATATTGCGGAGACCAGGAGCATTCTCCATCCAGAGATTGTTCAGCTAGGCTTTGCCCATCTGTGTTTACTCTTGAGGCTTCCAAGTTGTTCCAAAGAGAAAAGCAACCCTGTCCTCTTTATGTCAGTTATTTTTGAGATTGGGGTTATATGGGGGAAGGGACATCCCCTCTCTGGGCTCCCTTTTTCTGTCACTAACTGTGACATTGTGATTTATAATAAGAAATATATATTTGGTCTTCATCCCTATTTCTGACACAGAGCTCCTAAAATCTGAGGAATTTCCTAGTGATAAGAGCTATAAAAGTGAAGGGAGCATCTTTTGATATCCACAACAAGCCCCTCTGAAGCACACCAAGTTGAGTTTTTTTAGTTAGTTTTTTTTTGGCTATGCTGTGTCTTGCAGGACTTTAGTTTACAGACCAGGGATCAAACCCCTATAGTGGAAGCACAGAGTCTTAAGCACTGGACTGCCAGGGAATTCTTAATTTTTTTAATTTAATATTTATAACTGTTTCCCCAAATACAGGAAATATATCAATGGTGGTAAATGAGATCATTTTAGGAAGGACAAAAAGTAACTGTGTTTTATTTTTAATAGTTATGTGTTTATCACAAGTATTTTTGGTTTTCATTTTTAGTGGTATATACAGTAATCTTTTATAATAAAAGTTTTTAGGTTTATAAAATAGGAGTTGACTTAAAGTAAAATACTAAGTAGATTAGTCGTGGTGATACACACACAGCAAATGTGAAAACAGCTCCCAAATGCCTGAGTCTGGGAAACGTTTGATTTGGAAAACCTTTGATTCTTTCCGACCATGAAATACTGCACAGTTTTCATGTGCCTGGAGAATCCACTCAGAGTTGTAAATAGAATGTTGATGGCGCTGTGTGGAAGCCCCTCTGTATCCATCGACCAGTGCGGTGTTGCCGCGTGGAGCTCGCAGAGCTGGAGGGAGCAGCCCACCAACCCCCAAGACCCAGCCAGTGGCTCAGCACCCGCTCAGCACCCCAGAATAGGACTCCACTCCCTGCACCCTAACAGTGATGATTTTGCAAAAATGGCAGTTGTGTTTGTTTTTCCATTGAGAGCTGGGGAACCCATGTCCTGATATTCCTCATCCTGGCTACTTCCCTTATAGAAAATAAGTCCTTTTTTTTTTCTGGCCTTGCTGATGGCAACAAAAGAAAGGGTTTCCCTGGGTGGCCGCCTGCTGGTCTGGGGTGGGTGCCCAGGGTTCCCCCAGTGGCCTGGGCCCTCCTTGCCCATGGTCAGCTTCCTGCTGATGAATATGCTGTTTGTATTGTTTTAGGAAACCAGAGTGTTTTGTAAATAAAACAAATGCATGTTTGTGTCACACACACACACACACAAATTAATAAATTATTACTGGTAGTTTATTTCATAGCGTAATTTTTTTCCTGAAAAATACATCTCACATTCCCTAATTTAAAAAATGAGAAGATTGGAACCAAATTCTGACACTGATTTTGCAAGTTACCTTTTAAAAATGCATCCCTGTGAAGTCTACCTGAACATGACTGTCCCCCCACCAACACCCCACCTCTCCTACTCTCATGGAACTATGTCCTGCTACTATTTCAATATGTGCACCCTGAATTTTAGCATGTTATCTTCCTCTCTATCTCCCCTTCAACCTGTGAACTCTTTGAAGTCTGGGAGTATGTCTGAATTCTCCGAGGCCAAACAGGGCTTGAAACAAGCTTTAGGTACAATCAGTCTTTATTGAATAACCAATGAACTTGGGCTTGGAGTTTGATGGGCAGGGCAACAGGACAGCCCTGGCAAGTGGCTGGCACCAGGGTGTCCAACATGTGTGTCTACAGGGGGCCTGAAGTTGACAAGGTAGGGTTTTTGCAACATCCAAAATGGCAGGTGGAAGGCAGACTTAAATCCTAGAAAGATTAGTGTCTCAAATATCTATCACTATTTCACAAGCCACTCCATGCCTCCATGTGGCTTAAAACAATTTTCTGTTTCTTACGATTTCAAGGGATGGCCAGGCACACCTGGGCAGTTCTTCCATGGCATGTTTGCTGGGGTCACTCATGAATTCTGCTGGGGCTGGAACATTCAAGATGGCAGCTCCGGTGGCTGGGCCTCACTCTTCAGTAGCTTAGTTGGACTTCTTTCTCAGTGGCTCAGTGCTCCAAGAGAACAGAAGCTGTCAGGTCCCTTAAGGGCTAGGCCGGAAATTGACACAGCAGGAGGTCAAAGCCAAGTTACAAGGCCAGCCCAGATTCCAGGAAGGAGGCATAGCACCGCCTCTTTTCAGGAAAAACAGTGCCCATGTCCAAGGCTGGGAAGCATTGTTGGCAGCTGTCTTTTGTCCCACTGTTGGAAAGAAATTCTGGACCTCTTCTTCCAGGTGCCAGAGTTTATAGTCACTTTATCTAGATCTTAGGTAGGAGACTGATGGGAGAGGATGGATGATTTGTGATGCCTATGGGAGAGGCCCAATGTTTGTAGGGAAAACTCTAGAGTGGTCAAGAACTGCCAAGGCCATCAAAAGGCAGGGGTGGGGGTGTGGGGGTTTGTGTGCAGTTGAAGGGAACATAGAGGCATGGCAACAGTAGGAGGGTCAAGGCTGAAGGTCAGGACCGGGCCCTGGATGGTGGAGGGGGTTCTCTTTACATGTGTCAGAGGTGAGCTGGTGTCTGTCATGTCAGAATCAACATCCACAATTTGATTTTAGTCAGGGGAGGGGAGAAGAAGCATCTGGGATATTCCCCGCCAACCCTCCATTCTGACCTGTCACCCTCCCCCATCCCACAGAGATTACTCTGATCCACTAACCACCCCCAACGCCCCACCTCCCCACACCCGCCCTGACATCATTTCTGAGCCCTGCTGCCCCACGATGTAAGGACAGATACTTCCTTAAGTTTCAGTTGACCTCAGTCATAGAATAAAGATATCTGTCCGGTCTCTCCTGCTAATAAATATTTGACCAGCGGTTTGTTAATTTTTCTTACTCTCTGCGACAGAGATTAATTGTTATTTTACATTACACTCAACTTCTATTAGTTTAGGATTTATTTCCTCAGTGATAATGCCTGCGTTGAGCTTGAATAAAACACTTTAACCTAGACAAGCTCATTAAATTTTTGAAGGTGAGTGGACAGAAGGGAGGGAGAATCCAGCCTGGTTTTGCAGTTTTGAGGGTAAATCCACCTAGGGAGGAACGTAAATCCTTAGAGCTTTCATCACACGAAAAAAACCTTTTGTTTATCTTTTCCATTAAAAAATCTACATGAGATAATGAATGTGAACTAAACTTGTTGTGGCAATCATTTCACAATATATGTTAATTAAATCATTATGCTCTACACCTTAAAATTATACAGTGCCTTACATGAATTATGTCTTGGAAAACTGGGGAAAAAATTTTTGAAATACATAATGATTCAAGAAAGTTGATGGTAAAAATAACAACAGTTAAAATACTAGAGCATCTATAGTCAATATGATAAGATACGAATGAAAGTGTCATTTGAGTAAAAATAATTGATTTTGATGGAAATAACTTCAGTGAATTAAAAGCAAAAGTGGATAAACTAGATTTTTCTTCACTGTGTTATCTTAAAAAAATTGACCAAGGAATTAAAAAAATCTTATTATTACCTCTGAAAAATAAATTCTCAACAAATATTTTTACTCTTTCATATAATTCTGATTTCAAGGATTTAATAGGCAGAGATTCAGACTATTTTTGCAGTTAAAAAAATAGCTGAACCAAAGTCTCAGGTTAAATGGCTGAGATGAAATAGCAAGGTCAAAATAGAAGCGCAAAAAGAAAAAATAGAGTAAAAGTTGCAAGACTAAATTTTCCTCTGTTCATTTCTTTGCATTTGTACTTTTTCAATAAAAATACTTTTTACTGATGTAAAAAAAAAGTAAATAAATCCATCTAGGGAGTGTCAAGCAGGGTAGGGGCCGGGGAAAGCTGGATGGTGCAGGATGGTAGCCACTTTGAAGGACAATCCTGCTCGGTCCTGTTAGCCTCCGGCCACCAGAACTAGCCCTTTCTCAGAGGTACCCCCACTTTCAAGTTGGCTTCTGACATCCTCAAAGTTTTCACAGGCTTGGTCCCAAACAGCTCATCCTGCCCCAAATAGGACTCCAATGCCCATTCTGTTTGTCATCCTACTTTCTGCCTATTGAATCAGATTTTTCAGGGTCTGATGTTATTCTCTGGACCTGATACTACCCTGCTGAGAGCTGTGAAGTTTCCTTCCCTATAAACAGGAGATGTAATGACAATGATCCCATTCACCATCAGAGTCACTGTATTTATTACCAGCTCCCTGACCCAAGGGCCAGAGCCTGCTTTTGAGACGTCCCTCATCGCCTAGGGCACACTTCCCTTGTGACTCTATATTGAGAATTCCTTGACCACAGAAGCCAACTGCTCCCACCCACTTCTTTCAGATTCCAGACCCTACCCCTACTAGCTTCTATTCCTCTCTCCCTCTGCATGCAATGTGTTATAAACATACTCATCCCACAAAACGTTGAGAAGTCTAATGAATTTTTATGAAAGCAAAGTGAACAGTGTCAGCTGCTCAGTCGTGTCCAACTCTTTGCGACCTCATGGACTGTAGCCTGCCAGGTTCCTCTGTCCATGGGATTCTCCAGGCAACCCACTAATACCCAATTGTGGGTTGCCATTCCCTTCTCCAGGGGATCTTCCCAACCCAGGGATTGAACCCGGGTCTCGAGCATTGCAGGCGGATTCTTTGCCATATGAGCCACCAGGGAGAAGGCCAGTGAATTTCTAAAGGGAGGTCCTAAGCCAAGGGGAAAACATGGGAACAGGTCTTTTCACTTTAAAGATCAAAAACTAAGCACCTCCCTAACATCAGACTTCTAACTGTGCTAGAACAAGTGCTCGTGTTGAAGACAGGTCACCAGTGCAGACTCCCTTCACAGTTATGGCCATTTTCCCTGTGTCTCTTTATATCATTTCTTTCAGGAATTTCAACTGGACTCATCCCAGTCAACCAGAAAAGTTGTGATCATGTTTTATCTCAAAAAGAAAGGGTGCAGGAGTCTTGATTCCTGACCCTCAGTGTGGCTTCTGGCTCACATGCAAATTTGCCCAATTCATACCCAGCTTCAGCTCTGAAAATCAAGGGTCTACTTGGAGGGGCATGTTGACGAAGCCACGGAACGTACCCTGTGACACCTTTCCCAGGAGCAATAGGTATCAATTCACCATATTATTGCACATTTCAGAGGGAAGTTTCTGGAAGAGTCCAAGAGAATCTGCTGCATCTGGATAGGGAAGTGGCTAAATCATTTTGTGTTCCAGAACACCCAACATCCTAATTTACAAGGACAGTGAGGAGATCAAACCAGTCAAATCTAAAGGAAATCAACCCTGAATATTCGTTGGAAGGACTGGTGCTGAAGCTGAAGCTCCAATACTTTGATCACCTGGTGTGAAGAGGAAAAGACCCTGATGCTGGGAAACATTGAGGGCAAGAGGAGAAGGGGGTGACAAGAGGATGAGGTAGTTGGATGACATCACCGACTCAATGGACATGAGTTTGAGCAAACTCTGGGGAGACAGTGAAGGACAGGGAAGCCTGGTGTGCTGCAGTATATGGGGTCGCAAAGTGTAGGACATGACTTAGAGAATGAACAATAGCAACTTGGAGAGCTATGGGTGAGAAATGCAGGCCAGCGCTCCCAGGGACAGAACTAGAGCCTATAAAACACAGGAACCCCTTCCCTCTCTTAGGATCCAATCTTTCTCTCTCCCCAGCTTTCTCTGCTTCTTTTCCCACATTAAGTGGGAACTTTGTTTGGGTTCTCTCAGAAGCAGACCTGGAAACAAAGATTCAAATGCAAGTAGTTTCTTTAGGAGTTGATCCCTGAAAATACTGACCAGTGAGTGGGACAGGCCAAGGATAGAAAAGGTGCCAGTTACCACTGATCCTTCCAAAGAGCTCCAGAGACAGTGTAGAGCATGGGTCAGAGTTATCACAGGACAGGGGCTTCCCAGATGGCGCTAGTGGTAAAGAATCCGACTGCCAACACAAGAGACGCAAGACACATGGGTTCGATCTCTGGGTCAGGAAGATGCCCTGGAGAAAGAAATGTCAACCCACTCCATCATTCTTGCCTGGAAAATTCTGTGGACTGAGGAGCCTGGAAGGCTACAGCCTATGGGATTGCAAAGGGTTGGACACGACTGAGCATGTACACACACACACACAGTTATTCCACCTGAGAAGTTAGAGAGCTGGGATACTCATTGCCCCTCCCTGCGACTTCCATCATTCGTTGGTGGAGGGAGGGCTGCTCCCCGGGTATTAACCCTCTTTGTTTTTTAGTCACAAAGTTGTTTCCAACTCTTTTGTGACCCCATGGACTGTAGCCTGCCAGGCTCTGTCCATGGGATTTTTCAGGCAAGAATACTGGAGTGGGTTGCCATTTCCTACTCCAGGGGATCTTACCAACCCAGGGATCAAACCCACATCTCTTGTGTATCCTGCAATGCAGGCAGATTCTTCAACGCTGTGCCACCATTAACCCTCTAACACTCTAGCCTTCCTTGTGTGCAGGTGTCTGTGTCCCCAGCAGAAAGTGGACAGATAAAAGTCCTCAGGTGGAGGATGGCAGGTCCCAGGTGTTTTTAGTAAACAGTGTTCAGAGTGTCCAGCAGAGGGCCTCACAGTTACGGGTGGTGCACTGACCATGACTGCCCTCTTGCCCCAGCCCAGATACTATGTGAGTTTTCATAGTTCTTGCCCTTTGCTTTTTTTTTTTTTTTTGGCCACAGCACACAGGGTCTCCCCAATGAGGGATCGAACCTGTGTCCCCTGAAGTAGAAGCAGAAGTCTTAACCACCGGGCTGCCAGGAAAGTCTGTTCTTCCCCTTTTGTTATGAGCTGAATGATGTCTTCCCACAACTGGTATGTTGCAGCCTAACCGCTAGTACCTCCAAAAGACACTATTTAAAGAAGTGGTCTTTAAAGAGCTGATTAAGTTAAAATGAGGCTTTTAGGGTGAGCCCTAATCCAATCCGATTGTCATCCTTACTAGGAGAGGAAACTGGACAGGCAGAGAGACTCCAGGGATGCTCACACAGAGAGAAAAGACCATGTGAGGACGCAGTGAGGAGGCAACTATCTACAAACCAGCTATCTGCAAACCAAGGAGCTAAAACCTCAGGAGGAACCAACCCTGCCAGCACCTTGATCTTAGACTTTTAGCCACCAGAATCTTGAGAAGTAAATTTCTGTTGGTTAAACCACCCAGTCTGTGGTACTTTGTTATGGCCACTGTAGTAAAGTAAACCCTTCCCTGAATCTGTTTCTCCATCCCCAGTTGACCCAGTCAAGTTGCCTCTGGTTGACCCAGCTCATCTTTTTGAGCCAGGCCATGACCAGGGCATCACTGACTCGATGGATGTGAGTTTGAGCAAGCTCTGGGAAATGGTGAAGGACAGAGAAGCCTGGTGTGCTGCAGTCCATGGGGTCACAGAAAGTCAGACAAGACTGAGCTACTGAACTGACTAAAGGGTCAGAAGTGACTGAACCATCCTTGGGTCTAGTGTCCATCTCAGTCCATCTAGCCATTAAGGGGAGCAGGATTAGACAGCAAGGACCGTGAATGAGAAAGGGAACATCATTGAAGAAGGCACCAAATGTGCCTTGGCCTTCTGTAATGGCGCTAGGCCGATGTGGCCAGGCATCCACATACTTGCTTTAATCTGGGTCATCTTCAAACTACTGTGTCTTTGTCCTAGAAACAGATCATTGGGGAAAATAAATCAACACAAGTCTGAGCATCTAGACACTGCCTCGGACAACCCAAACCTCAGATCACAGTTTGGCTAGTTTCCTGGCATGGAGATTGTGACTGTGAAAGCCTGAAGCTCTGTCCACCGGGGCCGAATCAGAAGCTAAGAGGCGCAGCTCGCCTTGTCTGGAAACCAGCAGGATGCAAGGCTGACAGTTAATTAGATTAATTAGGAAACCATGCCTTAAAATGTAATGTTGTTTTCATGAGCTCTTAAAGCCGATCAAAATGTTTGCTGAGCTTTATGGCTGGTAATTAACAACCTTGTAAAAATACACAAGGAAACAAGGAGATGTCAGGGAGCTAATGAATGTGACAGCTGCCAGACACACAGACCGAGCCTGGTTCCAGCCTTAACATCAGCTAGCTTTGAATCCCAACGCCGCTTCAGTTTGCTGTGGCCTCAGACAAGTGTCCTCACCCTCTCTGGTCTTCCACTGTCATCTGCCTAGATGATGACCTCTAAGGCTAGATAACCTCTAAGCTCTGGACCAGCTGCATTTCTCAGATGCTCCCTTTCTGCCCCCCTCTCAACAGCTCCATCCTCCTGCAGCTCCACTGCTCTGAGGGCTATTCAACCCTCAAGAATTCTTAGGTCAAAGCCTAACTCTTCCACCATAGGGAGACCCTTAGCATACTACTCCTTGGAAGTGGACGTACAAAGCTTTCACGGCTAAAGATCCATTCAGCAGTCTTTGGCAACAAGTTTTTCCTTTAGGAGAGCTCTCCCTCATGGTTCTCAGTCCCTGTGCTGTAGGCAGAACTGATTCCTTGGCGCTAGGGTGGGCTGGTGTCTCAGCTGTAGCAATCAGAGCATCTCAGTCTCCTGACCACAGTGATTTGCTCAGGGATGGTCACCTGACACAATTGGAGCCAATGAGACACAACGGAGAGAGAGAGACTCTCCATTCAATTCCACTGGGATGACGGGCCCGGGATCGCAGGCAGCCCTTTTGGCACCATGTTCAGTGTGAACGCTCTAGCATGGAGCAAGGCTGAGCGAGATGATGGAGAGAGACCAAGCATGAGCACCAGTTGTTTGGGCCCCTGAGTTTAGTGATATCCTAAATTTATCCCTGGAGTTTTCAACCACATGAACCCAAAGGTTTCCTTTATTAGTTTAAGCTATTTTGAGGTGAGTTTTCTGTCATTTGCAAACAAGACTACTACTTGACCTTCCTCTGTTTAAAGCTTGGGGAGGTGAGAAGGAGTCAGCGAAAGAAGACTGAGCGGTGGCCAGTGATATAGGAGAAAAATCAAGAAAATAAAATGTCCTGGAAGTCAAATGAGGAAAGGATTTTAAGGAGATGAGAGCAGTCATCTATGTGCAGTTACATGTTGTGTTTGTGAATACAGGGGTGTGAGAAAGAGAGGGAGAGAAACAAAATCATAAAGCCAGAGAAAAAAGAGAAATTTTATAGTGAAAGTACATGCTAGAATTAGTACATGCTGTTTCCTATGCATAAAAAAGTCATTTGTCCTCTTTTTCCCTTTGAGAATTTTTGTTTATCTTCTCAAAGCCCACCTCAAGGTCATCTCCTCTTTCCCAAGTACCAAGGCAGGGTTAGTCACTCCTTCCCCAACGCCCCCTTGGCGTGTTGATCTGTGAAGTTTCTCTATACACATTGCACTCTGAGCCCCTTCATAATTGGACTGGAATGGATACATAAGGTTGCCACTTGTTCATGGGTTAAACTGTCAGAAGGAAAAGAAGAAAATACCTTCAATTGCTGTTGACAAGATTCATTGTTTACCCAATGCCTTCTTTGTAAGAACTCACATTAAGAATTCCCAGAAAAAAAAGATGGGGTGTCTTAAACGACTGGTAGATTTCCTCCTGGAAGATAATGAGAATTATTGAGTATATTGAGTTTCCTTTTTGTTTTCACCTCCAAGGCTCTCAAAGCTAATCAAATGCTTTTGTCAACGTCACCAGTGACCTCCATGTTGCTAAATCAAGTGATCAGTCCTCAGTTCTCACCTTATTTATCCCATTAGCAGCACTGCACATAGATGACCACACTCTTCTCCTTAACATCCTTTCCTCATTTGGCTTCCAGGACATTTTATTTTCTCGATTTTTCTCCTATATCACTGGCCACTGCTCAGTCTTCTTTCACTGATTCCTTCTCATCTCCTCAACCTTTAAACAGAGGAAGGTCATAGGGTCTGGTCCCTTGCCATGTTCATCTCTATCACATTACCTTCACCGGAAATCTCATATCACCTTATGAATTTAAATACCATCTCTCTGATGATGATGCCCAAGTTTTTATCTGTATCCCAGACAGATTTGTATCCGTAGCCTCCCTGAACCTGGGCTCATATGTCCAACCTCAATTTCATATCTCTCTCTTTTTTGACTTGCATGGTGCAGTATGTGGGATCTTCCCCGACTAGAGATCAAACCCATGTTCTCTGAACTGGTAGGCAGATTCTTAACTACTGAACTACCAGGGAAGTCCCCCCACATCTCTTTTTAGACATCCATATTAGTCAGCTCAGGCTGCCATAACAAGATGCCACAGAGTGGGTGGCTAAAACAATAGACATTTATTTTCTTACAGTTCTGGAGGCTGAAAGTCCGAGATCAAGGTGCCTGCAGGGTTGGTTTCTTGTGAGGCCTCTCTTCCTCGTTGTTGATAGTCACTCACTATGTCTCCACATGGCCTTTCATCTGTGTGTACCTAGAGAGAGATCTCTGGGTGTTTCTTCCTATAACAACACCAGACTATCAGATTAGGGCCCCATCTTTTCTGTCTCATTTAACCTTAATTACCTCCTTAGCAATCCTAACTCCAGTACTGTCACACTGGGGGTTAAGGCCTCAACATATGGATTTTAAGGGGACACAAGTCAATCCATAACATTATATCCAACAGGCCTCTCAAACTAGACACATTTGAGATTGAATCTGTTCTCCCCAAGCCTGCTCCAACCGCAATCTTTCTTGTCACAGAAGATGAAAACTCATACCTTTTAGTTACTCTAGACAAAAACCTTGGGGACATCCTTGATTCCTTTCTCTTTTTTCATACCCCCCTCCAATCCATAAACAAATCCTACCATCTCCACCTTTAAAATATATCCTGGGGAACTGCCTGGTGGTCCAGCAGTTGGGACTCAGCACTTCCACTGCTGAAGGCCCAGGTTCAATCCCTGGTCAGGGAACTAGGATCCCAAAAGCTGTGCAATGTGGCCAAAAAAAGAAGAAAAAAAAAAAGTAAAATATATCCTGTACCCAATCCCTTCTCACCTCCTCTCTGCTTGTACTCTATCCCAAACTGTCATCCTCTCTTGCCTGGATTATGACAATAGTCTTCTAAATGGTTTTCCTGCTTCTGCCCTATCACCCTCCAGTCTATTTCAATCACAACCTCCAAAGATTTTTTTTTCAAGTCATAGGTTCTACCGCGCCTTCCTCTGCTCCTGCGATGGCACCATTATGCTTAGAGTGGCAGCCAAAGTACACACATGGCCTCCACAGTCTTTACAAAGGACCATCATAGTCAGTCCTCTTGTTTCCTCTTTGACTTTCTGTCCTATTGAGTGACTTCTCAATTGACACACCTGTATCAATTGCCAATCAGTATCCTATTGACACACCTTGGTGCAAAGATGATGACTAGTTATCTCAGGAGTGGTGAGGTCACTCAGGATAAGGGTGCTCAGAGAGAAGAGGGGAAGGGGGGCTTCCCTGGTGGTCCAGTGGTTGATCCACCTGTCAATGCAGGGTACGTGGGTTTGACCCCTGGGCCAGAAAGATCTCACATGCCAAGGAGCAACTAAACCCACATGCTGTAACCGCTGAGCCCGAGTGCTGCAACTACTGAACTCACACACCTTGAGCCTGTGCTCCAAAATAAGAGCAGCCATTGCAATGAGAAGCCCATGCACCGCAATGAAGAGTGGCCCCCACTCACTGCAACTAGAGAAAACCAGAGCACAACAGTGGAGACCCAGTGCAACTAAAAACAATAAATGAAGAGGGGAAGGGAGGGGAGAGGAAGAGAAAGAATGGAGGAGGAAAGGAAGGGACTCAGGGAAGAGGTTGAAGAAAAACAGTGAGCCTGAGAAGCCACAGCCAGAGGACTAAGCTAGGAACCGGCAGAGATGGGTCCACCACAGCCCACGAGAGAGATGTCTCCAAGAGGAGTGATCTCTCGCGAAGGGTCCACAGGGTTGAGCATCCCATCTTCAATTTCCCTTTCGTGCTGTTAAAAATTTTAAACCTTTTTAAATGATGAGCAATTTGTCAGGGAAGCACTTGGCAGCCAAGCCGGGTAAGAAGAAAAAATATTAGCATCTTTCGACTGGTCATTTTTTTCCCCTTTTCAGCATAAGCAGGCCAGAATCAGTATCCATTATTAATAGATGCATGTTTTATTAAAGGTATAAAGACCAAAGATTTGTAACTTTAATAATCCAGATTCTTATTTTAAATTCTCCAACATTATTATTTATTGATTGGTGGGGATGTTTCTTTTGCTATCACCGATCTGCCAATTCCTGGAGGGGAAATAGAAGTGGTGGAATTGGGGGAACTAGCATCGACACTGACTTATTGGAGGGTGTACGACGAAACGCCCATGAAATGAACTCCAGCTCTGTGCCAGGCCCTGGGCCACACGTGGTGCAGCAGAGGCAGGATGACAAACGCACAACCCTCCCCTAACAGGGGAAGCAGAAAAATAAACAATACATTGACAATGCAGTAATTTGGTTGTATAAGGGGAGAGGATTTGAGGGGTTAAAAGCGTTCCTCTGGAATTAGGAAGGTATAAGTCTCAGTGCCACAACTTAATGATCTTGGGCATGATACTTTCCCTCTCTGAGCCTCAGTTTCCTCGTCTGTAAAATGGGGATGATAGAGGGTTATCAAAAGATTTAACTGAGACACTGATACATAGAGCTTTTTTGGCCCAGTGCTCAGCACACATTAAGCACTTGTTTAATAGTAGCTCAGGGGTTGCTGGTGGTGATGTTAAAAGTGTCTGGGGCACACACTCTGAGCATCAGTCTTTTGGAGAGGGAATGAGAAAAACTTTCACAGAAGGGGATACATTTGAGCTGGGTCTTGAAGGATGATTAGAATCTCAAAAGGCTGACGAGCTGAAAGGAAAGACAGTCCAGACAGAGAAAACAGCCAGGGAGAAACAGGTTGGTGAGCAAGCATGAGCTTTGGGAAAAGCTGGAGAGCTTGTTGGGGACAGAGGATATGGTGGGGTCAGGTGGGGGGTGGCTATGAAGGAGGGTCGGATGATGGTGCAGGGGTCCGGGAGGCCAGGCAAAAGGGTCTGGCTTTGCCCAAAAGGCTATGGGGAGCCTTGAAAGTTGTTGTTGTTTCACTTGTGGCAGGAAAAAACCCATGAAGCATAAAATTTACCATCTTATCCACTTTTAACCATATAGTTTAGTGGTATTAAATATATTCACATTGTTATGCAAAAAAAAAACTCTAAAACATTTTCATCTTGCAAAACTGAAACTTTATATCCATCAAACAACAAATCCCCATTGTCCTCTCACCAGAGCACCAGGCAACCCTCACTCGACTGTGTTTCTATGAGTCTGACTACTTGAGAGGCCTCCTATAAGTGGAATCACACAGTATTTGTCCTTTTGAAACCGTTGGTGTTGTTTCCACGGGGGCTCCAAAGAGCTCTAGTACTATACTTCTTTATGTCTCCATGCAGAGATGAACTTAGTGAGAGCAAAGTGGTAGATAAGAAGTGATTTATTAGAATAGGATGCTTGTGAGACTTACAAGTGGGTGGGTGAGAAATACCACACCCCGAGATCATAGTGGGCTACAGTTTTATAGTCAAAGGAAAAGGGGGGAGGGGGAGAAGACCTTTGTCTTTCCTGAGTAGGTTTAATGTTTTTGTTGTAGCCACGGGTTCTGGGAAACAAACTTACTCAGAAGGACAATGTAGATAGTGGAGTGCAGTTTATTACACTGGTGGGCCCAAGGCAGAGTTTCCTCTTAGCCAAGGACCCCAACCAGTTTTTGTGAAAACCTTATATACCCTAGAAGTGTATAAGGTTCCCTGAAACTAGTCTGAACAAAGGTAAAAGAAAGATACAATCAAAGTTAACCCGCAATCATATGCTTTAAGCCTAGGTAGTTAACAGTGGCGGAGAAGACAACTCCAGTACACCCCACTCCAGTACTCTTGCCTGGAAAATTCCATGGACGGAGGAGCTTGGTAGGCTACAGTCCATGGGGTCGCTAAGAGTTGGACATGACTGAGCGACTTCACTTTCACTTTTCACTTTCATGCAGTGGAGAAGGAAATGGCAACCCACTCCAATGCTCTTGCCTGGAGAACCCCAGGGACGGCGGAGCCTGGTGGGCTGCCGTCTATGGGGTCGCAGAGAGTCAGACACGACTGAAGTGACTTGGCAGCAGCTGCAGCAGTTAACAGTGGACAGTTATCAATAGGCCTGTGGTCATACCCCAATAAGCATAATAGAATGTATGATTCGATTCGGTTACACAGATAATTAGGGTATTCTTTTAGGCAATGGAGAGCCCTGGGGCTCTTCCTTCCAGGGGTCTGGTTTTCCAGTTGGTCTGTCGTTTCTGTAGATACTGGACCCATAGCTCAAAGTCCACAGTCCGGCCGAAGACCGAGTCCTGCTTTCAAGATAGAGCCTGTTCTGTTTCCTTCTTCATTTTCATCATGAGTTTCTCCTCCAGGTTGAGCAGGGGAGTTTTCTTGTCCCTATGTGGTCAAGCTATGTCCACAAAATATTGTTTTCTGGTCCACAAAATACTGTTTTCTATGCGTGCAGGGAGCACGTCTTAGGGATCATTGATTTACTGATTCACTGGGCAGGCTGTGCGGCTCATGCCACCATTGTTTTATTGTTGTGGGTCATGTCCCATGCTTCTGTTGCATGGTTTTGTTGCTAAGCAAACCTGCTTGGGTTTTGTGGTTAAGAAAACCTGCTTTCTTGAGTAGTCATTAAGTTACAGGGGTCTCCCATATATATATATGTATTTTTTTTACTTACAATCCCCTAGGATTAACTATTTAATCACCTATTTTGTCCCTTCATTCTGTCCCTGTTACTTTTGTGACTGGATTATTTCACTCAAGCTTCATCTGTATTCTCTCATGTGACAGGTATTTCTTCCTTTTGAAGGCTGAACAATATCCCCTTGTATGTATATACTGCATTTTCTTTACTCAGGCATATCTTGGAGGGTTTTAAGGATGGTGACCCAATTTGGTCTGTGATTCAGAACAAACGACGGGTGTTGGGTGATTCTAGAATGGTATGGAGAGCAGCAAGTGGCGTCAGGGAGACCAGGGCGGCAGTGGTACAGATGTCCAGGCATAAGATGAGAGCGGCCTAGTCTCATGTGTGGCCCAGGGCTTGAATTCCAGAGACGTTCTAGAGGAAGAATTGGAGGGATCTAGTAATGGTGACAAGATATGCGTTGTAATTTTAGAAATCCAGAGATGGCTCAGATCTTACCAGCCCTCCCACCACAAAATGAGTGGGAAAAGCTGGTCCCCTTCAAGGGTGAGAAGGAGGACAGGGGAATGTTGTGGTGGGTGCAAGACAAATGCCCACTCTCAGCTCTGGTAAACCTTCAGAAAGCTCCTTCCCTGAAGACTATAGCCACCGCCTTCATCCCCAGTGTGTGACCAGGATGTAAGGGAATACAAATAATTCTAAGAAAAGATATTCAACCTCTCTCTAGTAACCCAGGAAATGAGAATTAAAGCAACAAGGAGATTCCTTGGAAGGTTCTCAAGAAGGGACCAATATGGTCAGATACCTCCAACTAAATTCATCCTCCTCCATTTGGAACTTGAATGTACTCGAACACTCTGCAGGTATGCTCAGTCGCTAAATCCTGTCCGACTCTTTGCGACCCCATGGAGCAGGCTCTTCTGTCCATGGGATTTTCCAGGCAAGAATACTGGAGAGTTGCCATTTCTTCCTCCAGGGGATCTTTCCAACCCAAGGATCGAACCCACAACTCCTGCATTTGCAGGTGGATTCTTTACTACTTGAACCACCTGGAAAGTCCACTCAAACACTCTTAAGCATTAAATTATTCCACTTTTTTTTTTAAGAGAGTGGGAGTGCACACTATCATATTAGTATGATCCCCAATTATCTTGGCATTTGGTTATTTTTTGAAAGCACAACATACTATTGAACTAAATACCAGCAACCAGTAATCACTAACCACTTTTCACCATTTTTAATCTAAAGAAGAGTTCAGAAACACTGCTATACATACACAGGATAAATTTCATAGACAAAGCAGATGAGTGAAGGAGGCCAGACAGAAAAAAACTAGATACCAGCTGATTACATTTATATGAAATTCAAGAACAAAATTAACCTGTGATGATAAAAGTCAGGATAATGGTTACCTTTGAAGGGTATTGACTAAGAGGGAAACTTCTAAGGGGCTGGAAATATCCTGAGTCTTGACCTAGATGGGGATTAAGGGGATGGACACAAAGTAAAGATTCATTGGGTTATACATTTATAATGTATGCACTTTACTGTGTATAACTCAAACCTTAATACAAATGTTTTGAAGAGTTTAGATTGTTGTTTTTTCCTGGTGATCCATGTCTTTCACTAAAGTTCAGATGGTGAATCAGTACTGATTGAGGGCCTATAGTGTACACAGCCACACATATGAGAAAAGTAGCAGAAGTAAAGGAAGGTTAGGGCTTGGCTTTCTATCCACAAGGAGTTGTCACGTGGCTCTGCAGTTAGAGCAAGGCTCATTGCTACCCAGGACCAATTGTATCTGATGCCATTGAGAACCCCACTCCCACACACACATGCCTAAGAAGACACGACCAGGCCTGGGCAGCCTGCTCCATCAGGCAACAGGACCAATCAGAAGGTAGCCAGATGCTGGAGGCCAGGATAACTCAGGGTTACTTTTTTTTCTGGTCACACCACACAGTGTGTGGGATCCCAGTTCCCCAACTATGGACCAAATCCACACCCCCTGCAGTAGAAGCATGGAGTCCCAGCCACTGGATCACCAGAGAAGTCCAAGGGTCGCTTAGGATGGGAATAGGCGAAGTGTTAGTCAATAGATGCTCTGGCCACAGGGACCTTTCTGGATCAAAGACAACAATGGGTCAGTCCCAGTTAGCAATGGTGAGGCCAGAGCAGGCAGGAGAGTTAGAAAGGACATCAGGTCGAGTTGCACAACAGCTCAGAGATAATACAATTCTCCTTTCCTATTGGGACCACATGCCAGGAGGCAAGGGAGGCAGGTGGTTGGATGGAGGTGCTCAGCTAACCCAGATGGAGACCAGAAACATCCCGTCCTGCTCAGGCTTACACAGCAAGAGGGGGACTGACCCAGGCTAAGACTCCACACATTCTGTACCCTATGGGCTTCTCCGAATCACCCAGCAATACCCCAAGATCATTTCTATTTGACCATTTGGGTGCTCTCCATTCTACATACGCTGTGTTTTCAGCTTTAAAAAAACCAAAAAGGCTTACTTCCTGATTCATATGACAACTTACATCATCTTGAAAGTGGCAGAGAAAACTATCCCACACCACCCACTTTTAATACAGATCTTTGCCATATTGAGAAGTATAAGCAAACCTAAAGAGCGATAATTAGCTCTAAACTCAGGCGAGGTTTATGGAACGTGAACCGTTTGGGTAATCGGTTGGGGTGGTGCCATGAAGGGGTAATTAATTTGTTTTTTTCCTGAAAATGTTTTACTTAATTAAGGGAGGAGCTGATTTATATACACCCATCCCCTGGGGATGGTTTGTAAAGCAAGAGAAAATTCCAACTGTCTCCTTGCTGTGTTTCTCATCGAATTATTTCATTACATTCAGATACACTTTTGCAACACTGATTGTGACATATCCTGGAGTTATGAGCTCATAAATACTGGGCGGGGGGGAGGGGGAGCTGGAGAAGCACGCTTAATGGAAAATGTTCTCATAATCAAAAGAATATTTCAAGCTGTGACAATGCAGGCCAAGAAGGGGAGAGGGAGCCACTTTTTCTTCAAAGACTAACGGGATGCTGAAATCAACCCAACACCTGCAGCTCTGTCTCTTTCCAAGTCAGCTGGGCTTTCGAATCTCAGCTTGCAGATGGTGGAAGTCAGGAGTATTTGGATCTAGTCCTAGCTCCACTGTAACTTACTTTAAATTTTTAAAATTTATTATTTACTTATTTTTGGCTAGTCTGGGTCTTCATTGCAGTGTGCGGGCTTTCTCTAGTTGCAGCGAGTGTGGGCTTCTCTCTAGTTGCAGGGCACATGCTTCTCATTGCCGTGTCTTCTCTTGTTGCAGAGCACAGGCTCTAGAGCCCACTGGCTTCAATGGTTGTGATACTTGGGCTTAGTTGTCCCTTGGCCTGTGGAATCTACCTGAACCAGGGATCAAACCCACGTCCCCTACATTGGCAGGTGAACTCTCAACCACTGGACCACCAGGGAAGCCCAGTCATTACTTACTTTGAGCTGATAGTAGCTTAGGTTTGTTCTTTCATTTATTCAACAGATTTTTATTGAGCACCTACAATGTGCCAAGCACTGTGCTACATGCTGGGAATACAATGGTGAATAAGACAGGCTGTTTCCTACCTTCACAGAACTTAGAGTCTAATGGGAGAAAAATAATACAAACAAGTAAAAGAGTAAATGGCTGATAAGCATATTCTTAGTTTATGATCTAGCAATTCCACTCCCAGGCATAACCCAAGAGACACGAGTGCATATCTCCCAAAAGATATGCATAAAAATGTTCTGAGCAGTGCGTTATTCAGTAGTTCCAAAGCAGGAACAACCGTCAGATCTGCCCTCAGCAGAATGGGTAAATAAAATGTGGTCTACTTACAGAATGGAATAGAAAAAGAAAAGTGAAAGTGAAAGTTGCTCAGTCGTATCTGTTACCCATGGAATATACAGTCCATGGAATTCTCCAGGCCAGAATACTGGAGTGGGTAGCCTTTCCCTTCTCCAGGAGATCTTCCTGACCCAGAGATTGAACCCAGGTCTCCTGCATTGCAGGCAGCTTCTTTACCAGCTGAGCCACAAGGGAAGCCCGTAATGGAATACTTCATAGTAATAAAAAAGAGCCAACTGCCGTTGTGTGCATCCATGTACAAAAACATGGATGAATCTCACAGAGATGAATGAAAGAATTTGGACACAAAGAGTGCAAACCATCTGATTCCATTAATATGAAGTTCAAGAGCAGGCAAAACTTATCTAGGATAAATCAGATAGAAATTAGAATAGTGATTACCTTTAGGGAGAAGAGGCAGAAGAAACTATCTACA
Source organism: Cervus canadensis (assembly GCF_019320065.1). NCBI lineage: Eukaryota > Metazoa > Chordata > Mammalia > Artiodactyla > Cervidae > Cervus > Cervus canadensis. The sequence continues at coordinate 62,190,460 of NC_057395.1, read as the reverse complement.
GTGTTGTAAACAAGCTGTGTCCTGATACGGGAAGGGGTTATTTGTATAACATTTGTAAAAATTCATTGAGCTGCACTCTTGAGATGTGTGTGCTTTACCATGAGCATATCATGCATCAATTAAGACAAACTTTTAAAAGAGAGAATGAGAGAAGAGAAAGAATTTAAATGATAGTTTCAATTAATTTCACATAACAATGAGAGACATGAAGAAAATAAAACCAGATAACACGGAGAGTTACTTGAAGGTGGGAGTAAGGTGTGAGCAATAATGGGTGCAGAGGTGAGAGGGGGCTTAAATCTGAGACCAGAATGTCAGCAAGGAGGCTGCCCATGAAAATCTGAGGAAAGAACATTTCAGAAGAGCATTCCAGCAAGAGTGAAGGCCCCGAGGCGGGGGCGTCATGGGAAGTCTCAGGAAAAGCATGGAGGGGCCCAGAAAGGCTGGAGAGAGAGGGCAATGGAAGAAGGGGCCAGAGGGGCTGTCAGGAGCTGGTCAAGAAGCTCCCTGGAGGCTGAGGAAGGGTTTGGGTGATATGAGCCACTGGAGGGCTTAAGTAGAGGAATGACATGATCTTATTTTAAAAATTGAGGCCACACACCCAGCAGAATTGGAAAACAAAAAACAAACCCTGATACTACCAAGTTGGTGAGGATGTGGGGCAATAGGAGCTCACACATGTTGGTGATGGCAATGTAAAACAGTGTAGCCTTTCTGGAAGACACTTGGACCATTTCTTACAAAGATAAACATACACTTGTCAGGCTACCCAGAAATCCCATTTTTTGGTATTTACCCAAATGAAGTGAAAGCCTACGTTAAAGCAAAGACCCGTATGCAAATGTTTCTATGAGCTCTATTTACAATCATCAAAAAACTAGAGACAACCTAAATGCCTATATGTCCTCAGCCGAGGAATGGCTAAACAAACTGTAGTATATAGCCACACTATGTAGACTATATATAGACTCAGCAGTAAGAAGCAACCAGCAATTCATACCTGCAACAACTTGGATGAATCTCAAATGCACTGTGTTAAGTGAAAGAAAAGACGCGAATAACCTACTGTGTGATCTCATTTATAAGACATTCTGGAAAAGGCAAATAGACTCTGGTGATGAAAAACAGTGGTCGTCAGGGGTTTCAGGGGGAGGGGAGGATTTGACTACAAGGGGGCAGCTGAGGGAATTGAGGGAGCATAATGGAACTGTTCTGTATCTTGACTGTGGTAGTAGTTGCCAATTATATATATTTTTAAAAATTCTAAGAGGGACTCCCCTGGTGGTCCAATGGTTAAGACTGTGCTTCCAATGCAGGGGGTACATGTTCAAACCCTGGTCAAGGAACTAAGATCCCACATGTCACGTGGTGCAGCCAAAAAATTAAAAAATAAATAAAATAAAAATTAAAAATAAATTTAAAAATTTAATTTAAAAAGTCTGTGTAGGGCCTCCCTGGTGGTCCAGTGGTTAAGACTTCGCCTTCCAATGCAGCTGGTGTGGGTTCGAACCCTGGCCAGGGAGCCAAGATTCCACATGCCTTGCAGCCAAGAAAACCAAAAACATAAAATAGAAGCAATATTGTAACAATCTCAATGAGGACTTAAAAAAAAAGTCTGTGTAAAGTTTTAAAACACAAACAAGCAAGTAAATCAATTCTAAGAATTATATACCAAAAAAAGAGTGAGTGTAACTTTATGTAAGTTTTAACATAATTTTTAGTTTCATTCATTTATTATTTTTGGCTGTGTTGGGTCTTTGTTGCTGCAAGGGCTTTTCTCTAGTTGCAGCGAGCAGGCACTACTCTCTAGGTGTGGAGCACAGGCTTCTCACTGCAGGGTTTCTCTTGTTGCGGAGCAAAGGCTCTAGTAGTTGTGGCACATGGGCTCAGCTGTTTCCCGGCTCTAGAGTACAAGTACAATAGTTGCGGCACACAGGTTCATTTGCTCCACAGCATGTGGGATCTTCCTTGATCAGGGATTGAACCTGTGTCTTCTGCACCGGCAGGCAGATTCTTTACCACTGAGCAACCAGGGAAGCCCTAACATAATTTTTAAATGTAAAAAGTAAATTCTCAATACATTGGGTTATACTTTCCTATTGAACATAAAGACTATCTGAAAAGTTGAAGCCATATTGATTTAGAGCATCCATCCAAGAGTGGAGGGCGGGGAATCTAGGCTCCCCAGAGCATGAGCTGAAGAAAGTATCAGACACTCACACCCTACTTTGCTTCTGGATGTTAAATGTTGCTAGAGCCACTGACCCCTTCATAGAGGACTGTCTTAGAAACAGCTCCAAAGACAAGGATTCCCTGCAAGTAGCTTGTTAAGGAAGTGCTCCTATAGGAGCTGAATAGGTGATGTGGAAGGAAAGAAGGGAGGAGGAAATGGCAAGCAAGAGTGGGGTTTCAGGGGAGTCTCAGTGTCAGCCTAATTCCACAGGGGCCGAGGAACGTGAGTGACACCTCAGGGTTTGCATCTGGAGGCATGGGAGCTGGGCTTTCACACTCCTGCGCCAGGTGGTCTAAGGCCAGGGGCCACCCAGAGGAAAATCCCCCAGACGCTTCTAGATCCCTGCAGGTGAATGGCTCTTGTAGCCCAAGGGCAATCAGCTGAAGACAGTCTTGACTTCTCTGGCAGTCCAGAGGTCAAGACTCCGTGCTTCCATTGTAGAAAGCGTGGGTTCTATCCCTGATTGGGGAACTTAGATCCCACATGTCTTGCAGTGGCACGGCCAAAAAAAGAAAAGAAAGTCTCACAGGACTCCTGTCAGAAGAAAGCACCCAGAAGTTAGGGATGGGTGTGCAGAAATGGGCAAGTCAGACCTGAGGGTGTTTGGTGGGACACCAACAGTGTCCACTCTGCTAACTGCGAAGCACCCATGAGATATTTGCTCCCAATAATTGCTTGCTAGAAAATATCAAGCCTGAGAGGATAGCTCTGGAATAGTAGCCAAACAATCTGGCTTGGAATTCTGGATCAGACTAGCTGTGTCACCTTAGACAAGTTACTTTACCTCTCTGAGCCTCAGCTTTTCATTTGTAAGATGGGGACAACAATAAATCTCCTCCTCTGGGTTCCTAGAAGAAGGCTTGAAAAGTATCTGGCTTGGGCTTTCCTTCTATTTCTCAGAAATTATTTGTTCCTGTGCTGGTCCCCACATCTTCAGAAACACAAGAAATCACTGGAACTTGTCGCATGGGTAATGAAGCTGGCACAAGTGCTCCAAACCATCTGTGTGTAATTAATTGGTTTACCATTTGGAAAAAAATTTTAATGATCCACTTAGATCCTCTCTTCAAAAAATATACAAAAAAAAAAAATTCCAGGTAGAATACAGTTAATTCACAATCAAACATTTAAAACCTAGGAGAAAATAGAAATGGATATTCATCAAATGGGGAAAGACATCCTAAATTCGAAAGCAGTGGGGGGGTGGGGGGTGGGAAATCACAAAGGCCAAGACTGCTAGATTTGATTCATGAAAAACCACCTTCACAGAAACAACTCTCAAGTGAAACATATAGGCAAACAACAGATTGGAATGTTGGTGGCAGAAACATCCTTAGTAATTAGAGTTCTTACAAATCACAAGTAAAACACCAAGACTCCAACAGATACATGGACAAAGAGCATTCACAGTGGATACAAGAGAAAATATAAATGACCAATAAATAGTGTGTGAGTGCTCCATCGTGTCTGACTCTGTAACCCCATGGCCTGTAGCCCGCCACGCCCCTCTGTCCATAGGCTTCTCCAGGCAAGAATACTAGAGTGGGTTGTCATTTCCTCCTCCAGGGGATCTTCCCAACCCAGAAATTGAACCCGAATCTCCTGTGTCTCCTACACAGCATTGCAGGCAGATTCTTTACCAATGAGCCATCGAGAAAGCATGACCAGTAAATATTAGATTTAAAATGTCCAGTCCTACTAAAACATAAGAAATTTGAAGAAAATAAAAAATGTAATAATCGTTTTTACCCATCAAGTTAGCAAATATTTAAAATAAATAACTCAGTGTTGGAAACGGACATTCTCATACAATGTTAGCATGTGTAAAAATTGATTTAAAACAAGTGGATTGCTCGTATAGATTTTTTGACCTTCCCCTCTGTTCTTCATGGGGCACCTCAGTCCTAGATGCTACCCTTGGGGGCTCTATGGCTGTTATGTGACTAGTAGGATATAAGTGATGTTATAGTATGGGCTCTTTGTAAAAAAATTGAAAACAAAGGCAAAAATTTATAAAAGGAGGGAATTCACTGGCAGTCCAGTGGTTAGGACTCCATGCTTTCACTGTCAAAGACTGGGAGCTTGATACCTGGTCTGGCAACTAAGATCCCATAAACAGTGCAGCCAAAAGAAAAAAAATTATAAATGGACACTGCATACATTATTATAGCCTGGCTATCAGTCTGACATGTTGATGTCAATATATTTATCAATCTGCATTTATCATTTCATCAGAAAATTTGATGCCTTCAAAAATAGGAGCTATTATCTCTAAAATGTTTACAACCCTTGGACCCAGTAGTTACACTTCTAGGATGTGAGCCTAAGGAAATAATTTGAAATACGCAAAAACACTTTACACACAAGGTTTGTTTTAATCACAGCATTGTGATGCAATGGTAAAAAATGTAAAACAACCCAAATGTCTAATTGGGAACAATCAATAGACAATGGTGTATTGCACAATCATTACAAGTAAAAATCATGTTTTCAAGGAGCTTTTTTAATAGTGTGGGAATATTATATATTCACTCTGTACTCAATTATGGGGAAAAAATGAATAGGAAAGACAGAAGTAAAAGTTAATAGTGGTTGTTTCTAGGAAGAGGAATTATAGGTAATTCTTATCTTCTTTCTACTTGGCTATAAATTTCCAAAACCTTCCATAATGTATATGGATTACTTTTCTACTTAAAAAAAAAAGCATATTTTTTAAAGGGAATTAAAAAAAAGAAATGATACCTTGTCCTACATAAGGAACAAATTTATCCTTGTGGGAGGAGCAGATCACTTCTGGATGATTCGTGGGGGCAGACCAAGGACTGATGTGGTGGGATGGGGGGAGAAGCTGGGAGGGGACCTCAGCCAGATGACGGCTGATTATTAGGAGGAACCTCAGAGGGACAGAGTTGTCCTCTGGTGGAGCAAGCTGTCCCAGGAGCAAGGGAGCACCTCGTGGCTGGGGCATTCAAGCAGAGACTGGATGATTCCTTGTCAGTGGTGTCATAGAAGAGATTCAAGTATCTGAAAGAGGATTAGAACAAATGAGGAATGTCTCCAACCTGAGAAGGTGGGCAAGTGTGAGTGATAGTGGTAGAATCTCAGTCAGCAGGGCAAGGTGGCCAAGCAGATGTTTTTGCTCAGACGGGGAAACTTGGAGGGTCAGGGTCCTTCCAGCCTGGGAGCAGGAATGACATGGGATGCCCAGGTGCTTTAGGCTTTCCATCTTGGAGTCTCCGCTGGCGAGGGGCGGGGCCCTGAGTGTGGGCTCTTAAACTTACTGAGCAGGTTTCAGCAGCAGGTATTTTTTAAGGTAAGCAGCATGACTCTGTCCTGCCTCAACTTCCCCGTGTGCAGAGGGTCTGTTCATCTGAAGCCCAGGCCTCAGGGACAGGGTGAGTATGGCTATGTCTCTGGGCTCCGTAAGAAGTGTGTGTGTTAAGTTGCTCAGTCATCTAAGACTCTTGGTGACCTGTGGACTGTAGCCCACCAGGCTCCTCTGTCCATGGGGCTTCCCAGACAAGGATACTGGAGTGGGTTACCATTTCTTCCTCCAAGGGATCTTCCTGACGCAGGGATTGAACCCAGGTCTCCCGTATTGCAGGCAGACTCTTTACCGTCTGAGCCACCAGGGAAGACCATAAAAAGGAGGAGGTCCCAGCAAATCTGAGCCACCAGGGAAGACCATAAAAAGGAGGAGGTCCCAGCAAATAGGCAGAGCATACTACAGTTTAGCGAGCACCACCCCTCACCCCTTCCTTAGGACCTCACATTCCCCCTCAGCCATAGCCAGTACTGTAAGCTGATAGGGTAGGGCGTCCCCAGAGAAAGAGAAATAAGCATGGCTTTTTTTTGTTTTTTCACTTTGGCTGTTCTGGGTCTTCTTTGTGGCACACAGGGGCTTCTCTAGTTGTGTTGCACAAGCTTAGTTGCCCCTCGGCCTGTGGGATAAGTTCCCCGACCCGGGATTGAACCCACACTTCCTGCATTGGAAGGTGGATTCTTAACCACAGGACCACTAGGGAAATTCCAGGCATGGCTTTCTTGGCATAACAGAAGCCCTTTTTTTTTTTTTTTTTTGCCATTTAAACCATTTTGTAGTCTAAGCCTGGCCACAATGCTTGCCCTTAAACAGGTCTCAGTAATTACTGAGACCTGATCTTAAGGGAAGTAAGGGAATGCAGGAACAAACAGAAGATTGTCACGAACCAATAGTTCAGCACAAAACAATTCCTCCTCTTGGGATAAACATAACAATCTGATACAGTCTTTGAGTTCTGCAGAACAAAGGCCCCCCAGCCAGGTGGAGGATGGGATGATGATATTGACCCTCAGTGACTTCAGTCAACTAAAGCTTGGACTCTGTTGACCTTGGCCCCAATTCTGTGCTGAATTCTCTTCTGATCAAGCTTCTTCATGAATATGCATGTATGCTTAGCTTAAAACTTCCCCAGTTTTGCTGCTCAGGGAGACACAGCTTTGAGAAAGATCCCCTGTGTTCTCCTTACTTGCCGCAAGTAATAAGTCCTTCCTTCCTTCTTCCACTCTTTGCCTTGGTTGTATCTTTTGGCTCAGCAGCCAAGAGGCAAACCAGTTTTTCTGGTAACAGTACGTTTATCACCCAGAAAAATCAACAGAAGCCCAGTCAAGACTGGCTATGACAGTGAGTTTTATGTGTCAGCTTTATTGGACTGGGGCTTCCCTGATAGCTCAGTTGGTAAAGAATCTGCCTGAAATGCAGGAGACCCTGGTTTGATTCCTGGGTCTGGAAGATCCCCTGGAGAAGGGATAGGCTACCCACTCCAGTATTCTTGGGCTTCCCTTGTGGCTCAGTCGGTAGAGAATCTGCCTGCAATGCAGGAGACCTGGGTTTGATTCCTGGGTTGGGAAGATCCCCTGGAGAAGGGAAAGTTACCCACTCCAGTATTCTCGCCTGGAGAATTCCATGGACTGCATAATCCATGGGGTTACAAGAAGTTGAACACAACTGAGTGACTTTCACTGTATTGGAATAGGGGATGCCGAGATAGCTGATAAAACAGCTTCTGGGGAATTCCCTGGAGGTTCAGTGACGAGGGCTCCACATTTCCATTGCAGAGGGCACGGGTTAGATCCATGGTCAGGAAACTAAGATCCCAAAAGCCACATGAAGTGGCCAAAAAAAAAAAAGAAAAGAAAAAAAATATTGTTGGAGATTCTCTGGCGGTCCAGTGGTTAGGACTCTGCTTTTACTGATGAGGGAGAGGGTTCAAACCCTGAACCAGAGTTCAATCCCTGGTTGGGTCCCACAAACCACCTGATATGGCCAAAATAAAGAAATTAATTAAAATAAAATAAAAACACTGTTTCTGGGTGTGTCTATCAGAGTGTTTCTGGGAGTGATTAGCATTTGAATCGGTAAACTGAGTAAAGCAGACAGCCCTTCCCAAAGTGGGGGGGCATCATCCAATCTGTTGAGGGCCTGGATAAAACAAAAAGGGGGAGGAAGGGTAAATTTCTCTGCTGGAACTGAGACCTGCCCTCACACATCACCACTCTTGGTTCTTAGGCATTCAGACATGTTGGGACTCAGACCATCAGCCACCCCCTCAGTTCTCAGGCCTTGAGATTTCACACGGAATTACACCAACCGCTCTCCTCGTTGCTGGGACTTCTTAGCTACCACACTGTGGGAACCAGGATTGGTTCTGAAACAGGAGGGAAGGGGACAGGGCACGACCTTTAAAAGAATGATATAGCCCGAGGATGCAACATAAACTTGTTGTCGATCAGTCCCTAAGTCACATTGGACTCTGCAATCCCATGGACTGCAGCACACCAGGCTCCTCCGTCCTCCAGTATCTCCCAGAGTTTGCTCAAATTCATGTCATTGAGTCAGTGATGCTATCTAACCAGCTCATCCTCTGCTGCTCCCTTCTCCTTTTGCCTTCAATCTTTTCCAGCATCAGGGTCTTCTCCAATGAGTTGGCTATTTGCATCAAGGGGCCGAAGTATTGGAGCTTCAGCTTCAGCATCAGTCCTTCCAATGAATATTCAGGGTTGATTTCCTTTGGGGTTGACTGGTTTTCTCTCCTTGAAGTCCAAGGGACTCTCAAGAGTCTTCTCCAATACCACAGTTCGAAAGCATTAATTCTTCGGCACTCAGCCTTCCTTATGGTCAAACTCTCCCATCCATACATGACTACTGGAAAAACCATAGCTTTGACTATACGGACATTTGTTGGCAAAGTGATGTCTCTGCTTTCTAATACACTGTCTAGATTTGTCATTCCAAGGTTTCCTTCCAAGGAGCAAGCATTTTTTAATTTCATGGCTGCAGCCACTGTCTGCAAGACTGTGGGCAAAGTCTAAATCTGAGGGGAGAGCAAGATCATTGAGGAAAACACCATCCAGCAACCCAGCTCCCATCCTAAACACAAAACAATGTTAGAGGAAGGGGAAGCCTGTAATGCACTGAAGAGAACCATGGTCACAACAAAACCTAAACCCAGCTCAACTGCTGCCCACATAGATTGAACCCTCTATGTTGAAAACTTGGCAAAAGAAAAAGCACAATCATCTCCAGGCATGGATACTACTTCCTTCAACCTCTACTGTACTACATATGACGTCTAACTTACAGCAAAAAACTAGAAGACACAGGAAGCAAGAGAAAATAACCTACAGTCAAGAGATGAAATAGTCAACAATCAGACTTAGATACCACACAGATATTGAAACTAATCACACAAGGGTAAAAAATTATGATTTAAATAACTATGATTACTATGTTCAAGTCTCCAGTGGAAAATGTAGGCAATGTGCATGGACAGGAAATTTCCACAGAGAGGCAGAAACTATAACAAAAATATCTAAAAGAAATACTCCAAGTAAAAGGCACGGTAACAGAAATTATCTTCAATGGACACATTAGTAGATTTAATATAGAATGGAAAGAATCAGTGGACTGGAAGACAGGCCAGTAGGAATTATCCAGATTAAAACACAAAAGGGATGGGAGGTGGGAGGAAGGTTCAAGAGGGAGGGGACATAGGTACACCTATGGCTGATTCATGTTGAGTTTTGTCAGAAACCAATACAAAATTGTAAAGCAATTATTCTTCAATTAAAAATAAATATATTTAATTATAAAAAATTAAAACGCAAAAAGAAAAGCATTGGGAAAAAAACTAAAGCAGGATGTCCAAAAGCTGTGGGATAATATTATGAAATATGGGACAATATAACATGCATATACTCTGAATCCCAGTAAGAGAAGAGAAAGAATGGGACAGAAGAAATATTTGAAGAGATAAATGGTGGAGAATCTTCCAAAATTAATGATGGACACCCAACCACAGATCCAAGAAGTTCAGAGAACAATAAACAAAACTAAAAAGGAAGACAAGAGGAAGGAAGGAAGGGGGAAGAAAGTAGGCAAACAAAAAACATACAACCCTGAACACATCATATTCAAGCTGATGAAAGCCAAAATAAAGAGAAACTCTTGAAATCTTGAAGGCAGCCAAAGAAAAAAAGGTACCTCACATTCAGAGGAATAAAAGTAAGAATTGCAGCAGACTTCTTTTTTTTTCATTTATTTTTATTAGTTGGAGGCTAATTACTTCACAACATTGCAGTGGGTTTTGTCATACATTGACATGAATCAGCCATGGAGTTACATGTATTCCCCATCCCGATCCCCCCCCACCCCACCTCCCTCTCCACCCGATTCCTCTGGGTCTTCCCAGTGCACCAGGCCCGAGCACTTGTCTCATGCATCCCACCTGGGCTGGTGATCTGTTTCACCCTTGATAATATGCATGCTGTTCTCTCGAAACATCCCACCCTCGCCTTCTCCCACAGAGTCCAAAAGTCTGTTCTGTACATCTGTGTCTCTTTTTCTGTTTTGCATATAGGGTTATCATTACCATCTTTCTAAATTCCATATATATGTGTTAGTATGCTGTAATGTTCTTTATCTTTCTGGCTTACTTCACTCTGTATAATGGGCTCCAGTTTCATCCATCTCATTAGAACTGATTCAAATGAATTCTTTTTAATGGCTGAGTAATATTCCATGGTGTATTCCTTATCCATTCGTCTGCTGATGGGCATCTAGGTTGCTTCCATGTCCTGGCTATTATAAACAGTGTGCAGCAGACTTCTTATCAGAAACTATGCAGAGCAGGTATCTTTACTTATTTTTGGCTGCTTCAGGTCTTAGTTTTGGCACACAGGCTCCATTTCCCTTTGGTGTGTGGGATCCTAGTTCCTTGACCAGGGGTCAAACCCATGTCTCCAGCACTGGAAGGTGGATTCTTAACCAATGGACCACCAGGGAAGTCCCAGAACAGGTATCTTTAAAGTGCTGAAGAAACTTTCATTTTTTAAGTTTGGAGTGGAGTGGCATCTTTAAAAAGCTGAAAGAGAAGACAATAAACCCATGAACCCCAAATACTATGCCCAAGAGAAATATCTTGGGCATAGTACGTGAGAGATGTGGAGATGTGGAGATGTGAGAGAGAGGGAGTTCTCCGGTGGCCTAGTGGTTAGGATTATGGGCTTTCACTGCCATGGCCCAGGTTCAATTCCTGGTTGGGGAGATGTCATTAACTAAGATGAAGTCACAGTGGAGTGGCATGGACTCCTAATCCAATATGACTGTGTCCCTGGGGGCCCAAAGTGCTAGCTCTGCTCAAGGTGTTCTCAGTCTCCTGCAGGGCCACTGGGTCTGTGACCTGAGGACGCATTTCCCAAAGCCACCATTTATGTAAAAAGGTGTGTGTGGGAGGGATAGACAAATATGACTACTTATTTGGTAGTCATACGTAAAAATGTAAAAAAACCAAGTGTTTTTACATTTACATGAAGAAACTCTGGAAAGAGACACAAGAAACTAAACAACACAGTGGGTGATTAAGAATTGGGTAGTTAGAGATGTGGGAGTGAGAATTTTTTTCACTGTGCCCTTTTTGATTTGATTTGTGAAATCTGTAATTGTGTGTCTCTGGAGTGTTTTTCCAGTATCACCTAGCGATTCTCCAATTCTCAGTGGGCACTGGCCAGTGTCCTACAATTTAGCTCAACTCTGACACTGTCTACCTAGAGATGGCATCAGACCCCACAGGTTAAGAGCTCAGTCGCACAAACTGCCCCCACTTTAGTCACCAGTCTCAAGTTCGGGTTGTCACCTGTGTTTTGACTAGCTGGCTGTAAAATGGAGGGTCCCATGACCCCCTCCTCAGGTTCCATTAGTTTGCAGAGAAACATTTACTTGTATTTGCCAGCCTATTATAAAAAGATATTAGCAGGGATGCAGATGAAGAGTCAAAATGAAGAAGTACACAGAGGAGGTCCAGAAGGGTGCTGAGCATAGGAGCTTCTGTCCCCATGGAACTGACCTTCCTCCAGTATATGAATGTACACACCAACCTGGAAGATCATTAAATCCTGTTCAAGAGTTTTCAGAGAGCTTGACTTCTGGCTCCATCCACTTCCCAGAGGTCGGTGGGGTGGAGCTGAAAGTTCCAACCCTCTAATCACTTGGCCTTTCTGTGACCAGCTCATCCTATGGGACTTTCCAAGTCACCTCATTAAGGTAATAAACTCAGACATGGAAAAATTAATAAATAAACTCAGGTGTGGTTGAAAGGGGCTTTTGTTAAAAACAGCAAAAGACACTTTCATTGAGCTTATCACTTAGAAAATTTCAAGAGTTTTAGGAGCTCTGTGCCAGGAACAGTATAAAGACCAAGGAGCTCTGTGCCAGGAACAGGATAAAGACCAAAGATATATTTCATAACATCACAATAACCCTTTCCAAAAAGTTGAATAGCAAACAGAGCAAGAGTACAGAGGATGAGGGACAAGAGCTGAGGTCAGCAGGGCTGAGTTTACTGTTTTTCATGCAGGCAGTAGGAAGCCATCAGTTCAGTTCATTTCAGTCGCTCAGTTGTGTCTGACTCTGCAAGCCCATGGACTGCAGCACTCCAGGTCTCCCTGTCCATTACCAACTCCAGAGTTTACTCAAACTCATGCCCATTGAGTCCAACCATCTCATCCTCTGTCGTCCCCTTCTCCTCCTGCCCCCAATCACTCCCAATATCAGGGTCTTTTCCAATGAGGCAGGTCTTCCCATCAGGTGTCCAAAGTACTGGAGTTTCAGCTTCAGCATCAGTCCTTCCAATGAACACCCAGGACTGATCTTTAGGATGGACTGGTTGGATCTCCTTGAAGTCCAAGGGACTCTCAAGAGTCTTCTCCAACACCACAGTTCAAAAGCATCATTTCTTCAGCACTCAGCTTTCTTTATAGTCCAACTCTCACATCCATACATGACTACTGGAAAAACCATAGCCTTGACTAGATGGACCTTTGTTGGCAAAGTAATGTCTCTGCTTTTTAATATGCTGTCTAGATTGGTCATAACTTTTCTGGGAGCCATCAGTTCAGTTCAGTTCAGTCGCTCAGTTGTGTCCAACTCTTTGCGACCCCATGAATCGCAGCACGCCAGGCCTCCCTGTCCATCACCAACTCCCAGAGTTTACTCAAACTCATGTCCATCGAGTCAGTGATGCCATTCAGCCATCTCATCCTCTTTTTTCCTCTTCTCCTCCTGCCCCCAATCCCTCCCAGCATCAGGGTCTTTTCCAATGAGTCAACTCTTCGCATGAGGTGGCCAAAGTATTGTAGTTTCAGCTTCAGCATCAGTCCTTCCAATGAACACCCAGGATTGATCCCCTTTAGAAGGATGTAAAAAAGGAGGAGGAAATGAGTGTGATCCAACCAGACTTGGAAGGGTCAGCACAGACAGTGGGGGACACAGAGAGCTGGGGGACTTCCCTGGTGGTCCAGTGGTTGAGAATCCGCCTTGCAATGCAGGGGACATGGGTTCAATTCTTAGCCCAGGAACTAAGATCCTACATGCCATGGGGCAATGGGGCCTGTGCCAAACAATGACTGAGCCCTTGCTCTAGAGCCTTCACAACTGCTGAAGCCCTCACACCCTAGAGCCTATGCTCCACAATGAGATAAGCCACCACAATGAGAAGCCCGCACACCACAATAGAGATTAACCCCTGCTCACTGCAGCTAAAGAGAACCTGCAAGCAGCTAGGAAGAGCCTACACATCACAGCAACAACTCAGCACGGCAAAAAAAAAAAAAAAGACCAGAACTGGAAGATCGGTGCATGGCCACTGATCCAGGGCAGAGATCCAGGGCAGGCAAGCGAGTCCAAGCAGAGAGGGACAATCAGAAAGGAATGGGTTGGGCAGGGAGGAACACGTGGTAGAAAAACCAATAGGTGAAGTTAAGGAGGCCTCCCCTGTGGGGCAGGGAGGTGTCAGCCAGCTCCTTCCCTCTCAGAAGAGATGTGAATGTCAAACCCTGAGCTCCCCACAACTGTGCTGGCCCCTGATAAACACCCACTCCCTCTCCAGTGGCCAGCATTATTCACCCCCTGTGGGGCCCCCTTATTGCTGTGAAATGAAGTGTCTGAAGCTGCCCTCTTGCCATGTGACAGATGCCTGTCTGAGCAAGAGCTGGGGGAGGGAGGGAACAGGACAGATGGGGTCCAGTTCAGCTCCCCTGCATCCAGATTCCCAGGCCCTGCTACTCCTGTGGGTTTTGGGAACAACAAAAAAAATCAAACCTGTGTTTAATGAGGCTGCCTGGCCATCCATCATGCACAGTCAATGCACTGTGACCAGGGAAAACCCAGCAGCCAAGATCCAGGCCAGGATCCCTGAGTCAGAGCAGGGTGAGAATGAGGAGGACTCAGCGGAAAGAGCACGGGCCCAGAACAGTTAAATCCGGACTGTGGACATCACCACCCCTCTCTCACCTAAATGAGGATAACATTCGGTGTGGCAGGCGTTACAAGTTGGCTGCTCCATACCCACTTGCTCGACCACCTTCCTAAGAGAACCGCAGTTGTTATGGTGGGAAGGAATAGTCCTTACTCCTTCAGCTCCCCTTGCAGGTAGAGGTCACCACGTGACCCAGTTCTGGACAGTGAGGTGAGAATCCATGGGGGCATTTCAAAGATGGTGCCTGGAAGACAACAAGAGGGGTAAACACCATCCTCTGAGGTGATGGAGTGGGAAAATCTAAGGTGAACGAGGGGCTTCCCTGGGGGTCCAGTGGTTGAGAATCTACCTGCCAATCAGGGGACATGAGTTTGATCCCTGGTCTGGGAAGATCCCACATGTCTCAAAGCAACTAAACCCATGAGCCACAACTATTGGAACCTGAGTGCCCAGAGCCCGTGCTCCACCAGAGAAGCCACCACAACGAGAAACCCCTCACACCACGACGAACAATAGCCCCGGTTCACTGCAACTAGAGAAAGCCCGAGCACAGCAACGAAGACTCAGGGCAGCCAGAAATAAATAAATAAAGTTAATTATTTTTTTAAAAAGGTGAAGGAGTTCTAGCAGCTTCATGGAACTGAAGACCACACAAGACCAGGGCTGCCATATCTGGACTCCCAATTGGAAAGCATTAGGGTTTTAGGGTTTTAAGGTTTCCACCTCTGTAAGGGTGGAAGATGAAGCTCTAGACTCTGTGAAAGTCTAGGAGCTGGAACTAGCCTTCCCATATAAAGTAGAAGTTGGAAATTAAATTTCTTCCTTGAATGATGACTGGATAAAAACTGCCCAATACCCCTGCATGAACTGTGGTGTTGGAGAAAACTCTTGAGAGACCCTGGGACTGCAAGGAGATCCATCCAGTCCATCCTAGAGGAAATCAGTCATGAATATTCATTGGAAAGACTGATGCTGAAGCTGAAGCTCCAATACTTTGGCCACCTGATGCAAAGAACTGACTCATTTGAAAAGACCCTGATTCTTGGAATGATTGAAGGTGGGAGGAGAAGGGGACGACAGAGGATGAGATGGCTGGATGGCATCACTGACTCAATGGACATGAGTTTGAGTAAGCTCCGAGAGTTGGTGATGGATAGGGAAGCCTGGTGTACTGCAGTCCACGGGGTCGCAAAGAGTCGGAAATGACTGAGCGACTAAAGTGAACAGCCCAGAAACAAATTTCCTACCCTGAGCCATGGAAGGAAAAAAGTCATCTAAGATAAATTGAAATTAAAATAAACTCCATAGATGAGTTTGACAGTAGCCTGGGCACAGTTGTTATCTAGAAGATCTAGATACTCTGAGGCCACTGCCAGAATAAAACACACAGAAGAATAAAGAGATATGGAAAATAAAAGGTAAGTTAAGGGAATTCCCTGATGGTCCAGCAGTTAGGACTTGGCATTTTCACTTCTATGGGCTCAGGTTTGATCCCTGGCCAGGGAACTAAGATCCCACAAGCTGTGAGGAAATTTAATATGAAAAAGACCAGCAAAGAAACAAGTCCCTCAGCCAACAGCTTCAATCAAATTCCCAGCCAGCAGTGAACACAACTGCCAGTCATGTTAGGGTTAGAGAGGCTTTTTTGGACCCTTTTGCTGTCTCAATACCCCAGTCACCTGAAGCAGAAGAATTGATAATAAATTGTTGTTTTAAGCCACTTATGTGGGATGACTTATGCTGCAAAGGATATCTGAAACCATAAAAATAATACATATATATATATATACAACTTCCAAACAAATAGACGAAAACAGCTAAATAAAGAAAACTTGATCAATCCAAAAGGAAGCTCTGAAGAAGAAAATTTAAAGAAGCAGAGAACAGGGACTCCCCTGCTGGTCCAGTGGTTAAGACCTAGCCTTCCATTGCAGGGGGTACAGGTTTGCTCCCTGGTCAGGAAGCTAAGATCCCACATGCCTCTTGGTAAAAAAAAAGACAAAACATAAAACAAAAGCAATAGTGTAACAAATTCAATAGACTAAAAATGGTTGACATTAAAAAAAAAAGTTGGGGCTTTTTTAAAAAAACAAGCAGAGAACAGAAACTTTTTACTGCTCCATGTTACCTCTCACAAACACCCTTTCTGAAAAACAATGAAGACTGGGGATTTACTCTGATTGGGGTTTCCAGGGAGGCAAGGCCTGGCTGTGAGGATGGCATTGGAAGAGTGAGAATTTGTGTCCTTTCTCTGCGACTTCCTAGGCTCCCAGCTGCTGGCCACAGCTCTGCCAGCAGAGCCACAAAAACCCTCTGGCCTAATTAAAAAATAAAATCAAAGAGAGGAAGAAAACTTTTTATTACACTTCCCTAATGGTGGAAAATAGTTTCAGGCATAAAAAAGCATTCAGCTGGCATCAAAAATTAACAGCCACTACATTTTATTCTGAGGAATTAATGGAAAATTTTACATGGTGGTGTAAAATGTAGGGGACAAGATGAAGGACATGATTCTTCATTGAAGAGCTCACTCTCTCACTTGCAGCAAAACACGGGTTTGGCCACCAGCTCCCAGCAGGAGCTGTAGGTTCACAGAGGACCAAGTGGGTGACGTGGGGCCTTGCTGTGATGGCAAGGTGGGTGAGGGGGGCGGGGGCAGGGGAGGGGGCAGTGAGAGGACCAATGGGAAACCCTCATTGCACAACATTCGAACCCTGGCGCTGTCAAACTGGCATCTTTCCTGCCTCCCAGCCACTTCCTCTGTGCCACTCAGTCCATCTTCCGCCAAGTGATGGCTGGTGGTGAGCACATCAGACTTGGGGACAGCAGACCTGACTTCTACTCTCCTTTCTGCTCTGGACTTGCTGAGTGACTGCTCTCAGGGCCTCAGTCTCTCCACCTGTGAAATGGGCGCAAGAGCCCTGGGATCCCTCTAGATTCACCCAATGTAAAACAAACTTGGTCTTTGTCTTCATCTATGAATATGGGTAAGAACCTGGGCTCTGGAGCCAGGAAGTGCCAGCTTTGAATACCAATTCAGACACTTTTTGGCTTCATGGCCTTAGGCAACTCATCACTCTGAGCCTCAGTCTCCACCTCTGTACAATGGGAACAACAGTACATGGCCTCCAGGGTGACTGTGTAATCTAGATGTCAGGCTGCTTCATCTTCTCTGGCTCTGGGATCCACCCCCCAACCCACCCCCACCTCCACCCCCGCCTCAAGTGAATTCCCAGTGACACAGGCCTAGGCTCCTCTTCTTTTCCCACAAATGTGTTTTTTGTTTGTTTTTTTGGCCGTGCCAGGCAGCATGAGAGATTGAACCCCATGCCCTGCAGAGGGAGTGCAGAGTCCCAGGAAGCCCTCCACAAAAGCGTTTACTCTAAAACATCACTGTGAGCAGTGAGGCCTCCACAAGGTGGGGAAGGGAGGGTTTATATCACCCACACCACAGCAAATGACTGAAAATCCCCTTTGGAGCAAATGCCGGGTACTCTCTGGGGAGTGGGATGGAGGTGGTAGGAGAAGCACAAAGGTTTTTTGTTTGTTTTCATTTAAATATATTTGAGAAAAACCAACACATAACTGACTGCTATATCATGTCCTTGTTCTTTATTTGAAATGTTTCTGAATCCAAATTTTAAAATTTCAAATATGTTTATCTTAAAAATAAATATTTCTATTTTCAGTAATGTTGATGATTAATTTATCAGAGGAGCAGTAACCCTGGGGTAAAGCCACATTTCTCCTGGGGGTTCTATCTGCCTCCCACACAGGGAGCCACATCTGCTCCCATTGTCCATGCCCAACCCCAGCTGCAAGAGCCCGGGTCCTGGGGGCTGTCCTGACTTCCCCTTCTACTCCAACAATTCCAACCCCCTCGATTCTACCTCTGGAACTTCGCTGGAGTCTGTCCCCTGCTCTCTAGGTCTGCTGCCCCCATCCGAGTTCAGGCTCCATCGTGGCTCATTCCCTCCCTGGTTGTTGCCCAGCTGGAGTGAGCTTTCTAGACACAACATCTGATCCGCCCTCCCTCCTTCCGCTGAAACACTTTCACTGGCTCCAAGGACCCCAGACAATATCCACCTGAACACCAACATCAACACTCTCAGACCCCGAGATCCTGGGTCTCTCCAGACCCCTCACTCATGACTCCATGCCTGGACATAACATAGGGCTTCTCTGGTAGCTCAGAGGTAGAAAATCTGCCTGCCAGTGCAGGAGACACAGGTTCATTTCCTGATCAGGGAAGATCCCACAGGCCCTGGAGCAACTAAGCCCATGTGCCACAACTACTGAAGGCCACACGCCTAGAGCCTGTGCTTCACAAGAGAAGCCACAACAGCGAGAAGCCTGCACACTGCAACTGGAGAGTAGCCCCTGCTTGCCACAACTAAAGTCCAAACAGCAACAAAGACCAAGCACAGTCAAAAATTAAAAAAAAAAACAAAAAAACAAAAACCCACCTAACATAGCCAAAGAAATCAAGGAAGGCTTCCTGGGAGAGGTGAGCTTTGAGTCAGACCTAGAAGAGGAGGAGGTGTTCAGCCAGCAGAGAAGGAAGGGACAGCACGACAGGCAGAGAGCACCGCCTCCAAAAAGTCCTGGGGGCCTTAAGAGGTCCTCTCCCGTGGCTCCTTTGCTGTAACTTGGGCTGGGAGTGTTTCCAGGTTTTCGGAGCACTGCCCAGAGGAAAGCACTCTCTGGGGACGAAGATTTATTTATTTGGTTGTAAAGTAAAAGCCAGGTTGGGGTTGGGCATAAAGAGGAGAGAAGGGATAATAAAGAGGCAGGCCGAGGACCGAAATCCTCCAGCTCCAGGCACCTGAGCCAACAGCTCCCCTGACTCCTCCAACAAAGTGCGGCCCACAAGCATACAGTGAGCGCTTACTGTTTATCAGCTCTGTGCCCGGCGCTGGGCTGCAGCTGAGTATGAGGGGTGAACAAGTCAATAAAGGCCTTGCTGTCAGCCAGAGACAGACACATCCCAGCCAGGGACAGGCCAGAGGCACTGGTGCTGAGACCCCTGGGGGGTCCCAGCCTGGTGGGTATGGGGGAAGGGAGAGAGCAAACAGACAGCTTCCGGGGGCAGAGCGCCAGGAAGAGGAAGAGAAGGTGCAAAGATGCTGCCCAGCCAGGTGCTGATCCCCCGGGTGGGGGCTGGCCTGCAGGCCTCGGGGGTACTGACGTGGGACGTGGCTTGGGCCCCTTCTGCCCCCCAGCCCCCTGGCAGCCCCTCCCAGACCTCCCGATGCTCCTTGAGTCCTTGTCCCAGCAGACAGCTCCAGCCACCCTCTCAGGGTCTGCAGTCTGGCCACAGCCTCCTCTGTACGGCCCTTCCCTACCTGCCTGTATCTTGTCCAGAGTGGAGAAGCCATGAGAACGTCTAGGCAGAAGCCATCCACACCCCCTAACGTGGCACAGGATGCCTGCCTGCCCTTCTGATGGGCCCCCTCTCTGCAAGTGCTCCCTTAGAGATCCCCTCCCCCCTCCCACGTTCTTGTTGTTGCTATTATTTTTTCTTTTTCATTTATTTTAAACTCTACTCTTTATTTATTATCATTGGCCATGCCATGCGGCATGTGGGATCTTAGTTTCCCGACCAGGGATCAAACCTTCACCCCTTGCAGTGGAAGCTCAGAGTCTTAACCACTGGACCACCAGGGAAATCCCTAAGTGCAGTCTTTCTTAAAATTTATTTATTTGGTTGTGGCATGTGGGGTCTTTAGTTGTGGCACGTGAACTCTTAGTTGCAATATGTGGGACCTAGTTACCTGACCAGGGATCGAACCCAGGCCCCCTACATTGGGACCGTGGAGTCCACCACTAGACCACCAGGGAAGTCCCTTAACTGCATTCTTGAGGATGTGTGAGACTTGCTACCTTTGTCTGTACCTATAGTCTCAGATGGGCTTCCCTGGTGGCTCAGAGGGTAAAGCGTTTGCCTGCAATGCGGGAGAACTGGGTTCGATCCCTGGGTTGGGAAGATCCCCTGGAGAAGGAAATGGCAACCCACTCTAGTACTCTTGCCTGGAAAATCCCATGGACGGAGGAGCCTGGTAGACCACAGCCCATGGGGTAACAAAGAGTCGGACACGACTGAGCAACTTTGCTTTTGCTATAGTCTCAGTTCGGCTTCCCTAGTGGCTCAGATGGGAAAGAATCTGCCTGCAATGCAGGAGACTCAGGTTCAATCCCTGGGGTCAGGAAGGTCCCCTGGAGGAGGGCACGGCAACCCACACCAGTATTCTTTTTTTTTTTTTTTTTACGCCAGTATTCTTGCCTGGAGAATCCCATGGACAGAGGAGCCTAGCGGGCTATCCTCCTTAGGGTTGCAAAGAGTTGACATGACTGAAACAACTTAGCATGCATGTTGGTCTCAGTCATCATTGTTGGGCCAACAGGAAACCCTGTTCCGTGCCTCATATTGGCACATGTGCAAAAGCATTCACTGCCCCATTGTCGGCAGTTATAGAAAACTTGGAACAACCCCAGCGCCTATCAGTAGGGGAGGGTCATAAACATGACAAAAGCAGGGACAATACCTGCCTAACCCTCAGGTGTTACACCCTCAGTGCTTAATGTGATGCCTGGCACATAGTAGGTGCTCAGGAAACATTTGTGAAAGGAGGAAAGGAAGGAGAGAGTAAGGGGAGCAAAGCATTCAAAGGGTCTTGCAGGATCCCAGAAAGCAAACCCTTCTCCCTCCAGCTGGGTGGGAAAGACGCACTTTGGGGGCTGTTATTGTTCATTTTAAAAACTTCCATCAAATGACTTCAGGATTCAATTCCCTCTTGAATGTTTCTCTTTTCTCCTTTTCATCATCTTCCGTCTTTTTAATACTCGTTGTTGAGTTCCCGTTTGCAGCGGTTGATTGAACTGAGGCTCTGGGGACTTGCGACAGTCACTTTAGACACTTAGAGTTCCAATCACGCTGTTCCATGCTTCCCCCGCCTTTAGCACCCAAGAAACCATCTCTTATGAGAGCCGAGAATATCTTTACAGCCCAGAACGCCACACTCTAAAACACAGATGGTAAAAGTCAGAATTCTCCGTGACTAATGTGTGTCCAATGAAAGTATTAAAATGCCCATTTAATGGGAGAAGGCTGATTGAAAAAATCCATGTGCTGGTGAAGTTCTGTGACTGATGTCATATGTGTTAGAAAACGCCGCGGGAGAAAGAAAAAGCCGCCTCTAAGGACCGGTGGTAAAGGCCTTTTTATTAAGCGTCGCTCTCGCTCTCGGGCAGAACTCCCGGGGGGCTGGTGAGTGAGGAGACAAAGGGAGTCTGCAAGGTATGAGGGGTGGGGAGGGGTTTTATAGTCCGGGCAGGGCGTCCAGGCCAGGTCTTTTCATATAAGGAAGAAAGCGCGGGCTACAGCGGTGGTCAGTGTCCGAGGGCTGTGTTGGTACCTGATTGGACCAGGCTGCAGGGGGCCAGCCCCTGAAAGTTTAGCCAGCCTCCGGAATTTGCCTTGTAGCACTTTCCCGGGGGCATGCCCCGACCTTTCAATATGGGGTCCAGGCCTGGAAAAGACACGGAGCTCATCAGTCCAGGGGCCAAGCTGTCCAATGTCTCCAGTCCCAGGAGGTACCCATAGTCCCCCTCCCACAGGGAGAGGCAACCCGTGGAGGCAGACAGAGGGAGGCACTCACGTCAGCTGGTTACCTCCTGGGACTTCCCTGGTGGTCCCGTGGTTAAGAATCCACCTTCAAAGGCTGGGGACTCAGGTTCGATCCCTGGTCGGGGAGTTAAGATCCCACATGTCCTGGGGCAACTAAGCCCGTGTGCCGCAACTACTGAGCCCAAGTACTCTAGAGCCTGTGCTCCACAACGAGAGAAGCCCCTGTTTGCCACAACTAGAGAAAGCCTGTAGGCCACAGCAAAGACCCAACACATAGCCGAAAACCCCCACAAAACACAAACAAAACAAACCACAAAAACCAAACAGGCAAAGAAAACTGGGGCATTTCCTGTGTGCCAGGCTAGGTCTTGTGCAAGGCATGACCTCATGGACTCCTGAGAACAACTCTGTGAGGTGAGATTTATTATCACACTCTTGCAAAGGGCACTTCCTGTGGGGTTTCAAAGGTGGAAGAGGAGTTAGCTAGGAGAAAGGAGGGCCCTGGAAAGGGATTACCCAAAGAGGAAATAGTACGTGCAAAGGCAAGAGGCAGTATATAAAAAGAAAAGCAGTTTGGTATCGCTGAGGCTTAAAGGGCCAACAGTGAGAGGAAAAGGCTGAGGCTAGAGTTGTGGGTGGGAACAGATGACAATTTCATGGACCTTGCTGGATGGGGCAGGGACTGGGAGGCAGGAGCCAGAAGCTGGGAGACTCTGGAGTGGCTATCAGAGTCATCAAGGCAAGAGATGAGGGAGTTAGAGAAACTCACGGAGAAATAGATAGCAGGACTGGCTGGCTGATTGGACTGGATACCCAAGGAGACTGAGGGGAGGAGAGGACCCAAGGATGATGTCCAGATTTCTGTCTGCAGAGCTGATGATGTGGCTGCCTGACTCACGGACCCAAGGCAGACATGGAAAATAATGCAGCGATGCACTGTGGACATGCTGAGCTCTTGGCAATCAAAAGACAGGAGGAGAGGGTGTGGCCTTTGTGTGGCCTAGGCCCAACTTAGAGGCATAGCTGTCGATTGTCAGCTTGGCAATGATCCCTGAAGCCACAGAGCAGCAGGGCTCACCTAGTTCAGTATGACCTGCACTGTGTTTAAAATATGAGTCCATGTTTAAAAATCAAGCCATGCTCAGTTAAAACACAAACATTTGTCTTCTCTTGGAAAATCAGAAGATTTGGCCTCATGGGCTAGAACCCCCTTAAGGCAACCATTGCTGAGAAGTAGCTAAGAAGCTGGACTTCCCTGGTGGCTCAGTGGTAAAGAATCTGCCTGCCAATGCAGGAGACACAGATTCAATCCCTGGGTCGAGATCTCCCTGAAGAAGGAAATGGCAACCCACTCCAGTATTCTTGCCTGGGAAATCCCGTGGACAGAGGAGCCTGGTGGGCTACAGTCTGTGTGGTCTAAGACAGGACTTAGTGATGACACAACAAAGCTAAAAAATTGGATAGCTAACAGGACTTCCCTGGTGTTCCAGTGGCTAAGACTCTGCTCTCCCAATGCATGTAGCCCGGGTTCGATCCCTGATCAGAGAATTAGATCCCACATGTCACTACTAAGAGTTTTCATGCCGCAAGATCCTACATACTGCAACTGAAATTACCCTGTATGCTGCAACAAAGATCCCATGTGCCACTACTAAGACCTGGTGCAGCCAGATTAATAAAATAAATATTAAAAGAAAAGGAGTAGCTCAGAACTAAGTAGTTAAGACAGAATACATGCTCTTCCATTTACCACAGTCCCCACCCTTCCCTATCGTCTCATAGAATCTGAGCCTAAGTAGTTCTGTTGTCAGTTATTGCACTTGCAATGACTTCAACCTCCCACACTTTTATCATAAAGGATAGTCTCAGAGAGTTGAAGTTCAGTGTTTCAAGTAAAACAGGAGAGCATATATCCTTGCAGACACCAAGACAATTCCTTTGCCTTTAATATGCAGAACCAGTCTGTGTCAAAAGTCTAACCCAGGCCAGACGCTCTTCTCTTATCCACAGGTCTTGCTAACAATCCATGGCCTAGAGGGAGAAGAGAAGAGGGACACAGGGAGAGAGTGATCAGACAGGGAGGGCGACAGGGGGCATCGCCAGGAAATAGACTTTTAAGGAGAGAGTGATCAGCATTACCTAGTGGTCACAGAAGTTGAGTTAGACAGGCATGACTCATTTGTGACAAGGGTTTTTGCACACAAGGCCACACATGCATCCACATGTAAAAATGAGTGCACACGCCCATGTGCACACAGGCACATGTGTACACACACATACACAAGAGCAAGCATGCCGACCATTTACACTCCCAGCATACTTGCCTCTGCACACACAGAGACACATGTTCAGTTCAGTTGCTCAGTCGCGTCTGACTCTTATGTGACCCCATGGACTGCAGCACACCAGGCTTCCCTGTCCATCACCAACTCTCAGAGTTTACTCAAACTCGTGTCCATCAAGTTGGTGATGCGATCCAACCATCTCATCCTGTCATGCCCTTCTCCTCTCGCCTTCAATCTTTCCCAGCATCAGGGTCTTTTCAAAAGAGTCAGTTCTTCAAATCAGGTGGCCAAAGTATTGGAGTTTCAGCTTCAGGATCAGTCCTTCCAATGAATATTCAGGACTGATTTCCTTTAGGATGGACTGGTTGGATTTCCTTGCAGTCCAAGGGACTCTCAAGAGTCTTCTCCAACACCACAGTTCAAAAGTATCAGTTCTTTGGTGCTCAGCTTTCTTTATAGTCCAACTCTCACATCTATACATGACTACTGGAAAAACCATAGCTTTGACTATTTGGACCTTCATTGGCAAAGTAATGTCTCTGCTTTTAATATGCTGTCTAGGTTGGTCATAATTTTTCTTCCAAGGAGCAAGTGTCTTTTAGTTTAACGGCTGCAGTCACCATCTGCAGTGATTTTGGAGCCCCAACAAATAAAGTCAGAAAAAAAAAAAAGAAAGTCAGCCACGGTTTCCATTGTTTCCTCATCTATTTGCCATGAAGTGATGGGACTGGATGCCATGATCTTTGTTTTCTGAATGTTGAGCTGTAAGCCAACTTTTTCACTCTCCTATTTCATTGTCATCAAGAGGCTCTTTAGCTCTTCACTTTCTGCCTTAAGGGTGGTGTCATCTGCATATCTGAGGTTATTGATATTTCTCTTGGCAATCTTGATTCCAGCTTGTACTTCATCCAGCCCAGCATTTCGCATGATGTACTCTGCATATAAGTTAAATAAGCAGGGTGACAATATAAAGCCTTGTCATACTCCTTTCCCTATTTGGAACCAGTCTGTTGTTCCATGTCCAGTCCTAACTATTGCTTCTTGACCTGCATACAGATTTCTCAGGAGGCAGGTCAGGTGGTCTGGGATTCCCATCTCTTGAAGAATTTTCCACAGCTTGTTGTGATCTACACAGTCAAAGGCTTTGGCATAATCAATAAAGCAGAAGTAGCTGTTTTTCTGGAACTCTCTTGCTTTTTCTATGATCCAGCGGATGTTGACAATTTGATCTCTGGTTTCTCTGCCTTTTCTAAATCCAGCTTGAAAATCCAGAGGTTCTGGGTTCATGTGCTCTTGAAGCCTGGCTTGGAGAATTTTAAGCATTACTTTACTAGCCTGTGAGATGAGTGTAATTGTGTGGTCGTTTGAATATTCTTTGGCATTGCCCTTCTTTGGGATTGGGATGAAAACTGACCTTTTCCAATCCTATAGCCACTGCTGAGTTTTCCAAATTTTCTGACATATTGAGTACAGTGCTTTAACAGTATCATCTTTTGGGACTTGAAATAGCTCAAATGGAATTCCAACACCTCCACTAGTTTTGTTCATAGTGATGCTTCCTAAGGCCCACTTGACTTCGGATTCCAGGATGTCTGGCTCTAGGTGAATGAACACACCATTATGACTATCTGGGTCATGAAGATCTTTTTTTGTATAATTCTGTGTATTCTTGCCACCTTTTCTTGAAGTCTTCTGCTTCTGTTAGGTCCATTAATTTCTGTTCTTTATTATGACCATCTTTGCATGAAATGTTCCCTTGGTATCTCTAATTTTCTTGAAAAGATCTCTAGTCTTTCCCGTTCTGTTGTTTTCCTCTATTTCTTTGCATTGATCACCGAGGAAGGCTTTCTTCTCTTTCCTTGCTATTATTTGGAACTCTGCATTCAAATGGGTATATCTTTCCTTTTCTCCTTTGCCTTTCACTTCTCTTCTTTTCTCAGCTATTTGTAAGGCCTCTTCAGACAACCATTTTGCCTTTTTGCATTTCTTTTTCCTGGGGATGGTCTTGATCACTGCCTCCTGTACAATGTCATGAACCTCCGTCCATAGTTCTTCAGACACTCTATCTATCAGATCTAATCCCTGCAATCTATTTGTCACTTCCACTGTATAATCATAAGGGATTTGATTTAGGTCATACCTGAATGGTCTAGTGGTTTTCCCTACTTTCTTCAATTTAGGTCTGAATTTGGCAATAAGGGGTTCATGATCTGAGCCACAGTCAGCACCCCGTCTTGTTTTGCTGACTGTATAGAGCTTCTCCACCTTTGGCTGCAAAGAATGTAATCAATCTGATTTCGGTATTGACCATCTGGTGATGCCCATGTGTAGAGTCTTCTCTTGTGTTGTTGGAAGAGGGTGTTTGTTATGATCAGTGTGTTCTCTTGACAAAACTCTGTTAGCCTTTGCTGTGCTTCATTCTGTACTCCAAGGCCAAATTTGCATGTTACTCCAAGTATCTCTTGACTTCCTACTTTTGCATCCCAGTACCCTATAATGAAAAGGACATCTTTGTTGGGTGTTAGTTCTAGAAGGTCTTGTAGGTCTTCATAGAACCGTTCAACTTCAGCTTCTTCAGCATTACTGGTTGGGGCATAGACTTGGATTACTGTGATATTGAATGGTTTGCCTTGGAAATGAACAGAGATCATTCTGTCGTTTCGAGATTGCATCCAAGTACTGCATTTCGGAATCTTTTGTTGACTATGATGGTTAATCCATTTCTTCTAAGGCATTCTTGCCCACAGTAGTAGATATAATGGTCATCTGAGTTAAATTCACTCATTCCAGCCCGTTTTAGCTTGCTGATCCCTAAAATGTTGATGCTTATTCTTGCCATCTCCTGTTTGACCACTTCCAATTTGCCTTGATTCATGGACATAATATTCCAGGTTCCTATGCAATATTGCTCTTTACAGCGTTGGACTTTACTTCTATCACCAGTCACGTCCACAGCTGGGTGTTGTTTTCTCTTTGGCTCTGTCTCTTCATTCTTTCTGGAGTTATTTTTTCACTGATCTCCAGTAGCATATTGGGCACCTACCAACCTGGCAAGTTCATCTTTCAGTGTCCTATCTTTTTGCCTTTTCATACTTTCATGGGATTCTTAAGGCAAGAATACTGAAGTGGTTTGCCATTCCCTTCTCCAGTGGACCAAGTTTTGTCAGAACTCTCCACCATGACCCATCGTCTTGGGTGGCCCTACACAGCATGACTCATAGTCTCACTGAGTTAGACGAGGCTGTGGTCCATGTGATCAGATTGGTTAGTTTTCTGTGATTGTGGTTTTCATTCTGTCTTCCCTCTGATGGAGAAGGATAAAAGGCTTATGGAAGCTTCTTGGTGAGAGAGACTGACTGAGGGGGAAAATGGGTCTTGTTCTGAAGGGCGGGGCTATGCTCAGTAAATCTTTAATCCAATTTTCTGTTGATGGGAGGGGCTGTGTTCCCTCCCTGTTGTTTGACCTGAGGCCAAACTATGGTGGAGGTAATGAAGATAATGGTGACCTCCTTCAAAAGGTCCCATGCAAGCACTGCTGCACTCAACCCCCCAACCCTGCAGCAGGCCACTGCCGACCCACGCCTCAGCCGGAGCCTCCTGGACACTTGTGGGCATGTCTGGGTCAGTCTCTTGTGGGGTCACTGCTCCTTTCTCCTGGGTCCTGGTGCACACAAGGTTTTGTTTGTGCCCTCCAAGAGTCTGTTTCCCCAGTCCTGTGTAAGTTCTGGTGGCTCTATGATGGGGTTAATGGTGACCTCCTCCAAGAGGGCTTATGCCATACCCAGGTCTACTGCACCCAGAGACCCTGACCCTGCAGGAGTCCACTGCAGACCCGTACCTCCACAGTACACACTCAGACACAGTTCTGGCTCAGTCTCTGTGGGGTCTCTGGGTCCTGTTGCACACAAGGTTTGTTTGAGCCCTCTGAGCGTCTCTGGCGGGTATGGGGTTTGATTCTAAATGCGACTTCACCCCTCCTACCATCTTGCTGGGGCTTCTCCTTTGCCCTTGGACCTCCAAGATGGTGGAGTAGAAGGACACGTGCTCATCTCCTCCTGTGAGAACTCCAAAATTACAACTTGCTGCTGAACAACCGTCAACAGGGAAATGTTGAATCCCACCAAAAAAAGACAACCCACGTCCAAGGGCGAAGAGACACATATGCACACACACAAAGAAGAATGTGATGAAGAGGCATGCACACACAAGTGGGAATATGAACACACACATGTAGGCATGTGGACACACCTACTCAGGCACAAAGACATACTGTCCGCATAGACACAGGCCCATGTACATTCTCAGAGTCGTCCAACTCTGGGCACCCTCCCGGGGATCCATGCTCACACCTAATGAAGCCCTGCCAGTTCCAAACCAGCAACTCGTAACTAAATAAATATGATAAACAACTCCCCTCCAGATGGCTCCGCACACACACCCACTCCTCCCGCTCGGAGGGATGGCACATTCTATGCCAATAAATCCTCCTGTTTGAAAACATTTGCCTTCTTAATTGGCCTGTTTACGGGTAAAATATGTTTCTGGGTAGTGCTCTGCCAGAACGGGGTGCAGAGATGCCCCACCCTGCCCAGGGCTCAGCCAGGAGACAGGTCTTGGAGCTGTGGCTGTGCCGCCACCCAGGCCCAGGAGAACAAGCTTGACCCATGCGGAGATAAGGCTGAAGGGAAAGGCTCTCCCCGTGGCTTTTTTCTTCCCTGTGTCTCGAGTTTTCTTTGGGTTCACATTTATTGAGCTTGCTGCACGCAGCACTGCCATCAGAGACACCCTCTTCTCTCCATGTTTGTGTCCCTGGCCAGGCGCCTGTGAGATGTGCTGACTGTGACGACCCCATAGTGGGGTGAAGGGTGATTCCCCCAAAGTCATACCCACATCTAAATCCCCAGAACGTGTGAATGTGACCTTCTTTGGGAAAAGGGTCTTTGCTGATGTAATTAAATGAAGGACCTTAGGATGATATTCTAGATTACCCAAGTGGGCCCTAAATCCAATGACAGGTGTCTTACAAGAGACCACAGAT
Organism: Cervus canadensis; assembly: GCF_019320065.1. NCBI lineage: Eukaryota > Metazoa > Chordata > Mammalia > Artiodactyla > Cervidae > Cervus > Cervus canadensis. The sequence goes on along the minus strand of NC_057395.1, from coordinate 62,161,485 downwards.
GACACACGTGGAGGGGAAAGTGGCAAAGGGCCGGTCTGTGGCTCAGCAGCCCGGGTCAGAGTGGGTAGATTGTTTGATTCACCCACTGTGTGACCTTGGCCAAGTCACTCCCCACCTCTGAGACTCCATCTTCTCATCTGTGAAGTGGGGGACATAATAACAGCCACTCCTAGGGTTATTGAGAGGATTGATGGAAATAAAACCCCCAAAACCACTCCAATAAATAATGCAAAATATAACAAAATGAATAATGGTTGAAAAAGAAAAAGCCTCACAAAGCCCTAAGTAGCACACGGAGTACTCAATAAGTGCTGGCTGGTGTTAGGTGAGCTTAGAGGCCAGTGAGAGGGAGCACACAGCCTCTGGCCACAGAACATCACTTTATGGCTAATGGCCAGGATGACAGCATAGTGGGCCAAGACAGGCTGGTCCCCTGACAGATGGCGCTGTAGCGGCGACCTTGTGCTCACCATGAGCATCCTCCCCAGGGGACACCCAATCCCCTGCTCATGACAGCCCAGCCGCTGTGCTGAGAGGTGGCCAAGGAGGGTCTGCATGGCCAGGGACAGGGAGAAGGCAGGCTCCCACTGACACCAGCCCATCTTTCCTGGCAGTGTGCAGTAGGTGCTCAGAAGAGGCAGCCTCAGTGACTTCCTCTCCCTCTTCGTGGGAACATCACCTAGACTTTTAACCAATGTGACAGCTGTAGTCTGGCCAATATAAATAAACCTTAATGTTAACCATGAGGGGTTGGCTAAGTTTAAATGTAGGAAGAAAAGGGAAGTGACATTGTCACCAAACCAGATCCATTGAATTATCATTGTTCTGCAGGGACTTGAACATGTAGGGTCCAAGGTCAGGGCTCCGGTCCTCCCTGCAGGCAAAACAGTCAATTATCCTTTTCAGCAAATAATTCATTTCTTCAGCTAGCAAGTACTGAGCACCTACTAAGTGCAGGCATACAGGGGTGCTGAGCACAGGAATACAATAGCCTCTGCTGTCATGGAATTTAGTGCCGGGAGGGAGAAACAGACATCCGACAAGGAAATGGAATACCTCTAAGGTGATGAGAACGAGGCAGGGCTGTTCATGGAGCTATGAGAATATGGAGCTGGGGAGTCAGGTTTGGGAGGGCAAGCCAGGCAGAAGCGTCTCTCTGCTGTTCCGGATAAAAGGCAGGAAGGGGAGCTACATCACCTGGCCTAGATATTAAGAGGTACCCCTGGCAGCTGAGTGAATGGTTCACAGGGGACCAGGGAGACAGGGAAACCAGTGAGGAGGCCATGACAAGCAAAGGGATGAGGGTGGCCTGAGTCAGAGCCAAGGCAAGTTCATGGGTGTGCAACCTGTGTAACCACACAGGGCCTTCCCCCAGAAGGGCCCCCCACTTGGCTTAATACTTGTCACTGTCTTGAAATTGCTGATAATTTTTGAAGAAGGGGCCCTGTGTGTTCATGTCGCCCTGGCCCCTGCAATTTACATAGAGGGCTGACGAAAGCAGAGAAAGGATCTTTCTTAAATGCTCAAAGTCATAAACCTTTTTGCACCGGTGCACTGTAATAGGGCTTGTACCATCTCTGAGAGCCAGCTTTGAGGAATTTTGTTGTCTTGTTGGTAGCCTGAAATTGGCCTTGCTGGGAGTACTTACACCATGGAAATCATCAGACATTACAAGTCAGTCTTATTTTTTCAAAGACATTTATTCATCAGCATTTCCCAGAGTGTGTCCAAGGCCACACTTGGGTAGTGTGCTAAAAATATAGTTTCTGGGCGATGCCTGAGCCCCCTGAGGCTGGAGGGCTAGCGCAGGAAGGCTGGGGCCCACCACAGCACGTCCACATGCTTCATAGGAGGGAGGGCTAGAGAAAACCGGATTTGTGGAGTGGGAGAGTGGGGGCATCCTGCTTGGGGTCAAAAACTGAAGTTCTGGGCCTGGGACCCAACCCCACCCTCCCACGTGGAGGCTGAGCCCATAGGGGAGACAGCACCCACTAGGTTGCCCACTTTGCAGGACTCCTGGGGCGAAGACGGGACCATACAGAGCCCTCCTGGACTACGAAGGAGCAGCGCACACCAGCCTCCCTCTCCTCACTCGCCCGCCCCTGGCGTTCAGTAGATAATGACTATTATATTACGAATGTTGTGGCTATAATGGCCCCACCTCCTGGCTGGCTTCCCTCCCTTCTGTTACAGCCTCACCGCTCATCTCTACTCTGGCAGGAGCCAGGACCTCCACACAGACGTCAATCTCATCCCGCCCCAAACCCCCTGTCCCCGCCCCCGCGTCTGTCTCATCAGACCCCAGAAAGCAGGCAAGTGGGGATGGCTGGGGGTGGGGGTGGGGGCTGGGGATTCTAAGCGCATTCCTATCCCATCTTCCCCACCCCGCCTCCTCTCGCCCTTCCCTCCTGGAGCGCAGACCCTCCTGAAGAGCCCACCCACCCCACCACCCCCCAGCCCCGAGGTTCCAGCGCAGCGCGGGGCCTCACTTCCGGGGAAATGGCGCCACCTGCAGGCACCCGGGCGCGCTGCGGCGTCGGCTCCTCACACCCGGGGCCTGGGCTCCCGCCCTGGTCCACAGCGTCACCCCGCCTGCTGAATGGAGCGGTGGACCGAGTTTCCCATCAAGTGTCCGGTGGAACCTACACACGTTGATGAGAAGCTTGGAAAACGCCCCCTGGGGATTCTCCGTCGACATTTGCCCTGAAGTCCGACTTGAGTTAACCCTTCAGTTCCCGAACATGAATGCTGAGGCCATGGGAAAGTCATTCTTTCTAGGCCTCAGTTTCCTTATCTACAGCATGGGGGTGAAGGTTAGAAGAGATTATGTCAAAGGCTTGGTGAAATTCTCAAACTTTTCATGAAAAGAGAATCATTTGGAGGCTTGTTTAAAATGCAAAATCCAGAACTCCAAGAAATTCTGATCCACGCAGGAGCCTGCATGTTCAGTCAGAATCAGAGATTTTGATGCAGATGTTCTGCCTACCCCAGCGTGGGAAACATTGCCCAAGGAATGAGCCTCCAGGGAGCTGGAAAAGCGGGCGGCAGCCTTCCAGAGCACACCTTGGAGGTGTCTGTACAGAGGCAGTGGAAGCCATGTGTGTGTGCTCAGCTGCTTCAGCCGTGTCTGACTCTGCGACCCCGTGGACTGTATGTAGCCACCCAGGCTCCTCTGTCCATGGAATTTTCTGGGCAAGAATACTGGAGTGGGTTGCCATTTCCCCCTCTAGGGCATCTTCCCAACCCAGGGATCGAACCCATGTCTTCTGCATCTCCCACTTTGCAGGCAAATTCTTTACCGCTCAGTCACCCGGGAAGCCAAATGGAAGCCATGGGAGCTATTAGTGGAAGAGTGACAGCTTTTTAGAATGGTCACACTGGCTCTGGCTACTATGAGGAGAGGGTTAGTAAGGGTCCATCATGGTGGTGGCATTGACCTCAGAGAGGTAACTGCTGAAGTTGCCCAGATGAGATTCAGTGGTGTCCTGGACCAAGTGGAGGGGAGGAAAGGGGGACAGATTTCAGAGGTAAATCTTTTGCCTCCTTTCGAACACAAGAAGAATAGATTAGAATTGCTGATTATATTCTTATCCCAGCGTTTTAAAACTTCAAGGGGTTGTGTATGTATTATGTACACAATATACCACTCTGTGTGAGTGTGTATATATAGATATACAGATGGTAGAGATACAGATTCAGATATAGATGTGGCATGGATTCAAAAAAATTTCTCTGGATGGTATATCAGAGACCGGATGAGTTAATTCAATACCTGGCACATACTAAGCATTCTGTGTCAGCTCTCATGGCAGATTGTGCCTCCCGAATATGGCCCAAATGATATCTCCTGTCCCCCATGTTCTTTTGTCTTTTCTTCTAAAAAAAATTTTATTGGAGTACAGTTGATTTGCAATGTTGTGTTAGTTTCAGGTGTATGGCAAAGTGACTCAGTTATACATACACATATATTCACTCTATTTTAGATTCTTTTCCCATATTGAGTAGAGTTCCCTGTGCTATACAGTAGGTCCTTATTTGTTATCTATTTTATATAGTAATGTGCATATGTCTACTTTATGTCTGAGTGAGTGAGTGTTAGTCGATCAGTCATATCCAACTCTTTGAGACCCCATGGACTGTAGCCCGCCAAGCTCCTCTGTCCATAGGATTTTCCAAGCAAGATTACTAGAGTGGATTGCCATGTCCTCCTCCAGGGGCTATTCCTGACCCAGGGATCAAACTTGTGTCTCCTGTGTCTCCTGCCTTGCGGGTGGGTTCTTCACCTCCTTAGCCAACGGTGAAGCTCACTATATGTCTATAGTAGTATGTATATGTCAGTCCCAATCTCCCAACTTATCCTTCCCCACATCCCATGCTCTTTTAGAACTAACCCTGCCCTCATCAGGAGGTGGAGTCTAATTCCCCTCCCCTTGAACCTGGATGAATCTGCAGCTCATATAACCAGTAAAACACAGCACTGTGACTTTGCATGACTTCGCATGTCTTCCAAGGCTAGGTCATAAAGGTGATAGATACACCATCAACACTGTTGGCTGGGACCATCAATTTTAGAGCCCTGACTTTGGACAACACCAAGGCCTGCATGCTGTGAGGAGGCTCGAGCCACATGGAGAAGCCATGTGTTCCTGCTGAGTCCCCAGGGGAGGTCCCAGCCCGCAACCAGCACCCACAGCCACATATACCACGCAACTGAAGACGTCTCCGTATGTTCCAACCGATGATGTCACCAGCCTTCCGGGGCTTGGCAGGGGAGGCCTTAATTATCATGGAACAGAGATAAGTCATACCCTCTGGGTCCTTTCTGAGTTTCTGAACACAGAATCTGTGAGCATAAGGAAATAGTTGCATTTCACAACTAAGTTTCAGGGTGGGTTATTGTGGAGCAATAGGTAAGCGGAACTGCTATTGTGTATACCATAGGGTCTTTGTTCACACTTCCTTCGAGGGGACCAAGTGCCCCCCATGTAGCTGCCCAAGCAGAGGAGGGAGAGAAGGAAACAGAGGTAGTACCAGTGAGATGGTCTGGGGGGAAGGGGAAACCAGCCCCAAAGGAGTCCTGTCTTCAAAGCTCCTGTGGGCACCTACTTTGTAGCTTGGGGAACTCTACGCAGTGCTCTGTGGTGACCTTTGCGGGAAGGAAATCCATCCAAAACAGAGGGGATATGTGTATTCATACAGCTGATTCACTTTGCTGGACAGTAGAAGCTAACATAACATTGTAAAACAACTATACTCCAATAAAAATTAATTTTAAAAAAGCCCCTTGGGGAAAGAGTGAGGAGCCCAACTCCATCCACAGTTTGGATGACTCTGACCCACAGCTCCATTCCAGGTCAGCTGGATGATTCCAGATCCTGTTGCCTGTGGCCTTTCTACTTTCAGCAGGAAGATTTCCAAGAGAGTTGGCCTCCTCTTTGGGCCTCAGCACTTGGTCACACTCAGAGTTGGCACCTTCTACGGGAGACAGGAGTCTCTGAATCTAGCCCTCCCCCACCACCACAGCAGGGAAGGGCTTGGGGCTGGATTATTGTGGCTCTGCTGCTCACCAGCTCAGTGACCTGGGCCCCCAGTCACTTTATCCCTCTGAACCTGTTTTCTCAACTGTAAAACAGGGCAGTGAGTGGTCCATCCCTGAAACAGTTCTTTTGTGGATTAAATGAGATGAGATGAAGCAAATTAAGTGCCTGGTCTTAGTAAATGCTCCCTTAATGTCTGTCATTCTTTTGAGACTGTTGTTCTTGTTGAAAACCAAAAAGTCCAAAAGCGTACACACCTCTGTTTTCTCCTGCTGCAGCCTATATTGCCCTGTGGGAATTTGGGCCCGGGTTAGCCAGAGCCTCACAGAAATCTAGCCTGGGATTGGTGCAGAGCCTGGGCTGCAGGACCCAAAGGTTTGTGCGTCTCTCCCAGCTCCACCTGCTTCCTCTGCTTACTGGGTAAGGTCAGAATGCAGCTTAGCAGGAAGAAAGGAAGCTCTTTCTGCAAGGTGGGTACCCAGGGCAGACAGGAAGAGATCTGGTTGGGGAGACAGGGACTCAAGCTCGGCCTGTACTTACTATGGGTCTTGAAGTACCTTGGCACCTCAGTTTCCTCACCTGTCATTCATTGAATTAATACTTATCAAAGGTCTATTGATTCTGTGTCATTGTCCCGCTCAGACCCAAAAGCAAGCCCAAGATGGCCTCCAGGCCTTTGCACATGCTGTTGAAAACTATCCTCCTAGTTCCATGTCTTTCACAACTTTTCCCTTGCTGAGTCCTTAGCACCCCTCAATCTTGGTTGAGAGACTGCTTCCTCCTACAAGCCCTCCTCGGTCAGGTGCCTCCTTTTTTAAAAATTCTGACCACACTCCAAGGCATACGGGACCTTACCTGACCAGGGACTGAACCTATGCCCCCTGCATTGGAAGGTGGTGTCTTAACCATTGGACCACCAAGGAAGTGCTGTCTCCTACTTAACTGGTTTAACTGGTTTCACTGCATTGATTACCCAGCCTGTGGTGGCAATGATGAGGAGGAGGAGGATGACGATGGCCTAATTTCCTGAGAGCTGGCACAAAGCTGCCCAAAATACAGATGTTGGATAAATGGCCTTCATAGGACAAGAAACTCATTGGCTGCTTCTGTCACTTATTAGCATGGAACCAGAAGCTTCTCTATGCCATAGTTTTCACCTCTAGCAAATGGGGCTCAAAATAACCTGTTCTTCCCACCTCTACCCACCTCACAGAGCTGCCAAAGCCCTGATGGGTGCTTTGCAGGCCTTGACCTCACAGCTGTGTGAGGCACCATTGTGCACTGAACGGTGTCCCCCAAACTAATGTCCATCTGGAACCTTACAATGTCACTTTGCTTGGAAATGGGGTCATTGCAGATGTAATTAAGGATCAAGATGAGATCACATTGAATTAGGGACCCTAACACATAATGACAGGTGTCTTTATAAGTGACAGAAAAGGACACACAGAGACAGGGAAGGAGGAGTGAAGATGGAGGCAGAGACTGAAGTCATGGAGCTACAAGCCAAGGAATGCTAGGAGCTCCCTGAAGATAGAAGAGGCAAGGAAGGATCCTCCCTACTAGGCCTCTGAAGTGTGGCCCTGCTGATACCTTGATTTTGTACTTATGACCTCTTGAACTGTAAGAGAGTAAGTTTCTATAGTCTTAAGGCACCTGTGCACTCAATAAATATTTGTTGAGTAAGTTTTGAATGGTTAAGTCAATGTCTTTACTGTTTGTACCAGTTGAAATCTTCTGTAGCTTATAGCCAAGGAATCCTGACATGGTCACTTCTCTCTCCATCCTGAGAACCTCCAGAGAGCAGGAAAAGGACTGGGATGCTGGTTTACTGAACACAGCATCCCACAGGCCTGGGACAAAGCCCACATCAAGTAGGAATAAGCAGCTGTTTCTCACAGGGGCCTCAGACACTGCCCAGGAATTAGCTTCAGGCCTGCTAGAGCTGGATGCTTGGGTCCGCCAGCTCCCCTCTCCTACTCCCAGGGTGAGACGCCCCTGAAGTGGCTGATTAGAAACGTATAATGGCCACTGTGCATTTCCCACACCAAATGATGCCTGCAGAACACCAACTGTAGGCTGGGACAGGGGAATCTGGCAGCAAACACTGCCATAGATTCTTCTTAAGGTGGAAAGAACTTCTGAGAACACCACAGGCAACATCCACTCGAGCCATTAATCTTCATGCCGCCGTGGTGAAGTCCTGATTCTAAGTGTGGCAACATGGGTGGAGGAGCAGTGAAGGGTGAGGAGGAGGGCAGGAAGAGCTTCGCAGACGGGACATCTGAAATGATCTGGTCCGGCCTGGCTGTTTCACAGGCGGGAAAATGACATTCAGGGCAGGTGGGCAGCTTGCCACAGGGCACCCAGTGAGCAGTGGCATGTTTAATTGTGAACTCAGGTTGGGTTTTTTATGACTTTTTTTAAAATTAATTTTTAAATTGTAGTTGATTTACAGTGTTGCGTAAATTTCTGCTGTGCAGTAAAGTGATTCATTCACACACATATATACATTTTTTAATATTCTTTTCCATTATAGTTTATCCCAGGATACTGTGCTATCCAACATATCCTATATATATATATATATATACTGCATGTGCTATATACAGTATATGCTATGCAGATATCCCTGTGCTACACGTAGGACCTTGTTTATCAGGTTGGTTTTAATCTCAAAAGGTGTAGAGATGGGCACTGGAAGGGGATCCTCTTGATTCTGCCAATTTGCATGCAGAATAAAGGATTAATGTGCATAGATCAACTTTTTTGAAGGAGAGGGTCCACAGTGTTTATCAGATTCTTTTTTTTTTTTTTTTTTGACTGATTGATTTTTGGCTGGGCTGGGTCTTCACTGCTGCATGGGCTTTTCTCTAGTTGGGGCGAGCGGGGGGTTACTCTCTAGTTGCGGTGCGCAGACTCCTCACTGTGGTGGCTTCCCTCCTTGCGGAGCATGGGCTCTAGAGCACAGACTCAGTAGTTGTGGTGCACCGGCTTAGTTGCTCCACAGCACGTGGGATTTTCCCGGACCAAGGATCGAACCTGTGTTTCCTGCATTGGCAGGTGGATTCTTTACCACTGAGCCATCAGGAAAGCCCTGCATCAGATTCTTAAGGCAGTGTAAGGCTAAAGAAAACCAGAAACGGTGGAAGAGGCCGGGTCAAGATCACAGGGCAAGTCACAGCAGACCTGAGACTAGCATTTGTGTCCTCAATTTTTGGTCACTGCCCTACACCTTCCACCACACAGGAAAGGCTATTTTCTTCAATACACAGATGGGCCTGGTCCGTGGGCACACCAATGCTTCCAACAAGTGAAGGGTCTGTGGTCCTGCGGGCACTGCCCATGGACGCTGACAGAGAACTAGAGAAGATCCTGGAGCCCCATAAGCACCAACTCACTCCTGAAATGTGCCCAGGGGGTCCCCAGACAAGGTGAGGGCTTCTGGAACCTAAACATGTCTCCAGTAAGACACACTCTGCTCTTGGTTCAAATTGTTGATACACATCATGCTTGGGTCTTCAATGCTTCCAGACTCCCCGGGACACCACACTGGCCTGGAAAGGGTCACCTCCCAAAACCAATGATTGATTGATTAAACACAACGGCAAAGTATGAAAATTAATCGAGATATTTAATAGACAGTGCAAACCATAATTTCATCTGAATATAAATGTATGCACATGTTTCCAATGGGTTATCTATCAGTTATCACAAACAGCAACAAGGACCTTAGAGCTATGTTAGAAAAATGTATAGCTGGAATTTAACTCAAACAATCTCACACACTCTCAAGAGAACACCATCCATTTCAAATCAGTGTCACAAACTCCAGAAAGACCAGGGGAGTGGGAGTGAGGAGTGGGCCAGAGTGGGAAACACAGGGGCCAGTACACAGGTGATGGACAGAAATACAGCTCTCGAGGAAACCAAAATAGATGCATTATTACAGCTAAGGACAAGGAAAAGCCTATGGCTTTTAAAAAACGACTCTTCTGCCAGTACCATACACGTCTTACAAAGAGATGTGCGACAAGTCAGCTGACTTAAAAGGACAGAGGCTACATTTTCAGGTCATTTTGACTGCAAACGGTCGACCCTTGCCATTGAGGTTCAGCAGTGGAGTTAGCGTAGTCCAGAAGCTCAATGTTGGATTTGCAAATACAGTTTATTTTACAGAAATTGAACATTATAAACAGCAGGCACCTCCCACCCCCCACCCCCTCCCCCACCCCCACCTGTCCCGCTGGGTGCAGACCATGCTATGCGGAGTGAGCAGTGATGCGGCCCTACTGCTTTGGAGGGAGATTCGAGAGCGATGGAACCTGCCTGCACCACGTCCGGCCTGCCCCGCACACACACGCGCCTGCCCGCCGCGCAGGCCACCAGAGTCTGTCTGGGCCCAGCCCGCACTGGACCGGTTAAATGGTTCCAGCCCAGGTCTCCAATTCCTTCATGTCGTCGTCTTCCTCTTCCTTCTTCTTGGCTGTGTGAAGACAGAAAAGGCTGCTTAGGAAGGCTGGCCGCTGTGTTCTCCACGCGTTCTGGCCGGATGCCAGGGCTGCGCTACCCTGTGGCTACAAAACAGCCCTGCCCGTGCAGCCCGCCACGTCTCCAGGCTATCAGCAGACTGCCTCTCTGTGCCTAAAAGCTGCAACGCAGAGCTCTAGATAACCAGGCACAGCTTCCCCAACATCTCCCCTCCCCGACACCAGAGCCAGACAAGACGGGGAGGATTCAACACCAAGAGTCCAATAGGATCCACGTGTGGCCTCCGGCCAGAGCATCCAATGTGGGGGAGAGAGGGGAGAATCCAGAAGAGCTCTAATCTAAGCCACTCCCCTCCACCTCAAGGGCCTAAGCCACCTCTGTACACCACAAGCAGTTGGCCGGACAGCTTTCAGACCCCCTTCAGCTTTCAGGCCTGCATCCCACCCTGGGCAGCCAACTTGACCAGAAGGGCCACTTCCCCTTGACCTGTGGGAGGATGAGAAGACACAGCCTGGTCACACCCTGCTCCCTGGGTTTTCTCTCTGTGCCAAATCAAGCTGCTTCACCTCTTCTAGAAGTTCTGGGTGGAATACTTCTATCCAAAGGTGAAATAACGGGGGAGAGGGGACTCAAAGAAAGAAATGAAGGTTTTATAGAACGAGGTCTCTAAAAAACCCAAAGCTGTTTCCTTCCTGTGGGGCTACCTATGAGCCCCAGCTGAGCGCTACACAAGATAACAAAGGGGAGCAAGAGCTGTCCTGGACGTAAACTCCCACCTTGTTTGGTGGACACAGGGAAAGCAGTTCTAGAACAGTGGTTCTCAACTGGAGGAGATTTCTCCCCTCCCCCTTGGCCCCCGGACATCTTGCAAAATCCGGCGACACGGCTGGTTGTCCAAACCTGGGGAGGGGGATGCCACTGGCATCTAGAGGGCAGAGGCCACGGGTGCGGCTCACCATCCACAGGGCGCAGCACAGGCCCCGCCCAGTCCGCACGAAAAGAACGGTTCGGCCATGTCAACAGTGCCAAGGTTAGGAGACGAGGGAAGAGCGGCTGACACTGTCATCAGGGCTGTCACAACGGATGCTGCTTGGTTCTCAACTCTGGGCAACTCAGGGCCCAAACCGAAGCCAACCGGCCACAAGGTCACCTACCCCATGGGCTGTGGGTGTGTCATGACTGTGGATAAGAAGTACTCACCGGGTTTTGATGGTAGGGATATAGAGGGAACACTTGGTAGAGGGACTGTTTCCGGTCCACTGATTTCCAGCAAATTCTTGTCTAGTTCCTCCTGTTCTAGTTCTTCTAATTCTGCCATGAGCTCATCCTGGGAAAAGCAAACACAAAAATGAGAGCGAGACCCTGGGGAACCCCAGCCCCTACTGTGGTGCCTCTTACCCAACAGCTTAGGGGACACACATCCCTTCTGAGAAGGTCAGGGCAGATGGACTCCAAGTGCACACTCTGTGACTCATCCTAAACACACTTCTACTGGTGAACGGAGCACACCATCGAGCAATTGCTGATGTCTACGTGGGGTCCCTGCACCAGGCTGGGAGCATCTTGAGAAAAGGGATCGTATATTTTCATTTCTATCTCTATCTCAGAACTGGGTACACTGAGTGAATGTTCAGGAATGTCTGCTGAATTGAAACGAACTTGACTAACCCACTGAACTGCAGTCTGAAAACATGAAGGCTCTGGTGCTGGGAGCCAAGGCTAAGAGCTACAGGCTGCTTTCTCAGCTATACGGCGGCAGTCAGCACAAAGGATTAGGTTTGGCGGAGAGGCCCTGACCTTCAGTGGACTCAAATCTAAGGCAGAATGAGGTACAGAGCCTGTAACTGTATTTTAAAAACCTAAGAGCTTCAAGGTTCCAATTGCTACGGCAGAAATTGGTAGGTGGCCAAGGTCCAGATGAATCCTTCAGGGATCAGATACAAACATTCCTTCCCTGGTTTCACCTTTGTCTCCCAGCAGAGCTGGGAGGGCTGTCTGAGGGGAACCCTGTAAATTCCTCAGGGCATGGTGACCTCGGCTGCCCCTGCTCTGAGCCCAGCGGCCCACCATGGAAGGGTGCAGGGTCACTGCTTGCTGAAACCAGTATTGACCTGAAGTCTGCTGAGATGTCCCGACAAAAGTCCCTTTACTCTACCTTAGCTCCCCCAAACACTGAAAGCATCCCTCAAAACCCAGAATTCGGGAGAGTTCATGCCACACCTTATGTCTACATTCAGGTCTCTGGAGGGAGGAGACCTGGTGATTTCCAGACCATATACTCCCTGCCAGTGAGGCCTCAACTGCACATCAGAGGCAGCCCAGGCATCATCTGAGAAGCTGGTATGATCAGCACGAAATCACTCACCTCGTCAAACTCTTCTCCAAACCCTACAGGTTTTGAAATAGCTGTTGAAATCTCTTCTGCAAGTTCCTGCTGGTCAGCAATGTCCTGCATTAACTCATCAACTTTATCGATGTCCCTTTAAATGAAACGAGCATTGTGTTAGTCTATGTACAGAGGGTCTGTGAGGCAGAAACAAGGATCTGCTGCCCAGTCTCAGCCCCACAATCACTCCCTCTGAGGAATTCCTTTTTTTTTTTTTTTTGGCTGTGCTGAGTGGCATGTGGAATCTTAGTTCCCCGAGCAGGTATCGAACCCAGGCTCCCTGCAGTGGAAGCACGGAGTCTTAACCATTGGACCACCAGGAAAGTCTCGTGGAATTCCTTTTTTGTCTTTGTCTTCTTCCCCCTCTTTTAAACTAGAGAATGACAGAATCAAGAGGACAAAAGCATCCTTAGATGTCACCCAGTCTAACACTCTGAGGAAATAAAGCTGGCAAAGTTAGATGCCATCGTGAGAGTCTCTCATGCAAGCTGGTAAACTCATTAGATGAGACTGTGGGACTTGGGAACTCCTGAATCAATAGCTCTTCAAGTTCAAGGGTAACTCTGCACAGTGATAGGTAAAATCACAAATCCTACAACAGAACCACACAACGTGACCAGCGCTTCCCATCTACACAAATCCCCTGTGGCTCCTCTACAAGGCCCCAAAGGAAAAGCAAACAATGCAGATTATTTCCTATGCACTGTCACTAATGTCAACAAACTTACAGTCAATCAATATCATATATACACGTGTATTTCCAAGCACAGAATTCACTAAGAGGTGCTGTGCTGTGGGGAACACGGACATGAAGGGGACACGCACCTCACTCAGGAAGCTCAGTCTGACGAACATCCCCTCAGACAGTAGCTCAGTTACCTGAAGGCTACTTTTCCTGTAATCCCACACTTCTAGGGCAGGGATCAGCAAGCTTTTCCCGTAAAGGGCCAAATAGTAACAAATGTTTTAGAATCTCTGGGCCACACGATCTCTGTTGCAAAAATTCAAGCCTGCTGTGTGCCACAAAAGCAGCCACAGACGGTGTGTATTAAGGGACACAACTGTGTTTCAATAAAATTTTATTTACAGAAATTGGCAGCAGGGGACTTGCCTGGGGCCCACAGGCCAGATTCTGCCAACCTCTGTTTTAGAGCATGGCAGAGGACCCAAAAGGAAGCAAAAAGGCTCCCAGCACCCGCAAATATATGATGCCAAGTTAGAGCACTAAAACAAATGCAGAATTCTGTTCTATTTGGGAGAAGTCCTCATTTGGGGCTTAATGTTAACCTGGCCTTTAATTACAAATGTAACAGCTCAGTTATCTGGTGTCTTAGGCCACAGAATATGAGAAGTAGCCACATAAAGGAAGGAATGCAGAGGTCAAGAACACGTGTCAATACGAGAGCCAAAACTCAAGAGTGACAGGAAGGGAAAATCCCACCAAAAACAGACCCAGGAAGAGAAAGAGCTAAAGCCCTCAAATGTACCACACCTTTCAGGGCCCCTGACAGCTTCAGGAGAAAGTCACGGGAACTGATTCTAATCCCAGTTCTATCCAAGTTCCCCCATAACCCAGGGCAAGTCACCTCCCCTCTCTGGGACAAACTTCCCCACCTGGATGATCAGAGGCCCGGGTAAGAGAATCTTCTAAGAAGACAAAGCTTTCCAGTTTAAAACTCTACATTCATTCCAATAACCCTGAATGACTCAGAAAACAGTTTCATTCCAGGAGATCTGCTTCTGGGGGTAGTGGGGCACATAATCCATTTCATAAAAGCTCCAGAAAAGATGCAAATCAGAACAAACTTGGGTGCTTGAATGGATAAGTCAAGGGGCCTAGGACTGAGGCCTTGCACGGCCAGCACTGCCCTTCCGCGTGCGCGCCCCCCTCCACCAGCGGGTGCCACGTACATGTTGTCGTGGGCAGCCTTCATGGCCTTGGCGGCATAGCCCATGTTCTTGAGCACCTCGGTGTTGGTGTTGGCATTCTCCAGGGCCTCTCGCTGGAACTCGATTGTTGACAGCGTGCCGTCGATCTGCGCCAGCTGCTTTTCATACCTCTTCTTGCGCTTCAGGGCCTGAAGTGCCGCTGCATGGGGGGGGAGAAAACAGGGTTTCAGAGAGCCCGGACACAGGGCAGCATCCTAGAGTTCACTGAGTTGTCTTCCTAATTGGGATGGATGCACTTCAGTTTCTGCTTTCACTACAAGAGAGGGCTGATACTCTCTTCTCCACAAACAGCATATTCAATACTCAGAGAAAACTATACAAAATTCACATTCTTTCAAAATGCAGCCAGGCACTAAGCCCAAGTTCACACTCTCTGGGAACCACACGCATAAATCAAAGCATGGTCGGCACCCCAAACAAGAGAGTGCTTTGAAGTCAGACTGCCTTAGGTTGAAACCCCAGCTCTCAGCCTCAATGAGCTGCTGAGCCTCCCTGAGAGGCTGATGTGAATGAGATAACATATAAGCAAACACTTAGCACAACATTTAACACAGTGGACACCCCCAAAACCCCTCTAATTATTATAAAGCGGCTTTAAAGTATCATTCTATGTCAACTAAATTACAAAATAATAAATAATGACTATAGCAAATACTGGATCATTTGGCGTTAAAATGCTATCTCACACACAGTCCACAACTGTAAATTGTTATAGTGCTTCTGAAAAGTAACATGGCAACACATAGCAACAGCCATAATGTTGTTCCAGCCCTCTGACCCAGTAATTTCCTTCTGGAAATGTATTCAACAAGAGCAAGGCCCTTGTGATTCAAGCAAAGGCTCCATGCCTGAAGATGGTAGCTACAGCATTCTTTATCATAGAAAGGACTGAGCAACTGAAATAAAGACAGAATTCCCTGTCAGGGCCTCATCTAGAGTCTGACCACTGGGTCAAATCAATGCCATCACCTCTCTTGGCCTCCCAGTGTGTTAAGGCTGTAGCAATCACCTTGTTTTAAGATCCAGTCAGGGCGAGCACTTTGATCAAGGTGAACTGGTAGCAAAGCAAAGACCAAACCACACCTCCCTACTCAAAGCCCAGGTTTTCCTCTCCTTACTATTTTAGCTTCCCTCTTTACACTGAAAAGTATCTTAGGTGAGCAAAAAGCTCAGGAAGGCTCTGCGCAGACTCAAGCAGAAGGAATGGTGGGGCCAGGGAAGCTGCCTGGCACCTGCCCTGGCCTGGACAGCACTAGCCTCACACATATATGCAGACACACACACACCCGTGCACTTGTGCCCACTGTGTCCCCGAGCTCTGCACCAGAGCCACCCCCTGCAGGCTGTTGGCCATGGCCAATCACCTCCCCAACAGGGCTGTGGTTTCTCCACATGTCATCTGAATTGGTCCCGTACTCCTTCCACTCAAGTGCCCTATGAGCCTAGGACTGCCCCCTGAAAACCATCTGCCAAGGGAAAAGGGCCTTGGCTTACATGTAAGCAATCCTTAAGTCCACAATTCCTCCAAAAGCAGCAGGCAAAACCACCAGGAAAATTCCTCCAGCCAAATGATAAAGCAGGCTAAAGAAACGCTGCAAAAAATCCGAACATGAAACATGCCTCATTAAAAGCTGAAAAGCCATTCCACTTGTTAGTTCTCTGATCCTGGTGTAAATGGTCAGACCGGCCTGTGACGTCAAGAAATTCAACCTGCAGTCACATCTAGGCGTCCCCAAGGCATCCCCTTTACTGAACACCTGCACCTTCTGCTAGTACTAAGCCATGCCTGCCAAGTAATTACCTCACAACAGCAACCCTTTAAAGTAGAAATGACCACTCTTTATCAGTAGAGGAAACAGGTTCAGAGAGGTAATTCAGGTTACCAGTGGTAGTCAGCAGAGAGTAGATTAAGCCAGGTATGGAACTCCACAGTCACGGGCTGCCATGCTGACTGCTATGCCCCTCACTGAACAAACCACGCAGGACCTCGCCACGGAGGCGCAGTCCAGGCTAGCAGGGAGTGTCAAGGGAACTGCAGCATCACAGAAGAGGGAACACAAACCCAATCATGTCATTCCTTTGCTTAAGAACCCTCAACCCTCCCTCTGCCCGCAGGACAAAGCCTCTGAGTGGTTTAACGAGGCTGGCAATGGATTTGGATTCTCGCCTTGAACCAAGTTCTGGAAGCCCCAGCCCCAAGTCCGGATCCCTTTGCCACTGACCATCGAGGCACAGGGACGATAGTCTGGAAGAGCCCTGTTGTACAAGTGGTCAGGGCCTGGCCTTGCTTCCTCCTGACTCCCTGGTGCTGAAACTGACTCAGACACCCCAATCAACAAGTGAGTCTCAAACCTTCTCAGGCCAACGCCCCACACGTGCCCCCTTCCCAGGCCCTCCTCAGCTGCCCTCACCACCCAGGCATAGCCCAGCCTAGAACCTGTTCATCAGCTGAGATTCAACAGGTGTTCTGAGCGCCTGCGGCGCAGTACCATCTGCCTCCTCGTTTAATTCTCCCGCCAAGTCCTGGGGCACAGATCAGACAGATCATAAAGGCGGAGCGGCTCAGCCGTCAGCCGGCTGGTATGAGAGGGGCAGGGGGCTCAACCACTGGCCTGTGTGAACCCCTGGGCCCCTGCTTCCCACACAGGCTCCGGACGATGGTAAGTGACACGGGGACAGTTCCTAAGAACAAACAGCGAGGTGACATCTGCCCTGCTTCTCGTGTCCTGAGTACAGTAGGAGCCGTGATTTTACAGTCAGCTGTGTTCTGACTTTTAAAACCAAATTTATTCTTTCCCTGTTAACATCACAGCATATTTAGAACTGCTTTAACTTTTTCTCTAATACATTTTCAATTGGCAGGGACTCCTTGTAAGCCAGTCTTCCATTTCTCTGATCTGCACCCCACTGCTAAAATCCCCCAGGCAATAAATTATCTGGAAGCAAATACGCAAACATATCAGGGGGTAAGCCAGAGACCCCCACGAATGAAATAATGTTTGTATTATGCATCTTTAAAAGCCATCATCCAGCACAATGCCTGGTACACAGTATGCTTAATTATATTAAACTGAATCTCCAATATCATCTATTTTAAGTTTTTCATATATTCTCCGCAGGGTTCCTCATGTGGGGTACACCCATATTTTATCTCCTGTGTACCTCTGATTCAACAGAGAAAAGATAATGCCTCATTGAAACAGTGGCTAAAACAGTCATCTGGCGGGATTCTTTCCCTGCATTTGTCCTGACCCGTGAAACAGGAACTTTGGCAAGTGCTTGCGCTTCCCCTCTGTCCTTGCCAAGAGGTGTGCCCTGAAAGGAGGAAAAGGTTCTGAGCTAGAAGCCTCTAGGGCTCCCCCCCAACCTGCAGGGTTCGCATGGTCTCTTCGCCTCTTTGCACAGAAATCTCCATAACGGTTCCTGGCAGAGACAGTCCATTTGTTTACCCCAATCTAACTCCTGTTCTATTTCTCAACTAGTTGAGAACCCTAAAAAGAAAGGGTATGTGATTAATTTTCCCCTCCATACACGGTTCACCAGTAGAGTAACCCTGAAATGAGACATGGGGCCAGCCTTTGGGCTGCAAGAATATGTGTAAACATAAATATTCACAGCACTTGACCCAGCCCTCCTTCACCATCTGCCCCATGTCTAAACGTGTGGCACACTGGTGAAGCATAAGTCAGGGCAGAACAAGTGAGTAACACGCCACTCTTGCTGCACACCGTTCCACTTCAAGTAAACATTCTCCATTCCAAGCTTATTGCTGACCACAAAAATGTGCTTCTATACAGCCAAAGCCTAAAGGGTCAGACTCAATGTTTTACATGTGCCTTGCCTTACTTCTCCAAATTCCTGAGTTAAAAAAAACAAGTACTGAGTTCTCATTACGAGGTTTTAAAAAATGTAATCATGTGAGGTGATGCATGTCAACTAAGTGTATTTTGATAATTATTTCACAATATACACATATATTAAATCATTAGGTTGTGCACCTAAAAAATAACATAATGTTATATGTCAATTATATCTCAATAAAACTGGGGTAAAATGGGAAAAAAGATAAAAACAAGTATGGGGAGTTAACAAGGTTAACATCCAAACCAAATATTCAAAGAAGAGGTGTCCAAATAAACCCCTTTTCTGCCAAAGAACCCCCACCCCGTGTCATTCATAAACACGATGCTTTAACGACTGAAATCTAACCCAGGCCAACAGAAGTTTAAAAAGCTGCTTTTAGCTGGAAAAAAATAGTCCTTGGAATCTCCATATTTAATTATGCCTTTGCTGGTTCCAAGAGAGTAATTACAGCAGCAATTACAGAATCTAATAACCAGCTTTATTGGCTCTGAAAGCTGAAGCAAAAACAACTCCAACCATGTTGAAATAAACATTGGTCTCCAGACAGTTGCTTCATTAGACACTCTAAAGACAGCTATTTGAAGAAAAAATACAGAAGAGATACCCAAAGAAGCAGAGATCAGTGGAAAAGACATTCACCCAGGACAAGAAACTCCTTCTGCAAGGTATCTGTTAGTGACTGGACAGAAACCATTTTCAAAGAACACATCAATCAGTTCAATACAACTACCAGGTGGGATGCTCCTTTCTCCTCGGCAAAGGTAGACATGACTTCTCTTTGAAGAGTTGCCAAGAAGGGAAAGTTTGCCTGCCCTGATCTGCAGGCATTCAGAATAGGGGCCTTTAGCCCAGGGTATCTCAACAGATGCTAAGATGTCATAACTGTATACTAATGACTGAGATTAGTACACTGAGATTCAGGTGCTGGGGAGAAGGAGGGTGCAGTGATATCCTCTCACTGAATGAATGGAGTCCTTTCAAAGACTCAAGATTCTACAACTGAATTCATGCAGCAGAAGGTCCAAGAGCTGGGAAAGGAGGAGAGGGCTGGTCCTTTCCCACTCTCATCATGAACTACATAGAAAACACAAACACAAAACACTTAGCCACACACGTAATGCTAAGTGAGAATTCTGAAGAACCCTCAGCAACTCGGTCATGGCAGGGCTACTGGTGGGCAGGGAGTTGGTGAAGCTGCAGAAGCCCTGCTTTGCCCACCTCCAGCAATTAGTCAGATGCCCACTCCCTGCTCTTTCTGCCCACAAGTAAAGCTCATATGTTCAAGGTACCCTCAGCCAAGAGAAGCACACCTGGTCCTCAAGCCACTAGTTGCTTTGCTGGGGTTGCCTGTCATCTGCCCTGTGTTTTTACGCAAGAAAAGACCCAAGTCAAAACTACAAGTTCACCAGTGTCAAAGAAACCATCCTCCTGGAGGGATGGTTATTTGTATGCATCCTTGCACCACATGGCACTGGATGTCCCACCAAATCCTGACCAAATAAAAGTTACAATCTTGGCATCAAAGGCTGAGGGGGCCTGAAGGACTCTCAGAGACCCTAAAGTCCAACCTATTTCATTAGAAACTGAGAAAAAAAAATGATGCTGAGAAAAGGTGACACAGCCTGCCAGGAGCCCACAGTGAGTTAGAGGAAGAATCAGGACTAGACCCCAGGTCTGCAGCCAAGGGCTCTTCCCACCACCTCAACTGTTATCTCCAAAGTAAGTCATCATAAATAGATCAGCAGTTCACTTGCCATTAGGAAAACAGTCTCCTAATGCTCTTTTAGCCAACCTCAAACTCTGCCTTTTGCAAACTCCATTAAAAGCGCACGCTAATGCAGAAAAGAACCAGGAAGCTACCCAATATGCTTTCCTAAGTCCCCAGATGGAAGAAAAAGAACAACAAATGGAAAAGAGGTGCTGGTCCACCTTGTTCCAGAGGACATTTCCTAGAACAGGTGCCCGAAGCTTCAGAAGGCAGGGGTGGGCTGGGCTCTCAGTTCTCCACTCTGTATAAAGGCGGCAGGAACCTACAGAAAGGGCTTCCAAACCAAAATGCACCTTTAAGCCCAGACAGTCAGTCTTGTGCTCACCGTTACTCAGCGTCCCAGGCTCACCTGCAGAAGAGAGGGCCTCATCCTGCCACAGCCTTGGAACTCGGTCCCTGACGTGCTGTGTTTACCCCCCACATCTGGAGCGTTCAGGCTGGAGGTGCAGACGGCATTTTTTCAGAGCAGCCTCCTTCTCTGTGATCTATCTCCCAGTTCCCCTAATTTGCTCTCCGTGGCCTGGAGCTAATGCACTCCATTTAGCGATGGTAAAATAAGTACTTGTGTATGACCAGGAAAGCGGAGTCTGAAACCCTGCTGACTTCATCAGCAAACACCCAGGGAGTACAGCACTCCCTGTGAGCGAAAATGCTAGAGAGAAAGAAAAAAAGCCCCTTATCTGTTAATACGGACAAAGCAGAAGGAAATAAGCCCCCACTCAATTAACAATCTAACAGAATGACAAACTGCTCCAAAATCATTTAAACAACACACAGGATGTATGTTCTGTAAAAGGAAGGTGAAGGCAAGAAAAGACAAGTTCATATAAGCCCAGGAAATGCAAGGTCACATCAAATTACAATGGTCACTAAGGGAGTCCCAGTTGTCCAGCTGTGAGTTTCAGCTCCACTATCAAGTAAACCCTAAGCAAATCACTTAACTTCATTCATCCTCAGATAATAATAAACTGACCTCACAATTACTGTGAGGATGAAAAGGAGACACGTATGTGAAGCTCCTGGCACTGGGCCAGACATGTGTACATGTTCAGTCCATGTTGGTTGCTGGTATTACTAACTGCAGGACTTCTCAGAGCCTATTTTAGTAGAAAAAGAACCAATACCATTATGACTCCCTGCCCTCCGCCCCAAAAACAGCTTGGAAAAAAAAAACAGTTTCAAGTCACCTTGATGATGTAGCCAACAAAAGCATCAAAAACCTTGGTTGACTCGTACCAGCACCGAGGCACAGAGGAAAGAGCACAGGGCTTGGTGTCAGAATCTGGCCGTGGGTAAGTTATTTCACCTCTTTATCAAACATTAATAAACAGGAGCAGTATGGCTACCCCAAGGACAGGTAAGAAAGATAAACCCCTCTGAAACTACTCGAGGGACTTCCTTGATGGTCCAGTGGCTAAGACTTCTTGCTCCCCACACAGGGGTCTGGATTCAATCCCTGGTCAGGGAACTACATCCCACATGTGACAACTAAGAGTTTGTGTGGTGTAACAAAGATCGAAGATCCCCCGTGCTGCAACTAACAGCTGGTGCAAATAAATAAACATTTTTTTTAAAAAAGAAAAGGAAATTAAAAAAAATAATAAATAAAAATAAAAAAGAAAGGGAAATGCTTGACAAACGTGAGCATCCTCTCCATCTTGCCCATTTTTTCCTCACCAGCCCCCTCTTTCCTTGCCTGTGTCCTAAATTCTCTCTGAGGAGCTCTGTAGCTTCATGTCCTTCCCTCAGCCCAGCATGTCTCTTCGAGAAAGAGTATACCACTGTGGCCCAGTGGAGAGAGATACATAACAGCAGCTAACACTTAGGAGAGGTTTCTTGGCTGCCAGGCACCATGGCCTGTGTTTTACGTGTTCACTGGCCTCCCCCCAAAAACACTACGCTATGTGGTAGGTACAGTAGTGTCCCATCTCAGGTCAGGAAATTGAGGCTCAAAGAGTTTATCGCCTGCTGGAGTTGTAGTTAAGCAGTGGCAAGCATGGGATCAGTGCCAGGCAGCTATCTGCAGAGGGCATGTTTTTACTCCACGGAGGAAAGTCTAGCCTGCTCCAGCTGGCCTGCTCCTGCCTGGGTCTGGGGATCTGAGCACCTCTGTGCCCCACCACCCACCCAACTGAGGCTCCAAGCCAGCAGTCTGGCACCAAGGGGCAGCTCAGTCTGCCCAGAAACTCTCGACTAATTGGTAATCCATGCAAGCAGGCAGTAAAAGCCTCTGACTAAAAAAAAGTTCTAGTGGATTTTAAATTGGCTAGATGTACACGTGATAAAACCCAACCATTTAATCGGCCCTTCTGCATTTACAATGACAGTTCTACATAGTTAGGGAGTTTGTAGTGAGGGCTTTTTTCTGTTTTAAAGAATAAATGTCTTCTTTCCTTGTGCCTGCCCTATCTCTTCGCTAGACCACAAGGTTCTCAAGGGTGGAATCTGCATCTCTGAGGTCCTAACAGCACTGAGATAAGGCGAGCAGGGGGCACTCCAAAATGCCCAGTCGTTTCTTCTGAGGCCAGTGGGCTAAGCCCTCTGTCTTCTCACTCTGTAACGGCCTCCAGATCTTTTCCAAGACCTAAAATGACCTTCCCTCTTTTTCTAGAAGACCCAGAGGCCACAGCTACAAGAACTTGGTAAGGCTTCTCAAATTCCTGTCACTTGCCCACTTTTTTCGTCCATGTTCACTAAACCCCATTGGAATGCCTAGAACTTTAAAATCAAAGGGTCCAGACTTGTCTGGCAGTCATTAAGACTCTGTGCTTCCACTGTAAACCCTGGTTGAGGTCAATCCCTGGTTGGGGAACTAAGATCCCGCATGCCACGTGGCACGGCTGAAAAAACATACACACACACACAACACCCAAAGGGTCTGGAGCTTGTTTGAGGGACAATGAGCCTAGGACCTCCCTGTGACCATGTAAGGAAGTGACGAGAACGAGAGTAAACAGCAGATCATTCCAGAGTGGGCCAGTCTGAGTGGCCAGGGCCATAGGAGGAAAAGGAAATGGCCAAGGGGACTCGGGCTCACCCAGGGGAATAGTGCAAAAGCCTGTGTGGCTCTGTCCTCTTGTTTCCTAAAGGGCAGATGATGGCTTCCCCTGGCTCTGCTAAAGGCTGGGTTCAACTCGGGAAGGAAGAAGAGATGTTTCACTTCCCACAAACAGCAGGCATCCAGCAATTACCTCTTTGTGATAAGGGAACTCAAGGCCTGGCTGGGGCACTAGGATCCCAGGAAGGAAAGTGATCAGCCCTTGGTTACTGAGGGCCACAGTAAGACAACCTATGTTCTGGGATTTAAGGCAAGCCTCTTTCCTGTATGGCACCAGGTCATAGAACTTCCTTTAAACAACTATCAGAGGCTAAAACTGCATACACATACAGCCCACAGATTTGTCTTAGTTGCACCATGTCTTAATGCGTAAATCTGATTTGAATGCACACTTCACACAAAAATCCTGATTTCTGGCTTCCTTTTGAAAATTCAGATTATCTGGCAACACTGAGCCCACACTGCTACCTGGCAACAATCAAGTGGAGCCAAGTAGCAGCCGTCCTTCTAGAAGGGGCACATACTGCCCTGGGAACCCACCACGGCCCACCACCTTACACCTGACCACCCCATAACATCTTAGTTCTGGACAATCCGTTGCCTTCAGCCAGGTGGCACTAGTGGTAAAGAATCCACTTGCCAATGCAGGAGATACAGGAGACGTGGATTTAATCCCTGAGTCAGGAAGACCCCCTGGAGGAGGGCAACCCACTCCAGTATTCTTGCCTGGAGAATCCCATGGACAGAGGAGGCTGGAGGGCTTCAGTTCATGGGATCACAAAAAGTCGGACACAACTGAGTGACTGACCACGAAAAATTTGAAGACAGGCAACGGAAGGTGCAAAGGTTCAAAATTGCTCAAGGTTACATGGTTAGAGGTAACAGGAAAGGAAGAACCCAAGCCAGGTGCCGTACTCATGGACCACGCCCCTTCAATTTCTCCTAGGGAGACTCCTAACTAGGCAGAACTGCAACCCGGGCCCTGCGATCTAACTCTGCCAAGACCAAGTTACGTCACTTAGCAAGGACCTTCCTTTTTTAGGGCCTCAGACTCCTCATCAAGGATATGAGAAGAATGATCAGTTCCCTCTTAAGGTCTTCCTTCAGCTCTAACAATATATGAGCCTATATAGTCCTAAGATTTCTGGTAACTGGTAGAAACAAATCCAGGTTTTATTCTGATTGACCCTGTGCGATCTTGAAAATGTCAGTCAGTTCAGTCACTCAGTCATGTCTGACTCTATACGATCCCATGGACTGCAGCAGGCCAGGCTTCCCTGTCCATCACCAACTCATGGAGCTTGCTCAATCTCATGTCCATCAAGTCGGTGATGCCATCCAACCATCTCATCCTCTGTCATTCCCTTCTCCTTCTACCTTCAATCCTTCCCAGCATCAGGGTCTTTGCAAATGAGTCAGTTCTTCGAATCAGGTGGCCAAAGTACTGGAGTTTCAGCTTCAGGATCAGTCCTTCCAATGAATATTCAGAATTAATTTCCTTTAGGATGGACTGATTGGATTTCCTTGCAGTCTCAGGGACTCTCAAGAGTCTTCTCCAACACCACAGTTCAAAAGCATAAATTCTTTGGTACTCAGCTTTCTTTATAGTCCAACTCTCACATCCATACATGACTACTGGAAAAACCAGAGCTTTGCCTAGATGGACCTTTGTCGGCAAAGTAATGTCTATGCTTTTTCATATGCTGTCTAGGTGTGTCATAGCTTTTCTTCCAAGGAGTTAACTGTCTTTTAATTTCATGGCTGTAGTCATCATTTGCAGTGATTCTGGAGCCCCAGAAAATAAAGCCTGTCACTATTTCCATGTTTTCGCATCTATTTGCCATGAAGTGATGGGACTGGTTGCCATGATCTTAGTTTTTCAAATGTTGAGCTTTAAGCCAGTCTTTTCATTCTCCTCTTTCACTTTCATCAAGAGGCTCTAGTTCCTCGTCGCTTTCTGCCATAAGGGTGGTGTCATCTGCATATCTGAGGTTATAGATATTTCTCCCAGCAATCTTTTTTTTAATTAAATCTATTTATTTTGTAATTGAAGGATAAATGCTTTACAGAATTTTGTTGTTTTCTGTCAAACGTCAACATGAATCAGCCATAGGTGTACATATGTCCCCTCCATCTTGAACCTCTCTCCTGTTTCCCTCCCCATCGCCCAGCAATCTGGACTCCAGCTTGGGATTCATCCAGCTCATCACATGATGTACTCTGCATATAAGTTAAATAAGCAGGGTGACAATATACAGCCTTGATGTACTTCCTTTTCCAATCTTGAACCAGTTTGTTGTTCTATGTCCAGTTTTAACTGTTGCTTCTTGACCTGCATATGAGTTTCTCAGGAGGCAGGTAAGGTGGTCTGGTATTCCCATCTCTTGAAGAATTTTCCACAGTTTGTTACGATCCTCACAGTCTAAGGCTTTCGCGTAGTCAATGAAGCAGAAATAGATGCTTTTCTGGAATTCTCTTGCTTTTTCTATGATCAAATGATGTTGGCAATTTGATCTCTGGTTCCTCTGCCTTTTCTAAATCTACCTTGTACATCTGGAAGTTCTCAGTTCACATACTGTTGAAGCCTAGCTTGAAGAATTTTGAGCATACCCTTGCTAGCATATGAAATGAATGCAATTGTATGGTGGTTTGAACAGTCTTTTGGCACTGCCTTTCTTTGGGCCTGGAAACTAAATAACTATTGCTAAATAACCCGTGGGTCAAAAAAGAAATAAAACAAGAAATTACAAAGTATTTTGAACTGAACGAAAATGAAAACACAACATATCAAGATTCACAGGATGCCATGAAAGCAGTACTTAGGGGAAATTTTATTGCACTAAATGCCTATGTTAGAAAAGAAGAAAGACCTCAAATCAGTGACCTCAGCTTCAACCTTAAGAAATCAGAAACCGAAGAACAAGCGAAAATCCCAACAAAGTAGAAAAAAGAGAATGAGAATCAAAGTGAAAATCACTAAAATAGAAAATAGATGTTATCTAGACTAGTATTTGCTGCATACTGTGCTAAGTCGCTCAGTTATGTCGACTCTTTGCGACGCTATGGACTGTAGCCCACCAGGCTCCTCTGTCCACAGGATTCTCCAGGCAGGAATGCTGGAGTGGGTTATCATGACCTCCTCCAGGGGATCTTCCCAACTCAGGGATCAAACCTGGTCTCCTACATTGGCAGGCAGGTTCGTTACCACTAGCACCGCCCTGGGAAGACTTGGTATAGTGATTATTTATTGGGTCACCACTTATTATGGTGATTATATATACACACCAGTCAGTATTGGTACACCTAAAACTAATGCAATGTTATATGCCAATTACATCTCAATTAAAAATTAAATAAATGAAACAGAAACACTAGATGTCAATGAAAAAAAAACTTGGCTCTTTGAGATGAATAAAACTAAACTTCTAGCCAGACTGACTAGGGAAAAAAAAGTTACCAACATCAGGAGTGACAGGCGTAACATCACTATAGATTCCACAGATATTAAAAGGAAAAGAAGGGAATATGAGCAAATTCATGCCAATAATTTTGACAGCTCAGAATGACAAATACCTTGTACAACCCAAATCTACGCTCCTTCTACTATGCCAGGAATTACACTTTGTAAATTGACACTCTGCTCTGAAAGCAGGGACAAAAATGATACAGCCCCAAGGCTGAGGGCGCTCACAAACCAACAGACAGATGGACAATGTGATATGATAAGAAATAAGCACTGTGGGAGCCCCAGGGAGGAGAACCCAACCTTTGGAGTTATTGCATTTTAAAGAATGATAAGAGATAGCCAAGAGGGACACATCCCAGCCAGGCAAGAGGAAGGGAGGGCCAGAGAGAACAAGGGAGGAAGAGAACACCCAACAGAGAAACTCATGAACAGGCTTTATGTCTTATTAAGGAATTGCTGGATTTTATCCCAGAGTTAGAGAAAAGCCATTGAAAGATTCAAAGCAGACCAGGAACGTGACCAGATTTGCATTTCAGAGAGACCAGCTCTGGCTGCTGGGGGAAAAAGGACTAGCAACCCACTATAATAATGTGGAGGGTTTGGATTTCAGGCCTGAACTAAGGCCACAGCTGAGGGACTGACTAGGAGAGGATGAACTTGAGAGATGCCAGGAGGGAAGACTCCGTGGGCCTATATCACTTGTTTGAATGTACAGGGGAAGGACTTGGGAAGGAGTCAGGAATGACTTTCAGGCTCCTGGAAGGGGCAACCACATGACTCAGATACCATTTCTCAGGGAATCTAGTGACTCAAGGAAGAGAAGATGAGGCAGGAAGGGAAGGATCATTCTCAGTAAGTCTTTCTGTGGAGATATGAACTTAAATTCAAATTAGCGCCTGAAATTTGAATAACATTCTCTAAATCCTTATGATGAAGAGAAAAAAGTTCAGGGACTCCTGGGTGGGTCAAATCTAAGTCATTTCTCACAAAATTGTAAAGAGCACAGGATTCCAAGGTAACCTGAATTGCTACCATTTGTGCATATGTGTCAGGAAAATTATAAATACAGGAATATGCTTATAATTTGCCCAGACTATTTCTGGGCTTTTTTTTTAATCGGTTGCCTCGTGGAGGGGCACTGCATGGCTGGGGTGGAGGATGCACTTTAAAAACCATGTACCATTTACATGACTATCTAATCAAAATAAACAAAAAGAAGTAACTTAAATAAAACGGCCAGTTTCCTTCTCACCCGCAGATGTGGAAAGGCAGTTATATTTAAAATAGTAGACGCTTACTAAGAACAACTTCATGATGCCCAGCACTGCCACTGTGGTCTGGTCCAGTCAGTGGAGTGAAGGCACTCACCGTGGAGCTCCTCCCAGTATCACCAGGTCCAGGTGGGCTTACTCAGGTGGACCAGGTTCTTGGCTGGGACAGAGGGGAAGCAGAGCCTGCCCTTGGTTTCTTTTCCCAGGCTGGAATGAAATGTTTCTTTTCCAGCTGGTTTTTCTTCCTCTGCTTCCAGCTGAACCCATGCCAACAAGAGCCCCTTCTGCTGGAGCAAGCATGATGGCACCCTGGCAACTGAGATGACAACAGAGGGCTGGGGGCTTTAGTGGGGGAAGTGAGGGGGCTGTATAGGGAGGGAGGGAATGCCAACAGAAAAACACTTTTCAGGGTTTCTCCCAAGCAAGAGAGGACACCAAACCAGCTTTTTCTCCTTTTAGAATCAGAGGCACATGAGAGGGTTATAAAGACAAACTATCCTTCTTACCCAAATGGCAGCACGGGATGGAGGGCAAGGGGAGCCATAGGAAACTGATGCCTTCCTGGAAAAAGACAATCTCAGGGGCACAGAACCTCAGAGTCCTCGAACCCTATGAAAATATCTCCATTTTTATGCTGCCTGTAATTTTTTTTTTGGGGGGGGGGGCGGGGGGAGCTGCGTTGGGTCTTCATTGTGGCATGCAGGCTCTTCCTTGTGATATGCGGGCCTTCTCTAGTTGCAGCAGACAGGCTTTGCCCTGCGGCCTGTGGGATCTTAGTTCTCCAAGCAGGGATCAAGCCCAAATCCTCTGCATTGGAGGATGGATTCTCAACCACTGAACCACCAAGGAAGTCCCTCATACTGCCTGTTAGTCAACTAGAATGTGACCTCCTGGGAGAAGGGACTGTCTCTCTTCACCTCAGTATTCTTGGTACACAGTAGGTGCTCAGTGAGGGATCGATGGCTGGACAAACACATCCTTGGGCAATAAATCCAACCTTGTTTGCAAAGAGGAGGAAACTAAGGCCAAGGGATATTTAGGCACAGAGTAAGTGCTTAGTAAACCCCTACTGAACCCAAGCCTGGTGCAAGGGTGGGCCTAGGACCAGAACCCAGGTCTTCAGTCCTCCACAAGCCCTACTGGAGCTGGGGGGAAAATGGATGAGCACCAGCAGTGAGCTCTACCAGGGACGGTGAGAAAAGTGTAGGTGCGGTTATTTTCCTAAAGACCAACCCCCTCAAACTCCAAGCCTTTGCAAACAAATCCTGCCTCCCTGGCCATAGGCATGGAGTAGGTTTGTCATGCAAGCTGGGCTGCACAACAGCCCCCACCTCCAAAGCAGAGATTGATCTAGTTATGAGCACATGACCCAAGCAGCCAATCAGATTCCTTCTCCAAAATCCGCTAAGAGATTCCAAAGGAGAGAAACAAGGGTAGAATGCAGTAAAGATTCTTTAACACCCAGGATCCAAAGAGATAAGCCAGAGCAGCCTTCGGCCATGGCCCAGATTCACGGAAAATCAGTCAATAAATCAATAATCAGCAGAGACCATGCCCTGCCCCACAGTCATGACTCAAGTTCCCCCTCACCAGCAACTAAAAACAGACCGGCCCATTCAAGAAATGAAGCAGAACAGAAAAAAAACAAGGGGAGAGAAGCTGGAGCAGGGATTCTCAACCTGGATTCCAGAATCCCTAACACAACATGCAAAATTTCCCATGCATATTGTATGCGCAGTTTTCTGAGGCACTCACTAGATTTTTGAAAGAACCCATTACTCCCAAAGAGTTAAATATGAGGGAGCTAGAGCAAAAAGAGACAGATATTCCCAAAGCAGAACCCCTGGTCCACCAAGTTCTGTAGGTCAACTTCCTTACTATTTCATCTCCCAGCCCTGCTGCCCCGAATTTCCTCCATGCCTTCACCACTGCAAGAGCCTCTGCACAGACCTTATTGCCTCCATAAAGATAACAACGGAACTGACATTTTCTTCTAGCTCTCCTCTGCCCTCAGGAATATGTGTGTGTGTGAGAGAGAGAGAGAGAGAGAGAGAGAGAACTAGGTTATCATAAGTTTCTGGCTTTCCTGGGACAGTTCCAGTTTCTATCTGTTGTACCAGAGTAAATATTAATGGCATCCCCTTCCACTCTCGTAAGTGTTGTTTGGATAATATAAGGTCACCCTGCTTTCCAGGATCAGAGCCTCCCTCTTCTCTCTTCTTTCAGTCACAGATCCTGTCCTATGGTGGGGAGATGCATACAGTGAAGGTTCTGAGGATCTCAGGGCAAAAGAGGAGTGGAGTTGAAGTGCATCTCAAGGAGACAGGGCCATTTCTTCCCCTACATGCACCCTGCCAGCCACCTGGGTCACAGGGATATGGCTGGAGTTTGATTAAAGACTTGTCTCCTGCCTCTTATTTCTGCACTCACTCTCCCTAACTAAGAAGCTAGTTGGTCAGCAATCCCCACCTCCTCTCCCATAGTCACTTGCCACCCCTCCCAATTCTGGCCAACCTGAATCAAGGCCAGAACACAGAAGGCAACTTCAGCTTCTCTGCCCACACACAGATCATCGGCCTAAGCCGCAGCTCTGAGCTCAGCACACCGAGGGAAGGCCCTCACTCCCACCCCCGTTCCCAGCAGCTGGAGCAATGAAGACCCAAGGGCAAGAGTACTGTGTCCAGGGCAGGACCCTGTGGGATTAGGGGTTGCCAGGCCGTGCCCCCCACTGGTCCCTTCATCACTTGTCACCAGTGGTCTTTCCAAACACAGACTTTAACATTTCACTCCCCTGCCAAGAAAACATGATACTGACTTTCATTCTCTGCAGCCTCCTCAGGCTTCCAGTCCTCCCCAGATGCTCTTCTCATGCATCATCTGGCTATCCTCCACTGGTCTTACAGGACTGTCCAGGCAGCAGCAGCTTCTTCTTTTTTTAAAAATTAATTAACTAATTTATTTTTGGCTGCACTGGGTCTTCATTCTCTGTGGCTTTCCTTGGGTTGCAGGGAGCAGGAGCTACTCTCTAGTTGCGGCATGCAGGCTTCTCATTGCGGTGGCTTCTCTTGTTGCGGAGCATGGGCTTCAGGGCACATGGGCTCCAGCAGTTGTGGCTCCCGGGCTCTAGAGCACAGGCTCAGTAGTTGTGGCGCATGGGCTTAGCTGCTCTGCGGCATGTGGGATCTTCCCAGACCAGGGATCAGACCCATGTCTCCTGCATTGGCAGGCGGATTCTTTACCACTGAGCCACCAGGGAAGCCCCCAGGCAGCAGTTTCTTCATCATCCAACCACCACTGCCCCGTGCCCTCACCCCAGCCAGGCTAGGACCCTCCGTGCATGCTCCTGCGCAGACACTTGTTGAAGGCTGCTTAAAAGCCCTAACACCGTGCTATAGCTGACATCCCCCCAGACAGCCCAGTGAGCCTCCTGGGCACAGTCCCTGGCATAGGTGAGGTATTCAAGCCCATGTGTCATTTGAATGAATGATGAGGAAGCAATGCCTATAGTCTGGGCAGTCACTCTGCCTCCGTCAGTGGTTTTCTAGGACCACTGGGCTTAAGGAAAATGTTTTAGAAGCCTGTCAAACAACCAAACATTTCCTACCAAGCCAGGATTTAAACTGCCCAAGGACCTGCCATCATTGCTTCTCCGTAAGAGTTTACTTGAATGATGTCCAGTTGCTAAAAAAAATTTGAGAACTACCTCAAAGGACTAAGTGAAGTGAAGTGAAAGTCACTCAGTGGTGTCCAACTCATTGTGACCCCATGGACTATAGAATCCATGGAATTCTCCAGCCCAGAATACTGGAGTGGGTAGCCTTTCCCTTCTCCAGGGGATCTGCCCAACCCAGGGATCGAGCCCAGGTCTCCCATATTGCAGGCGGATTTTTTACCAGCTGAGTCACAAGAGAAGCCCTAAAACCCCCAACAACAGCCTGAGCTCTTGAAAACTTTGGGAGCAAGCTCTAATAAGAATTTTATCCTTGCCAGACCCCCACAGGTTTACCTCCCAAGGTCAGTGAGAGAGGAAAGAAGGAATCTGTCTCTAGTTCCAACCTCCTGAGACTATAAAACAAAGAATGATAGCTTCTCTATTTCTGTTCTTTGCAAAGCTTCTGAACAGGCATGCTAATAATGGCTGAGAAGGCCTCTTCCTTATCCCCAGCCCCACTCCAATACCTTTTATTATTTTGTGACTTAAGTCAAATCTCATTGCAATTAACTTCTTGGGACTAGCCAATTTCTAATGCTGGAATGAAATTCACTTGTATCAACAACTGCTTGAAACAACTGGGCCACAATCAGGCCATCCTGAGGTACAGGCTTCATTACTTTCTCTCTCGCTCTTTTTTTTTTAAAGACATATTTATTTATTTATTTTTGGCTGTGCCTGGTCTTCATTGCTGTGCGGGCTTTTCAGAGAGTGGGGGCTAGTCTCTATTTGCAGTACTCGAGCTTTTCATTGCAGTGGCTTCTCTTGTAGAGCATGGACTCTAGGGTGCATAGACTTCAGTAGATGTGGCCCGTGGGCTTGTAGTAGGAGTTAGGCATGGCTCTATCATTTACAGTCTGGGTGACCCTGGGTGAGCCTTAATTTCTTCATTTATAAAATAAGACAATAAAATAATCCTGGCATGAACCAACCATGCCTATCACCTGAGAGAGACTCAGCAAACATGAACTGAATCAGAATCTGTATGAGGAAAAAAAAAAGTAAGTATCATTTCAGAAAGTACCATGACAGTCACTTCTAAAAGGCTCTTCCTAAGACTGATTAAGTGGGTGACCTTGGGCAAGTCACTTAACCTCTCTGAGGCTCACAGTCCGTATGTGTCAAACGAGAATAATAACATCTGCATCTCACTGGGCACCAAGGCAGCACATACAAGATACTTGTGTAGCATGATACTTTATAGGATGTTCAGTAAACATTTCTTTCTTTCCCCTTCAAAATGGACAGAGTGGAAACAGAGACTCAGAAAGCTAAGTAACTTCCCCAAGATAGCAATTGGAAAGTAACAGAACCTCAGGGTTTCATCGGTGGTCCAAGGGTTGAGAGTCCACTTGCTAATGCAGGGGACACAGACTCAATCCCTGCTCCAAGAGGATCCCACATGCCACAGAGCAACTGGGCCCCTGGGTCACAACTATGAGCCCACAGATTGCATCTACTGAAGTCTAGGCACCCTAGAGTCCATGCTCTACAAGAGAAGCCACCGCAATGAAAAGCCGGAGTACTGCAAGTAGAGAGGAGCCCCCACTCTCTGAAAATAGAGAAAAGCCCGCAGAGCAATGAAGACCCAGCTCAGTCAAAAATAAACAAATAAATGTCTTTAAAAAAAAAAAAGAGAGAAAATAAGGAAGCCTGAATTGAAACCCAGTTTGTCTGACTCCAAAGTCCTTATAACTATTATTATTCCTCCCATTTTATAGATAAGAACACAGACACTCAGAGAGTTTCTCTTAACGGCAGACATCAAATTCAAGCACCTTTCTGCTGAATGGTTAATCCTGACCCGCCAAAATTCGAAAAGTAAAAACAGACCAGCCGCAACAAAGTGAATGTACTTAATGCCACAAAACAGTACACTTGAAAATGGTCTACATGGGGGAAAAAAAAAAAGAAAATGGTCTACATGGTAAATTTTATGTTATGTATGATTTATCACCAAAAAAAAAAAATCCCAGATAGGTTCATGGGTTTGCTATCTGGTCTTCTCTCTTGAACACTGTAGCTTATAACCATACATGTGAGTGAGAATAATAAAACTGGAGGATCTACTATAAAGTGCACAGAATTAGCAGAACCTGAAGATCATCTCTATTCCCTGAAAACTATACAACAGTTCTAGATTATAGTCTGATTATTTAGAAAAGAATGTAAAGAAAGGAATGTCAAAAAGCAAGTTTCCTGTCAAGGAAAGCAATACGTACCTCAAGTGTCCCCAAGTAGTCAATCAGAAAACAAAAAGATAAGAAGGATAACCACTAAAGATTCTCCAGCCAATTAATATCCTTAATCATGTCCACCATAGCCCCAAGCCCCCTTGCTGGGGGGCTCCTGGGCCCTTCCCACAGATGACTGGCTGCCTCCCCTGCCTCTCCACTCTCACCTCCCATCTGCCTCAGCACTTTGGTTCTCCAACTCCAAATGTGTGAACCATCCAATGCTCCTGCCACTCTGTTCACTGCCTCACCGCCACCCTCTTTCAGCCAAGCTTTCTTTCAAGTCCTGCTGAACACTCACTCTTTGAGAATATCTTCATATGCCAGCAGATGTGAAACCTGGCTCTGGTTCCACCTCTGGTCAAATCAAAGTCTTAGTTTCTCCATCTTTAAAATGAGGATGCAGAAAAGACACAGATGATCTAAGTCAAAGGTTCCTAACCTTTTTGGCACCAGGAACCAGTTTCATGGAAGGCAATTTTTCCATGGATGGTAGCGTGCGGTGGTTTGGGGATGATTCAAGTGCAGTAGGGTTCGTGCTCTAATGAGAATCTAATGCCCACAATATTGATCTGACCAGAGACAGAGCTTACGCAGTAATGCAAGCAATGGGGAGTGGCTGTACATACAGATGGAGCTTGGTTTGCTTGCTCTCCTCCTGCTGTGTGGCCTAGGTCCTAACAGACCTTGGACTGGTACCAAGTCCATGGCCTGCAGCTGGGGACCCCTGATCCAAGTCTCTTATATTTCCAAGACACAGTAATTTATCAGAACCTGAACAAGTTTCAGTCAAACTAAGGCTTCTGTCCCTCCTTCTTCCCTAGCTACTGTTTACACATGAACCAAGATATAGCCCCGTCACATCCAGATGTCCTAGCGTGTTATCTCATCATGATGACCGTGTCTCAGGTGTTGGTCTTCACCGCTTCAGGAACTCTTTAAAGAAAAGAATCACCTGGTGTCTACTTTGGAATGACCTTCTGCCCTCCTGTCAACCAGAGCTATATGCCTTATTAATTAATTAAGACAAAACAAAAACTTGTTGCTCACACATGAAAAAAGATCAGAAAAGTCTGTTTAAGAGGCAGAAAATTTCTGTTTTAACTATTCAACCACAGAGGGCAGAGAAATTCAGGCCAAAATTAACATTAACTCACGGAAGACTTGTGGCTTTATGAGTCTTAAAACCGAAGAGAGAAGGGAAGTCAGCTCCTGAAGAGCCTGGGGCCAAAGAAGTCGGGGGGTGGGGGTGGCTTTGCCTTCTTCCACACTGCTGAACTCTCCCCTGCTTCTCAGCAGAGAAGGTAAAGCTGAGCAAACCCCACAGACGGGGATTTTCAGCTGGGCGTGCACCTCTCCAAGTTCCCAGCATGGCTTGAGAATGTAAACAATTGGCTGAGAAGAGACTGAAAGTCTATAATCTGGCCCCTTTCCTGTATTTCTAGAGAGTAAGGGAAGTGGATAAAAATCTGCATCTACAGAATACACACATCCTCTCCCCTCCCAGCAAGGATCAGCCTCCCTCCTCCACACTGTCTCTCAAAGCCTTTCTCTTTGTCCCTTGGATTCTATAAACCCTGATGGGTTGTGAGCCGAGACAGGACAACACTTACTGCTTTCCATACTCCCAGCACAGAACCCTGCACTACTAGGTGTTTAGGAAAACAGACGCTGAGTGAGCAACAGAAGGAAAATAGAATGGCCTCTGAGATTCCTGAAAGTAAACAACCACCACTCTCTTCTCAGGTCCTGAGATCCAATGAAAGCAAGACTGCTGGAGTGCTGAAGTATTCAATATCTTGATCTGGGTGGTGGTTACATGGGTACATACATTTGTAAAAATTCACTAAGCAGTTCATTTTAGACCTGTCGCTTCACCATAAATAAACTACACCTCAATAAAAAGGAAAAAAAAATCAAGAAGCACCAAAAATTGCTATTTATATGCCTACTCTTTCCTAGATCTCTTTATAGACTTCCTAGTCCTCTGGAGTCCTGTAAAATGGGCCAGAGGTAGGGACTGTTTAGACCCCTTGCACAGGAGGATCCTGAGAGGCAGGGAAAGACAGCTGGCTTACACAGACTGTCAGGAATGTAGCAACAAGACCCTGAGGTCTGTATCCTCCAGGCAGCTCACAAAACCACCAACAACCAGTTATAACTCAAAAGAAAACAACCCTTCAAAATAGCAGCTGTCTGCTCCACCTCGCCTGTTAGCTGGCTTTCTTGCATGGCAACTTTATTTTCAAGATCATTCTGGTAGGGTTGGGAACATGCCACCACAGCATTTGTTGAGAAGCAGTGAGGCACAACTCACTGAAACGAGGAGACAGGAGCTGTGGATTCCAGTGCCAGGTTGGCTTTCATGAACGATGTCACTTTCAATTGGTCACCCAACTCTCTGGGCCTGGGACACCCCTCTGTAAACAAGACAGAAGAGCTCTAAAGGTGTGTGATCCTCCA
Source organism: Cervus canadensis (assembly GCF_019320065.1). NCBI lineage: Eukaryota > Metazoa > Chordata > Mammalia > Artiodactyla > Cervidae > Cervus > Cervus canadensis. The sequence continues at coordinate 62,125,285 of NC_057395.1, read as the reverse complement.
GAGCTGTTTAGGAGACAAGAATGTAGTGTGGAAGTTAATAAAAGGGAGAGAACTGTTTTAATGGGCACTAGTAGGGACTTGAGGTTTTAAAGGCCTTAATTTAGAACCAGGTAAGTAAATGTCTTCCATATTCCTAAGAGGCGTAGCTGCTTGTGGTGGTAGCAGATTTACACTAGGCACAGAAAGCCTTTGCAGAGAAGGCCATGGCTCTTCCCAAGACCCCCAGCATCATCTACAACTGCAATCCTCAAGAGCAGATTTAATTTAAGTGAGTCAAGTCAGGCCAGTCTTGGTAGCTGGTTCTTTTCTCCACTCCCCTCACACAGGAGACAAGCCCCCTACATTCCATGGCCTCAAAGCTGGGTCAGTGAGGAAGTCAAGTCCTACTGCAAGGGAGCACTCTCAATACACTTAACTGGTCGGAGCCGAGTTTTTGTCCAGCTGGGCTTGAACCTGCTGGACAGAAACCTGTGGCTAGAAACCTGTGGCTCTGATTTGCCAAAAAGCTGGCAGTCTAGTCAGAGGCAGGCTACTGATCCAGGCGAGGAGAGATGCCCTCCGGCGTCTGTGCTGTCGCCTGGATGGAGCCTCAGGGGAGCACCTAAATGCCATTATGCAGCTCCGGCCTCTGAACCAGAGAACTGAAATGGAAAATGACCTTTTACAAAACAGTCCATAGCTTCCCCAACTTTTACAATGAGCAGGGATGAACGCATGCTGTTAACACATGAAACAAATGCTGAGCTACTCCATCTTTTTACACAGCAAAACTGCTTGGAGCAACACCTGGTTCTCTGGAGGACTGCTGTAATATGGCACTTGTTGACTCAGAGAACGTTAGAGGAGGGAGGAACCTTAGCATTCATTTAATCTGTCCTTCTCGTTTTATTGTTGAGAAAACAAAGGCCCAGAGTTGGGCAGGCACTCGCCCAAAGATACCAGCTGACATAGTCAAAACTAGAACCAGGCTGCTAGCCCGAGTCCTAGGGCTCGGTTCGACCATCCTGCATGGAGGCAGCACCCAGAGAACAGGAAAACTAACAGGAGTCCAGGAGCTCAGCAAACGAAAGGCAGGGGGGCACGGGGGTGGGGCGAGGGGAAGAGTTAGTTCTCAGATTTTTGTGACTAGGAGAGGAGTCCAGGCTGAACTTGAAATATACGGCCTCTTAAACAGAGGCCCTTGTCACCAGCTCTCTTTTGGCTCAAAGATAAATATGAAGAGAAGATTAAATAATAGCAAAGATCACAACTAACTGAGTGAGCCAGCCAGGCAGCTGGGGTGAAATGCACTATATGAAGCAGCAAACAACCTGATTAAATAAAGGAGGCTGGGTTGAGCTAGTTTAGGCAGGAAATATTTATGAGCCTGCTTACCTTCAGCATGTAACCTGAGATTCGCTCAGAGTGGAAAAAAAAGTTGCTATTCTGCCTCTATCCAGCTGCCAGGGTGTGCTGGGCTTCGGAAAAAGCAGAAGGGGAACCAGGAAGAAGTAACGGAGAAAAAGGGTGGTGAGCCATGTGTCTTCTGTTATAAGGCAAGAGCCCCTCTACCCGCCTCATTCTCTCAAGTAATAACGGGCAGAAAGTCTGCCGGTGGGAAACCTCCCCAGGTGCTGGAGAAACATGGCCACTCAGTTCTCAGTTCAGTCGCTCAGTCGTGTCCAACTCTCTGCGACCCCATGGACTGCTAGGCCCCACCAAACTGCTCTCCAGATAGAATGTGTCTCTCGGGTATGTGCCCCACTAAAATCAGTAACACAGATTCCTCAGCTCGGCATCCAGGGCTTCCTCAGGGCAGCCACAGCCTACCTTTCCAACTCTTACTTCACCCGGGGCCACCCCCACCCCCACCCACACCCCATAATCCTCCCACCCCTCCCAGGCACACGTGGCACAGGCTGATCTCAGGACCTTGGCTCCCACGATCCCCTCTGCCTGGAATGACCCTACCCCCTCCTGTCCCAAGTCCCTTCATCTGTGCCCCACTCAGCTGGGGCCTGTACAGACCCTTCACATGGAGTCTTTCACAGAACACTCAAAATGTTGGCCAAATTGGGTGGAACTTAATCTAACCACCCTTTTCCATCACCATCGGACAGAAACGAACAGCTACATCCTGGGATGCCAACCAGAGTGCCAGCTCCTAAACCTGGGAGTAGGGACCATTTGTGTGGCCTGGCCTCTCTGCCTCTTATCTCTGAAATAAGAGCAATAGTTCTTGTCAGAGAAGCTGAGTGCCTGAGATGAGAGGCTTTGGAAACACACATTCTCAAGTACAAGGTCATTATTTTAAACTCCCCTTAGGCCCACGCCCCATTGACCAGCTAATGCCAAGAATGTAAAGCTTGTTTCCAGCCAAATGCCTCTTCTTGCACCACAAATGCCCCAGTGCAGAGCTGTGCAGAATGCTGCATTGAGGACACTGGGTAGCCTGCTCGCTTTTTATTCCCAGAGTGTAGAGATTTCCATCTCGAGTGTGGCTGTCAATTCATGGTTTCAAGAAGAGCCTGGGGTTTGAAGCTTGCTGTTCTCTCAAATCTCATAGTATAATGCTTCAACTGGTTCTCGGCCTATGGGTGTGGGCCCATGGGGTTCACAGTTATCACTCTGCTGCTCTGTGAATGCACCGACCCAGCTCTCTGCACACTAAATGATGAATCTATTGCACAATAACGAAAACCACCACCACAGGACCACCTACTACCATTCATCTCAGACACAGTCCTAGGATAGAGACACAAAACAGTCAGTATTCAACAAATACTGGTTGAAGGGAATAATGTACCTTCTCAATTAATGGGTACTAAAAGCACAACTATTATCACACGACTGTACCAAATATTTTTTGGAACTAGATAAGGGTCCTCCAATCTGAAAAGACTGAGGGTCTCTGGGGTGATGAAAGAGTCCTGGTGGGGAAGGATTCAGGTCCAGATCCTGATACGAAATACACTCCCAGAAAGCAGAGCCAGGAGGCCCTGAGCTATCTCCAAACCTTGGCTTCCTCAGCAGAACAACAAAAAAGATAGTCTAACAGGAAAGGCAAATGAAAACTACAATGAGGTACTACCTCACACTGGCCAGAATGACCATCATTAAAAAATCTACACACACACACACAAATCTACAAATAACAAATGCTGGAGAGAATGTGGAGAAAAGGATACCCTCCTACACTGTTGGTGGGAATGTAAATTGGTGCAGCCACTAATGCAAACAGTTCAGTAGTTTCTTGAAAAACTAAAAATAAAGGGGCCATATGATCCAGGAATCCCACTTCTGGGTATATATCCAGACAAAACTATAATCCAAAAAGACACATGCACCCCTATGTTCACAGCAACACTATTTACAATAGCTAAGACACAGATGCAACCTAAAGGTCTGTCAACAGATGAATTAATAAAGAAGATGTGGTAGATATATATACAACGACATGGATTGGACCTAGAGATTATCATACTAAATGAAGTAGGACAAATACCATATAGTATCACTTATATGTGGAATCTAAAATATGACACAAATGAGCTTATCTATGAAACAAAAAGACTTACAGACCTAGAGAACAGACTTATGGTTGCCAAAACAGTGGGGGGTAGGGGAGGGAAGGGAAGGACTGGGAGTTTGGAGTTAGTGGATGCAAACTATTGTATATACGATGCATAAACAAGATCCTACTGTACAGCACAGGAAACTACATTCAATACCCTATGATAAGACATAACAGAAAAGAATATAAAAAAGAATGTATGTATAAATGTAGCAATCAATTTTCTGTACAGCACAAACTAATAAACACTGTAAATCAACTATCACAAACCAACTCTTTGTGACCCCATGGACTGTAGCCCAGCAGGCTCCTCTATCCATGGGATTCTTTAGGCAAGAATCCTAAAAAGTGGGTTGGCATTTCCTTCTCCAGGGGATGTTCCCGACCAGGGGTTGAACCCGTGTCTCCTGTGGCTCCTTCACTGCAGGCAGATTCTTTACCCACTGAGACACCTGGGAAGCCCTCCCTTCATTCAATACCCTGTGATAAAGCATAATGGAAAAGAATATGAAAACGAATGTATGTAGGTATCAATCACTTTGCTGTAGAGCAGAAACTAATAAACATTGTAGATCAACTATACTTCAACAAAATAAATTTAAAAATTAAAAAACACTCTAACAGGTGTTCCCAGCTCTGCTCTTTAAGACTCCTCCCCCTTAGGCCAACCTCTGAAGCTTTAGAGCTGTACCTGTGTGGCTTCACCAGTCCTAGAATAGTGGTCCTCAACTCTAGGAGCTTTGGTCTCCTAGGACATTCAGCAGTGTTTCCAGACATTTTTGGTGGCCACAATTTGGGGTGGGGATGTGCTATGGACATCCAGTGAGCAGAAGCCAAGGGTGCTGCTAACCAGCCTGCAATGTACAGGACCACTCCCCATCCAGCCAAAATGTCAACAGTGCTGAGGTGGAGAAACACTGCTCTAGAGACCACTGAGAGAAGAAGCTTACTGCTGTAGAAGAAATGGAAACCAGGGTGGGAAGTGCACAACGCTGATGTTGTAGCAGACTGGGAATGAATGAATACAGTGAGTGAAAAAAGCTCTCAAACCATTCCAGACACGTAAGAACAATCTCCTGTCCATCTTCTCTCTGGCACTAGTCCCACTGTGTTAAGACGATTCAGTCACTCTAAGAACCCACTACCTTGTTCCTCCTCAACCTGGCCCATGCCCATTACTGACATACAGCCTTTCGAGACTGAGCATAAATTAGAGGGAGTCAGGATGGTGCAGGATGTGGCAGGAAAGCACGAGACTTGGGGCCTCATGAAGGCTAGCCTTGGCTCAAGCCCTAGGGAAACTACTTAATTGCTCTGAGCTTTTAGTTTCTCCCTCTGCAAAATGGGTTAAAATCACTTTGTCCCATCTGCCTTACAGAACTTCTCTGGGTTTCAAAATAAGATCATGGATGTGGAAAGGGTATTAGAAGCCACAAACTCAGCACAAATGTGAAGCACTCTCCTGCAGAGTAACAGGTGATCATACTCTGGAGGGAATATTGTAAAAGTTAATTTCTAATGACAAGACTTTGTCCAGTGGTAAGTTATAAGCCCTCAAGGTTACAGAGTCCTGGTCCTATGGAACACCAAAGATACTAGAGCCCATGATGATGCAGCCCATCTCAGGATGCCCAAGGTTCCTGGGTCAGCCCAGTGATTCAAGTAACCTGAACCTTGGCTTTCTCATCTCTAAAATTGGGAGGGTAATACCACTTCATATACAAGGTTGTTGAAAAGGTCAAATGTGATCAAGTTTGTACAGTCCATGCCATTTCCCAAAGGTGGGGGAAATACTTTCATGTTCTGAAGATTTTTCCCCTGAAAAAATAATGTTTTGCTTCAAAAAAATTTTTTTAGAATGATGAAAATAACTTAGGTGTTTCTATAGTGTTATTTGTCCTTTACACTTCTGAAATTACCTCTAAAATCTAAGCATAAGAAGAGTGGTTAGGGACTTCCCTGGTGGTCCAGGGGTTAAAACGCCACGCTTCCACTGCAGTGGGCATGGGCTGGATCCCAGGTTGAGAACTAAGATCCCGCATGCCGATGATGTGGCCAAAAGAAAGGGGTGGGGTGCGGGGGATGGGGGTGGGGGGTTGTCGCAGCTGCCAGCCCTGCAGCCCTGACTCCTAAGAGCAACAAGCTGAATGCCAGGTTGATACCAACTCCCTCCTGGGACATGGCCACATAGGGCTCTCAGCACCCACTACAACTCGACACCTAAATCTTTTAACTCCAGACCTGCCAAGCAATCTACAACCACTGACTGCCCTTGTGCAAGATTATAAAAGGAGAAAATGCTCTGGAGAGGTGAAAGCAACTGATCCAGCTAACGGAGAATTAAGAAACTAGTCTCATGAACTCTGGGGACACTGAGCTAATCAAACTCCTCACCCAAATGGGGAGCTTTTCAGATGGTTTCATCTGAGTGGCAACTCCTCTGCAAGCCTCTGCAGAGAACAGCAGTCAGGCACTCATGTGTAGTTTTTTTTTTTTTTTTTTCAATGTGTACAAGTCTTATGTTTGCTTTTACAACTATCAATCTACACATATTACAGGTCTTACACAGATTACAAAGAACTGACAGTTTCTGCTTTAGCAGACAGTAAAGAAGCCATTCCTCAGGTTTATTAGTTACTGTTTCCTTTTATAGGAAGTGAGAATAAGCTACACTTCAATATTCTAAAGCTAATTATTTTTATCACCCAACTAAGTTAAACATTTATCCATTCAAAGGGGCTTCTGATTCAAATAAAGTACTTTTTCAAAGTACTACACATATTACCATAGGGCTTCCCTGATGGCTCAGTGGGTAAAGAATCTGCCTGCAATGCAGGAGCCAGGGTTCAGTCCCTGGGTCAGAAAGGTCACCTGGAAGAGGAAATGGCAACCCACTCCAGTGTTCTTGCCTGGAAAATCACATGGATGGAGGAGCGTGGTGGGCTACAGTCCATGGGGTCACAAAGAGCTGGACACGACTGAGCACATGGCACATTGTTATATATTACCATGCTCCTGGTTTTCCTTTCTCAAAACTTTTCCTATTAAAGTTTCAAGCACTCATACATTTTGAGTTCCCTACTGCTTTAACATTCTACTACTCTCCAAAATAACTATTTAATAAAACACAGGTTGAAGTCACACACACACACAGAGCTGTTTTGACTCCCTCCACTGCATATCCTGTACTGTGAAATCTAAATATGCTTCTACAACAGATCACACTGTACCTTGATTACATCTGTTTACTTGTCTGTCACTCTGGCTAGATTGTGAGCACCTCACTGGCAATGACCTGACTCCACCTGCACCTACCCAGTAAACTAGGGCAGTATCTGGCACACAGCTCAAGTTCACATATATTTATCAAATGGGTACATGAATGGAACAAAACTTTCTAGCAACCTTCTTTCATAATGGACTATCTCAGGACTTCCCTGGCAGTCCAGTTAAGACTCCACACTGCCAATGCAAGGGATACAGGTTTGATCTCTGGTCAGGGAACTAAGATCCACAAGCCCGCCCTGTGGTGCCATCAGTAAATAAAAATAAATTTAAAAAAATAAAATGGACAGTCTGAAACAAAAAATGAAATGCAAATGTCTTATCTAGATAGAACAAAGACTGAAAAGATTTGGGATCTCAACAGCAGAGTCCCGAAACAGTGCACAATCTCTAAATTCATTTCAAAACCCCTTCCCTCAAATACATTCTCCTCAAAAAGCCAGATAAGAGCAAAAGTTCTTCCCGTTGTACCTAGAGCTGAGGTGCTGTCATATACTAAATATGAAAGGCTTACACCCAACCCCCACCTCACTCTGCCCTACCCCGAAGCTACCAACTCCTTTAGAGTGCAAGTAGCTCTCTACTTGGGATCCCATGGACTATACAGTAAATGGGATTCTCCAGCCCAGAATACTGTAGTGGGTAGCCGTTCCCTTCTCCAGGGGATCTTCCCAACCAAGGGATCGAACCCAGGTCTCCCGCATTGCAAGTAGATTCTTTACCATCTGAGCTACCAGTCTAATGCAAAAGATCGCATTGCCATCCCCAATCCTAAACTGGGACCAATCTCCCAAACTCAAATCTCCACCAAGCTGCATTCAGGGTGTTCTCGTGGGTGGCACCCTTGGCCAATTTGGGACTTTAATTAGTGCCTGTCCAGGGTTTATCCCTTCACCAGGAGTTGGGCCTCCCAGGAGCAGGACTATAAGGCAGGGCCCCACATTTCAGCAGGAAACCTTGATTGGGTGAAGGCCTGAACTCCTGCTTTGGGACCATAGAGCCTCCTGGCTCTGAGCAAACTGAACTGCCCTGATTGTAATGGGAGAAAACTTATCTCAGCAGGTTGAGCCAAGCTCCAGGCCAAGACTCCTAAGCAACCTGATGCATGACGCTGGGGCTTTTTGTTTCGTTGTGTTGTACTTTTTAGTATGTTGTTGTTGTTGTTTTATTTTGAAGGTGAGAAAGCGATGACAAAGCTTTTTGCTGGATTTTAAACCCAATCAGGAATCCCTGTTCAAAAACTCACTAACGCCTTAAAATTCAGAAAAGATGTCATTTTACAGAATCAAATAGGGCAAGTCTGATGCTGGAATTCCCTGTTTCATCATCCCACCTCACTCCCTCTCGCCTAGCTGAGAAACTCCTTGCATTTTTCTAGCTTTACTTTATCCAGAAACTCCTGAAAGTGACACTTTACCTAAGGATGGTTCTAAGACTCCAGTCAGAAAATGTATGTGCTATTTAGTTGTGACAACTTCTTTCTCTGAGAAAGCCACAGATCTGTCCAACGGTAGGATCCACTGGGCCAGGCTGTGTCTTTTTCACTGCCTGGAAATCCACACGGCATCTCAGACAGCTCCCAACACAGAACAGACACTCGAAGAACATCTGTTCCTCCTGATGCAGAAAACTGATGGACCAGAACAGTATCAGTGCCAGATGAACAGAACAGGAAACAGTCATAAAGCCACTGAACCAAGAAATCAGAACTCACTGAAAAAAGATTTCTGGTGGAAAAAAATATGACTTTAAAAAACTCCCTTCCTAGCCCACTCCAGGTGGAGTTATCTCTGTACCTGGGGTCCTTCTGGTGCTCTACACAAGGTCACTGGGTGAAAGAAAAGTTCTTTCTTTACCCCCTGGTCCTCCAACCAGGGAATGGTGCTCACAGAGGAAGGGAACTACCTTTAATGTAACAGCAACTATCTCTAACTTATGAGCAACACCAGCCGGGGTTGCTGTCGCCTGCCAATCAGTGGGTCCTCATGACCAACAGCTTTACTGAATGCATGTCAGTTATCTAGACAGCAGGCTTCTTTCATGAAGAAGGCTGCTACCCCATCAGTAGGACATGTGTTCTAGTTCTTTTTCAAGGGAAGGAAAGCAGACTTCCACTGAAATCTACAATCATTCTGTGGCCTCATCAGATGACTGAAGGTAGCCGGGAATAGGCTGAGCTGGATAAGAGTTCAATCATTAAGCCGCAGAACGAGTGAGCAAATTAGCCAGGTACAGAAAATTCCTGAGTGTTCAGGAAAAGAAAGAATACTGGCATGGACATATGAAAAATGCCCAACATTCTCACGTAATCCCTACAACACAAGGTAGAGGGAGGAGGGAAAGCTATGTAACTATAGAGAGGCGTCTCTTTTACGTGCATACAAACCACCTGAAGATTTCATAAAAGTGCAGGTTCAACTTCACTGGGCGGGGCTTTAGCATGTCTAACAATTTCACAATGTTCCCACAGACCACACTTTGAGTAGCAAAGTTCTGTTGTTATTGCTGCTGTTTTCAACTTTTTAAAAACTGAAGAATAGTCAATTTACAACACTGGTGTTTTTTGTTTTAACTGAAGTATAATTGACCTACAGCACTATGTTAGTTCCAGGTGCCCACATAGTGATTCAACATTTCTATACGAAACAAGCACCATGATAAGCCGAGCTTTCATCCGTCACTATACAAAGTTATTACAATATTACTGACTATATTCCCCATGCTGTGCACATTTCCTCTGACTTTTTTTTTTTAATATTATTTTATTTTTGGCTGCACTGGGTCTCTGTTGCTGTGCTCGGGCTTTCTCTAGCTGTGCTGTGCAGGCTTCTCACGGCGGTGGCTTCTCTTGTGGAGCACGGGCTCTGGGAGCGCAGGCTTCAGTAGTTGCGGTGTGTGGGCTCAGCAGTGGTGGCACAGTCTTGGCTGTCCTGCGGCACGTGGAACCTTCCCAGGCCAGGGATCAAACCCGTGTCCCCTGCATTGGCAGGGGGGTTCCTAACTCTGGACCACCGGGGAAGTCTAACTCATTTATTTTGATAACTAAAAGTCTGTACCTCTTAATCTCCCTCACCTATGTCACATCCCCACACTCCTGCCCTCCTCTAGCAACCACCTGTTTATTCTCTGCATGAGAAGCAAAGTTGTATAGTAAATATTGTACCCTATGTTTGCAGCTGAAGAAGCTGATGGTCAGGGACAGGAGACTTTTACCAGCAAGCAGAGGTGGAATGTGAACTCAGGTCGCCTGATCCCAAACGTAGAGCTTTTTTTTATTAGACCATATCACTATCCTCCTGAGCTAAACATCCAGGACCATGAAGACATATAGCTTTCCTGCATCCCTCAAGTTAGCCCTCCCGCCAGCTCTGCCATGTAAGGTAGAGGGAGGAGGGAAAGCTAGAAATAGAAGCTATGGGAGAATCAAGCCAGCCAGATGCTCGTGTTAAGAACTTAAATCATTCAATCCTTCAGCTAAGGCTCCTTAAGAAGGATCAAACGAACTGTGTGTGTGTCTCACATGCTCAGTTGTGTCCTACTCTTTGCGAATCCATGGACCATAGCCCACCAGGCTCCTCTCTCCATGGGATTTCGCAGGCAAGAATACTGGAGGGAACTTCCCTGGCAGTTCAGGAGCTAAGACTCTGTACTCCTAACACAGGCGGCCCTGGTTTGATCCCTGGTGGAGAAACTAGATCCCATATGCTGCAACTAAGAGTTCACATGCCACACCTAAAGATCCTGCATGCTGCAATGAACATGGAAGATTCCGATGCTGCAACTAAGACCCTGTGCAGCCAAATTAATAAAAATAATAGGGGGGATTCCCTGGTGGTCCAATGGTTAAGACTCTGAGCTCCTAATGGAGGAAGCATGGGTTCGATCCCTAGTTGGGGAACTAAGATCCCACATGCTGCGTGTCCAATAAATAAAATAAAACAATTAAAAAAAATAAAATAAAACAAAAATAATAAATATTTTAAAAAAAAAGAATACTGGAGTGGGTTCCATTTCCTCCTCCAGTGGATCTTTCTGACCCAGGGATCAAACCAGTGTCTCTTAGGATTCTTTACCACTGTGCCACCTGGAACAAATTGTAGGGGCTCCTAGATGCTTGCTCCTTCACTAATGAAAGGCCAGAGGAAAGTGTAATCATTTAAAAAAAAAAAGAAAAAAGAACAATTCTCAGTGATATGGAAATTATCAGGGCCATAGAGCACACAGAATGATATTAATTCCTAACAAATAGCCAGTCCTGCATGCTCTGGGCTGCAGTGCTCAGACCTCAGCTGGCATATTTACAGAGTGGTCAGCTCTGCCCACTTCACACCTTAAGAGCGATACTGATGAACAGGAGCCCATCCAGAGGAGGGTAACAAGACAAGAACAAGAACACCAGGCCAGGAACAGTCGATGGAACACAGAAGACCTGTCCATGAGGGCTGCAGGTTGAGACGTAAGCCCCATTTGCCTTGATCTATCTTCCCAAAGGGGGATTAGACCTGTTTTCTGAGGCAGAATTCACCACCTGTTTTTCCAGCTGAAGCAAACAGTTCACCATTGTCTAGTGTCAGAGGTGGCATTTGCCCCTAAACCTTCTAACTCCAGATCCCACATTCTTTCCACCAGCCCAAGCTGCTTCCCTGCGGAGCCACCAGCCCAGCCTGTACCGGAGGTCGGCACTACAGGAAGACGGATCTCAGTTTCAAATAAGAAAGGTGGTTTAATAGTCAGAGCTGTCCATAGGCAGACTATGCAGTAGTGTGAGAGGATAGGGCACCTAGTACAAATCCTGTGGGCAGAGAGGTTCAATCAGAGGTTAATCACTCAGCAGGAACACTGCGAAGGGAATCTGGGTACTGGCTGGGTGGCTGTGTGAGATGAACCTGCCAACCCTCAGAAATGAATTCATCTCTTCCTGCTGGATTTTTCTCTAACACTTCATTTGTACATGGTTTGCCTTTTATCAGTTACTTGTACGTGTGCGTGTCATCCTCACTGAACTGTGTGCCCTTGTAGTGTCTCCTCCATCTTTCTACGTCTTGGTGTGCCTGAGACTATACCTGGGAAACCAAGGAAATGTACGTGCCTCCTCTGTGCTGGGCGCTCTGCTAGGCACTTTGCACATGTCACTTTATTCTACAGCCTCACAAGAACCCTAAGAAGTATTGTTCTTACTCTGTGTTTACAGATGGAGAAACAGACTCAGAGAGGATAACTCCCAAGGTATTGCTGGTGAGGGGCTAACTGGCACTCAGTTTGGAAATCTACCTATACCATCATGCTTCCTTCCTCCTAAGAGGAACTCAACAAATGTCTGCTGACTTGAGCCAGACACCTTAAAAACAGGCCAGTACTATATCCAGCTAGGTCTCTTGTTGTTTCCTGTTGCTATGCTCAAATTTTCCTTCTAATTATAACCATCCATCCTCAAAAAGGGAAAGGAAATGGCAACCCACTCCATTATTCTTGCCTGGAAAATCTCAATCCATGGGGGCGCAGAAGAGTCAGACACGACTTGGCAGACTAAGCAACAAATCCTCAAAGTGACCAATATAAAGTTGTCAATTTTTGGATATCCTCTTTCCCACTTTTTTTAAAGACAGTGGCAGAGGACAAAACAACTCTGGGTAAGAGGATCAAGTTTTCACAAACCTTATCTATGCAAAGGAATCTCTCAAGGCCCCAAGAACCCCACGGTCTCCTCCCAGCAGGCCCGAGCTCCATCTCAGGACTCTGGACCACAGTAAACATCAGGCCCTGGCTTTCTGTCCCAGAAGTATATGGCTCAAACACATCTTCACAGGCTCTTCTCTAGAACCTAGCTCTCTATACTCAAACCCAACTCAGAACTTCCCTGAACAAAACACTCCAGCTCAAAGGTCTTCACGTTTAGCTAAATTTCCAAACAAAATCTATCTTGAATTTCAAATCACACTAGCAACCCACTGGCAAGCACTTAAAAAATATTTAATCTTCCCGCCCAATAGGGAAAAATAATTTTTCTTTGGTAATTTGAATCAAAGGCGCCAACATGTTTGGAGAGCCAACGCATAAGGCCTCTCTGACACTCCATCTGTCTTAAGAAATAAACCAAAGCCAATCTGGCCAACCATCTCTTTAAACAAGAAACTTAAGCAGCACCAAGGGAAATCCCCATTGCTCAGTTCCCTGGGTAGGTTTCAGGTTTTCCAACCCTGGGCCTCTGGGATAGGTGCTCCTGCTGGCATATGTACCATTAAGACTCTGTACTTTTCAACCTGAAATCTTGATTACAGAGGAGCAAAAAGCCACGATCACTATAAATTTAACTTATGAAGATGTCTTCCCACATGTTAACATTTTAGGGCAACTTTATTTATTTTTTTTTTAGAGCAACTTTATTAAACATGAGAGAGCCACCCTGGCTCCAGCAATGAACAGGACTTAATGAAGATCTATTTCCCATGAGTGTCTAGCCTATCTGCCTCCATCAGACATTTTCAGCAGAACCTAAATGAACCCATAAATGAACTGATTCGCATCCATAAATCCAAGAGAAATATACCAGTGTAGGGGGAGACATCCAACCTCCATTTCCCAATCTCATATAAGTCTCTTGTTAAACTAAAAATACGATCCTTTCAACAATCGGGTTTCATCTTTATTAAAATGGGAAAAGAGAGAAATCTGAGCCACCTAGGGTAGACTATTTCATAACTAGTAACAATGCCTTAAGAAGAAAACAATGTTTGCTATATGATCATCTTTCTTAAGGAGAAAACCAACCAGGCACTGTTTAGAAAGATACCAAAAAAGACCTAAGCTGGGGAGACTTTTGTTAGTTTACCTACACCGCAATTCTGGTTCCCATCCAGTTCTCAGTGAGAGAACTTTTCCACTTGACAACTGAACCCAAGAAGTTTGATCAAGGGATTGGATGGGGTGGGAGATGGGAGGGAGGTTTAAGAAGGAGAGGACATATGTATACCTATGACTGATTCATGTTGACGTATGGCAGAAACCAACTCAACATTGTAAAGCAATTATCCTCCAATTAAAAATAAATTTTAAAAAAAAGTTTGATCAATAACAACTTTATCAGGAGAAGGAAATGGCAACCCACTCCAGTATTCTTGCCTGGAAAAGTCCATGGACAGAGGAGTCTGGCGGGCTGAAGTCCATGGGATTACATGACTGAGCATGTGTGCACAAGGGTGGAGGGAAATGGGTTGGTAGCAATAAAGTGGTAGAACTAAAAAAAAAAAAAAAAAAAATAACAACTTTATCAGAAAAGGATAAAGTTTACTTACTCAATATTTACAATGTGCCACACTCTTTCTTATATTATCTTAGCTAATCCACACCATGGTCATGTAAGATGAATGCTATTTCCATTTGAGAGAAAAAGAAAAATGACAATATTTAAGTGCCTTGGATGTATCTGTTTTCTCTATGTTCCCAGTACTAAGGTCCCCGTGTTGAGCATGGAACCCAGGACACAGTTTAAGAGCCTGCCACATGCCTAAGAATGAATACATAACTAAAGAAAACGAAAAGAAATTTGGGAAAAAATATGTAATCCAAACTTTGCTCTAGGCCCCTATCTAAAACCACTTATTGGAACATACTTGCCTGATGCAAATAATTGGCTTGAACTGCAGAGGTTTGTTTCAAAGAACCATTTGTCATCTTTCCAATATGTACATCACAAAAATAACATCCATGTTTGGTTACACACTCCACAGCGCAGGGCCTAGTCCTGTCTCACTTCTTTTTCCCCGATTCAGCACCACACCTTGCAGAGGTGGGTGTTTAATGAGCTAAGCGATGACAAAGGTCATGATGAGGCCTACAGCCAGCATGGGAGTAAGCAGAACACAAGATGCCCGTGGCCACTGGAAGACCTGGTCTCTGAGTCGAGTTACATCCTCTCTCCAGCCTTGGTTTCCTCTCCAGAAAATAGGAATAACATATCCCCAAGACTGTTTGCATTCATTTAACAAATACTTACTAAGCATAAATACTACATGTAAGCACCGTGCAAAGTCCAGTGGACACAGTAATAAACATGACTATCACATCCTGTCTCATGGAGCTCAGTCTCAAGGAAATATCATAAGACTCATGAGGAAAAAGGAGTTTCACAAACATCAAAGGACTCACAGTTATGAAGTACTGCCCCTCCTCTGTGTTTCCAAGCTTGATTAATGACATCACTATCCACCCACTGTCTGAGCTGTAAACTTAGGAATCAACTTCAACTCCTCCCTCTCCTTCAACGTGCCCACAGTTGTGATCAACCACCAGCCTTCTGATTCTCCTTCAGAAAAGTCTCTGATGTTTATTACTTCCTGTCAGGTCTTCCATGCTTCTCTAGGCCCTGTGTTCCCACCTGGAGTCTCCTTGTAGTAATGATAATGGCCACCATTTATTGGTCACTGTATGGCAGCCATTCTACTAAGAGCTTTACATGCATATAATAAGTTAATCCGATAAGGTAGATACTAGTACCCCTACTGATAGAGGAGGAATCCGAGGTATATAGTGACCTGCCCAAGACACAGTTCATGATGAAGCTAGCTCAAATGTGCTGTCCGTGAGGTTCCATCCTGACCCTTTACTGGATTCCTGCTTCCCGTCCCTTCCTGGTCAGCGGAGAGTCCTTCCTTTATTGATACTGCTGCAGTGCTCTTTCAGAAATCCAAGCTGACCAATCTCTTCTACTTCAAGACGGCCAATGCTCCTCACCATCTCCAGGTCAAAGTCTCAAGAATACAGGTCACTCCCTAGGGTTACCCATCTGCTCTCCTGCCCCACAGACTCCTACCAGGGGATGCTCTCACTTGGGGCTCCCCAATCCCCTTGCTGACCACTTCACATCTCCCTCCTCAGCCAAGCTGCTTTTGCCCTTTGCCCTCCAAGCAAGACTCTTCTCCTCGGCAGCCTGAGCCCCATGTACACACACACTCACATCTCAGCACTGACTGGTGTTCTTTCCTTCTTCCTTTCCCACTCTTCCTCCTCATCCTCTCTCTCACACACAAACTAAACGCACACACACACCACCACACACACACTTCCAAAAGGAAGGCAGGCACAGTGTATTTTCATCTCTTCCAAGTCCCAGCACAGTTTGAGTCAATCAGTGACTGAATGAATGATAGGCTGTGGTGTTAACACCTCATAGCACTGTCCCTATAAGCAAATACAACCTTTCCCCCGGAGGACACTAAAAAGAAGGGGCGGTAGCTCCTGTCCTCTCAGGTAAACTCAAGAAAACAGACTATTTTCCACAATGTTCTCACAGCTAGCTGAGACCGGCAGTCTCATAGTTGGCTGGCAGTCTCTCTCCAAGCCTCCTGCAAGCCAATTCAATCACCTCTGAAACTGCAGAAACAAAACTAGCTCCAGACCAAAAGACCACAGGAGATGGGAGATGATGTAAATTGATGCCCTCCTCCACCCGGCAATGGGCAAAGCCCTCCCCAAATGCAGACTGGCCAAAACACCGACTCTCACTACCTCTGTGAACAACAGAGGACCCTGATTGAGGGCGAGTCATGAAAGAAAAATGCTAAAGACAGCAAAATCTAACCCTGCTTTCCATCTCTGGAACTACAACTGGAGTCCAAGCCGCAAATGCCCAGCTGCCTCTGTCTTTACCCGTCTCCCCTCTCCCATTCTCAACCCCCATTCCCATTCTCACCCCCACAAGTCTATTTTCCAAAGAGAGGCCCGATGGTGTTTTTAAAACGGTGTGAATGATTAGGACAGCCATAATTACCCTCCAACAGTTTTCCATCCACTTGGAATAAAACCTAAACTCTTCACCAGGAAGTTCAAAGTCCACTCCACACCCACTTACATTATACCACTCTCCTCTTCAGTCACTATATTCCATAAACAGAGGTCTTCTGTTTCTTAAAAGAGGCCAATCTCTGGGCCTTTTCCACAGCTGTCTGCTTGCCTGGAAGGCTTCTCCCCTAGACTTTTACAGAACTAGTAACTTCTCAAGGTTCGGTTCAAACTTGACCTTTTCCAAGAGGACTTCCCTGACCACCTTATCTAAAGTGGCACCCCTTCCCAGCCCATCACTCTCAATCCGTTTTGGTTTTTTTTTTTTTTTTTTTGAGCACTTTCCACCACTAGACAATATTTTCTTTTTTTTTTTTTTTTTAGACAATATTTTCTTCATCTATATTCCTGTTTTCTCCCTCATAAGGGTGGAAGCTGTGTTCTGTTTACCCTCTGAATACCATGCACATAGTAAGCCCCCCAAAAGAATTTCCAGAGTATCTGTTGACTACCACCAGCAAACGAGCATCCTCAGGATGGGTTATTCCACTCCTCTGTTAGAATGATGAAAACATCTAATTAACCCCTACTATATGCTGGGCACTGTAAATTCACGATCTTCCTTTCAGAGGTAAATTCACAAGCTCAAGGTCACACAGCTAGTGACTTGCAGATTTCTCAGTTAAATACTTGTTTGTAAAGCTCCTAAACCCGTCTCACCTTTCCTGCTTCTCAGGGGAAGGGTTGTCATGCTATGGTTCACCCTCCTATTGTCGTAACAACGAGAAAAATCAAATATTTCTAATCTGCTTTATAGTTATTAAAGCATTTTTACATTCACCTGCCTTAAGAGGAATACAAACCACTTGCCCAGAAAGCCATACAACAGTAAGTAAAGTGCCTCAGAGTTCAACAGCCCCGCCCAGAACCACAATAGTGGGAACTGGGGGAGGAGTCAGGGCCAATAGAGGAAAGGAATCCTTATTTCTGGTACACAGGGATCCAGAAGCGGTGACTCACCGGGTGAAGGCTTGCGCTACGTGAAACTCTGATAAAGCAACAAGAAGTGAATCACAAGAGCTGGAAGGCACTTTAGGCCTACAGAGGACAAACCCTGCCTCATGGATGGGGGAAATGAGGTTCAAGAAGAAAAGTAACTTGCTCAAGTTCACTCAGCAAGTGAACAGAGCCGGAACCAGGGAGTCTCCTCTCCCCAAGTTCCCTTTCCTCCCCATCTAGCCTTTCAAGGAGAATTCTGAGTCAGGAGATGGGGACAGGCCAGGGACAGCTCATGGAATCCACAGAGGAATCGGGAGAGGGCAGGGGTGAGACCAGGAAGGACACAAGTGTTGGGAGGGAGGGCTGAAATGAGCCAAGGAGGCAACGGCAGCATCTGCGAAGGGGGGCTGGGGGGTGAGGGCAGGCAAGAGGGAGGAGGAAAAGGCGGAAGGGAAAGAGAGTGAAGGTGGAAGAAGAAGAGGAAGAAGTGCTGTGAAATTAGGGTCTGAAGGGGCCTCGCAGAGTGGGGAGAGCCTGAGACGAGAGGGCTGGAATGACAGTGTGATGATGGAGGAGTCCAAGGCTCCGGGAGACACTGAAGGGAGTCAGATGGGGAAGGGTCCCGGACCCAGGAAGGCAAAGAAGGGAGTCTGACAAGGTAAGAGTTCCAGGATCCGAGCAAACACTGGAGCAAGTCTGACGAAGGTTGAGTCCGGCCAAGGGAGTCAGAGGGGGCCCGGCCGACTCACCGCGCTTGTTTTTAGTGCCGTGCTTCTTGGCAGCCGTCAGCTCTTGCTCGATCTTCTTCTCCAGGAATTCCTGTTTCTTACTTAGCATCTCCTCCGTGTCCCGAAGCCTCTGGATGGCCTCCTGGGGGGTCGGGCCGCCCTTGCCGGCCTTACCCCCTCCAGCCCCGAACAGCTTCCCGAACACCGACATGGTTGCTGCTAGCCGCGCCGGCCTGCGCCGCCCGCTCCGGCTCGGCTCGGCTCGGCTCGGCTCCGGCACCCGCTCTTCTTCCCGGCGCTTCCTGCCGCCGCAGGCCTCTCCGCCACCTCCGCCCCGCAGCTGGGCCCGGCCGCGCCACCTCCCACAGGCCCCCACGCCCGGCCCGGCAGGCGTCAGGGAAACGCCACTGACTACAACTCCCGGTGGGCAACGCGCCGGCCGTGCTTCAAAGATAATGGACGGAGGCGCGCTGCATGCCGGGAGGCTATAGTCTTCCGGCTGAAGGCACTCGGCGGCGCGTCTTTTTGGTCTAGCTAGGATCAAAGGGCAGGGTTGCATGCTGGGAAATGTAGTCTCCTTGGAACTAGTTTTGTTGGGGGGCGGGTAGAAAAACAGGAAGAGAAGTAAGAATATTTTATAAAACAGTAAGTAACGTTATGCACTTTCTATGATCCAAGCATTGTGAAAAGTGCTTTACTTGCATTATCACATTTAATTATCACAAGCTTGTGAGAGAGAATACTCTTACTATTTTCAGTTCAGTTCAGTTCAGTCGCTTAGTCGTGTACGACTCTTTGCGACCCCATGAACCACAGCACGCCAGGCCTCCCTGTCCATCACCAACTCCCGGAGTCCACCCAAACCCATGTCCATTGTGTCGGTGATGCCATCCAACCATCTCATCCTCTGTCGTCCCTTTCTCCTCCTGCCCTCAATCTTTCCCAGCATCAGGGTCTTTTCAAATGAGTCAGCTCTCCGCATCCGGTGGCCAAAGTATTGGAGTTTCAGCTTCAACATCAGTCTCTCCAGTGAATACCCAGGACTGATCTCCTTTAGGATATACTTACTATTTTGTAGGTGAGTAACAAGACTCAGGTTTCCCTGGTGGCTCAGTAGTAAAGAATTCACCTGCTAAACAAGAGATACAGGCCAGTCACTGGTTGGAGAAGATCCCCTGGGGGAAGAAACGGCAACCCACTCCAGCATTCTTGCCTGGAGAATCCCATGGACAGAAGATCCTGGTGGGCTACTGCCCAAGGGGTTCGCAAAAATTTGGGTACACCTTAGCAACTGAACAGCAACAACCAAGACTCAGAAATGGAGTGACTGACTAGCTTAACTTACTAGCCGTGTCTTCACATACGCTGTTCCTCTACCTGCAATGCCTTTCTATGCTTTATTCACCTAACTGATACTTTGAAACCTAGTTCTTACTTCTCTTCTAACAGCAAAGCTAGACTGCAAAGGTTCAGAACCCTCCTTGAATACTTACTTGGACACGTTACTTCCCTTCCTCTGTGTGCGGCCCTTTCCAAAACTGTAAACTGGAGATAACAACAGGACCACCTCTGAGCTTGTGTGAGATAGGGAGTGTTAGATGCTTACTTAGCGTAGGCCTAGCTCAGTAGGTGCTCAGAAATGTGTATTTTATTCTAGGTCATCATTATGCACAATAGCAATTACACCAGGAGAAGACTCAAAACTTTCAAAAGTAGCAGAAGTATTGAGGGTTGTTTTTATTTTATTTTTTTTCCCATTCATTACAAAGGCCAACTGGTTATGGGTTCACATATCATTGTTTTCCTTTGTCTTTTGCTGTCAAGAATCACTTCTCTTCCAACTAATAAAAATAAATGAAAAAAAAAAAAAAGAATCACTTCTCTATTAGCAGTGAGTCTAGTAGCTAATATTTCCCTCAAGCCCACAAATCTAATTTGCTGCTTCCAGTCTTTTGCATTAGTAAACCAGTTCTAAGTAAACCTGTTCTGAATGAAGAGCTGAAGTGCTTGCCTATGAAGAAAAACTTTTTTTTTTTTTTAAATCACTTCCTGCCTGGACTCTGTTGCCTAGGAACAGTTTCAGATAAGTGAGAGCTTAATGGAACTTCTCCTCTATTATTTCACATATATGAGTCTTGTCTCCTCCCCAGACTATTATCTACATATAGACAAAAACAACTTTTGAATGTGGTCCTTGATATTTTGTTGCTGTAGCTGCCACAACCCCAGCCTGCACCTATAGATAACTATTCCCAGAGGATGAGAGAGTCCATCTCACCCAACTTTCCAGGTTAGAAACACTTTTTCAAATGTAAGAGACATGCTAGAATTGTCAAGAATTCTCAGCAACATAAATTGTGAAACATAAGCCAGACTTGAGTTTGTTTTGTAATTGAGACATTGCAGTATTTTAACGAGCTTTGCCAGTGGCTCTGCGGTAGAGAATCTGCCAGCAATGCAGGAGACTTGGGTTTGATCCCTGAGTCTGGAAGATCCCCTGGAGAAGAAAATGGCAATCACTCCAGTGTTCTTGCCTGGGAAACCCCAGGGACAGAGGAGCCTAGTGGACTACAGTCCCATCAGGTCACAAAAGAGTCAGACACTATTGAGTGACTAAACAACAACGACAATATTTTTATCAAAATAAAAAACAAAAACAGGGAGGTTTCTGTCAAGTCATCTAATGGGTAGAGCAACCCCTCCATATCTAAGCAATCAGCCTCTCCTCTCTTATCTAAGTCATGCTGCAACCAGACACACAGGTAGCAAACACTTGCTGGGTTTGAGCCATGACCCAAAGAATATATGAATGAGCAGACTCTGTAGACCTCACCACCACCAGTCTCATATTGCTGTGGGGAAAACCATGGATGCTATCAGAGCCCCTCATGTCATAACTCTGGGAGCCCAGAAAAACATCTTGGGGATATGACAGCAGAACCCTTAGATTTATTTATTCATTTTTAGAACCCTTAGATTTAATCTTTAATACCAACCACAATCAATTGGTGTGGGTCACTCAGGTTATTGGGTTGAGAAGAAGTCTGAGTCTGCATCAGGACATTTTGTAAAAATATACTGAGATCAATTCATGATGTCTGCCTAGTGTGTGTGAGATGGGAGGTGGTGACATATGGGCAAGGTAGCTGCCGTCATGGCTGAGGATTCACCTGCCTTGGTAGAGATTCTCAGGGCAATACTGGGCTTCCCTAGTCTTAATTTTTTCTGGTCTCTGGTCTCTTGGGCAAATGCATAGCCTTTTCAAACTCAGGCCAACTGTTATTGATCTCAGAGGGAGAATAGTGAGCAGTCCTGAAGAGAGATCTTAGTTCCCTACCCAGAAATTGAACTGGGTAACCTGGATGAAAACCCAGAAATCCTATCCATTAGACCACTAAGGGCTAGAGGCTAGAAGCAAAGGGCCCTGACTCTTTACCAAGCTTGAAAGCAAGAATAGTTCAAGGAGGCAAAAAACTGTGAAAATAGGAAAGTTTATTATTAGAGACACAGCATAACATGTGGGAGAGCGCACAGAGAAACAGTTTGTTTAAGACAGAAGCAAGGCAGAAACATGTATCCAGAGAGAAAGGATATGGGCCTCCTCTTCAAAGAGTAAGAGCGCAGTAAGTCAGAAGCTAGGCAGGTACACATACCCAATGAGGAATATGGGTGTCCGGAATGAGGAGCGCAGTTAAAAGGTGATTTAAACCACTCATATAGGGAAGGTCCCTGGTGGTCCAGTGGCTAAGACTCTGTGCTCCCAATGCAGGGAGCATAGGTTGGATCTCTGATCAGAGAACTAGATCCCACGTTGCTGCAACTAATAGTACGCATGCCGCAACTAAAGATCACAGCATGCCACAATGAAAACCCGGCACAGCCAAATAAATAAATATTCAAGTCACTTATATAAGACAGTGCTTCCAGGTTTTTGTTTACATTTGGCCAATTATCTTGTTTCTTTCTTCACACCTAACTGGTCGACGCACCCTCCTCAAGATGCATACGCAAATTTTCTCTAAGATGGATCCTACCTCAAAACACTTTGGGCATGTGCCCACATTTTTTATGGGTGGGATTGCCTCCCTTTTCAACCCCCAAAAAGCCTTCCTGCGCATGTGCAGATAGGGAAGTCTTCTTTGACCTCAGGAGTGGGCACACTATCTCTCTACTTTAGCAAAGCTCAGCTTCTGACACTAGCTTTGTCCTTGGAGTGTCTGGGTGAGGACAAACTGAATTTAACTCCACTTAACAAACACCAACTGTCCAGCCCAGGGGCCCATCTACCTCCTACCTCAGTATTAGTTCATTAAAAACTATGTGAAGGGAATTTCCCGGTAGTCCAGTGGTTAAGACCCCGTGCTCCCAATGCAAGGAGCCCGGGGTTCAATCCCTGTTTGAGGAACTAGATCCCACATGCCACAACTAAGGCCCAGCAAAATAAATGAATATTTAAAAAAAAAAACAACTATGTGAAAAGAATGGGCTACCATGACTTGCAATAACTTGAATAACTTGCATGTATTATGCTAACTGAAAAAAATTAGACACAAAAGCCTGTGTGATTCCATTTACACAAAGTAGAAAAACAGGCAAAGCATGCATAATCCATGGTGACAGAAGTCAGAATAGTAGTTACTTCCTGGGATAGTATATACCAGGCAAAATTACCATTGTGGGCGTGCTGACAGGTTCTATATCAAGATCCAGTGGTGTTCACATGGGTGTATACAAATATATATTTTTATACTTAAGATCAGTGTCCTTTGCATACTTTATACACTTAACTAAACATGTTACATTGCAGTTTTAAAAATGTCCCTAGTTTAAAAAAAAAAAATGTCCCTAGTAAAAGCAACAATAGAAGCATATAAAGTTTTGATTTGTTTACCAAATATCTTGCACTCAAAAATCTCATCTTATCTCTATCCACTAAAGCCCCATGAAAGAAGTATTACTATACCATCTCCATGTTACAGTTGAGGAAACTGAGAACCACAAAAGTAGAAACCACCCAAGGTCATGTGGTTAAAGACACCCTGCCATATATTTGGTACCTTGTGGGCATCATTCTAATGGGGGACACAGACCTTTGGTTTTACTTCAAAACCTACACTTGGCCTTTTCAAGATGGCCACCAGAGATAGGGCCATCCTCCTTCCATGCCCCTCTTTGGGCTCCTTTGTTGGAACCTCTGACCTACATCCCATGACCAGTGGTAGCTCTCGGGTCATTAATATTCACCCCGAACGACGCCCTGGCAGCCACTCAGCCAAGCAGGTTGCCCTGTGGCTCTCCTTCCCAAAGAGAATCTGTTTTAAAGTTCAAGTGTACATTCCTCAATTCAGAGTGGGAGTCAAGTGACCTCTACAGTGAGCAAGCAGCATGGTTTAAGGTGGTTCAGGGGGACTAGGCGCTCATGAATAACAATGTGAGGGAGTCAGATTTAGGTCAGGGTTTTTTTTGGGGGGGGGGGAATCTGGAACTGCTCTTTAAAAATATCTTCAGCACAAGAAAAAAAAACAATTTGTAACTGCGTATGGTGACATATACTGTGGATGGTGATTGCAGCCATGAAATTAAAAGATTATCACTCCTTAGAAGAAAAGCTATGACACACTTAGACAGTGTATTAAAAAGCAGAGACATCACTTTGCCGACAAAGATCCATCTAGTCAAAGTTTGTTTTTTCCAGTAGTCATGTATGGATGTGAGAATTGGACCATAAAGAAGATGGAGCACCGAAGACTTGATGCCTTTGAAGTGTGATGCTGAAGAAGACTCTTGAGAGTCCCTTGGACTGCAAGGAGATCAAACCAGTCAATCCTAAAGGAAATCAATCCTGAATATTCATTGGAAGGACTGATGCTGAAGTTGAAGCTCCAATACTTTGGCCACCTGCTGCAAAGAGCCAACTCATTAGAAAAGACCCCGATGCTGGGAAAGACTGAAGGCAGGATGAGAAGGAGGTGACAGAAGATGAGATGGTTGGATGGCATCACCAGCCATG
Organism: Cervus canadensis; assembly: GCF_019320065.1. Classification (NCBI taxonomy): domain Eukaryota; kingdom Metazoa; phylum Chordata; class Mammalia; order Artiodactyla; family Cervidae; genus Cervus; species Cervus canadensis. The sequence goes on along the minus strand of NC_057395.1, from coordinate 62,100,933 downwards.
AGAGTCAGGGAAGTCGACCCCCAAACTCCTCCTTCCCCAGTGAATATTACACCCCTTCACTTGTATGCCCCTCATAACCAGATTGCCAAAGAGGCCTGGGGCAGCAGTTCTTCACCTGTCTGCCCCCTCTGCCTCTGAGAGTGTATCTTTGCTTAAATAAACTTTCACTTTACTTTCTTAACTTCTCTGCTTGTCTCCGAATTCTTTCCCAACAAAGAACCTCAGGTTCGCCTGAGTCACTATGATCCTTCAGGTCAGGAGAGCTGGATCTGAACTCAGTGAGCCTGAGAAGACCCTTCCCTTTTCTGGGCTTCAGTTCACCCTCTGTGATTCGACACAGTGAAGTTGGGCCTTGACCTCCTGCCTCAGCTTCTGTGATGAACCATACGCCAGCCACCCTTGGCCAGTAGAGGGGGTCACCCCCAACCCTGATGTAGAATTGCTAAACTCCCTGACACTAACTCCCTCCAGGTCCTGAGAACCTGCAGGGCACTTGCTAGCAATCCTGGGGGTTGGGAACATCTGCAACTGCTATGTCACTCCCTCCTCCCCAGGGGTGATAAAATTGGTCCAACCGGTTCTCCTGGGCCAGACAGGATACCTGCTCTGTCAACTGAGACTTCCAAGCCACCGCCTTTTCATTTGTCCCAGATATTCTCGGCTCCCTTTTAAGACAAAGGAAAGAGTCCTTCATATCAGACATTACCTCCCAGCTCTCTCTCAGCCTACATGGAGGATTCTTACTGGGGGAAACTTGGCCTCTGTGAGGTGGGAGGAGGGGATTGTGGAGGGGACCTTGTTTTCTCAGAGTATCTCAACAAATATTGATTGAGCAATTCCAGGGAAGTTCTGGGCACTGTAGATATACCAGTGAACGAAACAGACAAAGGTCCTTGAACTTGTGGGCTTCTAATGAGGGGAACAGACAATAAAGAAATGTCTAATATAATGTCAAAGATGATGAATAAAAATGAAGCAGGTTAAGGGACTAGAGAACAATGGGAGTGGGTGGGGTTTATTTTAAACAGATTGGCCAGGGAAGACCTCTCTGCAGAAATGACTTTTGGACAACAGTGAACAGAGGGAAGGAGCCAGCTATAGGAAAATCTGGGGAAAGAGCATGCTAGACAGAGGGAACCGTAAGTGCAAAGGCCCTGAGGCAGAAACTGTTAGGGGAAGCACACTGACTGAAACCGCCCACCCTGGCCAGGCACCATAGTAACCATTTGCATGAGTTGTTTTAGGACAGGAGGTCCTGGTAAGGAACATGGAACTAATAAGCCACCACCAACAGGAGAGTTCAGGAAAGATCAAAAGGAGACACCACATGTCCAACCACCTCCCAGAATCCTTCTCTCTGGCATCCATCTAGGCTGAACAAGGCTGCACCACCAGGAAGGACTCTGAGTCAGAATGATTGGCTAAAGACAACCCGGAAACTAATCCTATCACCATAAAACCCCCGAGACTGCAAGTGGCAAAGCTTTTCTCCTGGGCTCCTTTACCCGCCTGCTCTCCACTTGGGTGTCCTTTCCCAATAAAATATCTTGCTTTGTAAGCATATGTGTCTCCTCGGACAATTCATTTCCAAGTGTTAGACAAGAGCCCAATTTTGGGCCCTGGAAGGGCCCTTCCTGCAACAAAACTAGTTTATATGAGAGATGAACAGCTAGAGGGCAGGTGTGGCTGGAGTGGAGTGAAATAAGAAGAGTGGTAGGAGACAAGGTCTGCATTATGTAGAACCTGGATATCTACCGGGAAAACCTTAGAGTTCATTCTGGGTGGGATTGGAAGCCATTGGAGGGTTTTCAACAGGAAAGTGCCATAATCTGATCAGGCTCTAGAAAGATCACTTGGGTTCTTGTGGTCAAAGTGGTGGGGATCGTGGTGGGGAAAGAGAGAAAGCAGATGATGCCAGAGAGAAGGCTGATGATACAGTCATCCATGCAGGAGAGGCTGGTGGCCTGGAGAAGATAGTGTGGCCGAGCTCTGATTGGAGCCTCAGAGAAGTGGTTCTAAAAATAACCATCTCATCAGAGCTGGCAAGACCTTTAGAAATCCTCAGACTAGGCAGGAGCTCTGGAGTCTATCAGTCCTGGACTGGAGGCCCAGTTCTACACATTCCAGCAGTGAGTCCTTGGACAAGCTGCTATACCTCTCTGGGCCTTGGCTTCCCCACCTGTAAAATGGACGTGATAGGAGAGCTTGCTTCCAAGGGCTCTTAAGGACTCCAGTAACATGTAAATACGGTACAGAGCACAGGGTGTGGAGCTTAGTAATCAATCAGTAAAGCCAGGACTGAACTCCCCACGTTTATTGATAGAGAAACTGAGGGTGGCTCTGGTTTAGGGGCAGAAAACTGGAAGAGAAAGAAAGATTTACAGGGTTCCTCAAAGTCACATGTGTGTGTGCTTAGTCACTTAGTCGTGTCTGACTCTTTTGACCCCATGGACTGTAGCCCGCCAGGCTCCTCGGTCCATGGAGTTCTCCAGGCAAGAACATTGGAGTCAGTTGCCATTCCCTTCTCCAGGGGAATCTTTCCAACCCAGGGATCAAACCTAGGTCTCCTGCATTGCAGGCAGATTCTTTACATCTGAGCCACCAGGGAAGTTCAAAGTCATATACCCAGAGTCTATAAACAAGATGAATGAGTATAGTGGGCCAGGAACATGAAAACTCACGTGGCCTGCCTGGCCATTTTGCTTTTCCACTTTTGAGACACATGTAACGTAAGTGCTCACCTGAAAGGGCTGGCTAGCCCAGCTCCACCTGACTGCTGCCCCCTAGTGCCAGATACCCTATTTTTCTTTTCTTTTCTTTTTTTGGCTGTGTTGTGTGGCTCAAGGGCTTGTAGTTCCCGAACCAGGGATTGAATCCACACCCTCAGCAGTGAAAGTGTGGAGTCCTAACCAGTGGGTTTCAGGGGAATTCCCTCCCATTTTTCAAAAGAAGTCAGAAGCTCAGATTTTTATGTGAAACCTCCCAACTTTAAATTACATTTTCTAATCACTTCTGGAGTATAGGAATGCAGTAAATTTTTATATATTTGTCTTGCTGTTATTTAAGCATCCTTACTATTATTTCCTCCTTTATAACCAAACACCATTTATTTTCCTTGCCTTGTTCCTTTGCTAGGCCTCCTACATAAAGTTTAAGTCATGACAGCAGGCACCATGGTCTTGTTCCTGACGCAGAGGGAACGCCTCTTACTTTTCATGATTGTAGGTCTTGAATTTCATAACTTTTAAAGGCTGGTTCATTTTTTCCAAACACTGTGAAAGTCAAAGTCTATCAACCTGTAGGCTGCCAATTTGTGATCTCTGTGTTACCTCAATTCTCTGAGTTGCAACAACAATCTCATTGGGTAGGTGCTGTTAATATCATTCTTCCCATTTGACATATGAGGACCCCAAGGTTCAGAGAGGTGAAGTAACTTGCCGGTTACACAGCTGGGAAGAGGCCGCACCAGGATTCAAACCCAGATCTGCCTGATGCCACAATCTGGATTTGACAAGCCTGGATGCCCAGGTGAGTTCCTCTTTCTACTACAGCCTGTCCTACAGAAGCTCTGTCATCAACTTTGAGTGACCCTTGACCATGGGCCTTCCCCTCTCTGGGCCGAGTCTCCCATATGCCAGCCTAGAACAGATTTAGCTACGAGAACCCCAATATCGCCCCAGCCTCCTCACCTGCAGTCCAACTCCACATATTTTAAGTATTAGACCTGATCTGGATATGGCCCTTGTTTGGGGGCCTGGCTCTGCCACTTACTGTTGTGTGACTTGGGGCTGCTTAACCTTGCCTTATCCTAGCTGTAAAATGTGATTAAAAGTAGCACTCACCTTAAAGTGCTTAGGACACACCAGACATGACCTAAGTGCCTAGTCAACTTTAGTCCTCATGATTATTGATAAGTGCATGCATGTGTACATTGACAGGAAAAAAAGAGAAGTATAATTTAAATAGTTATATTAAGATGGAGATGTGGTTGTTCACATTTTTTACTATAACAGTTACAATTTTTAAAAAAATGTTTAATGCCACCCATGATGCTTTCATTATAGAGAATAGAGAATATATTCATTGTAGAGAATAAAATTCCTTAAGCCAACATCCAAGGGTCTCTCTGATTTGACATTGACCCATATTTCAGTACAGCAGAGTGGCTAAGCGTACATGGAAGCAGGCCCCCCAGCTTGAATCCCAACTCTGACTTACTGTGTGTGTTTGGGCAAGAAACTCTGCCTCTCTGGGCCTCTTTTTCCTCACCTGTGAAATAAGAAAAGTGACAATTCTCACCTGATGGGGCTGAACTGATGTGACACAGAAGGGTTACAACACAGCTTCTATCACATGGAGGTTTGAAGCAATTAGTGATTATCGTGATTGACCCACTTCCCCCAAATCTGTCACCCTGTGACAGAGATGTCTCTGTCACCCCAGCCCCGGCCTCGATCACTGTCACGCCTCAAGGTCATTGTTCATGCCCTGCTCTGCCTGACATGCCTTCTTCTATCTACCTCTGTGTAGTATCTACCTCTTCTTCTATCTACCATCAAACACTCTGTGTCAAGGCTACTTCCCCCTCTGAGACTTCCTGTCCCCACCAGTCCCTCCCCTGGCCCTTCTGACGGCTGGGCCAGGTACACTTACTGCCCTCACCCCCTCTGCTGCGCAAGGCTGCCTCACTCATCCCTCCCACTGCATCACACCCTTTCCTGAGGATGTGGGGAAGTCGGCCTTGCTCTGAGCTCCAGCCACAGGCCCACACACAGATGTCTGAGGGATGTCCTCTTCAGGGAAACTCCGTGATCAGATTGCGCCCGACAGTCCTCTCGAATCCCGTCCTGTCCCATCTTGAGTCTCAGAGGCCTCTCCTGCAACTGAGGCAATGTGGCCCAGCAAGGTGGTGGTGAAGATAAATAAGCACGCACTGGTCGAGGCCCCTTTTCTCCTCCCCGTCTCCCAGGGAACCTGGTGTGCCTCCCCCCTGGACTAGTTGGAGACGGGGAAAGGAATGCTCGATGCAAGGGTATCTATGGCCATTTAGAGATGGTAGTCTGGCTCTGGTTAGAGTTTCTGATCACAGTGGGTTTTAGGGTAAGACCCAGGATTCTGCATTTTCAAAAGTGAGTTATAAACCCCTTCCTCGGGGGGTTTCCATGGGTCATGATCTAAAATAACTGTTCTGGGTGCATCAAACCTCTCTGTGGCTATTGGGGTAGGATAGTTGTGAGTGAGGAGCCAAGGGACCCCTCAGCCCCCACGTGCTTTGGAGGGGGGACTGCTGCCACCTAGGGGCTAAGAAAGAAGCTGCCAAAGGTAGGGCCTGAGCCATTTTTGATTAAAAAAACATTTATTCAGCACTTGTTCAGTGCTGGGCACTATGCCAAATTCTTTGCACACTTCATCATACTGGATCCTGATGACAGCCCTATGAGGTAGTACTGTCATAAGCCCCATTGTACAGATACGGAATGCGGGGCTCAGAGAGGTGAAGTGACTTACCCAAGGTCACACAGCAAGTAAGTGTCAGTGCTTGGATGTGAAGCCAGATCTGGCTGATAGCTGCACTCTAACCACAACACTTGAGTGCCTCCTACATGCCTACATTACAGAGTCATCTGGGGATGCTGGGAGGAACTGCATGTGAAAAGGTTCAACAAACAGATAAGGACTCCAACCATCTCAGGCCTCAGCAGCTTGCTTAGAGGCTGCCCCTTGGCAGCCTAGAGGAGGGGTGGATGGGACGGCCCTGTCTTCCCCCTTAGGCAGCCTGACCACCAGCCTGGACCAGCCAGACCCTGGGCCTGCTCAGGCTCAGCTGCCTCGGATCCCAGAATGGTGCAGGGCTTCCCAGCAGGACAGGGGACACAGCGGGGCGGCCTTGGGCCAGGGTTTACAGATGACGTTCCAAAAGGATTTTGACCAATGGCTCACTTCCCCTGGGAAGGCTCTCTGGTCTGCTCCCAGGGGCTCTGGACCTAAAGATGAGCATCAGGCAGGAGCAAACACCATGGGCCCATCACTCCGAGGTCTGGATGTAGACGGGCACGGCGAGCATGGCACAGGAGCCCTCGGCCCCCGCCTGCAGCTCCGCCAGCGCCAGGTTGGAGCCCAGGCCCTCGGCGTGCCCAGGTACTACCAGCTCAGGTTCGCCCCCCACCGTGCCCCCCACTACGATGGACAGCACGGCATCTGGCTCCGAGAAGGGCGGCTTGCCTGGGGCGGCCTCGGGCACAGGCCCGGCCCCTGTGTCCTTCAGCTCCTCCAGCCCGAGCGGGTCGGGCAGGGGGGTCACCACCTTGTGCCCACCGCCGCTGCCGCTGCGGGGGGCCGCCCTTCTCCGGGGGGGCCGCCGGGCTTGCAGGTCCTTGTCCTTTTGGGGGCCGAGGCGGCAGCGGTGGTCCTTGAGGTATTTGTGGCGGGAAAAGCCCTTGGCGCAGCCAGCACAGCGGAACTTGTAGTTGCCCGTGTGGGAACGCTGGTGCTCGGCGAGGTGGGCGCGGCGGCTGAAGGACTTGCTGCATAGGGCGCACTTGTGGAGCTTCATGCCTGAGCAGAGAGGAGAAGGCCGTGAGAGGCGCCCAGACCCTTCACCCTACACGGCTGCCTCGGCGCTTGGGAGTAAAACCCGCTTTCTCAGCTTGCCCTGTGAACAGGGGTGTGACCTGCTCCCTGCTCCCTCCAGTCTCATCAGCCTCCTTCCCCCAGCCACTTCTCCTGTGCCAGCCTCCTGCCTCTGGGCCTCTCCACGTGCTATCTCCCTCTGCCTGGAACAGCAAGCTCAGCCCCCACACCGTGGCTAACTTTGCCAGGTCACCATCATCTCTTCCCTCTCTGGTTGGCCTGCCTCACCCTGGCCCCCTCACACCACTCCCCACAGGGCACCTGGAGAGGTCTTGGTAAAACTTCTCCACGACACTCCCTGCTCTAGACCCTCCAGTGATTCCCCTAGTTTCCCACGGAGCTGCGTGTAGCTGACCACCCCCTTCACCTCTCAGCCCTTTCCCCTCCTCTCGCTTGCTCTCTGAGCTCCAGGCCCCCTGCCCACCGTTCCTCATCTCAAACACTCCCCAGTCTCTTCCCTGCCTCAAGGCTTCACACCTGCTGTTCCCTCACCCTGGAAGCCATTTCCTGGCTCTTTTCATCTCACTGTCCTTTTCATCTCTCAGACTCAGCTTTTCTGTCACCTCCTCGGAGAAGTCCTCCCTGACATCCACTTCTTTTTTATTCTCTGCCCTCTCACTCTGCTTATTTCCATCTTTGAACTCAGCATATTTTAGTGTAATATACTTATTTGTCTGCTGTTTGTTTTTTATCTCTGCCACTAAATGCTAAGCTTCCCAGGAGAGTGGGGTGGGGCTCTGCCTGACTCCCTCATGGCACCCCCAGTGCCTGACACATGGTAGATTCTCAATCATCACTCACTAGGTGAATCACTGGTGCCTGCCTCCATGTCCATGGTGAAGTCAGCTCCATCCCACACACAGCTTTTGCCATGGCCCCCTCAGTTTCCCTGGAATGCCAGCTCAGAGAGGGGGCAGAAACTTGCCTGAGGTCACCCAGCAGGACAGTGGTAATGCCAAGAAGCCAACCTAGGCTCTTTGTCTCCAAGTCCTCAATCTACTCTCCCATATTTCAAACTAGATCCTTTCTGGAAACCAGTGGTTGTTCATCAGGGGTGACTTTACTACCCAGGGATTTCTTGGCTTGTCCCCTGGAAGCAGAAATGCTGCTAAACAATCCACAGTGCCCAGGGCATATATCCACAACAAAGAATTATCCAAGATTATCAATAGTGCTGACACTGAGAAATTGTGTAGTAGACCAAATGGTACATGAATGTGGGAAGCCAGCCAAGCTGCTCCAGTGAAGCAGCGCTCTTGGGGGGAGCTCTGTGGAGGCCCTTGGAAACTGAGGAGTGACGTGAAGACCCCTACTCCACATCCCAGCTGCTCTGCTCTGCCGAGGGGACCAAGGAACCTCTCTGGCCTTATCTTGGACCCACTCAGAGTCGGATCTCCCTCCCACATGACCGCACCTCTATCACAGTGGGTGCTTCTCTGATACAGTCATCTCATGAGTCAGCCTCCTTCTCCACCTGGAGGCTGTGGCTGACTCACCTCTGCGTATCCTGAGGACCCAAACGTAGGCAGGGCTCATGGGAGCAAGAGTCTGGGGGCTAGAAGGTGTCACGCAGGGATACTAAGTCTCATGAGACATGCCTGCTCTTTCTGGGGTCCTGCCCAAGGGGCTCGAGCTGAACCAGACCTTCCCAGCAGGTCCAGGGGCCACTTACCGGAGTGAGAGAGGATATGAGCCTTCAGCTTGTCTGGCCGATTGAACTCCTTACTGCAGCCCGTGTGTGTCCTAGAACCCAAAACACTGGTGAGGGGAGCGCGCTATGCCCAGGACTCTCTTGTTGGCCACTCTGCTAGCCCTCATCTACCCTGGGAGCTGGGCAGGGAAGCAGAGTAAGGCAGCCAGGCAGAACCCGGGACAGGACAAAAGGTGAGTGGGCCTTACGCCCTCAGCCCCGGCCCCTTTCCACCCCACAGCTGGTAAACCTGCCCCTCCTACCCAGGGTCGTCTCTACTCACGAGAAGGGGCATTTGTATTTCTTGAATGGCTCATGGATCAACATGTGTCTCTTCAGTTTGTCCTTGCGGTTGAATGCGGACTCGCACACTGAGCATTTGTAGGGCTTCTCACCTGCAGGAGGAAACCCCGTTGGGGGGATCCAGGGTGCCCTGAGAGGGAGTCTGAATTTTGGGCACAGGGGTCCCCACCAGATGGCAGCAACTCCTTTACAGAGGTGGCCTGGGGAAGACCTCTCTCTCCTTCCTCAGGACTTTGGGGGCTGCTGCAGTTAGGAGGGGCAGGAAAGGCCTCTCCAATGGGGCAACACCTGAGGTGAGCCCTGAGCGGGTGAGGGAGTGAGCCAGGCAGACATCTGGGAGTGAGTCCAGGCAGGAGCAGAGGCGGGGTGCTGGGTGTGTCTGAGGAACAAAGTGGAGGCCCGTGTGGCCGGGAAAAGCAGGGAAGGGAGCAGGAGGCAGAAGAGGAAGTGGGCGAGGCAGCCAGGCCCAACAGGGAGGGCCTGGAAAGCCAAGGTTTCTACGCTGAGCCGAACGAGAAGCCACAGCGGGGCTGAGCGGAGGAGGGCCAGGACCTGACTGCGTGAGGAGAGCAGACTGAGGGCGGTGTGGGCTCAGGCAGGAAGGAGGCAGGAATAAGAAATGGGAAGTGGCCAAGTACTGGTGATGCTGAAAGCAGAACCGGCAGCCCTTGCCAATGGACTGGCTGTGGGGTGGGAGAGGAAGAGTCAAGGACGAGCCTGAGGCATGGGTGACGTGAGTGACAGGGTGGGCGGTCATGACGTTTACTGAAATGGGGTCCACTATACCGGAAGAGGGAAAGTGAAAAATGAAAGTGAAAGTCGCTCAGTCGTGTCCAACTCTTTGCAACCCCATGGACTATATAGTCCATGGAATTCTCCAGGCCAGAATACTGGAGTGGGTAGCCTTTCCCTTCTCCAGGGGATCTTCCCAACCCAGGGATTGAACCCAGGTCTCCCGAATTGCAGGCGGATTCTTTACCAGCTGAGTCACAAGGGAAGCCCACGGGAGCGGGGTATTACATCTTATCTGATTGAATCCTTACAACAAACCATAAAAAGTCCTCAATGAGAAAACTGAGGTTCATGGTGTATACTTAGTGTTTGGGGGAACTAAGATTCCATAGCTCAGCACTATGGCCCGGAGCCCACTTGCGTCGCCCCAAATCGTCTGCTGCAGATTCCATGGGTGGGGCTGGTGGGGGTGGGGCATGGGGAGCAGCTCTCATCTATAGACAGGGGTCGGGGGTCACAACCTGCCCTTTGGAAAAGGTCTATGACTGGGCCGTTTTATTTCCTGCCATTATTTCCTCTCTGTCCTCCTCTCTAAGATGAATGAGTACTTTTGAAAAATGCCAATCCAATGACTGAGGTAATTCTGATCATTACAATGGAACGGTCTGTAGTCATTAAAAAGGTTAAGGTGTGGGAAGGAATTCTGTATCGAGAAGAGTGGGCCCAGTCCCAGGGGCTCAGAATGGTCTCAAGGGGATGATTCCTAGAGGCAGAGCCAGGAGTCCCTCCACCAGCCTCCAGAGGCTCATCTCCACTCCAGTGTTGGTGGAACCTCTTGTTCCCTTGAGATGGCAGGTAGGTAGGGGGCCAGGAAGGAGATGGGGATGAAGAGAAGGGAGGGGATGGCCAGGAAGGTGCTGAGGAAGAAGGCTGAAGGAGCTGGGAAGCAAGGCCAGAGGGGGATGGGAAGGGGAACAGACAGGGTGTCTGGGGGAGGGCAAAGGGGACTGAGCAGAAGTTGCTGGGGGGTGGGTACCCACCTGAGTGGATGTGAGCATGCAGTTTGAGGTAGTGCTCCCGCCGGAAGAACTTCTTGCACACCTGGCACTTGAACCTGCCTCCGCTGCCGTGGGTGGGCAGATGACGCCGCAGGTACCGTTCACAAGGAAATACCTGGCAGGACAGAGAAGTCAGTGTCAGGTCTGACTCACCACCCTCACCACATTAGGAGCTCAAGGGGGGCCTCATTACCAGCCCTTATGGCCATTACCAGCCCCTATGGAAACACATTCCTTTCTTCCCACCAGGGGTCAAGGCTCACAGTGTCCAGCTCAGTCATTAGAACCTCATGGCTACCACTACTCACCCGTAAGACCAGTCAAGACAGGCCTGCTCTGAGCTTCTGCCCAGGCTGTTGTTTCTACCCAGAGAGACTTTTTCTCTTAGCAGGAAACAAACTCCTACTCCTCCTTTAAGACCCAACTCAGGTCACTGCTTCTGTGAAGCCCTCCGTGACTTCTCAATGCCACACATTCAATGCCTCGAAAGTTCACCCATACTTTTAAAGTTAGCATCTAACCTATTTGAATAACAGCCCTTTGCTCACACGAGATCTCCCAGAGGGCAGAGAGGGGCTCTCATTTCCCAGCACAGGGCCTGAGTTAAATGACTGACAAGCAGGGGAATGAATGAAGAAATGAACACATAACTGAAGAAGTAAGTGGGAAGGTAATAAAAAGCCAGAAAACCCGGAAACCAAAATCTCCTTCCTCCCCAGGCATAGGAAGGACACTCATTCATTTTTTTCATTCATCTGATACAGATACATGGTCAAGGACACAGACCTAACTACTTACTCACTCCATCATCTCCTAGCTGGATAATCTTTCAGTGCCTTGGTTTCCCTGTCTGTAAAATAATAGTATGCCAGCCTCCTAAGGTTAAACGAGTCAGTTTCAAATTGAAGGCTCAGAACTGCATCTGGCACAGGGTTCTTGCTAATTCATGATACCTTTTATTCAGACCACAAATTCCAAACCCCCAAATTAAGGCTGTAAAATTAGAAACATCTACAATGAGGCCGAAGTGAAACCAGGACTGTCTGTCCTGGGAAATCTGCCATGTAAGGTGGTAAGAAAATGAGAAGAACAAAGAAACCAGTTAGACACACCAGGGGGTGCAATCAGCAAAATCCAGACTTCAGCAAACGCCACAGGACTGAAGGCCCAGCTTCTTCAACAAATTCATTAAAAGAAAAAAAAAAAGAGCATTGATGGGGGAATCTGTGGATTAATAGAAACTGTGGTCGGATCAGCCAATCACAACATATGGACCTGATTCAAACAAACTTTACAAAACTTATGTTTTGGGGAAAAGTAAAAAATGGAACCCTGACTGCATTTTTGATGGGTGTGAAGGGCCAGGCTTTAGTGAGACCTTCCAGATCCACTGAAAAAAAGAACTGATACTAACCAGGATAATAAGGTGTCAGGAAGTTGGAGGCTGCTGTTTGCATGCTGGGCCTGGCCCCAGTAGCAGGCCCGGGCCAGCCAGGGTGGGCGACCAATTGGTAAGACGGGCCAGGCAGAGCTCTCACTCCTGAAGAAGTGCTGTCTACAGAGACAACCCCAAGCTTGGCCTGCACGTGCTGAGGCAGGAGGGGAGGAGAGGTCTTCGCTCCACCACCTCTCGCCCCCTACTTCCGCCTCGCCAGAGAGGGCAGGGGTCCCACCTTTTGGCAGTGCGGGCAGGGGAAGTTGTGAGTGGCGGTCTGCAGGTGATGCTCCAGCGCCTCAGGTGTGGAGTACTTGTTGACACATTTGACACACCTAAATGGGGAGGAGCAGAGAGGTGAGAGAGCATGCACTGGGCTGGAGGCAACCAGTCACACCCCTCTCCACCATCACTGGTTAACATCCCCGCAAAACAGCAGCTTCAGGCCACAAGCCACACTAAAGAAAAGACCCCACAGTCTTCCCACCACGAGAACGCTGGCCAGCAAACGGGCGCATTTACAAAGCAGTACCAATGAGGAAAGCTAAAGGCAGGTGGGCAATTCATGCTAAAAACAGAACTGTGGGCCCTGCCATCTGTACACCAGGGCCACGGTGGGAAACCCACAGCCAGGCTGCACCTGCGGTGGGCCCAATGGACTCCCCCTCGGGGCACACCCTGAAAACCACAAGCTAAATGCCTGCAGATGGCAAGAAAGAAGGAGGGGGTGGGGTGGGAGCTGTGCTACCAGGAGGGTAGAGGCTTTGTGAGCTGGTGGGAGGAAGATGGGAATGGCTCAGGCTCTGGTGGCAGGAGGCATAGGTTTGCGGGGGAGGCAGTTTCGCAAGACCATTAAAATGAAAACTCCCTGACAGACATGCCACCCTAACTAAGTCATGCAAGGTAACATGCCCAGCAATAGCGCAAACCCATGTCGTGTGTCTCCTGATACAATGTGATGAGAAAGACACAGCATCACTTCGTGATGCTCCTGCCAAAAGTGTTGATCCTGGACCAACCCTGAGGTCAAATCAGACAAATCCAAACTGAGCGCATTCTACAAAATACCTGGCTTCTACTCTCCCAAAATACTAAGGTCATGAAAGACAAAGACAGAAAGAACTGTTTCAGCAAAAGGGGGACTGAAGAGACAAGGACAACCAAATGCAGTGTGTGATCCTGGGTTGGACCCTGGGACCAGAAAAAAGTTTTTTCTTCATCTATAAAGGATCTTATTGGAACAACTGGAAATTTTTGCATAAGCCCTATAGATGAGATAACAGAATTGTATTGATTTAACTTCCTGATTTTGATAACTACACCATGCTTTTATGGAAGAGGCTATCCTTGTTTTTAGAAAATAAACATGAAAGAGAAAAGGTAAAGGAGCATCGTGTCTGCAAATTATTCTCAAAAAGCTTAGAATGTGATGCAGCCAGTGTGGTTAGTATTATAATACCTGGGAAATGTGGGTGAAGGATGTGTATGGGAATTCTTTGTACTATTTGTATAACTTTTTTAGAAGTCTGAGGTTATGTCGAAGTAAGTTTTTTTTAATATATTTATTTATTTATTTGGCTGCAATGGGTCTTAGTTGCAGCAGGCGGGATCTCTAGTTATGGCATATAGAATCTAGTTCCCTGACCAAGGATTGAAGCCCCTGCATTGGGAGCTCAGACTTTTAGCCACTGGAACACCAGGGAAGTCCCTCAAAGTAAGTTTAAAAGAAACACTTCCTGAAAACGATTGCCTGTGGGATGCAGAAGTGGGTCAGGATGGATAGGGAATTCCTTTTCATTCTATGCGCTTCTGTAGTTTTAAAATACTGCATTGTATGCACATAAATTTATTTTTTCAGGTAGTAATTAATCTTTTGCAAACCCCTCTTTGACCTGAAAAATTACTTCTAGGAACTTATTTACAAATGAGCAAAGATATAGGTCCAAAGTTGTCCCCTGTAATGTTGTTTATAATAATGACAAACTGGAAATAACCCAATTAACCCATAGTACGAGACAGGTTAAATAAATTGCAGCCTATCCATGTATAATGGAATGCTAATGTCTCCTCTCTGAGCCTCAATGTCCTCATCTTTGCAATGGGGAGAACACCACAGCTACCGGCAGAACTAGCTTCCTCCAAAATTCATATGGTGAAGTCCTGACCCCCAGTGTAATGGTATTTGCAGATGGAGCCTCTGGGAGGTGCTTAGGTCTAGGTGAGATCATGAGTGTGGGAGCCTCCAGATGAGATTAGTGCCTTATAAGAAAAGAGCAGGGACTTCCTTGGTGGTCCAGTGGTTAAGAATCTGCCTTCCAACATGGGGAATGTGGGTTCAATCCCTGGTCAGGGAACTCAGATCCCACATGCTGAGGGGCAACTAAGCCCACGCACTGCTACTACTGAGCTACATGCTCTGGGGCCCACATGCCACGACCAGAGAGAAGCCCACAGCACTACTAGAGAGACGCCTATATGGCACAGTGAGGAACCCTCAGGCTGCAACAAAAGAGCCTGATGCCACAACCAGGACCCAACGCAGCTACAGGAGGAAAGGAAGAAAACAAAAGACCAGAGAGAAAGGGCACCCTCTCTCTCTCGTGTGTCTGTAATATTTTGTTATAGCCACCTGAACTGACGGATACAACCTACCTCCCAGGAAGGCAGGGCTCAATGTCCCTAAGTCAGGTCAAGGCACCTTGCAGGTACTCCCTTCCTTTTACTTGGCATCTCACTCCAGAGAGCCACACAGCTACAGGGACTCCTAGAAATTCCACAGATTGGAAGGGCAAAAGCAAGTGCTCTCTACAAATGGGAATTACTCATCGTTATCCAGAAATCACCTCTTAGCTGGTCAGAGTTCACCTGGCTTTCCTGCCTCTGGGGCCCTATTTCCCAATCTCCCCCAGGGTCAGATGCCCTCTACCCTATTTCTTGAGCCCCAGTCCCCCTGCCAGCTTCTCAAAGCTCCTGTGATTTCTACAAGATCCTCAGGCCCTGGACCCCACTTTCTCTCCCAGGCCCCATCTAAACATCTCCTCCCACTTCCATTCTACAGAACAAATCATTCTAAACCACTTGCTATTTTATTTCCTATCTTTACACTTACTGTTCCTCCTGCTAGAAAGGTACTCCCGGCCATCCACTGTCTACCTGGTAAACTCCTACTCATCCTTCAAAACCCAGTTCAGATTTCATTGCTCCTGGGATACTTTCCCTTGCCCTACCTCTCACCGTGGGTATATATGTTTATGATAGCATTTTACCACAGCATATAGTGAGAATACATACACTCCTGTCTCTCTAAGCAGTCCATGCATTCTAGACTCAAAGTCTCTATTTACTTATTTCTGAACCCCAGAAGCCTCACCCAGGAGCCAGAGGTGGGCCAGGGTGGAGGGGGGGGTGCATTAACAGAGGTCATCAGCCAGCTCCCTGCAGATATAAGTCTGCACAGAGAGCAAAACCATTCTAACATGAAAATATTCACTAATGAACTGGAAGAAGTCCCTGGACAAAAACTCCTATTTTTTTTTCTGCATTAATACCTATCCTCATGGATAGCTGGGTTTTGTGAGGCAGCTGCTCCCAAATGACATAAGGCTAATGCACAGCGAAATGAATGGAGAGCAAGAGTGAAGGGTTCCTCCAAGTCATGGAAGTGATGCTGGACAATACCATTAGCAAATGGGATTCTGGAGGAGGAGCCAGAAAGCTCTTAAGGAAGGGAAACTCTAAAAGGATGAACACAGGCTCAGTAGCTCCAAAGAGAATGACGAGGACAATTACAAGATCAGTGGATCCAAAGAGAATAATAGGAAGTTCTAAGGACTAAAAGCATATGGCAAAACGGAGGGAGCCCTTCATCATTTCTGCTAAAGGGACCTTCTTTATGACTGAAACAGAAGACTACAGCCATGTAAAGGGTTGTCAGAAAAATTACCCTCAATAAAACATACATTTAATTCATTCCTTGTTCCTTGTCCCATTCTAAGAATCAGCATATAGCCCCAACTTTAACCTAAATTTTATACTTTTATACTTTTATGATTTTTGCTTTCAAATACACGCTTGTGCATTTTTTCATTTAAGAATCATTGTAGGATTTCCCTGACAGTGTTGTGGTTAAGAATCCATCTGTCTCAGGATGGATTCAGGACTCAGGTTCAGTTTCTGGTCCAGGAAGATCCCACACGCCATGGGACAACGAAGCCCATGAGCCACAACTATTGAAGCCCGAACCCCAGAGCCCATGCTCTGCAACAAGAAAAACCACCACAATGAGAAGCTTGAACACCGCAACTAGAGAGTAGCCCCCACTTGCCACAACTAGAGAAAGCCTGTGCTCAGCAACCAAGACCTGGTGCAGCCAAAAAAAAAAAAAGCTAAAAAAAAAAAAAAAAAATCAGTGTACCATTCTATGTGTAATCTAAATTGTGTAGCTTATCAGACAAAATACTATTTTCATAATATTTTACTTTAGGGAAAAACAAATCTTTTTTCCACTATGAACAAGGAAAAATCAGCTTCCCTTTTTTAAGATTTTTTTTTTTTTTAGGTTGCAAGTCTGCCAAGTTGAAGAATGATACAAGGAGGGCCCACATTTTCTGCCCCCTCGGTGCCAAGGCACACAACCCACTGTCCCAGGTTGGACCCTGAAGCCTCAGATTCCCCTCTGAGATGTCCCACTGGACCCGAGCAGTCGGAACCACCAAGGGAACGGACCCCCGGGCTTCCTGCGGGGAGCGGGAAGGGGGTCACGTACTTGTAGACGGCGCTGTCCTTCTTGGGGCTGTGCTGTGGCAGGAGGCTGTGTGAGTACTGATGCACGCCTAGGTCGTATAGCGAGGGGAAGTCCTTGCCGCAGAGGTGGCAGCGGTAGCTCAGCTCCTCCTGGTGGCTCTTGATGTGCTCCAGGAACGCGTCCAGCTTCGGGAAGGTCTGCGCACAGCTCTTGACCACACATTTGTATACCTTGGGGGGAGAGGCAGGGCAGGTGAGGGCGGGCTGGAGAGCCGCCTCCACTGTGGTCCCCGGTCCTGTGATGTCCACCTCCAACACCGCTCATAGAGGACCCAGCTGCTGTTCCCCTGCCCTCCTGCTGTGGGAGCCCTGGATTTATTATTATTTTTTCTTCATTCATTATTTTTAATTGAAGGATAATTACAATATTGTGTTGGCTTCTGCCATACATATTATTTTTTTTAATTTATTTATTGTTTAACTGGAGCATAATCGCTACAATGCCATGTTCGTTTCTGCTGTACAACAATGTTAATCGGCTATATGTATGTCAACCACAAATTGGCACTTGCCACGGGCACTTGCCATCTACCTCTACAAGGATTAAATCACGTGTTGCTACAGCTGACCCACCCCCTGAAAGGAGCTCAGGGTGGACAGCAGAAATGAGGCACTCTGTGCTTGAGGAAAAACTAGTAGGACAGGTCTTCAGGTATCTTTAGGAGCTGATTTTATGAGCCTAATTCTTGTATCTCCCTATATCTGGAAAAGCACTAAAATCCTTCATGGTGATGACTGTTCCTCGTGACTAGCAAAAGCTTCACAAGCCTAGCGGAAACCTTCTGGAAAAAAATATGTGCTTGATTGCATGTACTCCCTCTTCACCAAAATCTCATATATACTGACCTTTCCCTCCCTGCCTCTTTGGAGCAGTTTCTCAAAGCTATGTGAGGCGCTGCCTCCCGCACTGCCCTCATTTTGCCCCTATAAAACTTAACTCTCAGGTTGTGCATTTCTTTTTAAGCCAACATGTATATGTGTATTCCCTCCCTCTCAAGCGTCCCTCCCACCCCACCCCCATACCACACCCTAGGTCGTCACAGAGCACCGAGCTGAGCTCCCTGCGCTGTAGACAGCTTCCCACTAGCTGTCTATTTCACACATGGCAGTGTATACACATCAGGGCTACTCTCTCGATTTGTCCTACCCTCCTCTTCCCCGGCTGTGTCTACAAGCCCGTTCTCTACATTTGCGTCTATATTCTGCCCTGCAAATAAGTTCATCTGCACCATTTTTCTAGATTCCAAGAAATGTAAATTAAAACCACAATGAGGTACCACTTCACATTGGTCAGAATGGCCATCATCAAAAAAATATATAAAACAATAAATTCTGGAAAAGGTGTGGAGAAAAGGGAACCCTCTTATGCCGTATGTACTGGGTACACTTAAGAAAAATTATCCAAAACCTGCAATGATAACATCTTGAAAAGATATGAAAAGATGGCGTCCCATCCTTTCAATGTTATGAGAGAACGGTGGCTTTCCACCTCGAGCCTGCATCACAGTACAGAGTGGCCACTTCCAGGGAATCTGACGCAGCAGGTCTGGGTGGGCCTGAACATGTGCATTCCTGCCAAGCACCCAGGTGATGCTGAAGCTACTGGGCTGGAGACCTCACTTTGAGAAGTGCTATCTGGCAAGCAGTTAGGTAAAGACAGTTAAGCTGCTAAGGGTCACCTCACTCTCTGGGTGATGTCACTTGTTTTGACTGTTTATTACTGATCAGAACCTAGACTCTCTAAAGTTAAATGTTAACTTGTAGAAAACTGATCCAATGTAAATGATTTTTGTTATGTAGAAAAGATAACTCCAGTGGGTTTTGTTTTTTTTTTTAACTCCAGAGGTTTTATTGCCCTGAAGGACATAAACCAGATTTATATCTAACTTAGTAATCTTATTTCAGGATTCCTTTTTTTCACTGACACAGTTACACAGAGATATTGGTATTAGTGTTCCGTATCATCTTTTGACTGGCTTTGTCATTTTTCCAGTTCCCCCCATTAATGAATTAAGCAAAATTCTGATTCAAGTTCACTATATTATTTGTATGAAAGATATGCTTTTAACATTTTAAAAGGTATACATTAATAAGTAGTACACACTCCTCATGGGGCTTCCCAGGTGGTACTAGTGGTAAAGAACCCGTCTGCCAAAGCAGGAGATGTAAGAGACAAGGGGAAGATCCCCTTGGAGGAGGGCATTGTGACCTACTCCAATATTCTTACCTGAAGAATCCCATGGCAGGCTACAGTCCACAGGGTCGCAAAGAGCTGGACATGACTGAAGTGACTTAGCACATATGCACGCACACACTCTTCCTCATAGGGTTGTGAGACAGTCACAGCTGTATGACACACTCAGGGTTGCCTATACAATTCCAACCCTTCTTCCTAACAAAGTGAACCCTGATTTGCTCAGAGTGGCAAGATGCCCAGTTAAAACACTTGATCCCCTGGCTCCCTTACATCGATTGTCAGTCATGTGACTGTTTCTTGCCAATGGTATATAGGCAAGTAATTTTGGGGGAGGGCATCACTCCCTGGACACAAAGGCAAAAGCTTCCTAGGAGAAGTTCCCTCTTGTTTTTGCATTTATCCTAACTGTGATATGATGTGATGACTGAAGGTATGACAGCCATTCTGCAATCTTGAGGATGAAAGCCACATGCTAAAGATAGCAGAGCATAAAGCCAGGAGAATCCTACTAGACAAACCCAATACTACCTACTTATGGACCTATTATGATGTGAGAGAGAAAAAAAATCCTAACCAGTAAGCCAGTTGTCTATTATTTGCAGCCTAACAATGCATTTCTAAATGATAAAGCAGGTGCATGGGCTCTGACCAATGAGAGGGCTACAGAAGGCTTCTGGTCAAGGTTTCCTTGCTCCTAAAGAAGATACAGAAGATATTATTAATATAACCTCTTTATGTTCATGGATAATACTGTGTCTGATCTTCTGCCTAGAAAAAGTGACCACCATCACAGGACCACAGGTGAACCACCAACAGAGGACAGGGCCATGCCCTAAGACAGTGGAGACAAGAGTTAGAAAGACACAGGGCGCTTGATGTGGGGTTGAGTCAACTGACTGTCCCAGGCCTGAGTTACCCTATCTTGGGTTTTCTTATTATGTGAGATAACAAACTTCCTAATTGTTTAAGCAAGTTTGAGTAAAAGTTTTTGGTGATTTTTCCCCCAAGGATAGCCTAACAACTCTATCAATCTCTCTGCTAAGAATCTATAATAAGGAAAAAGTCAGAGGTGTGGACAAAGATTTGATTACAACAATATTCATCATGGTTTTGTTTATAATAGCAAAACTCAGGAAATAATGTAAACGTCCAATAATAAGGGATTTAAAGAATGCAGCCATTGGGACTTCTCTGGTGGTTCAGTGATGGGACTCTACGCTTCCACTGCAAGGGGTACAAGTTTGATCCCTGGTCAGAGAACTAACATCACACAAGCCATGTGGCATAGTCAAAAAAAAGAAAGAAAGAAAGGAAATCTACAACACGTACTGCATTGAGTGCTAGA
Organism: Cervus canadensis; assembly: GCF_019320065.1. NCBI lineage: Eukaryota > Metazoa > Chordata > Mammalia > Artiodactyla > Cervidae > Cervus > Cervus canadensis. The sequence continues at coordinate 62,080,740 of NC_057395.1, read as the reverse complement.
TTCCTGGGAGGACATATTGTAAGCTGGTTATGACAAGGGGTTTGGAGTCAAACAAACTGGCTTTGAATCCTGCCTCAGTTACTTACTGGCAGTGCGACTCTGGATGGATCACTCATCTCTCTGAGCCTGTTTCTTCATCTGGATACACTGAAAATGCCTATCTCTAAGGTTGCTATGAGAAGTAAGTAAAGTACTGAATGTAAGGAACCTTAGCCGGGTTGTTATTCAGTCCTAAGTTGTGCCTGACTCTTTGCCACCCCATAGACTGTAGCCCACCAGGCCCCTCTGTCCATGGGATTTCCCAGGCAAGAAGACTTCAGTGTGTTGCCATTTCCTTTTCCAGGGATCTTCCTGACCCAGGAATCCAACCTGTGTCTCCTGCACTGCAGGCAAATTCTGTACTGTTGAGCCACCAGGGAAGCCCTCTAGCAGGGTGCTTAGCATATAATAAATAGTAAATGTGAATCTATATATTTTTCAGACTTTTCTGAATTTCCCAATTCTATATTGGGTATATAATACTTTAATAGGGAGAAAAAATAACAAAAATTATTTTTAAAAAATAAACACCGGAATAGAGTTACCATATAACCCAGCAATTCCACTCCTAGGTTTACACCCAAGAGAACTGAAAACACACGTTCATACAAAAACTTGTACACAGTGATCACTAAAGTATTATTCATAATAGCTAAAAAGTAGAAAGAACCTAAATGTCTATCAACTGATAAAAGGATATTCAAAATGTGCTATATTCATACAATGAAATATTATTCAAAAATAAAAAGGAGTAAAGTACTGATACATGTTACAACATGAATGCAAATATTATCTCAAAAGGCCACATACTAGATGATTCCAATATTAAATGTCCAGAATAGGCAAATCGATAGAGACAGAAAATGGGTTAGTGGTTGCCTGAGTCTGGGAGTAGGGGCGAGTGAACACTAACAGGTATAAAGTTTCTGGGGTGATAAAAATGTTCTGGAAAAAAAAAATGTTCTAGAAATAGAGGGGTGATGGCTGTATAACATTATGAATAGATTAAAAACTACTGAAGCGTACACTTTAAAACAGGTGAATTTTATGGTATGTAAATCACATGTCAATTGGAAAAAGAAAAAAAAAATAGGCTGTAGTCTCAAATCCCCATAGGCGGGTTTTTACATACTAGATCTTCTCAAAGGGGTAAGAATTCTTCCTGTGTCTGATTTCTTCATTATATGACCCTTGAGAGGTGGACTTCCTCCCTCAGGCAAGCACCATAATGGCCCAAAAAGCTGGCACCACCCAGGGAGGATAGAGGGGGAAGCTTAGCCCATTATTACACGGCAGCTCAGAGCAACCGAGGCCCACTCCTGTCCCTTTTGAGGCCGTGTTCAAGACCCCAGCAACCGCCAAAGCTCATGACTCGGGTGGCTATGTCCCACCCCTGCTCCCGCCCGCTCACCTACCTGCTCGTTCTTGTGCTGGGTCATGTGGGACTTGAGCTGGAAGTAGGTACTGAACTTGCTGGGGCAGAACTGGCACAGGTAGGAGCTATCGATGAGGACCACCTGCTTGGCCTCCAGCTTGTCCGCCTCCCCCTCGCCGGCTGTGGGCAAGGCCTGGGGCTGCGGGGCGCTCGACAGGGTCTGGCCCAACCCTGTGGAGAAAGCCAGGGAGGAAAGTCACTGAGAAAGGCAGAGGAAGGGTCAGGGCAGAGGGCCACGCCCCCCGGGAAGGACTCCCAGGACACCTTCCCTGCGCTCCGCTGCGTTCACCTCCCACCAACCATGGGCTCAGTGTGGGACGTAGGACCGAGGCCCTGCACCCACGCTCAGCTGGTGCGCAGAGACACAGCCACTCCAGGGGCCAAACTACTGAACACTTACATTCTGAGGGATGAAGAGCCACCGCCTCAAGTCTCCCCTTGCAGGCCTTCCCCTCAGACACTCTAGACTGCTCTGTGGTTGTTAACGACCCTGACTGCCACCCCCAGCTGAACTCACGATGCCTCCCAGCTCCTTGTACAATCATGCGTTTAGCTGTTCCTCCCTCACTCTCCCTGAGGACAGGGGCTTCTGACCTCATGTTTGTAAGCCCAGGGGCCTGGCACACAGTGGTGGTGGTGGTTTAGTTGCTAAGACGTATCCAACTCTTTGCAATCCCACAGACTATAGCCCACCAGGCTCCTCTGTTCATGGGATTTCTCAGGCAAGAATACTGGAGTGTGTTGCCATTTCCTTCTCCCGGGGATCTTCCCAACCCAGGGATCAAACCTGAGTTCCCTGCTTGGCAGGCAGATTCTTTACCATTGAGCCACCTGGGAAGACCTCTGGCACACAGTAAGCCTCCATAAATGTTTGCTCAATGGTTGAACCCTAGGTGCTACACACTATAAGAGTTTTGAAAGAAATGGGTTCTTCTCCAGAGCTCACAAGAATTCAGAAGGCAGCACAGAATGGCTCAACACAGTAGGGCCAGTTCCTGCTGGTTGGCCAGAGAAAAGTGGCCATATATTGCTTGCACAGAACACCCCCTCTGTGAGCTGCCCATGGCCGGCTCTGCTCATCCCCAGGGCTGTACAAGGAGGCTCTGGCCAGACGCTGCCCAGTACAGTGGTCACTCCTACCCACCTGTGTTATCCTCGTCCTCCTGCCTGCTGGGGTTCAGAGCCATGACCTGTACCGTCACAGAGTTGCGAGAGACGGTGCCACCGCTGCGTCCTGGAGGCCACACCTTGTGGGTCTGCATGTGTTTCTTGACGTTAGACTTCTGGGCAAAGGCGCGGCCACATGCAATGCACTGGAAGGGCTTCTCACCAGTGTGGCTGCAGAAAACAAGGCCTGTCAACACCCGTGTGTAGGGACTGTGACCTCAGTCCAGGAGCTCAGAACCACCAGGAAGGCCTGGGCAGAGCATCTGGAGGCTGTGGGTCACCATCCTGAGACCGTGAGGACAAGCCCTCTTACTGAGGCAGGCAAGCACAGACACACCCCAGGCTCCTGGTGACAAGACTGAACAGCTGAATTAGCCAGCCCTGGAGTGGACCTTCTCTGTGGCCATCTCAAGCTGTGAGATAAAACAGTTCCAAAGAATTGATGTTTTCGAACTGTGGTGCTAGACTCTTGAGAGTCCCTTGGACAGCAAGGAGACCAAACCAGTCAATCCTAAAGGAAATCAACTCTGAATATTCATTGGAAGGACTGATGCTGAAGCTGAATCTCCAATACTTTGGCCACCTGATGCAAAAAGACCCTGATGCTGGGAAAGACTGAAGGCAGGAGGAGAAGGGGATGATAGAAGATGAGACAGCTGGATGGCATCATTGACTCAGTGGACATGAGTTTGAGCAAAGTCTGGAAGATGGTGAAGGACAGGGAAGCTTGGCGTTCTGCAGCCCATAGAGTTGCAAAGAGTTGGACACAACTGAGTGGCTGAACAACAATTGTTTAAATGGAGACTCTTCTGTTACTTGAAGGAGAAAACATCCTAGCGGTCACCGCACAGCACTTGTACTTTTTAAAACTTTCCTTCAAATCAATGCACTTTTTAAGAACTTAAAATAATTAAAAATGAAGCTTCCTGTTGTTACTATATATGCAAAACCACTTGTCATAAACACAAGTAAAAAAACACAATTATTCATAAAACAATTTTATTAAGAGCTATAGATGCATCATCCTTATGGCAGACATAAACCACATGGGACTATTTAAATTTAAATTCATTAAAATAAAATCAAGTTAAAAACTCAGTTTCTCAGGCTTCCCTGGTGGCTCGGTAGTAAAGAATTGCCTACCAATGCAAGAGACACGGGTTTGATCCCAGATCTAGGAGGATCCCACATGCTGCGGAACAACTAAGCCCGGGTACCACAGCTATTGATCCTGGGCTCTAGAGCCGGGGAGCTGCAACTACTGAAGCCCGAGTGCCCCAGAGAGCCCGTGCTCTGCAACAAGAGAAATCACTGCAAGGAGAAGCCAGTGCACCACAAGTAGAGAAAAGCCCGGGCAGCAACAAAAACCCAGCACGGCCAAAAATAAAGTTACAAAAATTCAGTTTCTCAGTCATACGAGTCACACTTCAAGTACTCAATAGCCATATGTCCACCGCCCTGTGGCCTACTGGGGTGTCTCCATCTCTGCAGAAAGTTCTACTGACAAGCACTGGTTGTAGACCAGTGGTTTTCAACAGAAATCGATTTTCCCTCCTGGGACATCTGGAAATGTTTGGAGATGTTTTCGGATGTCACAGCTGAGGAGTGAGGGGGGGCTATTGGCATCTAGTGGTTAGAGGTCAGGAATGTTGAACATTCTTCTAGGCACAGGGCAGCCCCCACAGAAGGAATGGTGTGATCTAAGACATCTCAATAGGCTGGTAGACCCTGGTCTACAGAGAAGCTATTGCCCACCGCGGCTGGAATCTTGGGCACTCTCTTTCCCTCCCTTCCCCCCTCTCTGTTATAAAAGATGAGCAAAACTGTACGAGGTGTTCAAGACAGACCACACCTAACTGAGGCTTTCTCCTCTGAAAGGAACGGAAAAAGTTTTTCTCACTCTATCTTTCAGAAATTTTCAATACCCATATCCACAAACCACCTAAAGTCATCTCACGTCCCAATGTTCCACTCTATGAGAAACATCGAACAAGATCACCCCTTCACTTCACAATGGAAAACCTGAGGCCCAGAAGGGCTCTTTGCATGTTCTTGGGACAAGCGGTGTCATGGTTAGTCCTGAGCGAGCAGAGAGCTTGCAGAGGCACGTTCACAGAGCATCGCTAACCCCGAGGTCAAGCCTTTCTACAGAAGTGAGGGCTGAGGCACGCCTCCCACCGGCAAAGCCAGCCTCTAGCCATTCAAGTCAATTCCGCCTCCTCCATTCCCACCTTGGACCTTCCTCATCATGGCAGGCAGGCTCCACAGATCCTTCCCACTGAGGAAGAAAAGGGCAAAATCATCCTGAGCTGGCTGGAAGGCCTGAGAACCATGACAGACCAGTTGGGGCCTTGGTCACCACCAGGTGAAGGGGGTGGGGAAAGGAGCACTGCTTCCACTGTGGATTCCCCATCCTGCCTCCCCGCCAGGGCTGCCCAGGGGCCACCTGCCCCACCACGCCCGGTTACCTTCGGATATGCTGCTGCAGGTCAAAGTTTTTGGTGAATGACTTGTCACAATATGAGCACTTGAGTTTCTGAGCCTTTGGCTTCCCTGCAGCTGATGAAAAATAAAAAAAGACACACACAGAAAAAGACAAAGAAGGGGATGGTAAGGCTGGCAACACAACTGAAGGGCAGCTTCCAGCCACTCTACCCCTAGACCCAGGGCCAGACAGCCCAGATCCTAGGAGGTCTACATCCATGGACAGGTTGGGGAAGAAGCAGAGGTAAGTCTCTCATAGGGCCTGGGAGAAGAAATTCCAGGACATGCTCTGACTGGGAAAGTAGGGCAAACCCCTCAAAAACTCCCTGCTGCTGGAGGATAAAATCCATCCTCTCTGCCGTGGCCTATGGGGCTCTGCATCCTGTACTTCCTACCAACCCGATTATTCTTACGATCTAGTTGCAGTGGACTCCTGGCTAACCTCGGAAGACCGCATACATGGTCCCACCTCAGGGCCTTTGCACCTGCTGTTCCCCCTTGCCCAAAATGCTTGTCCCTCAGACAGTCACAAGACTGTTTTCTCCTCACCCCTAGACAGATAGGCAGCAGCATTTTCCAGTCTCTCTCCAGTATTCTCAATCACAGTACTCTGTTAATCTTCTTTCTAGAGTGACCCATAAACATTTCTTTATTCCCTGTCTGTCTCTCCCATTAAACTGTGAGTAATTAAGGGTAAGGAAATCATGACCCAAGATGCTAGATTTCCAGTTCTGACACCAAGCCTGGCACACAGATGCTCAACACATTTGTGAAAGGAAGGAAGGGGCTGGAAGCCCCTGAAAACTCTCATTTTTTCTGCCTTTCACTACTACCACTACTTTCTGACATTGTCCCCAACCACATACTTAGCATCTCTATCAGGGTGGCAGACATTGCTGCTTGCCTGCCTAATACCCACTCTTCTCTTCTTCTTTCTTCACAAATCCCCTACATAATAGGAGCATCAATGTTCCTGGCTAAAAGAGACATTTCCCAGCTTCCTTTGGAGACAGATATGGTCATATGACTTAGTAACCAATGAAATGTAAGCAAAAGCATCATGTTTAGAACTTCTGTGAGCTGGGAGATGCTTCTTTTATCCTTCTTCCAGACGCTTGGAATATGAAATTTGATGATTGGAGCTTCAGCAGCCATCTTACACAATGAAACACCTAAGAACAAAAGTCATGTTCTAGGAATGATGAAGCAGAAAGACAGAAGAAATGTGGGTGCCTGGTGATTATATAGGTGTACAAACTCCAGATTGCCTGTTTCTGGACTTGTTTTGCACAGAACAACAATATTCTACCACTTTGGAGTCACTCCTATTTTGGATTTTCCACTCCATGCAACCAAACTTAATCCTAACTATCACAAAAGGGAAGACTGGAACTAAGCAGCCTGTGGACAGGTACATCCCTGCTGAGGAGAGATGCCACGACAGGTTGTGTGCCCACCTTCTGGGAGTCCACTGGAACCTTTGGTCCGTCGGGTCTTCAGTGATGGGGGGGAGTCAAAGGTGGCCACTGTGCCCCCGGTGGCGCTGGTCATAGGGGCAGCAGGGTTTGGTCCTTTTGGTTTGAATCCTTGTTTGCCAGGGCTATACACCTGGGGTGTGGGGTACACAGGAGCCTCCACACACTGGTTTGGCACCTAGAAGGACAGCAAAGTCAGGGAGAGTGTCCTGGGAAGGGGGGGAAGAGCTGCCCCAGGTTGTGGGACCTTCACTGTGGCCCTGGCTGATCTCAGCCACCCACAGCTACATCACCACCCTAACTCCTCCACCTCACTAAGTACCCCCAGTCACTCCCAAGACCCCTTTGAATAGAACTCCATGAAGCCAGCAGGCTAGAAGCAGCTTTGGAACCAGGCTGCTTGGGTTCAAATCCTGATTCTGCCACTTATCATTTAAGTGACCTTGGGCAAGTCTGTTAACTTCTGTTTCAGTTTCTGCATCTGTAAAATGGGACTAATTATAGCAACCCCATATGAGAATAGAGCTTAGAAGAGGGCCTGGCAAGTAGTAAGCACCCAATCAACATCAGCTGTTGTGATGGCCATTATTGCTGTTGTTAGTAATAGACTTCTTGCACAGGAGAACTAGGAAGTCAGAAGGGTCTATGCCCTCACCAGCAACTCCACTTCTTAACCAACTCTGCCTGACACCACACTAGTAGGCATCCTTTGACTAGGAATTGACACTGAAGCCACGAGAAATTACCAAAGGAATTCTGAGCCACCCAAACTCAGTGACCACTAAACTCACATCACGACAACTGGGGTATTGTAAAGAATTCATTTATTCCTTCATCTACCTATCATTCATTGGTCTTCTTGGGTTGCCCTACCCAAAATTCCACTTCCTCTCCTCTGCTTCATTTTCCTCCTTATATGCATCATTATCTAATAAATTATGCGTTTTACTTAGTTACCTTGTCTATTATCTGCCTAGTTTCATGCAGGCAGGGACTTCTGCTCTGCTTTTGTTTCTTCCTCTATTCCCAGGCCTAGAGGAATGCCTGGCACAGAGTGGGCACTCAATAAACATTTGCTGAATGAATGAATTCATATATGGAGGTCTCAGGCATCTTATACAGCACCACTAGGTGCTTCTGCCAGGTCTTGCCTGTCGGCCCTTGGCACCTTCCTACACCCGCCCATGCTCTCCCCTGAAATGCAGAGGTGGCAAGCTTGAAACCACATTCTCAAGTACCCCTGCCAGCACAGTTCTGAACACAAATTTAGTTCTGCCCATGAGAAGCATCTGCATGAGATCTGAAGGCAGAAGGGAGGTAGAAACTGTTCTCCTTGGCAGCCAAGCTGGGAGACAGGCAGGTTAGCAGTCATGAGTTTTGGAGTGGCAAGCTGAACCTGACATTCCCCTCCTGATTACCAGCCCTGAGGATGGCAGGGCAGCTGAAACCTCAGCAACAGAATCCTACAGTTTTCTCACCAAGTACAGTGTCCTAGTTACAAGGGCCAAGCCACAACTGTGACCCTGAAAACGAGCGGTTCTTGCCAACCCTGACTTTTACTCCTCCAGCCCTTCCATCAGCCCTACAGATTTAAGTTCCTGTATTAAATCCCTCTGTTAGAAATACCTAGAGTGATTTCAATTTTCCTGACCAATCCAGCACTCAATATTTGTCACCCATCATCCAAGTCATTCCTGAGCAATGATATGACCACCACTGGGTTAGTTCTCATTATCCTCACAGTTCTACAAGGGGAGTTCCCATTCTAGAGTCTCTCCTCTGAAACTGAGGTCAAAGCACCCTATTTCAGACACCAACTGCAGGTGTCCCACAGGCCAGGTCTCTGCTAGGTGCCAAGGATGCAAATCAAAGACGACTCAGGCTCTGTTTTCAGAGAGCACTCTTTGTCTACATGAAAAATAAATAACAGCAGCTATCCCTATGCTGGCCCCTCTGTCTATGAGGCCATCATCATCCTCTCAGCATCTCACTAGCTTTAATTATTTTAAAATTTTTAAATAATATTTATTTATTTAAATATTTAAATACAAAATTTCCAAGTCATTTTTACTGATCAACTGGTGACTCAGTTAGATTCTTAACTTTTTATTTTGTATTGGGGTATAGCTGATCGACAAACAACGCTGAGAGTTTCAGGTGAATAGCAAAGGGACTCAGCCGTACATACACACGTATTAATTCTTTAAAAATTCAGCCAAGTCCTTGCTTTATTCTCCCAGGGTAGGGAAAATCCCCCTGCAGGGTCTTATAACATTACATGGCTGGTGATGGAATTTTCCTCCAGTCTAGTTCTATTTCCAGAGAGACCATCTGACATAGAATGTCTGTATGGCTGGATTCTAGAGTGAGTCTGAGATAATGTGACCTCAAGTGCAGGCAGGCTCCTTCTGTCATAGCCATGCCCCCTAGCACTTGTGCCTGGCATGGTTCTGGACTCTCAGTGCCTTGAGAGTACACTGCTTGTAGTTCGAAACTCTTCAGCTGGGAATTAATATAGTACATATGACACAGGCACACCTTGAAGATATTGTGGGTTCAGTTACAGACCACTGCAATAAAGCAAATATCACAATAAAGCAAGTCACACAAGTTTTTTTTTTATTTTCCAGTGCATATAAAAGTCATGTTTATGAAAAAAAGTTATGTTATGAACAAAGTTATGTTTACTCTATCTTATAATTTAAGTATGCAATAGCATTACATCCTAAAAAAAAGTATGTATCTTAATTAAAAAAACTTTTTTTTTCCATTAAAAAAACTTTTTTGACTTTATTGCTAAAAAAAAATGCCAACCACACCTGAGCCTTCAGCAAGTAATAGTAATAACATCAAAGATCACAGATCATGACAAATACAATAACAATGAAAAAGTCTGAAATGTTGTAAAGATTACCAAAATTTTGACACAGAGACACAAAGGGAACAAATGCTGTTGGAAAAATGGCACTGATAGACTTGCTCAACAAAAAACACAATATTTGCAAAATGCAATGAAGCAAGGTATGCCTGTACACTGCCTGAACGGTCTCGATACTTTACCTCTTCTGGTACCCAGGCCCTCTCCCAGTGTGACTTGGAGTTTTTCCCATCGAGAGGTGGCATCTATTTTGGTACTCCTTCAACCTAAGCTGGCCTTGTGACCTGCTTTCACCAGCAGAAGTGACACTGTGTCACTTACAAACCTAAGCCTCAAGAAGTCTTGAGCATTTCTGCTTGCATTACTGCACGTTCACCACTGCGGTGAGACCATGCCTGGGCAGCCTGCTTGAGAAGGAAAGCTGCGTGGAGCAGAGTTGGGTCACCCGACCTGATTATTCCACCCGAGGCCACTTTAGAGCAGCAGCCAGTCAGCCAACCTCCAGACATGTGGGAGCACCCAGCCAAGATCAGCAGTTGCCAAGCTGATCACCACAGACCTGAGAACAATAAACATCTTTCCCCACATACTGTATTTCTTACACAGCCATAGCTAACTGATACACCTAGCTTGTGAAAACATATGAGACACTCACACATATAATTTTTTTGGAATCCCTTCCCCAAAGGCAGGTATTCTCTTGACTGTCCTGAGTACTCCCTGAGGGCAGCTTGTATTTCTGCTACAACCCCTGCTTCATTCCACCTTCTCATGGGGTGCATTTTACCTTTACACGTATGATAGGCTTGAGCTGGTTTTGCCCCCACAGCATCTCTGGCATCAGAAAAGGCTCAGGTTACCCGTGACGACCATGACCAGCTTTTCCCCCTTCACCCCAGGCCCCAGCGTCTGCTCACCTCCAGGGGTGGGTAGGGCTGCATTCCCAGTGCTTGGATCTCTACCGTTCCACTCCCAGTGAGGGGTGCTGTGGCGCTGTACACCTCCACCACGCCATTCCCGCCAGGGTTGGGACGCCCGGGGGGGCCCAGACTCTGGGGTGGGGGTGGTGGGGGTTGGGGGGGTGGGGGTGGGGGCAGTGGTGGAGGGGGTGGGGGAGGAGGTGGAGGCTGGGCCAGGTAGTTTGGTGCAGGATGCATATTCAGGTTACTCTGAAATCACAAGAGAAAATTAAATTGTCATAGCCTCTTGAGACCAGCTGTCCGGTTTATCAGCAGGGAAGGACACTTGCCTTAGCCAGCCATGTGGGAAGAAGAGAGGACAAGGCAGAGAGCAGGCATGGAAACCAGATCATGGGAGAATTCCAAGGAGCCATCAGACTGGTATTGGTGTCCTTTTTCTCTACAAAAGTCAGCAAAAATGGCCCAGCCTGTGCAGAAATGACCTCATAGAGCGGGCCTAATGTTGCTGTCTTTAGAAGGGCTTGCTTGTAGGACTGGCTCTGAACTGGCATCTGAGAACCTGCCGTGTAGAAGATTCCCTGGTTTTTTGTTTGTTTGTTTTGGCTGCACTGTGCGTCATGTGGCCCAGGGATTAAACCCATGCCCCCTGTTCTTGAAAGCTCGGAGTCTTAATCACTGGACAGTCAGGTAAGCCCTGCAGGTTCCCTATGTTGATGAGGCTATTTTGCCTACCTGGGGCACTGGCCCTAGTGTACCAACTACCTAGACAGTTTGCACTGTGATTTATGGTGAACAACTCCTTCCGACCGGGGTATCTGGAATTGTGCTGTGTGGCTGGAAGCCTACATGTAACAGAAGCCCTGGCCTTAGAGTCAAAGGTGTTCTTTCCTGGCAGAAACTCTGGGCACTCTTGACTGCTGGAGTGCCCTGAGCAGCCTCTCCCCACTTTCCCGAGGCAAAGAACGCTGGAGACTTGGAAGAACGCTGATCTCCTGCAGACTCCAGTTGCTGGGTCTTTCTTCCTTGCTGGTCCTGCTGTGCATCCTTCTATTTTAAACCAGCCAACAGCACAAGCATCCTGAGCCCTGGGAGTCTTTATCTAGAGAGTCACGAAATGTGTGGGTGGCTATGGATCCTTGAAACACAGCCACTGACTTCTAGCAATTGATTCTACAAAAAATTCAACCAGGTAGGCAAAGATAATCATACACAGATGTTACTCGTCATTTTTATAATAGCAAAAACTGGCAATGACTACATGTCCTCCCACTGGAAGTCTGGCTAAACAGAGGATGGTCCATCCACTTGGAATGGAACAGAATCCTTTGTGGCTGTTACAGTGATGGTGCTGATCAGTATTCAATAAAGGGTGCTTCTCTTAATTGCTGTTCCTTGGGTTCCATGGTCAAATATGTTGGGGGAAAAATCTGAGTTGACAAAATCAAAAGTATTTCTGCAGTATTTACTGCAGGAAAAACCCAGGGACAGAGCAAGGGAAGAAGTACAATGCTTCCACCTCAGGCTGCTTGGACCAATGATCCTTTTTCTATTGGAAAATCCCAAGAAGCCACTGTTCTGAGGAACACTTCAGTAAATAATGATGTAGGGTTGTAGGCATAGATAGAAAATGATGTTAAACAAAAGGCCAAGAAAGAAAGGGCTTCCCAGGTGGTGCAGTAGTAAAGAATCCGCCTGCTAACGCAAGAGACAGAAGAGACTCAGGTTCAATCACCGGGCCAGGAAGACCCCCTGGAGTAGAAAACAGCAACCAGCTCCAGTATTCTTGCCTGGAAAAATTCCAAGGACAGAGGTGCCTGGTGGGCTACAGTCCATTGGGATGACAAAGAGTCGGATATGACTGAGTGCACAAACAAAGTAAGAAAAGCAAGTTCCAGAACAGTGCATATAAGATTCATTTATATACATGTGTATACTTTACACATATTTATATAAAAAGCTATTTCTATCTCTATTTGCATTCGAAGGTCAGGAAATCCAGACATCAAAATTTTGGTAGTGTTTTCTCTCGGTGGAGGGAGTAAGAGTGCTTGTTTGACTTTCCAATTTTTATTCTGTAGAATTTCAAACCTACAGAAAGGTTGCAAACAGAATACAATGAATTATCTTTCTACCTCATTTAATTTACCAGTTGTTACCATCTTGCTGCATCTGCAGTGCATGTGTGTGTGTACATATACACACATACATACCTGTGTTTTGTCAAGCCCCTTGAAAGTTAGCTACAAACATCATGACACTTGATTCCTTAAAACTACTCAGATGCATCTCCTAAGAACAAGGACATCCTCCTATGTAACAATTTGATGAACACACACAGGAAATTGAACAGATATAATACTATTATCTAAAATATTCAAATTCCTCCATATTCTAATCTCCCTAAGTGTCCCAGTAAGGCCTTTAAGGCTTCCCTCACCCCAAACCCCTACACCCTGTCTAGAATCCAACCAAGAATTGCAAATTCAGTCGGTTGCCCTGTCTCTTTCGATATTAAAAATTATTAAACTTAAAAAAAAAAACAACTTTTCTTTTGTGTACTTTCTAGTGTTTTTCTAATGGACATGGAACACTTCCGCAAAGAATAAAAACAGAAGGGCTTCCCTAGTAGCTCAGTGGTAAAGAATCCACCTGCCAATGCAGGGGACATGGGTTTGAACCCTTATCCAGGGAGATCTTACATACCGCTTAGCAACTAAACCCATGTGCCACAATTATTGAGCCTGCGCTCCAGAGCCCAGGAACCTTGACTACTGAGTCCTCGAGCCATACCTGCTGAAACCTGCTCACCCTAGAGCCTGTGCTCTGCGGCAAGAGAAGACATTGCAATGAGAAGCCTGTACACCACAACTAAAGAGCAGCCCCCAATCTCCAAAACTGGAGAAAAGCCTGTGTGCGCAGCAGTGAAGACCCAACACAGCCAAAATTCTTTAAAAATAGTAGTTTTTAAAAAAAGAATAAAAGTACAAGTCAAACAAACCAGACTATGGCTGTGAAACCCCAGAGTCATGCTGTGGGGCCCAGCTGAACACATCAGCTTCCCCATCCACAGCAGGGCTGGCCAAGGGGGAGCCGACGACAGTCCTCCTTAGCTTGAAGAAGAGCTGGGGTCAAGCCCCCTTCTTTCTACAAGATTCTGAATCTGCAGGAATCAACTTGCAGGCCAAAAATCAAGATCCTGTGAGAAACTGGCCACCTCCTTACCTGCACAGGTGGGGGGCCTTGGGGCATGGGCTGGTCCAGGGACGTGAAGGCTGACATGGCGGACATGAGCACATCATCGCTTACCAAGATGTTCCCCTGCACCAGGGTCTGGATCAGCGGGGATGGGGGCACTGTGATGTACGTGGAGATCTGGACAGTGAGAGAGAGAGAGACGGAAAGAACATGTCTGACATTTTGGAAGGAAGCAGACGGCATGGTAGAAAAGATCTGGGTTCTGGAGTCCCACAGACCTAGATTCCATCTCCACCTCTGCTACTGCTCCCTGTCACATGACCCTGGGAAAGTCACTCCACCTCTCTCAACCTGCATTTCCTCATATCAAATAAGGAGAATAAGTCACACCTCCCTGCAATGCCTATAACCTATGATCTAGCAACAATCTTTCCTGACCTCTGTCCTAGAGAAATATTCACACTTGTCCACAGGAGTCCACAAAAAAAGAGTCCTCTGCACAGCCTTGTTTCTAATAGTGAAAAACTGGAAATAACCTCAATGTCCATCAATAGGAGGCTAGATTTAAAAACATGTAATATATTCATGGATAGAATACTATAGACAGCAAGTAAGAGGTACTAAATGGAAAATTAAATTTTATAACAATATGTACATTATATATTCTCATCTTTAAAAATCCAAAACAAACAAAAAAATCCCAAACAATACTACTATGTAATTCCTGCGGGGACTTCAGTAAGTATGTGAAAATATAATAATATGCTCTCAGGTTAACAGCAAAGATGAATGGCAGACCTTATAAGAGGGTGTCAAACATGCAGTGACTTTCCTGTTGTAAATGCAAAGGGTGTTTTGTTTATTTGTTGCCTTTCTTTTCTGGTATCTTAAGTCCCCTGTCTATAGGACCCCAGGGGACAGCAGTAAATGAGCCCCCAATTCCAACAGAAGTCCTTGCCCTCAACCAAGCAAGGACAGCTTGGGCAGGTTAGGGACGCACCCCATGTCACCGCCAGGAAAGGCAGTGACCTGTATTTTTACAATGTCACATGCATTAGCCTGAGGCAAAAAAAAAAAAAAAAAAAATCATTTCCATGTTCATCCAGCTCACTTAGGCAGAGGGATTTTGGTTTGCCCCTAACCAGTTGATTGTGTGCTAAGGTTTTCTCCTTGCCCAGGACTGGAAGAATTTCCCTCTCCCCTACTGAAAATAAAAAAGGGAGTCAGGAGAGGAAGAACATCTTCTACTAAATAAACTCATAATCAAGGAGTGAGAAAAACAACTACGTTCTGTGTTAGAAGACGTCTGTGGTAACTTGAAAAGTTTCAGTGCACAGTGTCCTAGGATCTGGAGGTGGATGTGTTTATCTTGAAGGCAGGAATTACGTGTATACAACGGCGGAAGATTAATGTTTTAGAGCAGCAGTCCCCAAACTTTTTGGCACTAGGGACCAGTTTCACGGAAGACAATTTTTCCACGGACTAGGTACGGAGCAGGGGGGTGGTTTCGGATGATTCAAGAGCCTTAAATTTATTGTGCACTTTATTTCTATTATTATTACATCAGATCATCAGGCATTAGATCCTGAAAGTTGGAGACCCCTCATTTTAGAGGAAGAAAGAGACAAGAGGAAGTCAAAGGGAAATCTAACCCCATGACGTGGCATCCTGGGACAAGCCCGTCCCCTTTATGGGGATTCTTTAATCCCTCTGAGCTCCCATCCATGGTGTCTTTGCTCTAGAACTGTGTTCCTGACTGAGGACTCTGGAAGCTTCTCCAGATACCCCCAGCGTGGGGCATCCCCTGACCTCCAGACTTGTCTATCTGTCTGCATTTTCATTGCTTCTACTTAAAGGCCCAGTGGGCATCTCAAATTCAACATGAGCAGCTGAACTCCAAATCTCCTCTGTGTTCTCCCCACTTCAGTGAATGGCAACTCCAACTCTGGGCACACTTGCCTCCTCTTAATCGCACACCCTACATCCAATCCAGCCACTACCTTGGCCAGTTCCACTTTCAAAAGATTCCTAAAGTCTCATCCCCTCTCTCTACTCCACTGCTACTATCCTGGTCAAGCCACCCACCACCGTCCACTGCTGGATTTGTAGAGTAGTCTCCTAATGGGTCTCCGGACTTTTCTCTTGACTCCCATCAAAATCTGTTGGGGTAAGGGTTGGGGAAAGGACAGTTAAGGAGTTTGGGATTGAAACGTACACACTGCTATATTTAAAATGGACAACCAACAAGGACCTATCCTACAGCACAGGGAACTCTGCTCAGTATTATGTAACAACCTAAATGGGGAAAGAATTTGAAAAACAATAGATAAATGTATATGTAAAACTGAATCACTTTGCTGTATTGAAAGGAACACAATGCTGTTAATCAACTGTATTCCAATATAAAATAAAAAGTTATTTCCTGAACAAAAAAAAAATCTGTTCCCTACAGCAGCTGCAGTGATCTAATTAAAGTATTTGTTGCTGCTGTTGTTAGTCACGCAGTCGTGTCCGACTCTTTGTGACCCCATGGACTGCAGTCCGCCAGGTTCCTCTGTCCATGGGATTCTCCAGGCAAGAATACTGGAGAGGGTTGCCATTGCCTTCTCCATAAATCATACTATATCCCTCTCCTGCTCAAAACCCTCCCATGGCTCCCATCTCATGCAGAGTAAAAGCCACACAATTTGCCAAGGTCTCCCTATTGCGTCTCTGACCTTATGACTTCTTACCCTCCTCCTCCTCACTCAGCTCCAGCCACTCTCACCTCCTTGCTGTTCCTGGAATAAACCCAGCACACTCCTGCCTCAGGGCCTTTGCACTTGCTGATCTGCCCCCAGAATACTCTTTCCCCAAGGAGCTGCGTGACTATTTCTCCCAAGGTCTCTGCACAAATGTCACCTTTTCTCAGAGCTCATCCTATTGAGCATCACACACAAAAGGGCAAAACCTCCCAGCCCTGTCCTGGTATCCCCTCTCTGCACTTGTCCTGGGAGAAGTCCATCTCAACACGTCTTTTGGGTGGTGTCTATCTTACCTTATGCCACGACGGCAGTGACCTGGTCTGTTTGTTCACTCCTGTACCCCTGGTGCCCACGCAAAGTGTGACATAGTGGGTGCTCAGAAAAGACTTGAATAGATGAATGAACAAAACGAATGAATGAATACCTGGCGATTGGGAGGAGGCGGGGCCTGCTGGACGGCTGAGGGTGCTGCCGAAGGTGTGTAGATGCTGTTGGTGGCCAGTGAGACGGTGGCCAGGGGTGGGGCACTCCCTTGGCACTGTTCCCGTTTGTGGGTCATAAACGCTGGAAGCGAGTTGAACTGCTTCTTACACTTCCCGCAGAGAAAGACATCCTCGTCATCTAAGGGTCACACCAGCAGAGTAGCGGAAGGAGAGAAATAACGAAAAAAAGCAAGAGAAAAGGAGAGGGCATCACAGTGAGAAATGGAGGCCCATGGCTGGACCATGAGAAAGGCAAACTAATGGCATTCCATCACTCAGCGCTTGAGGGTCAAGCATCAACTCTGTGCTTCCCATGAGCTTTCAAATCACATTAGCACCTTCAGGAATATCCAGCCAGGTTCACACAGGTATCAAAAAAATCAGAAATCAGGAACTAGTAAGGTGGCTTCGCTTCAAGGTTGAGACAGTCAGAATCTTTATCCTGCCTGCATTTATTTATTCACCAGTCCCCAAATGGGCTGTATGATCACACTCCTGGGTGCCTCTCCATCCCCTGCTCCCCCTGCCAAGCTGCCTCTCCCAGAATGACTCATTCTGCAAGGCTCAGCCTAGATGTCACCTCCTCCAGGAAGCCCTCCTAAAGCAATGTTCACAGTTCCTTCCTCTGAGCAAGCCTCTCATCACATTTTCCCCATCACCACCATATTTTGTAAGGGAAGGAAATATGTCTTATTCATCACCATAACTACAATATTTTCTGGGCCCATAGGAGGCCTTCAGTGGATATCTGTTGAATGCATGCAAAACTAAATGAAAGATTAGCTACAGTTAACACTACCCATAACTGAAGGCCTACTACAGGCTATGTACTGTGCCAAAGTTTTCAATATTCACTCTTCCTTCGGAAACAATACAAATTTTAGTGAGAAACATGGCCACCTAGTTAAAGAACATATTTCCTAGACTTCTTTGCAGCTAGACATGTCATGTGACTAAATTCCAACCAATAGGATAAAAGAAGAAGTATTCTGTCTATACAACTTTTTCTTAAAAGGAAGGGGTATGACTTCCACTTCCTTCCTTCTTCCCTTCCTATTGGCTGGAGTGTGGAAATGAAAGTAGGAGGTTGGAGCAGCCATCTTGGATCCCATGCTGAGAGCAGCAGAGCCATACAAAAGAAGGGGTCTGAGTCATTGGGATGTCAGACCACAGAGAAACTTTAATCTTGTACAAATTACAAGAAACTTGCATTTCTTATTTACAACAGCTAAAACTAAATCCCAAGTACCCTCACAAGATTACTATGAGGTGGACTATTGTCCTCATTGTACATACGTAGAAACTGAGGCACAGAGAGGTTAACTCATTTGCCCAAGGTCACAGAGCCAAACTTCAGGAGCAAGGATTCAAACTAGGTGCATATCTCTCTGTCCCCAGCATGGTTCCCAAGCACTCAAAAATCTTTGTAGCATGAACAGATGAACACACAGACTCACACAGGGCTCTGAAGAAAGCCCTCTTCTTGTCTCAAGAGCCTGAGTTGTAAATTGGAGACTCAAGTTTAGTCTCATAGAGAGGAGGCTAAGGAACCACTTTGGGTCAAAGGCACAAACATCAGGGCTCCCAGTCATTCTCTGTCATGATCCCCACACTTACTAAGGGATTGAGGACCAGTGGCCTCAAGAGCTAAGTCAAGAAGGGTCTGAGCCTGAAGATCCAGGCTGGGAGGAAGGGGAGAGGGTTCAGACACTGGAGGAAAACCTGGGGACCACAGTGGGCAGTTCACTCCCACACCCCCTCAGCCCCACCTGTTTTTCACAGGAAGCCCCTTACCCTTCCTGCTGATGAACCTGAGCAGATACTCACCCAGTGGCTGGATAGCAGGGGGTGCATTGACACTCTGGCCTGTTGGATCGGGAACTGCTCCTTGGCCATCCAACAACGACTGGACGGCCAAGACAGTCTGATTGTCCATTCCTGAAGAAAGAAAAGCAGTCTTTTTGGAAGGTGAATCCAGCATCCTGCTGTGACTTCACCCTTAAAAGCCAGACCCGCTGCAAGGCCCCAGTGGTAAAAGTGGTTGGCCATGCCCTGATATACATTCTCTCCTGCTTCTACTGTAACAGAACCCAAGACTTGGGGCTAGAAACATGGCCCCAGAAGAAAGATTACATTTCCCAGCCACACTTGCAGCTAGAGAATGTCTAAGTTCTAGCCAATAGGAGTTTTGGGGAAGTTTTCTTAAAAGCTGCCCAGTATGAGACCTCCTTCTTTGTCCATCCTGCTTCCTAGAACAAGAAGGTGATGGTGGGAAGTCTAGCCGCCATCCCAGATCATGAGGACAAGGGCCAGGCCCTAGGCACTGCAGGGCAAAAAACTGGCTAGATCCTGGGCCTCTGGGGACCTGGTAGAAGACGGCCACTGTCACAGCTGTAGGGTGCCTTTTTCTGGACTCTCACACAAGAGAAATAAACTTCTAGCCTGTTTAAGCCACTGCTAGGTTGGGCTTCTTCTTACTTGTGGATGAATCTAATCCAAAGTGCAATAACCCCTCTGGAAATCACGTTACTGAGTCTTCCCCAACCACACCCCACAAATGCCACAAATCTGTATTTGGGCGTCTCCTGTTTTCTAATGTGTGCTTATTTTTTCAGATCCTCAATAAACGGCGTAATCTGGATTGGGGTCGGGGTTGGGGGCGGTTCTTGAGAAGCTGACTACATTTACGTTTTCCAATCAGCTCTCGCTGTTGCGGTTCTCAGTAGTACACTGTCCAGCGTGTCACCAGCTGAAGGACAGGCCTCCTCACACCTAAGTGGCCCCCAAGGCACACTGCCTCCCTCCCAAATAACCCAGAGGGCTGCCTCTTTCTTTGCGTCCTCACAGTCAACCTCTCAGCTCTGACCTGGACACCTACCCCAGCCCCTGAAAACCATTTGATCCTGTGGTCAGACTGAATCCATACTTATCCCTATGACGGTATGAGCTGTGCACCTCCTGAGGCCAGCCTTCTCTCCATCCTCTCCGGCTCCTTCAGAAGCCACTCTCTGCCAACTGGCCCCTCTCACACTATGCCCACAAACTCTCCTTCTCATCAGCGGCTACACACATTCAGGTCTCTCTAGATAGCCTCCTTCGAACCCATGTTCTCATCTCTCTTTCCTTCAACATCAAGCATCCAGTGAGAGTTGTCTACACCCTCCATCTCCCCTGGCCCCTTCGCAATCCTCCTCCACCCACTCCAGTGGGGCTTAAGCCCCCATCATTCCACCAGAATCACCAAAGAGCACCCGGCAGCATTGGACGTTCCTTCTTGAAACACCCCCTTCTAAGGCTCCAGGGCACCAGCTTCCTGGGTCTTCTCCCATCTTTCCACTTGCTACTTCCCTGCCTCCTTCACTTTCTTCTCCTGTCCGTCTCCTAAATATTTCTGTTTTGAAGGGTTCCTTCTGTCTGGCTCTCTCTTGCCTCTCACTCGTCCACTCTCCCTGAGCATCCTCAGTCACCCTCATCTAGTTCTCCCTATTATCTTGAGTGTCAAACCATTCTGGGGTCCATCCTTCCCAGAATGAGGTTCAGTAAATCTTCTATCATGATGCAAAATTGCACGTCAGCATTTGTGTGCAAACCTGTACCTGAACGTTTATAGTGGTTTTATTCATCACAGTAAAAAACTGGAAACAAGTTAGATGTCCTTCAGTGGGTGAATAGTTAAACAAACTGCAGTTCATCCACACTACAGAGCACCGCTCTGTAATAAAAAGGGGCAAATTATTGATATAAGCAACAACTTGGATGAATCCCAGGGAACTACAATGTGTGAAAAAAGCCATTCTCAGAGGTTATACACTTTATGATTTTAATTACATGACATTCTTGAAATGACAGTATTTTAGAAATGGAGATATATGTATAGTCACGGCTGATCTGTGTTGTCACATGGCAGAAACCAACACAACATTATAAAGCAGTTTCCCCCCAATTTAAAAAAGAAAGAAATGGAGAACAAAGAACAACAGATCAGGGTGCCAGACATTGGGGATGAGGAGCAGGGGAAGAGGTGGATGTGGCTATAAAAAGAGCAACATCTTGCCGTGAAAGGATGGCTCTGTAGAGCCACTGGTTGTAATATTACAGACCAGCTTTACAGGATGTTACATCGGGGGAAATGAGGTAAAGGATAGACAGAATCTCCTGGTATTATTTCTACATCTGCATGTGAAGCTACAGAAACAAAAGGATTTCAAAATAAAAAGTTTAATTAAAAAAAATACTGTCTGCGACTTCTCTGGTGGACCAGAGGTTAAGAATCCGCCTCCCAATACAGGGGATGTGGGTTCAGTCCCAGGTTGGGGAACTAACATCCCACAGGCTGCAACTAGAGAAGTCCACACATTGCAATGAAGATCCATGTAGCCAAAATTAAATAAATGAAATGAAAAATACTGCCTGTCAAAACTGTGGAGACAATAAAAAGATCAGTGGTTGCCAGAGGGTGGGGGGCGGGGAGATGAAAAGGCAGAACACAGAGAATTTTTAGCGCAGTGAAAATATTCTATACGCTAATATAATAATGGTGGATATATGTCATTATAGAGTCGTGCAGTAGAATGTACAACACGAAGAATGAAACTTAAGATAAATGATGGGGACTTCCCTGGTGGTCCAGTGGATAAGAATCTGCTTGCCAATGTAGGGGACACGGGTTCAATCCCTGGTCTGGGAAGATTCCACATGCCAAGGGGAAACTAAGCCTGTGGGCCACAACTACTGAGCTTGAGCTCTAGAGGCCATGAGCCACAACTACTGAAGCCAGAGCACCTAGAGCCTGTGCTGGCAACAAGAGAAGCCAACACGATAAGAAGACTGTGCACCACAACAAAGACTAGCCCCCACTCGCCACAACTAGAGAAAGCCCACCTGCAGCAATGAAGACCCAGCAGAACCAAAAATAAATAAATAAATAAATAAATAATAATTTTTTAAAAATATAGAAATGATGGACTATGAGTGCTTATGATACATCAGTGCAGGTTCACTCTTGGTAACAACTGTACCACTCTGGTGAGTTATGTTGATTAAAGGGGAGGTTATGAATGTGTAAGGTCAAAGGAAGTCTCTGCATCTTCCTTTCAACTGTGTAAACCTAAAAGTGCCCTAAAAAAAATTAACTGCTTGATAAAAATGCTGCCTATCTATGCCTCTATAACTCATGCTTTTGAACTGTGGTGCTGGAGAAGACTCTTGAGAGTCTCTTGGACAGCAAGGAGATCAAATGAGTCAATCCTAAAGGAAATCAACCCTGAATATGCATTGGAAGGACTGATGCTGAAGCTGAAGCTCCAATACTATGGCCACTTGATGCGAAGAGCCGACTCATTAGAAAAGACCCTGATGCTGGGAAAGACTGAGGGCAGGAGAGGAAGAGGGCAAGAGAGGATGAGCTGGTTGGATGGTATTACTGACTTAATGGACATGAGTTTAAACAAACTTCAGAAGATACTGAAGGAAATGGAAGCCTGGTGTGCTGCAGTCCATGGGGTTGCAAAGAGTCAGATACAACTTAGCAACTGAAGAACAACAAACCTAAAACTCAAACTAAATGTGTGGTTCCTCACCTCTAAGTCTGTTCCTCTCCTAGTAATCCTCATCAGTAAGAATAGTGTACCACTGCGCACCCTGTCAAAGCCCCTGGGACAACCCCTGATTCTTTCCTTAACCAATCTCCTTTCCCACCTTGATTTCTAGCCCTTCAGGAAGTCTAGCCTCGTCTGTCTCCTAAAGATCTCTCAGATCCACTTTCTCTCCATCCCCACATCCGTCCTCGGGGCCCAGGCCACCATCAGTTCTCAGCAGGACAGCCACAGTGGCCTCAGCTCCCTGCTGCCGCTCCGGCCCCTCCTGCCTGTTCTCAGCGCAGCCAGGGTGAACTTTATAAAACATACATTAGCTTGTGCAGCCCCCTGCTGAAAACCCCTTCTTAGCTCGACACTGATGCCAAGATAAAGTTCAGAAGCATCATCTCTAGCTGCTCACATGAACTTCTGTGAACCCCAGACCTCTCTTACCCCAAGGTTTTTTGGAAATGCAGTTCCCACTGCCTGGGTCACCTCTGGATCCCCACAGTTCTGCTGCCCTTCTCCAACCCCAGCACAATCACACAGTCCGAGGAACTGACTTTTCCTTTACTTTCTTCATTATTCAGTACACAGACACAAACAGGACTTCCCTGGTGGTCCAGTGGTTAAGAATCCACCTGCCAATGCAGGAGACACAGGTTCAACCCCTGGTCTGGGAAGATTCCATATGCCCTGGAGCAGCTAAGTTGGTAAGCCACAGCTACCGAGCCCTAGAGCTGCACCTACTGAAGCCTGAACACCCTAGAGCCTGTGCTCTGCAACAAGAGAAACCACGGCAACGAGAAGCTTGTGCACCACAGCTAGAGTAGCCCCTGCTTGCTGCACCGGGAGAAAGCCTGTGCAGCAACAAAGACCCAGCACAAAAGTAAAGCAATAAATAACAAAGGCAAAAGCAAAATTATTTTTTTAAAAACACACACAAAAATACACACATTCTTGTAGTGAAAATTCAAATACTGAGGGAGTCCATGAACCTAGAGAGGAAGTAGACTTCACCTTATCCTATTGGCCTCTCATCCACTGACTTGGCCCTCCCATCACAGCACTGAAGGCCAGCTGAGGTTGTCCTCTTTTACTGCTTACCTTTTCTATAATTATATAATTTCTGGGTCCCTCACCAACGAGTATTCCTAAAACTTAGCCTTTAGGGAGGTTTCTGGGTCTGATCCTC
The DNA here is from genome assembly GCF_019320065.1 of Cervus canadensis. NCBI lineage: Eukaryota > Metazoa > Chordata > Mammalia > Artiodactyla > Cervidae > Cervus > Cervus canadensis. The sequence goes on along the minus strand of NC_057395.1, from coordinate 62,057,150 downwards.
CAAAAGTTAAAAGACACGCAACTGAGACTTCCTGAGGAGTTGTAGGGCTCAAAGCCTCAGCCACACACCACGAGTCCAGCCTACTTTCAGTCTGCACTCTGATTATGTGTGTGCTCATTGGATTCCTCTAAGAGCATTCTTGGGTCTGTATCACCCCTGCATCAACTCTGTGCCCCAGCTCTGCGTTCTCTAAGACTTCCTTTCCAGCTCCCAGCAAGTGCACATGGAAGTCCTCTACCCTTGTGCTGTGTGGAGTCGCTCAGCCGTGGCTGATTCTTTGCAACCCCATGGACTGTAGCCTGCCAGGTTCCTCTGTCCATGGGGAGTCTCCAGGCAAGAATACCGGAGTACGTTGCCATGTCTTCCTCCAGGGGATCTTCCCAGCCTAGGGATTGAACCCAGGTCTCCCGCATTCCAAGTGGATTCTTTACGATCTGAGACCTCTGCCTTTGCCTGGCTCCAAAGCTCACAATGGCCAGAGCCTGAGGGCCATTCACGTACTAGGATCTGACATAGCACAGGATAACCAGCAGGTGCCCAGTGTTTGCTGGTTTGGGTCTGGGAACCTGGTAGCCCGGCCAACCACACCGTTGGCACCCATCCTTTCTTGGTCTGGGTTTTTAAGACCTTGCACCCCAACAGTACACAAAGTAGGCACCCAGTGTTTGCTGGGTTTGGGTGGCATCAATCCTTTCCTGGTCCGAATTAGAGACACTACGCCAAAGCACAAAGCGCACAGTTGGTGCTCAAAGCAACTTCTTCAGGGGCTTCCCTAATGGCTCAGTCGGTAAAGAATCTGCCCACAATGTGGGCGATCCAGATTAGATCCCCCCTGGGTGGGGAAGATCCCCTGGAGAAGGGTATTAGCAACGCACTCCAGTATTCTTGCCAGGAGAATCCCCACCATGCTCCCACTGGGTGCAACCCTTCCCAGGCCTCGCATCCTGGGGGCAGCCTAGCTCACCCCGCAGTTCCAGGCCGGTTGCACCCCACCCCCGGCTGTTCCCTCCAGCGAGCCCTGGGCCCTGGCGGCTGCAGCTGTTCCGGTCCGGGACGCCCTCCCTGCAGGCGCCAGCCCTCCCCGGCTGTTCCGGTCTCGGTGCTCCCCCCGCCGGGCCTTCCCTCTCCCGCTGTTCTTGTCCCGTGGCCCCCCACCCCGCTGGGCTTCGGCTCCCACGGCTGTTCCATTCCAGAGACCCCCACCACCACCACCACCACTGAGCCTCAACTCCGCGGCTGTTCAGGCCCCTCGGTCCCCCAACCCCCGCCAGGCCTCGGCTCCCGCGGCTGTTCCCGTCCGTGCCCCTCCCGCTCCGCGGCTGTTCCGGTCCCGGTGCCCTCCGCCCCGCGGCCGCCACGCGCCCTGGGCCCGGCGCGGCGGGTTCGCGGCGGGAGGGGGCACAGTGCGGAACAGCCGCCTCCCCCGGCCCCGCCGCCGCTCACCCTCCAGGGCCTCGAAGATAGTCTGCGCCATTTTGGAGCCGCTGCTGCTGCTGAAGCCCGAAGTCGGGCTACGCAAGCATTGTGGGAGCGGCGGCGGCGGCATCGGATCCGCCAGGGGGCGCCCGGGAGCCGCCGCCGAGCCCCCTCACCATCCCGGAAAGCAGGGAATGACCCGTGGGACCCCCCAGGATACCAGGACTCTCCCAGCCCCGCCTTGATGACCCTGTCAGCGGCGCACATGGACTCTTATCCCGGCCTCACTTGATCCCTCTAGTCCCATCTCTGCCGCAGAGAGGCATCACCAAACCTTGTTTTCTGGAACCCTCCGCCCTCGACTGTCTCCCAGCTCTCCTAACACAGACCTCTGTCCCACTGCTTGCCACCTCACAACTTTGCAACATAAACCAAACACTTCCATAGTACACGGTATCCCCACCTTTGCAACACCAACCCCTATTCCTATCCCATCTGGACCACCCAACTTGGTTGCAAGTGTCACTCGAGTGTATGCTCCTCGGTTCTTTGTCTCGTCACAACAAAGATTTGGAGTGACGGACATTAAAGCCCCTTGGCGGGTCACAGCTCTCAGAGGACAGACGGTGTTACAGCTCTTAAATAAATCACTGTTACAGCTCAGTGTTACAGCTCTATTTATTTAGCTAATAGCAGGAAAATCCATCTTTGAGGCGTGAGGGCACGTGGACCCAAAGACAGGAAGAGAAGAGCGCTCCATCGCGCGGGAGAGAGAGCAGAGAGAGAGAGCTTTGGCTCCTCTTTTTATGTTTCTCTGTCCCTGGGCCTGTCTTATGTAAGTTGGGCCAGCCAGGAGTGTTTGTTTTACCTGAGGTTCTCACTCCGGTCCTCGGACCTTCCTTTGTTGTATTTTCCCAGGCTTTCCCTTCCAGATCTTTTAGCCACCGCCATTTTGGACTCTTTTTCCCTATTCTAACTACCTAACACAAGGACCCCATCTCCACCTAATACCGGACTACTGCCCAACTGTACAACATGGAGTCCCGTCCCTTGTCATAGACTTCTCATTCCCCCTCCCACACTAACCACTATCTCTACATACTGGGAGCCACTGGCCTCTCCCCACATGAATCTCCTCTGTACCTGGTCTTAATCCCCCATCACCTCAGAGATTCCTCTTGACTGATACATAACACCTCACTTCCACTTTTTGGGAACCTCCATTTCCTCTTCACATGGGCCTCCATCTCTGCCTCTGGAGGACCCATTTCTGTTATATAAACCCCCAATACCCACCTCAGCAACCCTCCCAGCCCAACCTCACAGGAAACCCATCCTAGTCTCCCAGGGATCCTCCTGCCTCCTTTGGCTCCCCCATCACACACAGACCTCGCTCTCTCTCATCTTCCTTTATGTTCCATCAGCCCCTTCTTAGGGACTTAGTATGTACCAAGTTCTCCAATAATTTGGCCACCTGATGTGAAGAACTGACTCATGGGAAAAGACCCTGATGCTGGGGAAAGATTGAAGGCGGGAGGAGAAGGGAACAACAGAGGATGAGGTGGTTGGATGCCGTCACTGACTCAATGGACATGAGTTTGAGTAAACCACCGGAGTTGGTGATGGACAGGGAGGCCTGGCATGCTGCAGTCCACGGGGTCGCAAAGAGTCAGACAGGACTGAGCAACTGAACTGAAGTTCTATAATAGCTCTGGGAATACAGTGGTCCTTTTCTTTGAAGTTGGTGGAGGGGGTACAAACAGAGATTAAATCTTTTAAAAGATTATTTAATTACAAGGTGTGATGTAGTTTCAAAGAAGTATACTTGGGTCACAAGGAAAAGCTGGGGTGTGCTTGGGAGGGAGGGAGGAACCAGGGAAGTGGCCAAGAATCATGATCTCTCTCCCATGGGATTTCCCTGGTGGTCTAGAGGTTAAGAATGCACCTGCCAACGAGGGGAACACAGGTTCAATCCCTGGTTTAGGAAGATTCTACATATCAAGGAGCAACAAAGACCCTGCACCACAACTGCTGAGTCTGTGCTCTGGAGCCTGTGAGCCACAGCTTCTGAGCCCCCTCGCCCTAGAGCCTGTGCTGCGCAACAAGACACCACAATGAGAAGCCCTCGCGGGACAAGTAGAGAGTAATCCCTGCTCACCGCAACTGCAGAAAGCCCGCACATAGTGACGAAGCCCCAGAGCGGCCAAAAATTAATTTAAAAAACGATCTCTCCCATGAACATAGTCATATGTTCCTACAAGTGGACTACCATAGATTTGACTCTAAACATTCTCCTTGTTTTTTCTTAAATACCTATGTTAGCCTCATCCAAAGTAATGATCACAAAAATTACAGTTTTCATTTTCTTATATTGCTGTTGTTCAGCCGTTAAGTCATGTCTAATTCTTTGTGACCCCATGGACTGCAGCATGCCAGACTTCCCTGTCCTTCACTATCTCCTGGAGTTTGCTCAACTCATGTCCATTAAGTCGGTGATGCCATCCAACCATCTCATCCTCTGTCGCCCCCTTCTTCTCCTGCCCTCAGTCTTTCCCAGGTTCAGGGTCTTTTCCAATGTGTCAGCTCTTCGCTTTGGGTGGCCAAAGTATAGAAACTTCAGCTTCAGTATCAATCCTTCCAATGAATATTCAGGGTTGATTTCCTTTAGGATTGGTTTGATCTCCTTGCAGTTCAAGGGACTCTCAAGAGCTTTCTCCAACACCACAGTTCGAGAGCATTAGTTCTTCGGCGCTCAGCCTTCTTTATGGTCCAACTCTCACATCTATACATGACTACTGGAAAAACCATAGCTTTGACTAGATGGACCTTTGTCAGCAAAGTAGCCTCTGCTTTTTAATATGCTGTCTAGGTTTGTCATAGCTTTCCTTCCAAGGAGCAAGTGTCTTTTAATTTCATGGCTGCAGTCACCACGCACAGTGATGGGACTGGATGCCATGATCTTAGTTTTATGAATGTTGAGTTTTAAGCCAGCTTTTTCACTCTTCTCTTTCACCTTCATCACTAAGTATATAACTCCTAAAATTAAAAATATACAATCTGTTCAAAGCACCACTGTCATAGGACATTGTTTTACTGTTCCTGATAAATTACCTCAAAGATCCTCTGTCTAAAGGCCCATGTCTACCATGCACTTCCCATCCTGTTCTGAATGCTGCTCCCCACCCACCGCCACCAACACCCTTCCCCATCCTATTTCCTCCTTGTACAGCTGGCTCTGAGCAACTGTCCCCACAGAGACTCCTTGCCCCTCCTATTTTCCTGGGAACCTTAGAGACCCACGGCCCACCTTAAGCCCTAAACCCCCGTTCTCATTGCCTCTCTGCAAAAGTAAGGCCAGGCCTCCCTCCTCCCTGTCTTCTTTTAACATCCCCTTTGATCCAATGGCCACATATCCTCATCATCTCTTCTCAATGAGTTTCTCAATATAACTTTGTTTTTTCTTTTTAAATTATTCAAGTAATGAATTAATACATTCACATTCATGTAATTAGCTCAAAAATATGTATTGAGGGACTTCCCTGGTAGTCCAGTGGTTGAAACTCCATGTTTCCAATGCAGGGGGCTTGGGTTCGATCCCTGGTCTAGGAGCTAAGATCCCACGTGCCACAAGGCAAAAAAAAAAAAAAAATAGCATTGAGGACCTATTGTAGACTAGACACCGTTCTAGATGCTAGGGACACAACCGTAAATGAAAAGACCAAAATCCTTGCCTTCATGTGCTGGGAGCCGGCACATGAGATCCCACCCATGACAAGGTCATGAGGGAGAAAACCTGACAGGCAAGGCGGATCAGGTTTTCAGGGATTTCGAAAAGCTGCCCCCAGCGCTCACCTCAAAGATGATATCTGTCTTTCTGATGCCTGCCTCAATAGACTACTCCCTAATTTCTGTGACACAGGCAGAAGGCCTTCCCCGATCTCTTTCCAAATAAGAATCAGTTTAGAACTTTAACCAATAAGTTTCCCAGGTGGTGGTATTTTATGAGATTATCCAGGGTGAAAGGAGTGTTTTAATTTAAACTCCTTCGCTGGTATTTTAGTTTGTTTGGCAAATGCATTTATGCCCTTGGTACTAATATGCATGATTGCTTATAATACCCTAATCATAAAATAACATAAAGAACCTGATCACATAAAGGCCCTAATAGACATAGAGCCCTTCCGGGGGGCGGGTGAGGAAGTCCTATTAGAAAACACAAGAAAAATTATTCTAAAGGTGGTTATTGGGTTGACGTTTGCTTGCTGTGTTTTTGCTTTTAATGTGCTAAGGTTGTGTTACAGAAACCATTGTTAATATAGTTAAAGATCTAGAGAAATAAGAACTTAGCCCTAGTGTGGTAACAATGAAATGGTTGCTAATTGTCGGCCAGGAGTGCTAGGCAGAAGCTGCCTCACCAAAGTCGCAGAGTCAGTGTGGGGTAAACTTCTTAGATAAATGCAACTGACAACTTCTGCAGAAGGATTAATTTTTGTGTTAACAAGGTTATACTTCTACTCTGTACTGTTGCCCTGTGAGACTACCTTTCAGTTAAGGTCACCATAGAAACGGAAAATAGGTTTACATTCACCTGACTAGCATAAAATGTTAATAGGCCCCAAGGCCAGAAGATAATGTACAAGACCCTTATAAACAAAGAAGTATGCAGAAAACACCCTGGTTTCGTGAAGAACAAGCTGACGTAATGTTAAACTATCTTCCCCTTAGAAATGTACTAATTTAGGGTATGAAAGCCATGGTAAAAAATAAAGCATTGCCAGACTCTGCCAGACCCTGCAAACACCCCCGTCTGGTCATTCTTTCTCTCTCTCTCTCTCTCTCTCTTTCTCTCTCTCTCTCTCTCTCTCCCTCCCTCTCCCTCTCCCTCGCAGACTTGGCCCTATCAAGGCTGGTCTCACGTGTCTTCTCTCTCTCTCGCCAACGCCATTCATCCTGAGGGCATCTCCTGGATCCTGCCGAGGCTGGACCCCGGCAAGAGGTGCCAAGAACAGGGAACCCGAAGGTAATCCCCCCACATTGTTCAGTCTTCGGGATGGCTAGGACCCCAACTAGGGCGCCGCGGGCCCCCCTGCATAAGATAGGTAGGGTAAGGAAAGTGGGTAGGCCTCAGCTTTTAGAACCCCACTAGGGCGCTACAGGTCCCCCTACATAAGAAGGGTAGGGTAAGAAAGGTGGGTACATTTCAGGTTCTTTTTTTCTTTAAAATTAAGCCTCTTCCTTTTTTTTCTCTTTTTTTCTTCTTCTAATTAGTAACAAAAATGGGTAACAGTGAGTCAAGAGAAAGACAGCTTTTTATTAGAATCATAATGCAACTCCTTAACTGCAGAGGAATTAGTTAAAAAGACCAGTGTTCAGTCCTTTTCTACATTTGTCCAAGAGCAATGTCCTTGTTTTCCAGAAGAGAGCAGTTCTCCTGAGTTCCCTTACCCTCCTGCCCTCCACCCGGGTGCCCTTTCCGATGAGATCTCTTGCTTTGTCAGCACATGTGTCTCCTCGGACAGTTCATTTATAAAAGCCCAGTTACAGGCCCTGGAAGGGGTCCCCCTTCCTGCAACTGGTGGGGACTCTTCTTCGCTGAGACTGACATCCTGACCACTCGGGGTACTCAGAGGCCAGCTTGCCTGCCAATGGACCAGACCCAGCGGCCGCAACTGGGACCCTTTTGTCCCTGGTCTCCTCCTGACACAGACAACTGGCCAGAGTGCCCCGACTAGTGAGGAACAAGAGACTTTATTGACCTCTCTCCTCTTCCCTCTCTCTGTCCTCTCCTTAGCCCTTCCTATCCTTCCCGTTTTTCTAATCCCCCGGTCCTGGACGCAGGAATTTGGTCGAAGGACCTCAACTTGAGCTGAGGATTGGAGACTGATCACCTCCTCTTGGCAGAGAACTCGGATTCTGGTAGGGCCGAGTTCCAGTCCTCCCTTCTCTGGAAGCCCAGGGAAAAGTCCCGTAATGCCTGGGTATCTGCAGGTGGCAGGAGACGTCTGTAAGGCCACCCCTTTTCCGCCTCCTCCTCCTCCTTCTTTTCCTTTCCTCCTCTTAAAATCTTTGAAGACATCTGAAGTTCTGTGTCTCTATAGAAGGTTATCTGAGAGACTGTATTCTTGTATTTAAGGGAGTGTCTGATGAGGACTGCCAGGTTTATATGTGTGTGTTTTAACTCTGTGTTCTGTGTTGTGATTTTTGATGGCCATTTTGCTTTTTGTTAGAACTTGATTTTCTTTCCCTGTGCCTTGAGACCAGGGCTCTCAGGAACACTTATCTAGACCATCTCTAAATCCTGAGACTGAGGGAAAAAGGGAAAAAGCCTTTAAAATTTTTATTTATTTCAACTTTTTTTATAAACTAGTAAATTTTATATTGTGATATCTAATTCATGACCAAACTTAAAAAATGAAGCTAGATCTTGCACTGTGTCTGTCTAAATATGTCTTGGTATGTCTTTGTCTCTGGGTAATATTTTTTAGGTTAATTTGTAAATGAGCTCTATTTAATTAGCTTAAAAAAAGGGTAAGTGCTTACAAATCAAATAATTCTAAATTAAACAATAAATTCCAGGTTCAGGTAAACTGGAAAATATTCAGTATTAAATACCTGATATTAATGTTTGTTTGTTGACCTATCTAATATAGACATGTCTTGAAGTAATTAACATCAAGTAAAATATTTTCATTATGCCTAGGTTTATTATAAGTTAAATATTGTTATATTGTGATATCTGTTACAAGTTTGTCAACAAGGAAAGCACCTCAAGTAAAGAAACTTCAAAAAAAAATGTAAATGAGATAGGAGTTTTTAGATAAACTATTAAAAATCATCATACTTTAAAAATGTCTCTCTAAAACAGTCCCTTTAGATTTTGGTAACCTGAATTTCTAGAGTTGTGCTAAATTATGTGACTGATTTATTGAATAGCTAGATCATTTTAAAAATTAATTAATTAATTAATTAATTTAAAAAAATAATAAGATTCTGAAACATTCATTACTGAACACTAATTTCCTCTTACAGAGAAACTAAAGATTTTAGACTATTAATAATTTTTGATGCCATCCTGAGATGTTCGCTAGAATTCTTTTTTAGAAATTATCACTGGTATTTATGTTCACCAATCTATAGAATGCTAATACAAAAGTAAATTCTTGGTTGCTTAAAAAAAGTAGGATGTGTATGTTCAGTAAAGAAGGTATGAAAAATGAAGTTACATTTTATAAAAAAAAAAAAAAGTAAGTCTGACTTACAGGTGGCTGTTTCAGGATGGGAGAACAAAGTAATGGGTACAGAAAGTGTTAAGAAGGTTTGATGGAAAGTGCACTCCAAGGGAAGAGTTTTGTGCATAAATACAAGTTTTCTTGAGATGTTGAACTGCCTTTGATAATGGATTTTAAGTTTGTTTACCTCTGAAGTGATCTGTTCTATGTTTATCTTTAAAATCTTCTTTTTTACTTTGGCTAAGTAAATATATCATTTCACAGTGATCTATATGATTCTACCTGACAGAGTACTATAAACCCTTTAGATATTTATTGACAAAACTGCCTAAATAGCTTGACTTCTAGCTGACTTTGGGATGCTTCAGAGGGCCCCTGAGACATCCCAAAGAGCTATTAAACCACCTGAGTTCATTTGACATGTTAAACTGCATGGGGATTATTGTTGGAGGAGTGATAAATCTTCTCAGGTTATATTGTATGGTTGATGTTACTTATATAGATATCCTAAAAATTATGAGAAATTCATGAAAATCTGATATGTCCTGGTAAAATGTTGTCAGTTGTAGTTTTAGTTATCACGTTAAAGTGTTACAAGTCACAGCGATGACCAGGCTACTTTGTCAATTACAATTTAATTAGATTTTAAACTTGCCTTGTATGGTTTCACTCTCACGCCTTTAGAAAAACACTGCTAGTTCTTCAAGATTTATAAAAAAGACTTTCCTAAGATTAACTGAAAAATTTTGTTTGTTTGCTATCTAGTAAATTGATAACAGACTGAAATTTAGTCTACTCTCTATGTTAAGAGAACAAAGTTTTCTTAGAATGAATCTTTCAATAACAGATTATGAATTTCTTTGCCTTTAAGTGATTTATATTTGTTTTTAAAATCTTTTGTTACTTTAGTAAAGTAAATACATGTAAAAGCTCATTCTGCTTCTACCAAAAATAACCCCTCACTGTTAGACTTGTGCTATCCTAATGTCTTAAAACTGACAACGCCCCTGCTTACACTTCTAAATCATTTCAAGACTTTTGTACAAGGTTTCATATAAAACACAGCACAGGTATCCCTTATAACCCACAGGGACAAGCCATCATAGAAAGAGCACATCAGACCCTAAAAGATCAAATTTTAAAACTACAGAAAGGTGAATTTAAGTATAGTTCCCCTCACCAGATTCTACAACACACTCTTTTGTGATAAACAATCTAAACACTGATTCATTTGGGGTTACTGCAATGCTCTGACATTGGAGTCCAGAGCAGCAGAGTACAAAACCTCTGGTTAAATAGAAAGACCTTCTTTCAGGACAATAGAAGGGTCCTGACCCATTACTAACCAGCGGCCGAGGGTATGCTTGTATTTTTCCCCACGGTGCTGAGTCGCCAATTTGGGTCCTGGACAGACTGATTCGCCATGTCGCAGTCCCCCAGACATCCGGTTCCCCCATTGCTTCAACCACAAAAGAAGAAGGACACTCCTCTCCCCTTGCCTCCACCGCCCACCTGGAAGGTCCAGAAGACTCTGAAACAACCGGCAGTGGAGATCCCGGAAGAACAAATGGAAACCACCAGGACGTCCTGCGCGAGCAACTCAACAAGCCTCCATACCCACATGGGGGCAAATGAAGTCGCTGTGCCATCAAGCACAGGGAATAGCTTCTCTACAGGGATCCTCAGCCTCTTCTGAAAGGGTTTTTATTGCTATGCTTGCTTTACTGTCTTGCCAAGGCAAGTGCTACCTCTTCTACATCAGAAAAATACTGGGCATATTTCCCTGATCCCCTGACCTTCCAAGTAGTTACTTGGAACAATGACCCTATACAGGTCAACACATCTCTTGGGAGGATCCTATACTTCTTATGATAAAGATCACTACCCCATCAATTTTAACTATACTTTTAGGGGATTAACGGATGACCTTCCCCTTTGCTTTAATTTCCCCCATAGTCATACAAGCGATCTTATCACTCCCTCTAAGGAGGGGTGTGTTGGAGCCTCCATGAAAGCAATTCTGACAGATTCTCCAGCATCAAAATTTTCAGACAAAACAGTAGATCGGCTGGTTTGGATATTACAGGCCTATATGCCCGGGGTCCTTGACCCCTATGAATCCTTGTTCCTTAATGCTCCACCAAAATATCCAAATTGTATTGACGTTGCTTCGTCAGATGTCATATGGGAAACTATAGACAACTCCCTGGGATACCCGGTATGGAAATCCTGTACTTATAATTCAAAAATAGATTATAAAATACCGGGAGGTGGAAACTATTCGGTACAAGACTGGAGCAATCCAAATCCAGGTCAGAATCCAGGATCTGTTTCTGACCATGTCAGTAGGTTTAGCAATTGGAAGAATGATTCCCTCCCTTGGCCATTGGTGGCCAACAGGTGGCATTATAATCAATTTGTTCCCCCCATGTTGTCCTATACAACTAAGGGTAAAACTTTTTGGCAACCAGAAATTTGGACAGCCCTTGCTGCCACCTCCCTTGTTACTCTATCTTGGCCAGAGAATGATTCCACCTATTCTGTGCTGGCTTGTTTACCCTCCCCTTACGTTTTTTTTGTTTACTAATGATTCAAAAAGGCTTCATATACAAATGAATTATTCAGGTGGACCAAATATAGTCTACTGTGAACAATGCATGCTTTCATCCTGTTTAACCCCTCAATATAATATTTATTCTTTTGTGGTGCTGCAACGTCCACCCTACCTTATGGTGCCTATCACAGTGAATGCCTATTGGTATGACAATTACGGTTTAGCCGTTCTGCAACAACTACAAGATTTAATGCGTTCCCAACGGTTTGTAGGACTACTTATTCTAGGGATTTCAGCTTTGATAACAGCAATTACCTCTGTCACTGTGGCAGCGATATCCTTGTCAACAAGTACATACTGCTCAATATGTCAATGATATGTCAAAAAATGTTTCTTTAGCTCTAGCTACGCAAAAATTTATGGATAGAAAATTAGAAGTAAAAATAGATGCCCTAAAAGAAGCAGTCATGCATATTGGAACTGAGTTGCAGGCTTTAAGGGTAAGGTTAGCACTATCCTGTCACGCCGACTATCATGGATCTGTGTAATGCCTCTGAAAGTAAATGATACAGATTACAATTGGGAAAGGATTAAAAATCATATTTCAGGTGTATAGAATAGCTCCAGCATTAGTTTAGATCTTGGAAAGCTTCACGGTCAGATAAAAACCTTAGAACATTCCCACCTGGACTTTACTGCTGCAGGAGCTGCTAATGACTTTTTTCATACCTTTTCTAACTTTATTACTGGAAAAAATATCCTATCAACTATCTTCAGTTATGCTGCTGTAGCAGCCCTAGTTTTACTTCTCATTATAATCCTTCCTTGCATTGTCAGAACTCTCTGGCAGAGCACTCAAAAGCTCGCGACTGAGATCCATCTGGCTGTCTTAAAAAATAAAAAAGGGGGAGATGCTGGGAGCTGGCACACGAGATCCCACCCATGACAAGGTCATGAGGGAGAAAACCTGACAGGCAAGGCGGATCAGGTTTTCAGGGATTTCGAAAAGGCCAGCTCACGAGATCCCACCCATGACAAGGTCATGAGGGAGAAAACCTGACAGGCAAGGCGGATCAGGTTTTCAGGGATTTCGAAAAGGCCAGCTCACGAGACCCCACCCATAACAAGGTCACGAGGAGAAAGCCTGACAGGCAAGGCAGATCAGGTTTTCAGGGATTTCGAAAAGCTGCCCCCAGCGCTCACCTCAAAGATGATATCTGTCTTTCTGATGCCTGCCTCAATAGACTACTCCCTAATTTCTGTGACACAGGCAGAAGGCCTTCCCCGATCTCTTTCCAAATAAGAATCAGTTTAGAACTTTAACCAATAAGTTTCCCAGGTGGTGGTATTTTATGAGATTATCCAGGGTGAAAGGAGTGTTTTAATTTAAACTCCTTCGCTGGTATTTTAGTTTGTTTGGCAAATGCATTTATGCCCTTGGTACTAATATGCATGATTGCTTATAATACCCTAATCATAAAATAACATAAAGAACCTGATCACATAAAGGCCCTAATAGACATAGAGCCCTTCCGGGGGGCGGGTGAGGAAGTCCTATTAGAAAACACAAGAAAAATTATTCTAAAGGTGGTTATTGGGTTGACGTTTGCTTGCTGTGTTTTTGCTTTTAATGTGCTAAGGTTGTGTTACAGAAACCATTGTTAATATAGTTAAAGATCTAGAGAAATAAGAACTTAGCCCTAGTGTGGTAACAATGAAATGGTTGCTAATTGTCGGCCAGGAGTGCTAGGCAGAAGCTGCCTCACCAAAGTCGCAGAGTCAGTGTGGGGTAAACTTCTTAGATAAACGCAACTGACAACTTCTGCAGAAGGATTAATTTTTGTGTTAACAAGGTTATACTTCTACTCTGTATTGTTGCCCTGTGAGACTGCTACCTTTCAGTTAAGGTCACCATAGAAACAGAAAATAGGTTTACATTCACCTGACTTGCATAAAATGTTAATAGGCCCAAGGCCAGAAGATAATGTACAAGACCCTCATAAACAAAGAAGTATGCAGAAAACACCCTGGTTTCGTGAAGAACAAGCTGATGTAATGTTAAACTATCTTCTCCTTAGAAATGTACTAATTTAGGGTATAAAAGCCACGGTAAAAAATAAAGCATTGCCAGACTCTGCCAGACCCTGCAAACACCCCCGTCTGGTCATTCTCTCTCTCTCTCTCTCTCTCTCTCTCTCTCTCTCTCTCGCCAACGCTGTTCATCCTGAGGGTATCCCCTGGATCCTGCCGAGGCTCGACCCCGGCATTCATGGAGTTGTAGTCCAGTCCAGCAGGTGAAATGGGCTATAACCAAGGAAGAAAAAAAGAGACAGAGACATGTCTGTCTGTATCACAGAAAAATTTTTTTTCTGGGAAGAGAGGAAGCAACTTTAGACAGAATGGTCAGGGAAGGCCTCCCTGGGGAGGTGAATCTGAGAAATGAGATGGAGTCAGATGGAGAAAAGGGAACAAAACAGCAGAGCTTATTAACTTCAGTATCTTGGGCAAGTGCAAAGGCTCTGATGCCAAAATGAAAGGAAGACAAGGACTATAAAGGGAGGATTGAGGATGATAAATGATACATGGATACTGGAGGATGAGGTTGACAAGATGGAGAGGGTCGCTGTGAGGTTGTGGGTTTTTTTTTTTTTTAAGGGCTAAACTGTAATTTATTCCTCTGGCTGTAATGCTGTCACTAATTCAATTATAAGTCAAAATGACGTGTCTTAGAATTACATTAGGTTACTTGTGAAAACTTTGCAACCGCTAAAGGCCTAACATCCAGATATATTCACATTAAGTACAGAGATGTGGGCTTTGATTAAAGTTTCTTGAGTAAAAAAAAAAGTTTCTTGAGTACAAAGAGAAAATAATTTTATGCTACTTTTTTTACATTGTTTACTGCTTTTACTTTACATAGTACATCATTGGTCTTGCAGAAATATAACCATGAAGAGCTCTGGTCTTCATATAGGATACTGAGCTGTTCTGCATCAAATGTCCTCCATCCAGGAAATTCTCTAAGTATTTTCCCCCTCCTTTTCAATAATGATGTCTATTATTATGTATTTATTCATCCCTTACTCTGGATCAGACACTGTTTCAGAGGGTTTGGATTTTATTCAGAGGGTGTGGTGATGGATTAAATGATTCCCCTAAGATAGACCTTGGATATTTCTCATGCACAGGCAGTCCCTGACCTGCAGTGGTTCAACTTACAATTTTTCAGCTTTATAATGGTGTGAAAGTGATATGCGTTCAGTAGAAAAACTTTGAATTTTGATCTTTCCCCAGGCTAGTGACCTGTTATGATGCTGGGCAGCAGTAGCGAGGCACAGGTCCCAGCCAACTGTGCAGTCAAAAGTCTGAACAGTCAATACACTTACAAACATCCCATATAAGTAGGTAGGCTACGCTTACCTGTTCATTAGGTTAGGTGTATTTCAACTTAATGATATTTTCAACCATCAGTGGGTTTATCTGGACATAACCCCGTTGTAGAGCCGACCCACTGGAAAAGATCCCGATGCTGCGAAACACTGAAGGCAGGAGGAGGGGACGACAGAGGATGAGACGGTTGGATGGCATCACCAACACAATGGACATGAGTTTGAGCAAACTCTGGGAGATGGTGAAGGACAGGAAAACCTGGTGTGCTGTAGTCCACAGGGTCGCAAAGAGTTGGACACGACAGAGTGACTGAACAACCACCCCATTGCAAGTCAAGGAAGGACTGTATTTCGATACATCTAGGTGCATATACACATTTTTATCTGCTCTTCAGGCCTTTGCACATGAGGGTCTCTCTTACTAAAATGCTATTCTCTACCGATACCCCATCATGTGATATTCTTCAGCCATTGGAAGTTCCCCTTTTCTGTATGTCCTCAATAGAGAGCTCTCTGAGCAGGAGAATGCTTCATCCTTCTGGGTGGATGGAGGCAAACATCAAAGCTTGGGACAGAGGCAACCTGGGAAATGCTTGTTGACTGACTACTTGACTGATGGGACAACTGAATGAGCTTTCAGGGATATAGAACCCTACCTCCAGCAGGCTCTCCAGGCAGGCTTCCCCCTGCTTCAGACTTCTCACACACCTCCATCTCTTCCTCGACCAAAATCTATCAATCCTATGTCACCTTCCCTTAGGGCCAGCAGGTTACCACTGAACTAAATCTGGTCACAGTTCAGAGACTCCTGAGTTAAGTAACATAGCTATTCCAGGGATGGAGCAAAGCAGGGAGGAGGAAAAGTCTGGAAAATGTCCAGTATTCCCTTCCACACTAAGTGCACCGGCGGCCCCAGAAAAGAGAACTTCTTCACAGTGAGGGGAGAAATCACGAGCAGCTTAAACCAGACTCCCAGACTTAAGGGGAAGAAACTAAGGACACACAAAGCAAAGCTTGACACTGACATCATGTTAGGTTCTCTGGTGTAGGAAAGAGGCAGCTAAGCATGGTGGTGGTTATGGCATGAACTGTGTTTCCCCACCCCAATTCAAATGTTGATAGCTTAATCCCTACTACAAAGTCTGTTTGAATACAGGGCCTTTGAAGAGGTAATTACGGTTAAGTGAGAACACAACTTAGCAACTGAGCATGCACAGGTCATATAGGTGAACCCTAATCCAATATGACTGATGTCCTTAAAAGAAGAGGAGATTCATGTGTCTCAGCATACAAAGACTGAGAAGTGACAACAGTAAGAAGGCAACCATCTGTAAGCCAAGGAGTTCAGTTCAGTTCAGTCGCTCAGTCCGACTCTTTGCAACCCCATGGACTGCAGCTCGCCAGGCTTCCCTGTGAATCACCAATTCCTGAAGCTTGCTCAAACTCATGTCCATCAAGCTGGTGATGTCATCCAACCATCTCATCCTCTGTCGTTGCCTTCTCCTCCTGCCTTCAATCTTTCCCAGCATCAGGGTCTTTTCCAACGAGTTGGTTCTTTACATCAGATGGCCAAAGTACTGGAGTTTTAGCTTCAGCATCAATCCTTCCAATGAATATTCAGGACTGATTTCTTTTAGGATTGACTGGTTTGATCTCCTTGAAGTCCCAGGGACTCTCAAGAGTCTTCTCCAACACCACAGTTCAAAAGCATCAATTCTTTGGTGCTCAGCTCTCTTTGTAGTCCAACTCTCACATCCATATGTGACTACTGGAAAAACCATAGCTTTGACTAGACGGACCTTTGTTGGCAATGTAAAGTCTATGCTTTTTAATATGCTGTCTAGGTTGTCATAGCTTTTCTTCCAAGGAGCAAGTATCTTTTAATTTCATGGCTGCAGTCACCATCTGCAGTGATTTTGGAGTCCAAAAAATAAAGTCTCTCACTGTTTCCATTGTTTCCCCATTTATTTGCCATGAAATGATGGGACTGGATGCCATGATCTTAGTTTTTTGAATGTTGCATTTTAAGCCAGGTTTTTCACTTTCCTCTTTCACTCTCATCAAGAGGCTCTTTAGTTCTTCTTTGCTTTCTGCCATAAGGATGGTGTCATCTGCATTTCTGAGGTTATTGATATTTCTCCCGGCAATCTTGATTCCAGCTTGTGTTTCATCCAGCCCATCATTTTGCATGATGTACTCTGCATAGACGTTAAATAAGCAGGGTGACAATATGCAGCTGTGATGTACTCCTTTGTTGATTTGGAATCAGTCTGTTGTTCTATGTCCAGTTCTAACTGTTGCTTCTTGACGTGCATACAGGTTTCTCAAGAGACAGGTAAGGTGGTCTGGTATTCCCATCTCTTGAAGAATTTTCCACAATTTGTTGTGATCTACACAGTTAAAGGCTTTGGCATAATCAATAAAGCAGAAGTAGATGTTTTTCTGGAATTCTCTTGCTTTTTTGATGATCCAATGGATGTTAGCAATTCGATCTCTGGTTCCTCTACCTTTTCTAAATCCAGCTTGAACATCTGGAAGTGCATGGTTCATGTACTGTTGAAGCCTGGCTTCAACAAGAATTTTGAGCATTACTTTGCTATCGTGTGAGATGAGTGCAATTGTGCAGTAGTTTGAACATTCTTTGGCATTGCCTTTCTTTGGGACTGGAATGAAAACGGACCTTTTCCAGTCCTGTGGCCACTGCTGAATTTTCCAAATTTGCTGGCATACTGAATTCAGTCAAGGAAAGAGGCCTCAAAAGAAAGGAAATCTACAGTCACCTTGATCTTGGACTTGTAGCCTCCAAATTTGTGATAAAACAAATGTCTCTTGTTGAAGTCACCCAGTTCATGGTATTTTGTTATGGAAGCCCTAGCAAACTAATACAGCAGGTAAGATCAAAAAATGGAGTAAGGGGCTGGATTCCAATCATTTATTAGCTAAACCATTTTAAGCAAGTTACTTTGTTTCTCTGTTTCAGTTCCCATAATTAGATGAGAATGAATTGGTTAATAAAGCCCTTAGGAAATAACTCCTGACATATAGCAAATAATCTGTAGGTGCTCATTAAATAAGTAAGTTCAATTTCACAGGCCAAAGGTGCAGAAATAGGTCAAACCCTGAGGAACTCAGAGTTACATGCCAAAAAATTGTCACCAGGCAATGATAAGTGTCCTCATACAGCAGCTCCTTACCCCAGGCTCCCTGATGGCAGAAACTTACTAATCTCTGTGAGAAAGGGCATAGCAAAAGAGAGCACTCAGGAAGAACTTGCTGGACCAAATAGCCAGCCAAATATCATCTCCTGTTGCTGGGCCATGTGTCAGAGATCAGTGGCTGATTCTTCATGGGAGTAGCAGGTGATATTTATAGAAGTCCTGTTTGGTTCCTTTCCAAATTTTCTATTTTTTAAAAAAATTAATTTTCTGCTTCCTGTAGCTATTATCTAACTTTAAATCTTGTGTGCAAAAGTTTTTAAAACCTGTCTCTGAATTATAATACCTGAAGTCTGTGTTGATCTATTCCTCCCATATGTTGTATTTGTTTTTTTCTTCATGAAGTCTTGGGATCCTGGTTATCTCTGACTGTGTGCTGGTGTCACCTTGAAAAATTATTTGTAGTGGTTCCCTGAAGGCAAAGATAAATGTGCCCTCTTCAGAAAGACTTCCAATTTGCTTTCGTCCAATGTTTGGGGGCATTACCAATCACTTCCAGTGATAATTAGGGGCAATCTAGTTATCACTTCAAATTGGGTTCCCAGTTCATGGCTTGAGAATTCTTGGGCTACCAGACTCTATTCCCTGGGACACAAAAGTACTCCTCAATGTTTTCAACTCCCTAAAGAATGGTTTTTAAAATATTCCCTGCTCCTTTTCCTTCAACTGTTCGGCTCAGGAACAGTGGTGGTCTGGTGGCTAAGACTCTGCACTCCTATTGTAGGGGGCCCAGTCTTTGGGGAACTAGTTCCCACATGCCACAACTAAGAGTTTGCATGCTGAAACTGCTAAAGTTCCAGCAAGTCACAACTAAAAGATTCCACATGCTGCAATGAAGACTGACGATCCTGTGTGCTGCAATTAAGCCTGGCACAGCCAAAATAAATGAAAGCAATTAATATTAAAAATTAAGCCCGTTCTGCTCAGTATCAAGGAAACCTTTTTTTAACTCCCTTTGGGTTGATGGTGTAGGATGTACAGCAGGTTCATATCACATTAAACACAAGGGTGAAACCTTTAAGCCTAATATGAGGAGATCCTTCTGTTAGGCTCCCCACTTCAGATAGGCCCTGGACTTTTATTTTTGTCCCTCTTGCCCTATGTGGCTAATTAACTGAAATCCACAGGTTCAACATTGGCAAAAACCTTAAGTCATAATAGCTCTGGTGCTCCAATATTCCAATCTTCCTGTTAAATATCTGGTTACCAGCTTTCACATAATAATTGGCCTAGGAGTTCCCCCACGTTTTTAAGATTCGGTGTTTCTCAGAGCATATTTTTTATATTTTATCCAATAGTTGCTATTTTCAGAGGGAAAATTAATTGAATAAATTAATCCACCATTCCCCCCTCCACCCATCCAAAAAGAAACTCCAGTCATAGTGATAAAATATGCATGCATGCATGCTCAGTCATGTCTCACTCTTTGCATCCCTATGTACTGTAGCCTGCCAGGCTCCTCTGTCCATGGGATTTTTCCAGCAAGAATACTGGAGTGGGTTGCCATTCCCTGATCGAACCTGCATCACCTGTGTCTCTTTTACAGGGGGACTTTTTACTGTTGAGCCACAGGAGAAACCCCAATGGTAAAATAGGGCCAACATAGTTCTTTCTCACTGACCTCTGACATCATCCTCTGACGCTGACCTAGGCAATAATGTCACAGATAAATACCAGATGGCCCATGTACCAGGGGACACCCTCGCAAGTCACAGGTACCACTCCGTGTGTAACCGCTATCCAATGACATCTCCACACAGTGACATCATACATAAATGTCACCCCTCAATGTTCTGAGATACCTAGGAAGACCTCTCTGAGGAGATGGCATTTGAGCTGAAGCCTGAAGGTTGAGAAGGAGTTAGCTACGGGAAGAACTTGGGGCGATGCATAAGAAACAGGGAGATAAAGAAAGGCAAAGGCACTCAGGCAGGAGCGTCAGGCTCAAGGAACAGCAAGGAGGCTAGTTTCGCTGAAGAGAAGTGACTGAGAGAACTAAGGGAGAGTGGAGATGTAAGATGAGAGAGGAAAACAGGGGCCAGATCAAACAGTCTTCTGCGGACCATGAGAAAAAGTTTGGTTTTTAAGAACATATGGAAACCAAAAAGGTAAAGGTGCCAAGTCATTTACGGTCTGAGAAGATCGGTATGGTCCATGTTAACCAGTCAGAACTGTCCTGTGTAGAGTTAAGGCCTGGCTCCTCCCAGTGTCACCATCCCTACTCTCCGGAGGGCGGCTGCGCTTTCAAAAAACTTCCAAGCTCAGGGGTGACACACCTCTTCTAAGTCCCAGCGAAACTGCTTTCTGATTGGACAGATCCAGGAATACGTTTCTAACCTTTTTGCGGTCGAATTGGACGGAGCCCATTGTAATTGGCTACGAGCTTTCCCTCTCTTCCAATCAGACCGCTCTTCGAGAGAGTGCTTGCGTCCCATTCCCCTGGTGAGTTGAGTGAGCTCTGTGATCGGCCCTCTCCGTATGAGTGACAGCAGACACATCCTATGGGCTCAAAGACGCGGTGCACTGTCCGGCACCGTCTGGCACCTCTAAGCCCTACTGAGGGTTGTGCAATAGCCACCCCGGCTGTCCGGGCGTGAGTCCTGCTCCGTGCCTACCACCCCCAGCGACGCCTGCATTATGGCCGCCCCACCGCAGCTGCGGACTCTGCTCTTTGCGGTCAACGCACTGTTGCGCAAGCGCCGCTACCACGCAGCCCTGGCCATGCTGAAGGGCTTCCGGAACGGGGCCGTGTGAGTGGGGTCATCAGGCTGGGCAGGGGCTGAAGGATCGGTCTGGTGGGGTTGGAGAAGCGGGTTCTGGGACCGTCGCCGCTGAGCTGTGCGCCCTTGAGCAGCTCTAGTGTCTCTGTAGGTCTTGGTGTCCACTGTCGGCGCAGTGGGCTCTGCATTTTGGGTTCCGTGCGCCTTCTGAGCTGGGGCTCTAACTACGCTGTTTCTAAGTACTCAGTGCTTTGCAGCCTGGCCTTATTGCCTTGACTATTTCCCATGCCAGCCCCTGTATCCCTTCATTTGGGTCCAATTTTACCCCTCCTGCTGCTGTGTGCCCTTGGGCCTATCTGGCTTCCGTGGCTCCATCTGCACAGTGGGGAGCTGGACTCTGCCTTCTAGCAAGCCTGCGGCCCTGCCTCTCTATGCTCCTTCCATTAAGCTGCCCCGGACTTTTCATCCCGCTTCTCATTCTTTTGTAAGATTCTACTGCTAAGTCCTCTTTTGATAAGCCGCAGGCATGACCAGTGTAACTGAAGCTGCAAATATTTGCCAAGCAAACTGATTACAATTTGGCCATCTGACCTGCAGAAGAGGAGGTCATTTCCTCTGGCTAGCGCCAGGACGGGAGCTCAGTTTCCTTTAAACTTTATGCATAAACGCTATGATTTATTGAGAGCCTACAGTGCCAGGAACTGGGGAAGCATCAAAGAACAAAGGGAACAAAAATCTGCATGTTCTTGGAGTTGGCATTTAGTGGCAGCATGGGATGGTGGTGTGGATGTGATCACCTCAATTTGAGTACTGGTGCCCCTTACCTACATGATCTTGTGCAACTTATTTAGGCTCTCTAAGCCTCAATTTTTATAAAATGGGGTTGATAATAGTACTTATATTGTTGCTGAGCCATGAAAGACTCCAGGATTCTTGGCCTCCGAAGGAGAGGAATTCAATCCCTGGCCAGTGACGAGACTGGATCACTCAGAGCTTTTGTGTAATAAAGTTTTATTAAAGTGTGAAAGAATTAGAGAAAGCTTCTGACATAGACATCAGCAGAAAGAGTGCCCCTCTGCTAGTCTTTAGTTGGATGTTATGTAGCTCCTAGCAGTCTGCTAATTAGAGAAAGGAAATGTCTCAAAACTCAGAGACTGGCACCAGACCCATCACCCATAACATGCATTTTGAGATGACATTGGCCCAAGGTGAGTTGTCCCGGGCCATAAAATGGTTCACGTGGATCTTGAAGAAAGGCAGGTTTCAAAAAAAAAAGAAAAAGCAGGTTTCTAAGCAAATTACAGTATCATTAACATAGCTTATGAGAACATTTGCATGAGTAAAACATACTGATTTGTCAAGTCGGTTCCATCTAAGACTCAGAACCTAGGAAGACTGCTGCTGAACCTAGGAAACTGCTGCTGCTGCTGCTAAGTCGCTTCAGTCGTGTCCAACTGTGTGACCCCATAGACGGCAGCCCACCAGGCTCCTCTGTCCCTGGGATTTTCCAGGCAAGAACACTGGAGTGGGTTGCCATTTCCTTCTCCAAGGAAGACAGAGTCTAGGGTAAATACATAGTTCATTAACATAGCTTAAGACAAATATTTCCATAAGAAAAACATTGGTTAGATCAAGGTTTGAGAAAAGTTAAGTAATGGTGGAACCAGGTGTGGTCACGGCAACTCAGAATTTTAAAAGAAACCTCTTTTTAAATTTGTTTAGAGAAGGGGAAAAAATCTAACACTTGTTTGTTTCCTCCTGCCGCTTAGTCTGACACTTGTAGTCTGTTTCCTCCATTTGGAGACCCCTGGCCTTCCTGCCTTTTACCCTCTCAGGGCTTTCCTGGTGGCTCAGAAGGTAAAGAATCTGCCTGCAATGCAGGAGACCCAGGTGCGATCCCTGGGTTGGGAATATCCCCTGGAGAAGGAAATGGCAAACCACTTCATTGTTGCCTGGATAATACCATGGACAGAGGAGCCTGGAGGGCTACAGTCTATGGGGTCACAGAATTGAACAGACTGAACAACGAACACTTTGACTTTCATCATGCTGTCGAGAGAATTGAGTCAGTAAGTGTGAAATGCTCAGCACAGCGCCTGATATATATATAACTGTTAGCTGCTGTGATCATTGTTGTAGTTGCATGAATGTCTACCTGGCTCACTGCTTCACCTTCCTCAGGCTTCCGATTGTTACCTCCTCAATGAGGCTATCTCTGAACTTTAACCTCCTTCCCTATTGATTTTTCCTGCATAGACCTTATCACCACCTGGCACTTAAGTATTCACTTACGAATCCCGTTTTTCTACTCTGTCTCTCACTAGAAAATGAGCTTCATGGGGACAGACATTTTTATCTGTTTTGTTCCTTAGTATATTCCTAGTACCTGATACATAGTAGGCTCTTAAATATTAACTGAATGAATAAGTGTATAAGGGAGGAATTGCCATTGTAACCCATTTTCTGGATGAGAAGACTGTGGCTCAGAGAGGAAAATTCATAGCTCATTGGTAACGAATCCACTTGCCAATGCAGCAGACACAGGTTCGATTCCTGGTCCGGGAACATCCCACATGTTGTGGAGTAACTAAGCCTGTGAGCCAAACCACTGAGCCTGTGCTCTAGAGCCAGGAAATGCAACTACTGAGTCCACATGCCCAAAAGCCCGTGCTCTGCAACAGGAGAAGCCACTGCAATGAGAAGCCCACGCAGCAGCAAAGACCCAGCACAGCCAAAAATATATTTAAAAAAATTTTTAAAAAAAGAACAAAAATGTAGGTGTATAAAATTTTTTTAATTAAAAAAGAAATGAATCATAATCCTATAATGTTGACTGCTGTCTAGTCAATAGACAGATTGTCCCAGTTGTCCCCTAAGTGTCCTCTATAGCAAGATAGTCTAGATAAGGATCTTCCAGGATATCATACTGCATCTGTCATGGTCCTTTATTTATTTAATTTCTCTCTTATATGGAAGAGGACTGAAGGTCTGTATTCAGAGCTGCTCTGAAGTTTCCTTGGTCATGACGATTTTGTTTTGTTTTTGCCACACCACGTGGCACATGTGAGCTTAGTTCTCCAACCAGGGGTTGAACCCTCACCTCCTGCAGTGGAAGCACAGAGTCTTAACCATGTCATGTCCTTATAGTCCTTTTTAATCCAGAGCATTCCGTGTTTCAGGACACAGAGAGCTCTTGTGAGTGGCAGTAACTGGCTCCCACCAGAGTCTGAATAGTTTGGGAAGGGGGCCAGGCACATGGAGGCAGTTGGGGGCATTGTTCCATTTGTGTCTGAGGTATAAGGCAGGGTCTCGTTCACCTTGGCCAGCTGGAGGAGGCCAACGGCCTCTTTATTCAGGGTAAGAAGACATGCCTTTGGAGGAGGCGGGGCAGAGAGCTTGCTGGGGGCCAGATGAGGGTCCTGCCCACCCACTGCTAGGCAGCGAGAAAATAAGCCATTCAGCCTGGCCACCACATACAGTAACACTGCTGTCAGTTCATCACACTTTTTATTTGATTTTTTAAAAAATTAGGTACCATATTCACAAAAGGCACAAAAAGTTAGAGCTTTTTAGAAGTTTACACACCTTGCTCTACCCAAGCCTACAGCATATCTAGAGCTGCCTGGTTCATGGACAGCTGTTTCATATACAGCAACCAGTGTATTCCACTGGTTGCCATGGGTCCATTTTATGTTTACCTAGTAGCCCCCTGTGGATGGACACAGGTTTGCTCCCAGTCTTTTGCTGTTTCAAACAAGCCTCACAAGGACCTGCCTAGCAATCCAGTGGCTGAGACTGCATACTCCCAATGCAGGCGGCCCAGGTTTGACCCCTGGTCTGGGAACTAGACTCCACAGGCTGCAACTAAAACCCAGTGCAGCCAAAATGAATACATACATACATAAATATTTTGGAAAAAAACAAACAAGCCTCACAGATACTCATATGACAACAATATGGGGCTCATGACCATTGTCTGAGGGAGACTGTCAAAGATTGTTAGACCTTGTAGCCTGGAAAGGTCAGGGCCAGACAGCTGGAGAACTTGGTGGAGCGAGGGCAAGTCCAATAAAGAAGAAAAAGAAAGGTAGCAACATTAGTACTGGTTGAATAAGGAACTTTTACCTGTGCTAGGTCCTTAACTGCCAGAAACAACTCTGAAACAGGCAATACCTTTCACTGAAGGGAGAAGGGAGACTCAGAGACATTCAGTGATTTACCCAAGTTTAAAGAGCAAAACTGAAGAAGACAATGGCACCCCACTCCAGTACTCTTGCCTGGAAAATCCTATGGATGGAGGAGCCTGGTGGGCTGCAGTCCATGGGGTCGCTGAGAGTTGGACACGACTGGGCAACTTCACTTTGACGCATTGGAGAAGAAAATGGCAACCCACTCCAGTACTCTTGCCTGGAAAATCCTATGGATGGAGGAGCCTGGTGGGCTGCAGTCCATGGGGTCGCTGAGAGTTGGACACGACTGGGCAACTTCACTTTCACTTTTCACTTTCATGCATTGGAGAAGAAAGTGGCAACCCACTCCAGTGTTCTTGCCTGGAGAATCCCAGGGACGGGGGAGCCTGGTGGGCTGCCATCTATGGGGTCGCACAGAGTCGGATTCGACTGAAGCGACTTAGCAGCAGCAGCATAGAGCAAAACAGGGCAAGGCTTTGGTACCAGATACTGTTTACTTTATATGACCCACTTGGAACCCAGATCGAACTCGAAAGCCAGCGTTAGTTTCCCTCCCAAAATGATATTAGGATTAGGGAGGGGGAGGAGGGGGCACAAGGAGTCAAGGAGAGAGCTCAGAAAGAAACAGTGGTGTGGTGGAGCCTTAATAACCATTTTCTTTTGTTTCTACAGCTATGGAGCCAAAATCCGGGCCCCTCACGCGCTGGTCATGACCTTTCTTTTCCGGAGTGGCAGGTACCTGACCCCTCTGCACACCCCTCAAACTGGGCAAGATCGTGCCAGGACTCCTGGTGCAGTAGCCTCCAGGTTGGGTCCAGCCTGTCCGCACCACCATCTCCTAGAGTACAAGTCTGATTCTATTATCCCATCTTGAAAATTCGCCAGCTTCTGGCTCCTTGCTGTTCTTCAGAGAAGCCAGCTTCCAGGTGTAGCATTCAAGGCCCCCTGTAGTTTAACCTCAGGGACATTCCCCCTTCTCTCCAATGCCCACTGTGGGGAGCCCTTGGCACCAAGACTCACTGCCATTCATTCATGTGCAACAGGTGGTTCCACCTCTTTACATTTCTCATGCAGTACCCACCATACATACACACCAGGAATCCCCTTTCCTCTTCTACCCCACCTTTATTCCTTCCTAGCAACCCATACCAGTTCTCTGAGGATCACTTTCTCAGGAAAACTCTCCATGATATACTTTCTTTCCTTGTTCAAACTTCTGGGCCTTTCTCTGATCTTCCATAACTTCCTTCAAGGTGCTTCTCAGAAATCACCTTGTGTTTTAGTTTTTAATGTATTTAGCTTCACCTGGAGTTTGTAAGAATCATACATGGACCGCCTGCTGTTCAAATCCAGGTTGTGAAGATTTCTTTCTTTATGTATTTTTCTTTTTTAAATTTATTTTTGTTTTAGTTTTTGCCCTCCAAATTATTGTTTTTTTAAGTAAACTCATTCATTCCTTCAGTAAATATTTATTGAGCATCTAATATGTGCCAGACACTGTCTTTAGGTGCTGGGGATACAGCAGTGAATAAAACAGAGAATGATCCCTTCCCTCGTATAGCTGACATTCTAGCAAGGCATAGCAGAAAATAAACATAGTAAATTAAAAAAGTATGTGGTATGTTAGAATATTGTATGGGCTGTAGGAAAGAAAATGTAGAGCAGGGAAAGTGGATCCAGAGTGCTGGGGAAGGGCAGGCTGCAGAGCTAAATAGGGAAGGGCTCATTGAGAAAGTGACATTCTAAGTAGAGACTTGAAGGAGATGGCCACGTGGGTAACAAGGGAAAGAGTGTTTCATACCAAGGGAACAGCCCATGCAGAGGCCCTGAGGGGTGGTCATAGCTGGTGAGTTTGAGGAGGCTGGAGCAGAAGGATTGCAGGGGAGAGAGCAAAGAGAGGAATATTATGGGGGTAGCTGGGGACTATCCTGTTCAGCGTTAGGTCAAAGAGAAGAGTTTGGCTTTTCCTCTTCTTTTTGTTTAATTTTCTAAATTTTTAATTGGAAGATAATTGCTTTACCATGTTATGTGGGTTTCTACCACACAACAATGCTAATTAGCCATAAGTATATATATATATGTATGTATGTATACTTAGATTTATTGAGCATCTACTATATGTGTGTGTATGTGTGTGTGTATATATCTCCCCTCCCTCTTGAACCTTCCTCCCACCCACGTGGCTTTTCATCTAAATGGAACAGGAAATTGTTGTAAGAATCTGTATAGGGACATGCCACTATTTGACTTAAATTTAATAGTGAGAAAGTGAAGTGTTTGCTGCTAGGGGTCAAGGGCAGAATTAGGTGTAAAGTAGGAGGCAGTGGCAATAATCCAGCTGAGCAACTGGTGGCCCAGACCTTGATGGTGGCATAGAGGTGAGAAGTGTTCAGATTCTAGAAACATTTTCAAGGCAGTGGGAAGTGGGAAATGCAGCTTGCCTTAGAACTGGCAGTGGTAGGCCCATGTTCCCGTGGGGTGAGAGTTCGCTGACTCCTAGCTGTCCCCCCTCACCTGGCAGACTTCATAGCTCCCAGCTGACACACTTCAAGGCCCTCCTCCGACCTCGAGGGCACTTGCGGTTGCTGTCTGAGCACTTGCTGTTCCTCTCCTTGGTTCTCCTCACTGCCCCCTAGCGATTGTGAAAAGATAAGTCAAACCACGTGCCTTTCTTAAAGGTTCACTGCTCTCAAGACAGAGACAAAGCTTAGAACTTCCCTGGCGGCCCAGTGTTTAAGAATCTGCCTGCCAGGGCAGGGGACATGGGTTCAGTCTCTGCTCTGGGAAGATTCCACATGCCTTGGAGCAACTAAGCCCGTGTGTAGGAACTACTGAGCCCACACACCTAGAGCGCGTGCTCCCCAGCAAGTGAAGCCACTGCAACTAGAGAGCCGCTCTGGCTCTCTGCAACTAGAGAAAGCCCTCGAGCAGCAAGGACGACCTAGTCCAGCCAAAAATAAATAAATATATTTTTTTTAAAGACCCATTTTACCATGGCCCCACCTCTCGCTCACAACCTTTGCCTCACACATTTTCTGCTCAGGCCTTAATGACCTCTCTTTGTTCCTTTCCTCCCCGCTCTCTGTCCCTCCTCATGACTTCTGCTCGGGTGTTGATCCCAGTACAACTCCTCTCTCCTCTTGACCTCATGGACTCCTCATCCTTCACGTCCTGGCATCATTGCTTGTCAGGGTCAAAGTTTGACCTTTGTTTTGTGATTATTTCTTTCATAATTCCCTCTCCCACTAAATCATAAACCTCGTGAGGGCAGCAAGCAGATCTATTTTTTCTCAGAATCATATCCTCAGATCCAGCACGTAGTAGGTACTCCCTCATTCACTCATTCATTTCTTCACATGTTCACTCCAAAAACAAATGTATTAAGCATCTGCTATGTGCCAGGCCTTGCTCTGGGCACTGAGGATGAATGAGTGAGGTATAGACACCACTCTCTGGTAGCTTCCACTGGGATGGGGTGGGAGTAGGGGGAGATAATAAACAAGTATGTAAATGTCAGGTGGTGATACAAGCTCTGAAGGAAAAGAAAAGTTGGATAAGGGAACAGAATACAATGGGCATTCTTATACGTGGGGTAGTCAGGGAAGACCTCTTGAAGAAGATAGTGGGGTAGTCAGGGAAGACCTCTTGGAAGAGATGGTGTGAAGTCAAAGCCCGTATCCAGGGAGGGAGCAGCCCTAAGGGGATGGAGGGCAGAGGCCCGGGGTTGAATGAGCGCTGGCCCATGGGCTCCTTGCCTGGGCTGGTTTTGCATGCCAGGTGGGTGCATGTCCCTGGAGCGGCTGGGCCTGCACTCACGGTGGCTCCCTGTGTCTATGCAGCCTCTGGGAGAAGCTGCGCGCCATCCTGCAGGCCACGTACACCCACTCCTGGAACCTGGCCAGGTTTGTGTTCCTCTACAAGGGACTCTGTGCCCTGCAGTCCCACGTCCAGGGCAAGACCTACCAGGCACACTCATTCGTGTCTGCCTTCATCGGGGGCTTTCTGGTGTTTGGAAACAACAATAACGTCAACAGCCAGGTAAAGGTCCTACCAGAATGGGGGGTGGGGCAGGATTCAGGTATAGAGTTGGGGATGGGAGTCAAAGAAGACAAGCTCTTGGCTCCCTGCCATGTCTGAGGGTCTGTAGTTCACCAATCCCTGTGTGACCTTGAGAAGGTCACTTCCCCCTCAGCTTCCCCCTCTGCTAACCAGGTACCTTGTTGGAGTTCCATGCAGCTCTCTGGGGCAAAGATTTAAAAAACAAAACACGCCCCCAAACACTACTCTGCAGTGAAGTGAGAAAAAAAAAAGAGCAAGATTTTCATAAAACGAAACTTACTACATTTGAAGAATTTTCTCTTACTCTGCATTTTGCCTTTTTTCTTGGTTAAAATTCCATTTTTTAATGAGATCATGATAAAACAAAATGCTAACTGTTGCTGCTGCTGCTATTTTAGCATCCTTCTTGGGCTATATGAAAAGTTGGCAGTCTTTCTAATTTGCCTCCCTCAAATTTCTTAAATATTCTTTTTTTTAATATTCTTAAATTATAAAAATAATTGTTTTATTTTTCACATTTTAAGTAATGCAAACTAAGCACCCATTATGTGCCTGGCACACTCCTGGATGCTTAGGATACATCATGATGAAATTAGAAAATAAATTTAAAAGAAAGTCTCTCTCCCCCTCTAACTGTTCAGCCACTGTCCAGAAACACTTTTTTTTTTTTTTTAATAATTTTTCTTGGAGTATTGGGCTTCCCAGGTGGCTCAGTGGTAAAGAATCTGCCTGCCAATTCAAGAAGATGCAGGAGATGTAGGTTTGATCCCTGGGTCAGGAAGATCCCCTGGAGGAGGATAGCATGGCAACCCACTCCAGTATTCTTGCCTGGAAATCCCATGGACAGAGGAGCCTGGAGGGCTACAGTCCATAGCATTGAAAAGAGTTGGACATGATTGAGCACACACACACATATACATAATTGGAGTATAGTTGATTTACAATGTTGTATTAGTTTCTGCTAAGCAGCAAAGTGAATCAGTTATACATGTATATAGACGGTCATTTTAACTGTGTCTTGTTTAGCCTTTCGGAACTTGTCTGTACTTGTATCAGTGTTCATAGCAGGAGTTTTCCACCAACAAGATCATAGTACTTTTTTTTCATGTAACAGTGTGTCTTGGAGGCCTCTCTTGTCAGTCCCTCATCCTTTATAACATGAGCAGAGCTCTCTGCTGATGGGATGGACCAGCCTTGATTTCACAGTCTCCAGTGGATGGACATTTAGCGGTTCTTTAGCGTTTGACCTCACACATACACTGTAGTCTACATCTTTGTTCAGACATCTTCCTACACTTGTGTCAGTCTATCTGTAAGTTCTTAGATATGGAATTGTAAAGTCTATGGATATGAGCATTTTGTATTTTGGGAAAGTTTCCCCAGTTTTTTTTTTGATAGAAATTTCACTTGTCTATGAAATTTCAAATTCTAGGAATCCTGGATATACCCATTTCCTTCCCCCTTCCCTCCTTTCCCTCACCTGACCGCTGGCAACAGCTGCTCTGACCTCCATTCAAAAATGTTACATGATGGACATACAGATGGCCAACAGGCAGAGGAAAAGGAACATGAAAAGATGGTCGATTTCACTAATTGTTAGAGAAATGCAAATCAAAACTATAGTGAAATATCACCTCACACCAGTCAGAATGGCCATCATCAAAAAGTCTACAAACAATAAATGCTGGAGAGGGTGTGGAGAAAACGGAACACTCATGTACTGTTGGTGGGAATGTAAATTGGTGCAGTCACTGTGGAGAATAGTATCGAGATTCCTTAAAAAAATAAAACTAGAGTCATCATATGATCCAGTAATCCCAGTCCTGGGCATATCTATGGAAAAGATGAAAACTCTTAATTCAAAAAGATACATATACCCCAGTGTTCATAGCAGCACTATTTACAAGCATGGAAGCTTGTAAATGATGTGGTGTATACATACACACACACACACACACACACACACACACACACAGAGGAATATTATTCAACCATAAAAAAGAATGAAATAATGCCATTTGCAGCAACGTGGATGAACCTAGAGATGATCATACTTAGTGAAATCAGACAGAAAAAGGCAAATGTATCACATGTAGAATCTAAGAAAGATGATACAAATGAACTTATTTAGGAAACAAAAACAGACTCACAGACGTAAACTTTGGTAACTTATGGTTACCAAAGTGGGGGGTCATAAATTAGGAGTTTGGAATTAACACATACTGCTATATGTAAAATAGATAAACAACAATTAGTACAGGGAAGTATATTCAATATTTTATAATAACCTTTAATGGAAAAGAATCTGAAAAAGAATATACATACATATATGTGTATGTATAGCTTAATCACTTTGCTCTACACCTGAAACACAACATTATAAATCAACTATACTTCAATTTTTAAAAATATAAATGGAGTCGTTATAGTATGTAATCTTTGAGGGTTGGCTTTTTTCACTCGGCATAATTTCCTGGCAATTCTTCCAAGTTATTGTATCAACTATTCATTCCCTTTTACTGCTGAGTAGTGTTCCATGGTATGTATGTACCTATTGAAGGACATCTGGGTTATTTCTAGCTTTGGGCTATTAGTCATGCAACTGCTCAGAACATTCTTGTACATGTATTTGGTGAACATAGTTTTCACTTCTGTGATAAATACCTGGAGTGCAATTCTTGGGTCATATGGTACAAAAGGTTTTTCCAGATGTCTCAGTGATAAAGAATCTGCCTGCAATGCAGGAGGTAAGGGTTTGATCCCTGGGTTGGGAAGATCCCCTGGAGGAGGAAATGGCTACCCACGCCAGTATTCTTGCCTGGAAAATCTCATGGACAGAGGAGCCTGGCAGGCTACAGTCCAAAGGGTTGTAAAGGGTCAGACACAACTCAGGGTCTGAGCACATACACACGGTACATATATACTTAGTTTTAGAGGAGACTGACAAAGTGTTTTACAGAGTGATTGTCCTATTTTACATTCTTATCAGGAATATACGTGTGATCCAGTTTCTTCACCTCGAAGCTGGCATGTGGTTTGTTACATTTCAGATTTTTGACATTTTGATAGGTGTATAGTGCTTATTATGGTTTTTAAAAAGTTATTTATTTACTTGACTGTACCAGGTCTTAGCTGTGCCATGCAGGATCTAGTTTGCCAACCAGGGATGGAACCTGGGCCTTCTGCATTGGATGGTTAGAGTCTTAACCACTGGCTGCCAGGGATGTCCCTCTCATTGTGGTTTTAATTTGCATTTCCCTAATGGCTAATGAAGCTAAACCTTTTTACACGTGTCTGTTTTCTTTCTGTGTAACCTCTTCAGTGAAATATCTGTCTTTTGCCTGTTTTCTAACTGGATTGCCTATTTTTTTCACTGTTGTGTTTTGAGAGTTTCTAAAAATATTTTCGAGACAGGAGTCTTTGTCAGATATGTGTTTGTAAATATTTTCTCTCAGTCTGTAGCTTTTCTTTTCAACCTCTTCACATGGACTTTCACAACTGAAGAATTTTGCATTTTGATGAAATCCAGTTTATTAATTTTTTTTTTCACTTGTGGACTGTGTTTTTGTCGTCAAGCTACCTTTTAGTTTTGAGCCATGTAAATATATTCATTTTCAAAATTTTTAATAAAAAGAATAATAATGGAGAAGGAAATGGCAACCCACTCCAGTACTCTTGCCTGGAAAATTCCATGGATGGAGGAACCTCATAGGCAACAATCCATGGGGTCACAGGGAGCTGGACACGACTGAGCGACTTCACTTTCACTTTAAAGAAATAAAAAAAAGAAAAAAAAATAAATAAATAAATAAAAAGAATAATAAATTAAAAGACATAAGTAGTGGGACTTCCCTGGCGGTCCTGAGGTTTAAACTGGGTGCTTTCATTGCAGGGGATGTGGGTTGAATCCCTGGTTGAAGAACTGAGATCCCATTTGCCATGCAATGCTGCTAACAAAAAAAGACATAAACAGTAACATTCAAATGCCTGCTGCAAACCACTTCCAATCACCTTGCCCACACTTTGCAAAACCCTGATCCAGTACACGGGCAATGCTCCAGGGTGGGGCGGGGTGGGGGAGGGGAATGGGGGAAATGGGGGAGGGATGAGATTGGGTGGGCTGGGGTAGGTAGAAGGTTCCCAGTGGCTGGGCCCACTTGTAACCCCGTCCTTCCCTCCCTCAGATCAGCATGTACCTGCTGTCCCGCGCCCTATTTGCCCTGTGCCGCCTGGGTGTGGAGAAGGGCTTCATCCCCGAACCCAGGACGGACCCGTTTCCGTGGTTCACGGCGCTGGTGTGGGGGCTGGTGCTGTGGCTCTTCGAGTACCACCGGCCCACCCTGCAGCCCTCACTGCAGTCGTCCATGACCTACCTGTACGAGGACAGCAACGTGTGGCATGACCTCTCGGACTTCCTTATCTACAACAAGAGCCAACCCTCCAAGTAACAGCGCCCCCAGGTGCTCAGGAAGGCTCCTGCACCCCAGTCGGGTGACGGAGGTGTCCAGCCGCGGTTGGAGATTGGCTCCATCTGCTAACCATCCCGGAGGATCCTACACCTTCTAGATCTGGAGTCTCAGACTCTAACTTTTATTAGCCCAGGGTTCCATTTGGCGAAATGGAAGCACTGATTATCAGTTCTCGTTAGGTACTCTTGAATAGTGGAACGAGCCACCGAATCAGGCTGAGGAGCCTTGGGCACAGGGACAGCTGCTGACTCTTGAGAGACCAGGGAAGGTCACACCCCACCCTGGGCCTCAGGGATCATCCAGCCCAGAGGAGGGCACCGAAGTCTCTTTCTGGTGGGTATGTTCTCTGACCATTCTTCTATAGCAGAGGCTTCTGGCTGGGGGGCAGTGGGTTGCAAAAATGCATTTTTAGACAATACTCCGTTCCTTGCCTTGGGTGTTCTATTGTAGAAGCTCCAGCATTTCCACTGTCCAACAGAAACACAGTGTGAGACATATGCGACTGAGCTTTTTTTAGCAGCCACAGTTTTTAAAAAGTGGAGGGAATTCCTGGTGGTCCAGTGGTTAGGACTCTGCTGCCAAGGGCAGGGGTTCTATACCTGGCTGGGGAGCTAAGATCCCACATGCCATGAGGTATGGCCCCCCCCCCAAAAAAAAAAAAATGTGGGGAGAGAAAGAGGCAGAGGAGATTAACCTTAATTATATCTTTGAACCCAATATTTCTCAAATGTTATCATTTTAATGTGTGCTAAATATAAAAATAAGATATTTTACATTTTTTCTTTTTATTTATTTATTTATTTTTATTTATTTTCTTTTTTTCTTGTACTAAGTCATCAGAATCAGGTGTGTATTTTACACTTTCAGCATTTTTCAATCTGGACCAGTCACATTTCAAGTGCTCAGCAGCCACATGTGGCTAGTGGCTGCTGTGTTGGGCGGCACAGATTAGAACGTTCTATCCTCGCAGAAAATTCTAGTGGACAGTGCAGATACAGAGCTGGAGGACCTGGGTTTGAGTCCCTGATGGACCGCTGTGTAACCTTGGGGGAGGTTCTTCTCAGAGGCTCAGTTTCTACTGAAGTGAGGATAATCATAGCAATAGCTGGTGTCTACGCTGGACTTGTGTAACTAGGACAGCTGCTTCAACTACTACTGACATCCGCTTAGTGAACTCCTCCTTCCTGGGTGCTTTGCCCGTTATTCTTTTTAACCCATACAATGACCTTGCAGGTACATATTTTGATCTCCATTTCACAGATGTGGAAACTGAGGATCGGAGAAGAAACTTGCCAAAGGCAATACAACTAGTGTGACAGCCAGACCAGGGTTTAAACCCAGATCTATGCGATTTCAAAGTTCTTTTTTTTTTGTCAGTGCCTTAAATTTAGGAACCTAAACTATGCTATGCAAAATTAGCTAGTTATTGGGGTGCACACTCAAATGCCTATAGGGGCCTGGGAAGTGGCATAAATGATGATGTTCTGGGTGCTATGCAGTCGGGAGGGATGGGGACCTGGTGAACTGGAGACTTGTGTGTGTGCCAGACAAATTTTTTTTTAAACCACCAAGCTGAACAAATCAAACACAGCTCCAGGAGATTTGGTTCGTGGGCCATCAATTGGAGTAGGCATACTTCAATCTCTTTTTATATTTTGAAAATTACTAGTAGAAATATCCACATGAGTCACTAGAAATCTTATTAAAATGCAGATTCTGAGTCAGTGGGTTTGGGGCGGGGCCTGAGATTCTGGGTTTCTCACGGCTCCTGGGTGATGGCTGCTGCTGTTCTGAGCTTGAGTAACAAGGTGGTAGGGAATGACAGGGGGTCAGCCAGTAGCCCACGTGATGAATGAGGAAGCTATGTCACAGAGCTGTTAGGTCATGAAAGTGGGACTGGGTCTGAGTCTAAACGGTGTGTTCTCAGGCACGATGTTGTACTGCCAGCTTAGAGAAGGTGGTCTTGAATTTCCCTTAGTTCACTCTGTGGAGGCTGAATGAGGTCCTGAGGTTATGGGGAGGGGAGAGGGTAGCCACCAGCAAGTGGGTTTTAAAGCAGATGCTGGAGTGCCCCACCCATATCCTGTCTAACTTACCACTTCAGTGCACATCAGCCACCCCACTGCCACCCTGAGTCTTTCTGCCTGAGGGCTCCTCCCTTGCCCTTGGCACCTGCTCTGTCAGCCTGCGGCAGACCTGCAGTGCTGGAGATTAACACATCCTGGGAGCAGCTGTCAACCAGGGACTGGTGACGACCCCCACTCTGCACTCCGGCTGCCCCTGGGTGGGATAACTCCCAGGTGCCTGCTCCACACTGCTCCCAGAGCACCCAGCAGGACTGAGCTCCGGCCACCCCAGCAGTCACTCCTGTGATAACACCTCCTCCCTTGTCTCCCTTCCTCGTGCCCCTACCACTGCTTCCCGGGACCACTTCCCACAGAAACTGCTTGTACTCAACATCCTCATCTCGGGATCTGCTCTTGGGGGAACCCAAACTAAAACTGGCCCCCGATGCAGTGAGCTGAGGGGCAGCAGAGCATGGTGGTTAAGGCTATCAGCTTTGGAACCCAGAGTGTCTGGGCTCAGTTCTGGTCCCGCTGGTTCCTTGTAAGTGACTTAACCATTCAGGGCCTCCGTCTTGTCATCTGTTAAACAGCCATTCTCATGGCACATGCCTTGGAGGGTGGTCTGGAGGATTAAATGATACGACAGCATATAAAGTAAGCACTTGATAAATGCCTGCTGCTGTTTCCAATGTATCGTCCAAATGTAAAAGGAAGCTTGGCCCCAAGGACTGCGGACACTGTGCTTTCAACCTGGCCCTCCCCGCCCCTCAGCTGAAGGTAAAAGCCTTGGCTGCCTGCCCCCATTCCTCCCGACGTCCCCCCACTGACGCTGGGGGTTGGCCGGCTCCCCCACCCACTGTCTCTGCTCTCTAAGAATAGGTTCCCCTCACAGATGGCATCTCTCTGGATCCTGCCAAAGCATCTGGTGCCTCCAACTGCTCACTCCAGGGAGGGAGGCAGTGTGGTCCTCATGCAGGACTAGAGCCGGCTTCTGGGAGGAGTTCCCACTCAGCTCCCTCCTGGCCCAGCCTCCCTGTCTGTAAGACCTGGAAAACCAGGATTGCCAGAGGGCTCTTGGCCCACAGTAGGCGCTCCATAAATGCTAGTTCCTGAAATAGCAGTGTTTTAACATGTGTCAATTAAGCACCTGCTACTTTCCTATGAGGTCTCTGACTTGCAAAGCTGTAAACAAAAATTTTTAAGCAATAATGCATACACAATAGTGCAAAACACAAATGGGTACAAAAAGTGTATAATAAGGAAGAGTCAAGTTCCCCCTGAACCTCAGCTCCACCTACCCGCCACCGCCCCAGCCAGGGGCGCCCCCATCCATACATTCTAGTGCACCTTTCATGCGAAATTCTCTGCACAACCACCCATCTTTGTCCTCTAAGAAGCTTTTACATTGCACTGTCATCTCAAGAACTCTTGGACATTCCTTCCTTGTTCTCTGCATGTTTGGTTTCTCTTTGATCAATAATCTGATATAAAAGTGAGTCCTGGAGTTCCCTGGCGGTCCAGTAGTTAGGGCTTGGCGCTTTCATTGCTAAGGGCACGGGTTCAATCCCTAGTCAGAAACCTAAGATCCTGCAAGCCGTGGGGCGTGAAAAAAAAAAAAAAAAAAGGTCAGTGTTAGTATTATATTTTTTAAAAAAGGGAGTCCTTTCTTTGAGCCAGTTCGTGTCCCCCTCAACCCCACCCCCAAGTCCCCAAATATCTCGGGCAGATCATCATGAAGATGAATCATCCTAGATGTCCTGAGCCTTGTCGTAGATGACACCCAAGATGAATGCCCACGGAACTCCAACTGAAAGGGGAAGGAAAAAGTTGAAGTGAATTTGAGGCCCTTCTGCTGCTCCTCTCCCAAATTAGAGGTTGTTTGCGGAACCCACGTGAGAGTGATGATTCACAAACCCAGGCTCCAAGAAGCTGCCTCCTCGGCTTCTCACGACTGCCGCCTTCCTCTCGGCAGGCTCCAGAAAGGATCCTGGAGATGGTGTTTCTGTCCACACTGTGCGCTCCTCCCACTCCCATGAGTGCGTGTTGGGTTTGTGAGATCAGGCTTTAACCTGACCCCCTCCTAAACCAGCACATCGTGCGGTGTCTACCTCTTGGAACCAATAGTCTATCTGTGACTGCAGGTGGGTTGCTTTCTATGAGGGTATTTATAAAAAGAAGTTTTTTTTTTCCTTCCCTTATCTTGTTGCAGATTCATAGGGATAGAGAGGATCTTCTTTCATCCTTGAAAAGCATTTTGGGTGCATGCGTGCTGAGTCATGTCCAACTCTGAGTGACCCTATGGGCTGTAGCCCGCCAGGCTTCTCTCTCCATGGGATTCTCTAGGCAAGAATACTGGAGTGGTTTGCCATTCCCTCCTCCAGGGAATCTTCCTGACCCAGGGATTGAACCCGCGGCTCCTGCATTGCAGGTGAATTTTTTACCACTGAGCCATGGGGAAAGCCCACATTTTGGATGAGACTGTGTTAAGTTTAGCCAGAGGCCTCCTGCAGGACTCACTCCTGGGACCGGAGGGCACAGGGGCCCAGCTCGAGGACAGAGGGAAAGCTGGGCTCCCCTCTGAGTACTGATTTTCGAGAGGGCTCCCTGCTCTCTGTTATAGGCCTGTGTGCTCATGAGTTCATAAACAAGACAGGACCAGGCAGCAGTGAAATGCAGGTCGTGAGGTTCCTGTTGGAAGCCTTGCTCTCCTGCTTTTCTGAGTTCTCCCTTCAGCCTCTCATGGGCTGGATGTCAGCTGAGAGAGATCAAAGTCATACGCATCAGCTCTTTTTTTTGCTCATGCTCCCCAGTTTGTGGGATCTTAGTTCCAACAAGGAGTTGAACCTGGGACCCCTGCAGCGGAAGCTTAGAGTTTTAACCACTGGACTGCCAAGGAACTCCCTACATCAGCTCTTTCAGGACACTCCTTTTCAGGGTGTCTTTTTTATGTGTGGTGAAGCCTATAGACCCTTCTCAAGAACTCTGCTTTTTTTTTTTAAAAGAATGTGGTTTTTTAAACCATGAATAGAATTACAAAAGACAACAATTATTGAATATTGAAACAATGATCATTATTTTTTATATGTGTGACTTAGTGATATTTTTTATGGCTGTGCTGGGTCTTCATTGCTGCTCGGGCTTTTCTCTAGCTGTGGCAAGCGGGGGCTGCTCTCTAGTTGTGGTGTGCGGGCTTCGCATTGCGGTGGCTTCTCTTGTTGCAGAGCATGGGCTCTAGGGTGCGTGGGCTTCAGTAGTTGCAGCTCAGGGTCTCCGTAGTTGCGGCTCCCAGACTCTAGAGCTCAGTAACTGTGGCACATGAGCTTAGTTGCTCTGAGGCATGTGGCATCTTCCCAGGTCAGAGATCCAGCTTGTGTCTCCTGCATTGGAGGGTGGAATCTTTACTGCTGAGAGTACAGGGCACCAGGGAAGCCCTGTGTGTTCTTTTTTAAACACATCAGATAAAAAGATCGAATGGCAGGTCCAAAACTACCAGGATGTCACAGGTGTCATAAGCATGAACAGTATCTTAGGATCCCTGGGGCAGCTGTGATAAGGAAGTACCTGTGATTTCTCTTGGTGATAAAGTCCCAAGTTGCTGCTAATTGGCCTCTGAATTGTTGCCTACATTTAAAATGGAAGGAAATGTTACATTTCAGTTAGAGACTAGTGAAAATATAGGTGTAATTTTTTTTCCTGTCCAAGTTCATGGAACTTGGGTTCATGAATCACAGTTTCAGAACTGCTTGAGGGTGGCCGAAAAGCTATGACAAACCTAGACAACGTATTAAATAGCAGAGACATCACTTTGCCGACAAAGGTCTGTATAGACAAAGCTATGGTTTTTCCAGTAGTCATGTACGGGTGTGAGAACTGGACCATAAAGAAAGCTGAGTGCTGAAGAATTGATGCTTTCAAACTGTAGTGCTGGAGAAGACTCTTGAGACTCCCTTAGACTGCAAGGAGATCAAACCAGTCAATCCTAAAGGGAATCAACTCTGAATATTCATTGGAAGGACTGATGCTGAAGCTTCAATACTTTGCCACCTGATGTAAAAAGCTGACTCATTGGAAAAGACCCTGAGGCTGGGAAAGATAAAGGGCAAGAGAAGAAGGGGGTGACAGAGGATGAGATGGTTGGATAGCATCACTGACTCAATGGACATGAATCTGAGCAAACTCTGGGAGATAGTGAAGAACAGGGAAGCCTGGCATGCTGCAATCCATGGGATCACAAAGACTTGGATACAGCTTAGCAACTGAACAACAACAGTCAATATTGGCTGAGTTCTTGCTCGGTACTAGGTACCTGGTGATATGGGAGACTAGGGTTTAGCAATGAAAAAAACAGTTCCTGCTCACCTGGGGTTTACCACCCATGGAGGGAAGACTAACGAATATACAGTTCAGAGTGGCAGGTGCCAGGAAGGCAGTGCAGTCGAGAACAGCAAGGTCTGTTTTCCAGGGAAGCCTCTCTGAGGAGGTGCTGTTTGCTCTGAGACCCAAATGATGAGGAGTGAGCCAGGCCGAGAGGTAGAGGAAGGGTGTTCCCGGCATAGGAGCTGCAAGGTGCACAGGCCCTAAGGGGGGAACAGCTGACAGCATTCCAGGACCTGCAGGAGGTCCGAGAGACTGGGACAGAATGGCAGGTGGGGGCTTCCCATAGTGTTGGAGCTAGAGCCCCAGAGGCTGGCTGGGCCCATCAGGCAGGCTTTGTGGGCTAGAGTGAGGGGTTTGGGTTTTCTTCTCAGTTTGACAGGCAGCCTTTGGCAGGTTTAAGCAGGAGAGTGATGTGGCTGTGATGTGATTTACATTTTGGAAAGATCCTTCTAGCTGTGCGTGGGGAACAGAACGTAGAGAGCCAGGCTGGCAGCAAGATCCAGTGAGGAGGCCAGGCAGGGGTCCCAGTGAGAGACCATGGCAGCCTGGACCAGGGTGGGGCCCTGGGGTGGAGAGAAGTGGGCAGATCTGGGGTATCATTTGCAAAGTGGCTCAGTGGCCCAGGACTTTTTGGAGGTGGGGATGAGAGAGACGGGTATAGCAAATGAACCCCCCCACCCCCGCCCAGCTGAGAAACAGACCTGGACCTTGCCCCCTCCCCTCGCCTCTTCAGCCCCCTGCAGCCCTCCACGGCCCCTCTGGGGCCAGCCACCCGCCCACGGGCCCCTGGCATGCGAGCTTCCCAGCTGGCCTTGATTGTTGTCACTCCCCAGGGAGTCATGGGAACACACTCCCCCTGCCCCCTGCGCCCCCCTCTTCCCAGACAGGGCCAGGCCCTAACAATGCCCCTCAGCCAGCCAGTGGCCTGGACACAATGCCCCTGTTTCGGTTCATTGCCAGCTCCAGGAGGCCTGCTGGGTTTCCTGGCCTGTTTGGCATATATATAACTCTGGCTTCCAGCAGGGATTTTTTTGTTGTGTTCAAGAAAAAAGGAGGAGAGGGAGGGAGAATATCTCAGGCTCCTCCTCTCTGAATATCTTAATATATTATGAAAAGCTTTTCTCTTCTCTTCCTGAGCTCTCTACTCCCCTCCCTGACCGCATTTGCCATGTGCCTGTCAACCCCGGGACCAAATGCAGGTCAGCAGGTGTCAGAAAGAAAATGAGCAAAATGAAAGAAAAGCAACTCGCTCCACCGTGGCCAGCCTCAAACGTGCTGGTGAGGCTGGAGGTGATGAGAAGAACGAGGCCTCTGAGGGGGCAAGCCCAGGGGCCCCGTGCTTTTCAGCCACCTTATCTCCGACTTCCAACACACCCTCCAAAATGAGGCACAATGTTTTATCTTGAGCCCCTAGGAAAGAGAAGAGCTGCTGACTAAAAATGGGCATGCCATTGATTGTATGATGCACCTCACTTTCAGAGCTGTTAAATGTGAAAAAAGAAAGTTTGATAGAGGACTTCCCTGGTGGTCCAGTGGTTAAGACTCTGTACTTCCACTGCAAGAGGCACGGGTTCAATCCCTGGTCAGGGAACTAAGATTCTCACCTGCCCCCTGGTGCAGCCAAAAAAAATTAATCAATTTTTAGAAAATGGTCTGAGAATCAGTGGAATATAGGATTGTCTCATCTACACACTTCATTGCCGTCCAAATGTGTTTTTCTCCTTGTCTCTGAGCCTAATAAAGTTTGGGAAGCGGTGCATGGATTGCTGCTTGAAACCTCGTTCTGCAGCCTAACAAGTTTTTTTCTTTTCTCATTTGGAAAAATTGGGAGGAGATGTAGGCAAGCTGCTCCAGTAATTCAGCCTTCATTCTTAGTAACTGCTGACATTTATTGAGGGCTCCCTATGCGCCAACTACTGCCCTAAGCCCTTTCATAACTCAGTTAATGTCCCTGCAGGCCTATAAGGTGAATACTGTGATCATTATTATTACCACCCCCATTTTACAGGTGAGAAAACAGAGCCCTTCTGCTTTAAGGGCTCCCCACCCCCTCACTGCAGCCCTGGTCAGGGCAGGCATGGCCACTGCGTCAGATTTTCTGTCTTTGGCTTGGAAAAGCATAATCCCACTGCAGAGGCTGGAGTGATAGAGAGAAAGGAAGAGGCACTGGGTGAGCCTTGGGGAGGAGCGGGGGTCCCCAGAGCTTGAGCTCATGGGATAATGGGGGCGCAAGGGAAGGGAGGCTTACTTATGGACCAGAGGCCTATCCACTTCCACTGACCTTGGACCCTCCGGCTGGACATTTGGACTGGCTGATGACCAAAGACTTAGCCAAGGCCACACATTTAGGCAACTGCTGGCTGGCACTAAATCCCATGAACACCCACTTCCCTTCCCTTCCACATCCACGTCTTCCGCAAAGAGGAGCCAGGCTGGTGCTCTAGTAATGTCACTAAGAGTAGTTAACATTTATTGGAGGCTTACTCAGTGCCAGGCGCAGGAATTAGGGACTGCAAACTCAGAGTGGCAGGGCAAGTAAGGTCATCACGTGAGGCAAGCCAGGCAGGGACTCTGGTTGCCTGGAGGGTCAAGGCTCTGACTAAATGGGGGACAGCCCCTGCTCAGTACCCTGAAGGCCTACCTGGCATTGCCAGATATTACTTTTTTTTTAAAGCCAAACATTTGGGCGTTCCCTTGTAATCGAATGGTTAGAATTCCACATGTCAGGGAATTAAGATCCTGCAAGCCATGCAACATGGCCAAAAAATTTTAAAAATCCAGATACTTAAATTTTTCTATAGCATGTCCCAATTTAAAATTTGTTTTAAAAGCTAATTCATCCCACTGAAAAAATAAATAAATAAATAAATAAAAAGAAAGTGGAAGAAAACGAAAAAAAATAAATAAAATAAAAGCTAATTCATAATTCAGGGAAAGAATACTTTGAGCAAATTAAATCCGGCCTGTGGGCCAGTTTGCAAACTCTGCTTGTCTTGTTTTCTCATTGAACCCTGACACCCATTCTGTTGAGGAGCCCCTGCCCCTTGTTCTATGAAGGAGGCAAGCAGAGCTCTTCAGGGAGGTAAATCACTTACCCATCTGGTCAAGCCACACAGTGGGGGTCTGCCCGACTCCCAAGGCTTGCTCCTATGTGAGACAGCCTCCCGAATGGGTGAGAGGCCTGTGTTCAGACACAGCCAGGACTGGCACCGTGACAGAACGTCTCCAGAGACAGTAAACCGTCAGTCAAACCATTCAGTGTAGTGACAAGGGATCATTCGAGATGAATGTAATGTTGCAGACGTAAAACTCCCCACCTCCTTCTGCCAAAACTCAACAATGGATGTCTCTGTGCCTCTTAATAAAATGAAGTCCCCACAGAATCATTTCTCCCAATTATGTATTCCTTATAATAATGGGATGCTCATGTTTGGAGATTTTTTTTTAAGCTATGAATGTACGTTTAGGGGAGTTGGTGTATGCGGAATAAATAGCTTTGAACCATTTGTGTCGCTTGTCAAACTTCTTAATGAGCATATTGTGCAGATACATAGAAATAATTCTGACTCTCCCATTGGAGGGTGAGCTCCAGGAGTCAGAGATGAGTGTCTTGGTTTCAGCTGGTCCCCCAAGCACCTGGCACAATGTCGGATACATAGCAGGGGCTCAGTAAATATTGAATGGAGACTGGGGAGTGGATTGAATGAGTAAGGCTCAGAGGAAGTGAACGGACTTGTCCAAGGTCACAGATTTGGATTCTCGTTTACATCCACCTGATTTTAGAAACCCACGCCGTCACTCCTCCACCAGCCTGCCTCTTGGAAAGAGGTCTTCAGGCAAAGGATCGTGGCTCCAGGAGCTTCCACCCCTTTGGACTCCTCTTGAGTTAGGACTTGAGGAAGGTGGAGATGGACAGGGAGCCCCTGTTAAT
The DNA here is from genome assembly GCF_019320065.1 of Cervus canadensis. Taxonomy (NCBI): domain Eukaryota; kingdom Metazoa; phylum Chordata; class Mammalia; order Artiodactyla; family Cervidae; genus Cervus; species Cervus canadensis. The sequence continues at coordinate 62,013,535 of NC_057395.1, read as the reverse complement.
TAAGCTACTATCCACATAATACCTTTTGGAAACCACACATTGTACTCTTAACAGCCCTGAGGCTGACCCTGGGGTATTTACGGAGGGGTCATAGGGGAAGGGCAGGCCCTGGGTTTTACAGTGGAAGACTTCTATTCTGCTGTGTGACCTTCAGCGGCGAGTGCCCCTCTCTGAGCCTCCTTTCTGCGCCATGTAGATAAACGAGCTTCACTTATTTATCAGGTCGAAAGGGATCATCAGTGGAAATGGCTGCCCAGTAATTGAGGATTTTTTTTTTGAAGTCTGAGAACTGTTGAGAACAGGCTTATCAGGATATGTCGGACTTGGGGCTAAGAGGCTCTATCTTAGAAAGCCTTTGCTGCTTTCAAGTGGGTATTAATAGATGCAGAAGGCCCTTATCTCTGAGTTCACACTGGAAATTCTGCTCTTCACTCCTTTTTGCTATAGGACAGGAGAGCTTGTGGGAAGGAGGGTACCTGCTTTGACCTAGGAGATTGTGTACTGGAATCCTTTAGGGAGGGCAGGGCGTTGAAAATCCCCAGGCTTTGGTCTTACCAAGTCTGAATAATAAGCTTTTTCATTGACTAGGTCAGCTCATGCCCTTTAGGTCTCAGTTTCCTCATCCTAAAACGGGGCAGTGATAATGGTATCTGTCTTCCTTCACCAGCAACCAGTACAGTGCTTAGTATATAATAGGTGCCTGATAAATGTTTGCTGAATGACTGTTGGGCATGAGAGGGCTTCACAGAATGGATGTTACTGTTGTTGAGCTCCTTTGGGAATGTGTGAAGGAAGGAAATTCCCTCTGGAGTGGGAATGTTGCTGGCTTCTCTCACCCTCTTGTCAGGATCTGGCTTGGCTATTTAGAATGAGACCTACCATTCTAGTGGGAGCTTCTCGAACCGGGGAGGGAGGAGGGGGACAGGCCAGCCCCGGGGCTGGGAATCCATTGCCTGCCAGATTGTGTCACTGGCTGGTTTCACTCCTGAATGGGCTTCAGTTTTCCCTTCTGTACTGTAAGAAGCTTATTTAGTCTCTCTGGGCCTTTCTAGTGCTCATATAGTCTGGGATTTGCGATGAGTAATTTCACAAACTGCTTAGGAAACTCCTGGTGTGTTCCTAAACCACCTCATCTTAATAGTTTTTGAAACACTTTCAGATCCCTTATACTTTTCATACACATGGCAACCCTGGAAGGTGAGGTGGGGGAATAGCAGTGAACCCATTTTACAGATGAGGAAACAGGCTATGAAGTGACTGCAAGGTACTATAATTTGAGGCTGCCCCACACATTTTGGTTATACAAGTACACCGATTGGTTCTGTGGGTACACATGTACAATGTGAACGTACATAAAAGTCACCTGGCATGAGGGTAGGGGTTTGTTTGTGAAAATGATTCCTGGGCACTTAGATTCTAAATTGGCAGGGATGGGGTGGGCCCATAGTTAACAAGCACCCAGGTGATTCTGAAACCTGGGACATTCCAGGTAGCCTCCAGTGTGAGCCTGATTCTTTTTTACAGCCCTTCTCAGCATCTACTGTGGATCAGGCCAGTGTTGGGAAGAGGCCCTATTGGAGCTCCCAGTCTGATAAGGAAGGCAGATAAATCCAGTGTGCACTCAGTGCTGGAACAGAGGTGGGGGTGGACAATGGAGGAAGCGGATAACTTCAATACCTGAGTGCTCCCTGGAAGAAGTGATATTTATACGGGGCCTAGGGATCTCACTCTTGATTGCGTCTTAGCTTTTTTTTTTTTCCCCTGATGGGTCAGTCCCCACCAGATGGCAGGCAAGTTCATAGAAATCATCAAGCCTTTTACATCTCTGCCCTCAGTGCTGGCACAGAGCCTGGCATAGAGGAGAGGACAGTATTGCTCAAATCAGCTGATCTGAGCAATGAGAAATGGCTGATGGAGAGGTCCCAGGGCCTCCGGATTAAATGCATTTTCATGCTCAGCATACTCACCTCCTCCCTTTGTGAGATCTAACATGGAATTAATAGTGAAAATTCCACATCATGTTGTAAATGCTTGTTACCTATTTCCCTCTTCCCTTTTTCACTAAACTGTGAGTTCCTTAGCGCCAGAAGTCAAGAATGGGGCTTACAGCCGGCTCTCAAAACGTTTGTTGAATGAGTGAATCAGTTTAAGCAGAAGTTGTGCATTGGATACTGAAGAGTTTCCAGCTATAGGAGGGCTTGTAGAAAAGCCCAGAGCTGTATTGGGCCAGACATCCCTCCCCATTTTCCGACAGCTCCCTTCTGCTTGGGCTCTGGGTGAGAGGAATAGGGTGGGCACACGATTTGAAAGTGAACGGCTTTGGTGAGGGAAGTTGAGGGAGATGTGGCTGGAGCTTGGAGGTGGGCCTGAGAAGCCAGAAGAGAGGAGAGGCAGTTTCTAGAGATCTGGCCGAGGGTGTTGGGGCCACAGGTGAGAGATCTCGGCGTCACGTGGGGGTCTGCTGACGTTGAGATATGCTTAATGGACATTCTGTCCTCAATGTCTCCACTCAGAGGCATCGGCCAGAAGGGGGTGCGTCGGGGAGGGGGTGGGGCCACCACTCCTCGGACAGGGGTCCTCCCCTCTGAGGGCGGGGAGTGCGAACGCGCCTGGCACCGCCCCGACAAAGCCTGCGCGCGCCCCGACCCGCGATTGGCCGTGCCGCCTCGCGCCGCCGCCCCGTCCCGCCCTCCGCCGCCGGCCCGGCGCGCTGCAGCCAATGGACGCTGTCGCCGTCGCCTCCGTCACAGTCCGGGCAGCCAATGGTGGTAGCGCTCGGCGGCTCGTGGCTCTTTCGCGGCAAAAAGGATTTGGCGCGTAAAAGTGGCCGGGACTTTGCAGGCAGCGGCGGCCGGGGGCGGAGCGGGATCCGGAGCGGGATCTAGCCCTCGCCTCGGCCTGCAGCCATGGGCCCGCGCCGCCGCCGCCGACTGCCACCCGGGCCGCGCGGGCCGTGAGCGCCATGGCCGTGGCCGGGGCCCCCGCGGGCGGCCCTTGCGCGCCGGCGCTGGAGGCCCTGCTCGGGGCCGGCGCGCTGCGGCTGCTCGACTCCTCGCAGATCGTCATCATCTCCACGGCGCAGGAAGCCAGCGCCCAGCCGGCCCCCGCCGGCCCCGCCGCACCCGCCGCCGGCCCCCGGGACCCTGACCTGCTGCTCTTCGCCACTCCGCAGGCGCCCCGGCCCACACCCAGCGCGCCGCGCCCCGCGCTCGGCCGCCCGCCGGTACGGACACCAGGGACACTGGGCCGAGTGCGCTGCCTTGGACCCCCACGCAGACCCGGGCGGGGCGCGATGTTTGGCCCGGCGGCAGCGGGGGCGGGGGAGGGTGGGCTGAGGCGCCCAGGCTGGGCGGTGCCGAGCCTGGGTTGGGCCTCGGGGCTCCGCCCTGGGGTGCGGGGTGACCTCGGGCCAGTCCTTGTTTGCTGCTCTGTGCTCTGGGCCTCAGCTTCCTCGCCAGAGCAGACTCAATGATAATAATGGTCCACGTGTATTCAGCTGTCGCTGACTGCATGCCAGGCCTCTGGCTGACTTCAAGGCAGCTAAAACTCACATCCATGCTGTGAGCTCGGTGTTGTCACTGTGCCCATCTGAACTGTGCCCAGAGAGGGGAAGTGGCTTGCCCCCTGGTCACAAGGCTGCAAGTGGGATTTAAACTGAGGCCTGCTGGCTTCAGACCAGAACTTGTGGCTGGGTGGTGGGCATGGCTGCTTGGGGAGGTCAAAGGGGGGTATTCTGGGACCAGACCGTAGAGGAGCCATTGAGGAGACCCTCCTTCCTGCCTCTGGGACTGCCAGGTGCAGGCCTGGCCCTCCGGGCCTCTGGGGACAGGCTGCCTGGCTGGGAGGCCTTCTCTGCAGGGGCGGGGGTGACTGGGCCAGCTGCTGATCCCCTCCCTCTGCCTGTCCTTCCATCTGCCACCCTCCACCCTCCCAGGCCCTGGTTGCCATGGAACCTCATTAATCAGGCAGACAGACCCCGGGGCCCCAGTGGAAGTCCTGGGTGGGCTAGGCCTCTGGGAGCTGGAGAGGAGGCCCCCAGTGCCAGGAGAGAGTAAATGCCCCAGGGAGATCCCTTGATAAAGTGCTCCCTGCACAGCAAGAGGCTAAAGACAGTTGAGACTAGGGGGCCCAGAGAGGTGTCTGAATTAGGGGGTGGGGGGAAGGAGGGGGCGGAGGCCTAGAGCTTGGTCCTGTGGGCTGCAGGACAGGGCGTGGAGACCAGTTTGACTGGTGTAGCCTCTGGGTAAAGCTAGGGCATGGATGGGCAGGCAGGATGGGGTCTCAGCACAGTTGGCTGAGCAAGTTGAGGCGGGGAGGCAGGGCCCAGGGCAAGGAGGTGGAAGCGCAACCGCTGACTGGAGGCCTGGGTAGCAGCTGGTCCCTGAGGCATCCCAACAAGGTTCCCCCGACCCCTTTGGCCCCCTGCCCAGTACATCCTTCCTTCCGGAATCACTGAAATGCTAATAATAACAATAGGAGGCACCATTGTTTTGAGACTGTTTTGTGAGTTAGGCCATGTGCCAAGCACTTTACCCAGTTAACTTGTTTAACCCTGTCAACAACTTTCCCGTTTTACAGATAGGGAAGCTGAGGCTTAGAGATGTTACAACCTTCCCTGGTGAGTCAGCTCATGAGTGGTGGGACCAGTCCAGATTTCCTGAGTGGTTAACTGCTGGCAAGCCTTAACTTCCTGGAGATGCTAATAGAGATTGAAGGAAGCCCAGGGTCCCTTCCTCCTAATGAGTGAGAGGGAGGGAAGTTGCACAGGGTGGGTCCCCCGATTGGTCTCCTGTACCCCAGCAACCTGTCCCTGCAGGTACCAGCTTGGAGCCTGAACGAATAGCCTCCATTTAGCTGATTGACAGGTGCTTAGGCCTAGGGCTGTCCTGCCCTTGGCCAATGGAGCTTCAGGCTTAGAGGGCCAGCCAGGGACTGGGATCAGGAGGTTTGCCCTCTGCTCCCGGGGTGTCAGGGGCAGCGTCATTGGATCTGAACATTTCATTCATTCAGCAGTTTTTAGTGAGTGTCTCTGAGGTTCTAGGCACAGAGGCAAGTAAAGAGCCTCTGCCGTCACAGTACTTAAGGGCCAGTAGGCGTTTTCTGCCATGAGGGTGGGTAGGGCCCGGTACCACCTTGCTGCTGTAGTCCAGAAACATGGGCCCAGCTTTTGCCGTCCAACACCCCCTAACATCATACCTGTGAGTAGCCACTGGCTATCTGAGCTGTGGCTTCCACTCACCCTCTGCACTAGCATTTGTTTGGGGGCAGTCCTTGAAACAAGCTACAGGCTCAGCTTCTGCACAAGTGCACATTCATTGAGTGCCTCCTGCCTACAAGGCTCTGCAATTCAGCCATTCCTTCTGGCTCTTCCTGTCCACATCTCCCCTGTTGTCATGGCTCTTAAAAAACAAACTGAATATAATACATATTTCCTATAGAAGAAGAGATAAGAAAGTTGAGGGGGACAAGATCCCCAGCCCCATCCATTTTTCCTTTTTTCTCTTCCAGAGTCTGCTTTTTTCTTTTTTTTAAGGTGGTTATGACATCTTTCTAAAGTTTTAGAAATTGAAGTTTTTCACTTACTTCTGTGTTCCAAAAGCACATCATCCCCACTTTAGAGACAAGGCAGCAATTCCTCAGGTCCTCGCCCTGATACCAAGGTTACTCCTGAAATGGATTCTATAATAATACAAACTGAAGCAGAGAAAATGGTTTCATGAGCTTTTTAATCCCCAAAAGGGATCACATAAATGCATTGCTTCGTAACCATGTTTTTCTTGTCACTATGTCTTTGGGAGAGTTTTGTATCAACCTGCCCCCATCCTTCTTGACAGCAGTGTGGTATTCCAAGGGCTGGATGAACCAGTTTTTGTGGCCTCTCCCATGGATAGGTATTTGAGTCATCTGGATTTCTTTCATCCCTGCTTTTTGGGTCCCTGTGCCTGCATCTTTGGAGAACAGCGGCAGAGATGGGCATCTGTCTGCCTGAGTGTGGCATGGATCCACCTTCAGCTCGGGCACCCTTTTGAGGGGGCAGGAGGGAGGCAAAGGGTGCGGTTGGCTGGAGCATGCTAGGGTTCAGGGCTTTGGCGTGAGGCTGGAGAGCGAGTATGTTGTGGTTTGGCCTGCGGGAGCCTGGCTTCCGGATGAGCCTCTGCCCAGCCCACTGAGGTTCGAATCCTGACTCCACCTCTCATTGTGTGACCTCTGCGAGGTGCAGACTCCTCAGGAAGTGGAAGTCATCAGAACCCCTGCTGCAAGGCGGCTGGAGGTTGTGGGTGATCACATGCAGGTGAAGCGGTTACCTAGCGGTGCTCAGGACACAGGAAGCACTCAGCATGCATTAGCTCTGATATTGGCAGACGCCTGAGGAAATCACGAGTGCCTGCGTGAGAGGGGAGTGTCTGAGTCCGGCAGCATGTGGGGTGGTTCATTCAGCAAACACATGCTGATGCCCAGACCCTGCGTGCAGAGGTTATTCAGACCCAGTGCCAGCCTCCAAGGGGCTCCCTGGCCTCTGGGTGAGACTAACACACCTGCAGAAATTTGTGGTGAGAGACCGTGTGGGGAAGGGTTGGGTTTGTGGTGGTCCTGAGGGAGAAGAGGCTCCATTTCTATTGCGCGATTGACTGGAAAGACTGAGGTGATGAGTAAGGTGCCTCTCTATGGAGGGGGAAGCGTTGGTGTGAACTGGGAGGGAGGGAGGCGAGGGCCAGCCAGGGAGGGACCAGCATGGGCTAAGGCTTGGAGGCGCAGGTCTGTGCAGAAACTCAGAAGCTCAGCAGAAGTTCCTGTGGAGAAGTGGTGGTGGGTGAGGATACTAAGGTGGACGGGACCGATGGAGGCAGGGAGACCAGTGGGAAGATAGCTGGATGGACCAGATAGGAGGTGCCAGTGGCTGTGGTGATGGGATTTTTGGCAGCTAGATGCGATGAGGGCACTGGGTGGGCCTGAACCAGGTTCCAGCTCAGGAAACCCTGTGGGTGGCAGAGGGGCAGGGACAGCTGGTTTGGGTCAGGATATGAGGGAGATGCCTGTGAAGTCCCCGGGGCAGTCTCCATCCTTGTGCGGGAATCCTGGCTCTGGCACTTCCTGCCTGTATCACCTTGAGTCTTTCTGGGCTTGGGTTGTCCTACCTGTAAAATGGGGCCGTGATTGTGCTGCTGTATTCACAGACAAATCAGAAACCAGAGAGGTAGTGACTCATTCAGGGGATCTGTATCCCAACGGCTTAAAACATCAGACATTTGTTATCCTACAGTTTCTGAGGGTGGGACATTCAGCGGTGACTTGGCTGGGTGCTTCTGGCTGAGGACCTCTTCTGAGGTTAATGCCAAAATGCTGGCCCGGCTGCAGTCATCAGAAGGCATGACCAGGGTTGGAGGATGTGCTTCTAATCCTGCCCGTGTTGCCGCTGGGCGCGGGGATTTAGGTGGGCCTCCTTAGGGCTAGTGAGTGCGTGTGTGACACAGCCACTAGCTCCAGCCACGAGGGAGGGATCCAATAAAGGGCCAGGAGGACGCTTCAGTGCCTGTGTGACCCTGTCTCAGAAGTGACACACCGTCACTTCCACCACATTCTGTTCATTAGAAGCGAGTTACTGAATCGGGCCCATACTTAAGGGGAGGAACATCAGGCTCCATCTGTTGAAAAGAGGAGAAGCAAAAAAATGTGCAAACTACCACAGGTCCCCCGGGGAGGTAGTGGTGGAACTGGGGCTTGAACGTCTGCCTTCCGGTTGAGTGTTCTGTCCTGTGGGGAAGGATCGTGCTGCCTGGGACCTCCCGCTCACTCACACTCTTGGGCATCCTGGTAGAGTGACGGGCAGGGGGCGGCCCAGGAGCACCCGGTCCTCAGCCAGGTCTCTTGTGGCCCCACTCTCCTGGTTACTGGGCATCCTCCCATTGTTTTTGCCATAGGTGAAGCGGAGGTTGGACCTGGAAACTGACCATCAATACCTGGCCGAGAGCAGCGGGCCAGCTCGGGGCAGAGGCCGCCACCCAGGAAAAGGTACCCCCAGGGCTTGGGCTCGGGCAGGCCCCCTGGCCAGACCCACATTGAGGGGGCGTGGACAGACAGGCGTGCTTGCAGAGTAAGCTCTGGTCTGTCAGGCCTGGGTCTGATCCAGGCCTCGGGGGGCCCCAAGGGGCAGCTGGAGTGGCCGCCTGGCATGGCTTCCCCACGCCCTAGGGGGTGGGAAGTTCCCCAGCGGGAAGAGGAATGCTGTGGTTGGCAGGCAGCAGCCATGGGGCCTCCCTGCTTGGCCTTACCAAGGGGAAGGAACCATCTGCCCCCTCCCACCCCCACCCTGCCATCCTCCTGCCCTGCTGTTGCCAGGGGGCCCAGTATGGCTGGGGGTGGTGCTGAGGGACTTTGTCCTGCCTGGCCCCCAGGTGTGAAGTCCCCAGGGGAGAAGTCACGCTATGAAACATCGTTGAACCTGACCACCAAACGCTTCTTGGAGTTACTGAGCCGCTCGGCTGACGGGGTGGTCGACCTGAACTGGGCGGCCGAGGTGCTGAAGGTGCAGAAACGGCGCATCTATGACATCACCAACGTCCTGGAGGGCATCAAGCTCATCGCCAAGAAGTCCAAGAACCACATCCAGTGGCTGTAGGTACCAGCGGACAGGAGGGTAGGCGGAGACCCCAGGCGGGCCGGGCCAGAGGCGCTGAGAGCCATACCTGCTTGTGGCTGCCCACGTCCCCATCTTATGGCTGGGCAAACCAAGGTTTAGAGAGGAGAGCTGGCTTCCATGAGGTGATAGATGCAGGAAAGAACACAAATCTTACATATCTAGCTCAGCGCAACTTTCCATTTCTTCACCTGGGTAACCACCATCTGGATAAGGATAAGGAACATTTCTAACACCCCAGAAACTTCCTGTGTGCCCCTTCCCAGACACTGTCCCTTCCTCATACCACCCAGGTGACCGCTATTCTGGCTTCTGTTGCTGTTGATGAGCTTGGCTAACACAATTGTTTTATTCTGGTTAATGCTTAGTTTTTTTTCCCGTTTTCGCCTCTTTCCCTGGATCTTATTCCACTCTGACACATTTGTGTTTTCAGTTTTGGGTAGATATTCCATTCTACATCGATTTATTTATTTTCTTTTCACTTGATATGTCTTACAAATGCTTCCATTTTTGCATCTAATGCATTCATGTCTTTTTACACAACTACAGAGTGTTCCACGGTGCCCTCGTGTACTTATCCAGGCCCCTACAAGGGCCACGTGGGTGTTCCCAGACATTCAGACCCGACTCTGAATCCAGCCAGTCTGCCTTGGAAGCCCGGCTGAGGAGCCAGGCCATGAGGGGCAGGGGGCAGCAGCAGACTGGTTGCTGAGGGTCACAGCTCCAGGGAAGAGGGCTGGGAGCTGCTGACCCCTCCCGTTGCCTCCCGCCAGAGGCAGCCATGCAACGGTGGGGATCGGCGGGCGGCTTGAAGGATTGACCCAGGACCTCCAGCAACTGCAGGAGAGCGAGCGGCAGCTGGATCACCTGCTCCACGTCTGCACCACACAGCTGCGTCTGCTCTCCGAGGATGCTGACAGCCAGCGATATCCTTGAACTGCCTGGAGGGTGACCAGGGCCCCATCCAAGTGGGAATGGAGGGGCTTACCCTGGGCCCTGGATTCAGGAGAGGGTTCTGGCTTTGGATACTGGTCCTGGCTCAGCATTCACTCATGGTGTGACACTGGACAAGTTACTTAACCTCTCTGAGTCTCAGCTTCCTCTGGAAAAGGGGGAAAACAATCCTGTTTCAAAGCTATACAGATTAAAACCAGAAAAGCTAGTATCAGTAATAACGCATTTATTTAATACAGGGATTCAATACCTGGTTGTAGCTTCAAGGTTAGAGTTGCTTTTATTTACAAAAATAGAAACTTTATTTTGAAAGAAGTTTATACGTTTTGGAGATAACGGCTCAGACGTTAAAGAATCTGCCTATAGTGTGGGAGACCTGGGTTCAATCCCTGGGTCAGGAGGATCCCCTGGAGAAGAGAATGGCAACCTATTCCAGTATTCTTGCCTGGAGAATCCCATGGAGAGAGGAGCTTGGTGGGCTGTAGTCCATGGGGTTACAGAGTCAGACATGACTGAGCAACTTAACACTCTCACACACACACTAATTGACATCAAGGTCATAGGTCAGAATAAATTCTTAGGACTATGCCTGGATTTAAGTAATTTTTATGAAATGATTATAGGCAGCCATCATTACCTTGAGATTTAATAGGCAGCGTGATCTCATTGTACGGATGTAGAAGCAGGCTTAAGGGCATGAGATCTGCTTGAGCACCAACCATGTGCCAGCCCCTGGAGTGGGCGATGTAGAGGACAGGAGTGACTAGGCAGGGATGGGCTCTGTCTTCTGAGCTGTCTGGGTGGGTGGCCCCCAAAGGCCAAAGATCATGTGGTCCTTGACTCCACCAACCCTGGCCTATGTGACCTGCCAGGACCTTCGGAGCATCGCAGACCCTGCAGAGCAGATGGTCATGGTGATCAAGGCCCCCCCTGAGACCCAGCTCCAAGCCGTGGACTCCTCGGAGGTGAGACCTGGGAGTCTAGACCAGACCAGGATGGACCGGGCTGGGCTGGTAGTCCAGCTGAGCCTTGGTTTACCCTGCCTGCTACCTCCACCCAGACCTTTCAGATCTCCCTTAAGAGCAAACAAGGCCCGATCGACGTTTTCCTGTGTCCTGAGGAGAGTGTGGGCGGAACCAGCCCTGGAAAGACCCCGTCCCAGGGGGCAGCTTCTGGGGAGGAGGACAGGGCAGCTGACCTTGCCACCGCAGTGCCACCACCACCATCGTCACCCTCCTCATCGCCTGCCACGGATCCCAGTCAGTCCCTGCTCAGCCTAGAGCAAGGTTGGTGAAGGCAGGGTGGGCCGGGTGGACCGGGCCCCTCCCAGGTGGGTGGGCAGGTGTGTCAGCCCCTCCCCACTGGGGTGTCCCTGGCCTGTGATGCTCCCCCGTCTCCCCAGAACCTCTGCTTTCCCGGATGGGCGGCCTGCGGGCCCCCGTGGACGAGGACCGCCTGTCCCCGCTGGTGGCGGCCGACTCACTCCTGGAGCACGTGAGGGAGGACTTTTCCGGCCTCCTCCCCGAGGAGTTCATCAGCCTGTCTCCCCCCCACGAGGCCCTCGACTACCACTTTGGCCTCGAGGAGGGTGAGGGCATCAGAGACCTCTTCGACTGTGACTTTGGGGACCTCACTCCCCTGGATTTCTGACAGGGCTCAGGGGGACCAGGGCCTCCTGAGATGCCCACCCCATCTCTGCAGCCCTGGAGCCCCCCGCCCCTGGCCGTCCTAGCCTAATTGGAAACGTTTAATTTATGCCCCTCTCTCCTACCTCCAGAGGCTTCTAGCTCTGGAGTCTGGCTCCTGCCAGGAGGCTGAGCAAGCCAGGAAGGGAAGAATTCTGTTTGTGGTGTGTTTGTGCATGCACCCAACCCCCGACGTGTGTGTCCACGGGGTGAGTGGTGTGTGAGCATGTATGTGTGCATGTCCCGGGGAATGAAGGTGAACACATCTGTGCGTGCACTGAAAACACGCCCCAGTGTGTCCACGTGTGTGTGCATGAGTCCATGTGTGCGCGTGGTGGGGGCTCTAACTGCACTTTTGGTCTTCTTGCTCCAGGGGCCCCACGAGGCCCAGGGTGGCCACCTGCCCCCAGAATCCTGTGTGCTGACCAGGCCAGGTGGAGAGGCCTTGGCCTGCTTGTTGGCAGGGCAGCGAGAGCACTTCTATCGTCTTAAAGGTTTTTCTGATTGAAGCTTTAATGGAGCGTTATTTATTTATCAAGGCCTTTTTGGCAAGCTTGGGGCATCAGCAAAGGGTAGGAGGGATGTGGGACTGGTGCCGCAATTCCCTTACCCCCTGAGCGAGGGCAGGGGTCCCTGAGCTGTTCTTTGCCCCACTCCGAAGGAGCTGAGGCCTGAGTGGTTTATTTATTCAGAAAGCGAGGGAGGGAGATACAGACTGACTGACTGACAGCCATGGGTGGATCGAGGGGGTGGTCCCTCCCCGTGGGGTCACTGCAGGGCCCCAGCTGCCCCCAGGATGGATGTGAGATGGGAGAGGTGAGTGGGGGACCTTCACTGACAGGGTGGGCGGGAGGGGTGGGGTGAAGGGCCTCCCCCCCCAGCCCAGACCACAGGGGCCCTTCCTGTGGCGTTTGAAGTGCCCCCTCCACCCCACTTCTTGCTCTGCCCCACCCTCCAATCTGCACTTTGATTTGCCTTCCTAACAGCTCTGTTCCCTCTGCTTTGGTTTTAATAAATATATTGATGGTGTTTGGGCCGGGTTTGGGGACTGTGTATTGGGAGCAAGTCTGTGGGTGGGAGAGGTCAAGGTTGCTGGCATAATGACCGTCCCCTACGTTCCGTTTCCCTGTCCCTGCCTGGTTTCATTTTATTTGAGCCTCACGGCCCCAAGAATGATCAGCTTCATCACCTTTTTTAAAATCCTAATTAAAAAACTGGTCCAGTAAAGTAAGCAATGAATTCCCTTTTTTCCCAGCCACAGAGAGGCCATCCTGATCAGTTGGCTGTGCTCCTTCCAGATGTTTCTGGACATTTGTAAACAGGCAGCAGATAATTACAACCGGCTGATTCTGTGTCAGGTTCTGGGGACACGTGTTCCTTCCCTTTGTGGAGCTCTCAGAATCTGCTGGAGGAAACTCAAATAAATGAGAGAATCAGGGAGGGCTTCCTGGAAAAGGTGGTGCCCGACCTAAAGCTGTAGGATAGTAGAAATTAACTGAGAAGGAAGAGGAAGAATACAGCAAGCAGGAGAAGGCAATATGGGCCCAGGACCTGAGAGAAACCAGGGTGGCTGGAGCCTGAGGTGAGGGACAGAGTGGAGAGACATTCAGTCTTGGGCTTTATTCAGGGGGAGAGAACTGGTGAGCCAGAGAGGAGTAATGCTCCCTTTTCATGTTGTAAAAGCTTCCTCTGGCTGCAGCGGGGGATGATAGATTGAAGAGGGGGATCCATGGTAGGGGCGGGAAGTCTGAGTTGAGCTTGAGCGTGGAGGGTGACTGGCAGGCGGTCCACACGGATCTGTTTAGCACACCCTTAGGTGGGCTTTCTCGGAGCCGACCTCTATTTTAAGGCCTCACTGTCAGTCCCCGAAACAACCTGATCTTCCCTTACTCCCATTTTGCAGAAGGTACACTCACAGGTGCAGGTGCTTGCGGGTTTTGCCCACCAGGTGGCGCGCCTGTGCTCCCGCAGTTTACTCGATGCTGTAAAGATGTGGGGACCCGCCCTCAGTGGGCACGCGCAGCCCCTCCTGTCCTGTTCCTGGCTGTGTAATATTCCACACCGGCCGTCATTCGCTTAGCCGGTCCCCAGAAGGGACTGACCCCTTGGGTGACTTCTCCCCATTGGCCGCCACCCCCGGAGAATGGGGAGTCGCACAGGTGCATTATGTTGGGGTTCTGCATTGCGTGGCTCTTGCCGCCTTAAAGGCTGGAGTTTGCTCCCCTTTGCCAGACGGTGAAGCTGAGGCCCTGGAGGCGGGCGGGCGGAGGGCCGCGCTCTGGCGCTGGCCGGGGCTGGGCGGGGAGGGGGGCCTCGGGGGCCCGCCCGGCGGGGGCGGAGCTGCAGGGGGCGGGGCCCTCAGCCTCCGCGCCGGCGCCGATGGGCGGGCGCCCCCCCTGCGCGTCCCCCCAAGTCCGCGGCGGCGGCGGCGGCGGCAGCGGCGGCGTCCAGAGCCCGAAGCCGCAGCCGAGCCGGAGCCAAGCGGGTGGCGGCGCCATGGCGTGCGCGGGGCTGCTCACCGTGTGCCTGATCCGGCCGCCCGCGCCCGAGCCCCCGCGACCCCCCGCGCCCGCGCCCTCGCCCGCCGCCGGGCCCGCCGGACACGCGCTCTTCCAGGACGTGAGTGGGGAGCGGGCCGGGGGTGCCGGCGCTGTGGTCCTGGGGGTGGTCAGTCTCGCGGGGTCGCTCTCGGTCTCTCTGGACTGCCTCACACTGTCTCTCCATGCCCTCGCTCATTCTGATTTTCCCCGTCCCTATGTCCATGTGTCTCCCTCCAGGTTTGCTGGGGGCTCTGCCTCGGCCTCTGGGTCTCTCTCTCTCACGATTTCTCTCTTGTCCTCTGTTTCCGTGTGTCTCCCTTATCTTTATCTCGCTGCCTTTGTGTCCCATGTTCTGCCTCTCACTCTTTCTCTGCTTATCTCTCCTTGCCTCTGGTTCAGTGTCGCTGCCCCCGCGGCCCCCCCAACCCCAAACCACCCCGTGTATGTGTCTGGCCGGGTGGAGGCTGTCAACTCTTGGTCACGGGAGTGGCCACGGTGCCCCTCTCTGGCAGCCCCAGGCTGGGCTGACCCAGGCAAGGGGGCCTGGGAGAGGAAGCAGCCGCTCCCCGCCCCCCACCCCTGACTCCTGACCTGTGCTAACCCCCGACCTCCTCAGATCCCACCCAAGGGCTGTGGGATCCCAGAGTTGGTCGGCGCTGCCCACACTCACCCTCTGTGGTCTGTACACCCTCCCCTTGCCTGGCAGGTGGCCCTGCAGCACCCTGGCCCAGCCGGGGTCACTCACCTGCACCCCTTCCCCACCTTTCACCCCTGTGCGCAGCCTGTCCTGTTCCTCTTGCGTCCCCACTCCCGAGGCCCCTTTGGGGTGGGAGAGGCTGTTCTGCCCCCTCCCCACTGCCCCTAGTGACTCAGCACCTTGGCCAGAGCCCTCTCAGCTGGAAGGGACCTGACCCTTCCATTTCCCAGATGGAAAAACCAAGGCCTGGAGGGGTGAGGATACGTTCCGGCTCACACACGGAGGCAGGGGCGCCCTAGGGTGTGGCCCTCCGTGTACTCTGTGTTCACAGCTTAGAACCCCTCCCCCTCCCTCAGCCCCCCACCCCACCCCCAGCATGTCTGTCTGTCCTGGCCAGGCACCCTGGGTGGCTCTGTGACCCCGAGTGAGCCGGTGGCAGCCTTCTGAGAGTCAGGCTTCAGGCCAGGGAGTGCATTCATCTCCGAGAAAGCAGCCCGAGGGGAGGGGCACTCAGAATCTGGAGCTGACCAGGGCTCTCTGTCCAGGCTTTGGCCTGCCCCTCCTTGCCAGACCTGGTGCCCTCTTTGCTGGGTTGTTTTGGGTGACCAGGGAGTCTCTAGTCCCTAGGGGAGACAGGGACCATGTCTGGACTCCACTTTTGCTACTTCTGTTGTCCTTCCTGTCTGTTTCTCCATAAATACCATCTGTCCACCCTTGCTTTCTGTGCCTCTTACTCCCCCTGCACATACAACACATACATACACACACGGGCCTGCCCAGGACCGTCGTACTGAGTCGGCCCTGGAAGGGTTAACCCTGGGCTGTTCCCCGGTATGCTACTGAGTAAACAGGCACCCACAAAGGAAGGGCTAGCCACCGCCTGCATGGCAGGGTCTCAAGAAGCTGACAGAGAAACAGCCAGGAGTGGGCAGAGTCTGGGACGAACCATAGCCACACAGCAGAGTTGGGGTTCAGGTCTGGGATGGGTGCCTGGGATCTTCCAGCCGCATCTTGGCCCGTCTCCCCACCTGCCTCAAGCTGGGACCGTTCCAAGGGCTGATGCATCAGAGAGAACTCCGGATTGACTTGGGGGTGTGGGAGGTGAAGGTGCAGAGAGCCAGCTTGGAGCACCCCCCACAAGACCAGGCCCTGCGGGAGAAGGGAGCAAGCCATGGGGCCCGCTGTGCGCTCTTCCCCTTGTTGGAAAAGGCCCTGGAGGGCCGAGCTGGGCAGGAGGAAGGGAGATGCAGGGGGCAGGCCATCCAGCTGGGGCTCTGTGGGTTTGGGGGGGTGGGGCTCTGGCCTCCCGGCTCCCAGCTCCCACCCCTGCCCTTTTGTCCTCTAGGTTTTCCGCCGAGCAGACAAGAATGGTGAGTGTGGCTTCCGCTGAGTCCCATGCTGGGGGTTAAGGGACATCAGGGAGGCTCCGGGGAGGGTTTGGAGCACAGTTGAGAATGGAGAGAAATCTTGAGAGGATCCAAATCAGAAGAATCAACCCGGGTGTCCTTCTTGTAGGAAGTTTCTGTTTTGTATCCAGTTTGGCAGGAGGGAGAGTGGAGGAAATGTGGTTTAGCCAGAGGCTGGAGGTGGGGGCTGACTTTCACGCAGTGTCCTGGCCTGGTGGGAGGGTACTTCCTGTAGATGACCTCCTGTTTTCCTCACCACCGCCGAAGTCTTCACCCCATTTCACAGACAAAGGAGCCGAGGCCCAGAGAGGTACAGCAGGCTGCTGGAGGTGCTGGGCCTTGAAACCCGGGTCTATGCGATGCCTGGTTCCAGGCTCCCTCTGTGAGGGGCTTGGAAGGGTGTGGTCACGGAGCCAGGGCCGTGGGGGATTTTATCATAGATTCTTAGAGAGCTCAGTAACTTTCCATATTACCAACCAGCTGGATGCAGGGAGGGCGTGGGCAGGACAGAGCTAGGTCCAGGGAGTCAGCTCCCCTGATGCCCTGAATCCTGGGCAGTCTCAGATGCTGGCCTGGCAAAATCTGGAAAGCTAAAGCGGGAGCCATCAGGGGACCTTGCAGGCAGGTTGCTGCCCACAGATGACTCAGAACAGCCCACGGTGCCCTGATGGGCCAGTGGGGGGTCTGAGTGGAGACCACCCGTCAGCTTTGACCTCACCTTCACCTGGCCTCCTTGAGAGAGGATGGGTCCCCACCCCTTACCTCTTCTCCCTGGGTCTCCTCAAATTTGTCTCAGCCAGTTGATCAGGGCACGTGGTCTCATTTGGATCACAGCATTTCATCTGGGGAGGGAGGCTCAGGCCCTCCCCAGCTCCACTCTCCCACCCCATGTGCTTAGAGACCTCACAGGCCGAATACCCGGTGCCTCTGGCCAGTGCTCTTATGCTCTTAGCCTTTGTGATGGGGAGGCAGCTTCTGTGATGGGAAAGCAGCCTCTGTGATGGGGAGGTCTTTCCCTCCTGAGCCAGTCTGCTGCTTCTTACTGGGGCCCTACTCTTAGGAAGATCACATCTGACTCCCTGCGGCTTCTCTGTGAAGGGCCTGGGTCCAGAGCACGGAGGTCCCCTGCACCCGGGAGCCACGTGGGCAGAGACCCAGCCCCAGAGACCCAGTTCCTCCAAGTGACATCTAGGCCCTGCCATGATCTGACTGTGCCCCAGGCTGTTGTTCATTTATTTCTCCATTTGGCAAACATTGAGTCCCTGCTGAGTGCCACATATGGACTGCTTTGTCCCTTGGGCGCCTGCAGAGTGGGCCCTGTTGCTTGAAGTGGGCACCTCTGGGGGCCCCAACCCTTTGGTCCCCAATGGCCAGGCCTCCCTTCCAGCCCAGAGTCCCATCTCACTTGGCTGGGTGGTTATGAGATGCTGCAAAGCCTTCAGGGGGCCTCCATCGGGTGGCAGGGGTGCAGCCAGGGCTCAGAGATACCGACTCTGTGCCCTGTGCCCACCCCCACCCCCCCAGATGATGGGAAGCTCTCATTTGAAGAATTCCAGAATTACTTTGCTGATGGGGTTCTCAGCCCTGGGGAGCTGCGAGAGCTGTTCAGTGGTGTTGACGGGCATCCCGCTGAGTGAGTATGGGGGTTGGGGTGCACACGCCGCGTGTAGATGTGAGCCCAGGTTGTCCCTACCCCACTGTGTCCCCTGCTTGCTTGGGTTCCTTATGGAGGATGGGGGGGAGGGCACGGGGAAAGGAGTGCCAGGGCTAAGTGCCAGCTTTACCCGCCTACCTACCCCTTCCCTGGCTCCAGCCCTGCCCATCACACTGCTTCCAGCTGGGACCCCAAAATAGCCAGGCCTGAGTCACCACCTATGGTTCAGCCCACAGGTGCCCCCCCCCACTCCTGCTTCCCGCTGAGCGACCAGCGGATGCCTGGGGACAGCTGGGCCCTGCCTGCTCCCACCCATGGATGCAGGTGCTCCCACATCTCCAGGCCTTCGTACGAATTTGCTTGCCTTCTCCCGCTTCCTCACGTGGGTGCACATGTGTGCACAGCTATCCCTCCCTCTCACTTCCCCCTCCTCCCCCCTCCTTGGAAGAAATTCTAGGCTCCCATGCCCTCCCATTTTCTGAGGCTTGGGCCAGACCTTTGTCTGCACTGCTGCTACCTCACCATCACCAGATACACCAGTCAAATTCCTCGTCCTTCAAAGCCTAGCTTAGGGAGCCTCTCTTCCAGAAAGCCCTCCCTGACCTACAGATACTCCATGCCTTTTCTGCGCTTCCACAGACCTGACTTCTCCTTCCCAGCTCTAACCACTCCTCTCTGGCCTGTGTTCACATCTGTCTCCCCCAGCCTGAAATCCCCTTGGAGGTTGAGAGAGGGGCTGAATTTTTCTCCTTAGACACTGTTTGGTGGGCTGGTAGTACCCCATCTCTGTCCACTGAGCAGCTTAATGTGGGGTGGAGTCAGAAGTTGCCTCTGTGTCAGGCTGAGCTGGGCAGGGAGAGGAAAGGACCGCTGGCTTCAAAGTCAGTCATAGTTTACCAGGAGGGTCTGAAGGACACCTTCTCTTTTCCCTGCAGCAATTTGGAAACGGAGAAACTGTGTGGTAAGTAGGCCCATGGGGGTGCTTGTCTCCCGGGCAGGTGGGTGTCGCTGGTGTTCTGATGGAGCAGGCTGGGCTGGGCTCAGGGTATAAGGCCTGGTTGGCTGCTGGAGAATTCTAGGTTTTAAATGGGGGGATGCACCCCAGGAACCTTTGAGTATCTCCTCTGCCCTCAGACTACTTCTCTGAACACCTGGGCGTCTACCGGCCTGTGCTGGCGGCACTGGAGTCGCTCAACTGTGCTGTGCTCACTGCCATGGACACCACCAAGCTGGTGAGTGGAGGGGCTGATCGTTGCAGGGGGGTGGCAGGATGAGGGCTGGGGGTGTCTGCTGTGCTGTGGGAGCCTCCATCATCGGACTTAGGGCTGTGGGGCTAGAGGCCTGGCTTCCACTTTCTGGCTGTGCATCTTTACCTCTCTGGGTCTCAGTTTCCTCATCTGTAAACTGGGCATATTAATAGAACCTACCTCCAGACATTCATTGTGACAATTAAAGGAGAATGAAGGCAGGGAGTTTTGTCTGTCTTGCTCTCTGCCTGGCTCATAATAGCCACTTCATATCTGGAGCTGCTGCTGCTTTTATTACTGACCAGACCTGATTGTTTTGGTGTATCAAGCCCAGCTCCCAGCAGGGATGGGTTGGGGGTAGGGCATGCTCACACACATCCACAGGCCCACGCTGGTGTGTAGAGCTTGGTGGGGGGGTGGGGGACAGCCCGAGGACATGCGTGAGTAGACAGGCATGTGTGCACCCATGTGTTTGTGTATATTATGGACATGTGCGCACAGCAGAAACAGTGCTCACAGCCAGGGCTCCAGGCCCTTGGATGGTATTTTTAAACACTGAAAGCACCCTTCCCTTTCTGTGTTCCTTGTAAGAGATGTCTCCACCTCTCTTTGTCCCATAGCTCTGAATGAGGGGGCGAGGAGGGAGCAGTGAGCAGGCTTGGGATTGTGCCTGACCTCATTTTTACAGAAGGGGAAACTGAGGCTCTCTGTGAGTTAACAATGAGCTGAGGACAGGGCTTCCCCTTCTGGTTGCTTTCACATAGGGTCTAGTAGCTTTTCCAAGGGTCACCCTTTGGGGCCTGGCACGGGATGGGTATCTGAATGCTACATGATGAGAGGTTGGTATGCTATGATGACTTCCGTATCTGTGGCCTGGACACCAGTAGGGGCAGCACCTTCCTTGTTGCCATGGAAACAGGGCCTGGGGGTGGGCAGCTATACTGACATTCTCTGAACTGGCACTGGTTCGCGGGGATTCACACCGCAGCTCAAAGTAAGAGCCCCAGGGTTCCTGACCACCCCCTCCTGGCCCAGAAAGGGGTAGAAGGTACCCATCACCACACGACTCTGCAAGCTGTAATCACTGAGGTTTTTATCTGGCACTCAATGCCTCTGACAGCTGCAGTTCAGCCTGCCGAGCGTCTGCCTCTGCCGCGCCCCCTTGTGGCACCACCCGTTCCAGTCCAGCAGGACTCAGTGGAACACTTCGTGCACCAGCCTGGAGCCACATTCCTGGTACATGGCCCGGGTCATCCAGGGGCACTGGAAGGTGCGCAGCGAGGCGACCATGGAGCCGCCCGTCCACACCGCTGTCCCGCGCCCAGGCTTGGCCACCAGGCGCGGCTGCAGTGTCCCACGGCATTGGGCCTCCAGCTCCAGCTCCAGGCGCTCAGGGAAGCCAGGGAAAAGCGTGGAGCCACCGGCCAGCACCACGGTGTTGGCCAGCCGTGTCCGTAGTGTCGCGGGCACCCTCTGCAGTGCCCGGAAGGCCAGGATGGGCAGTCCCGGCTCAGCCTGGCCTAGCAGACCCGGCTGGAAGAGGGGTTCTGGGCAGCAGAAGCGCTCGCTGCCAAGGCAGACAGAGCACCCACTGCCTAAGTAGAAACTGACTGGGTGCTGGCGGGCAGGATTACAGAGGTCACCCTCAAAGTCTAGCGACACGTAGCAGCAGCGCTTCTTGAGCTGTGTGATGACCTTGTGGGGCAGGGCCTGCAGTCGGTGATCAGGGCCTGCTGCCACCAGCAGGTCCCGCAGGTAGCGCGACAGGGTGCTGCCAGCCACATCCAGCCGGAAGGTGGCCTTGTGCCACGAGTGGCCCGCATAGACGGGCGTGGCGTGGCACACGCCCGCGCCCGCCTCCAAGGCCAGCCCGCTGAACGCGCCCACGGAGCAGAGCGCCAACAAGGCGGTGCTGGCCAGGTGGCACGCGGGCACTGCCAGGGCCTCGAACAGCAGCTCGGCCACCCTTTCGCGGCCCACGGGCGGCGCCGACGGGGAGTCGCTGACGAGCACGGGCCACTCCTCCGGGCACACCCGCAGGCCGCCCACCAGCAGGCGTTCCCACAGCCCCTCCAGCGCTTCCCAGTCCACCACCACGCCGTGCTTGATGGGGTGTGCCCGCGCCACGCCGCCTGCCAGCTCACAGCCCGGCGCGCCGGGCAGCACCGGCCGGTCCCAGCTGGGCACCAGGCTGGAGCTCTTGAGTACCAGGCGTGGCTGCTCCTCTCCCGCGAAGCCCGCCTTGGTGAAGCCGGAACCCTGGTCCACGACCACCGCGACGTGGCCCAACGAGGACAGCCGGCGGACCCGGCGACTATTGGCCAGCGAAGCCATCTTCGGGCCGGCAAGCCCTGCAGTCAAAACCTCGGCCCCCGAAGGCTCGGACCCGCCCTCGGCCTGAGAACCGCGTCTCAGCTGGCCTCGATGAAGGCCCGCCTTTTAGCTCGCAGCTCTACCTCCCGGGCCCACGTCCCCCGCCTTTCTGGGCTCAGTTCTTGGGCCGCGCCCTCAGGTCCCGAGGTCCCACTCTTCTGGCCTGAGTAGAGGTCTCTTCAGCCCTTGACTTGGCTCCGCCCCTGGGCCTGAGGCCCGGCCTTCTGGTTCAAGAGTCAGGTTCCTCCCTAGCTGGGCCCTGGCCGCCTCGGGCCGTCTTCCCCCTCTTCCGGCTCAAGGCCCCACCCTCTCTCTGAGGACCCTCCTCAGCGGTGCGGCTCCGCCCCCCTAAACTCTTGCTTAGATGGATGATGAGAAGGGCGGGCCAAGTCCTTGAAGAGATTGAGAAGCCTTCAGGAGCACCTCTGGGAATAAAAGGCCTTTGTGGCAATATTATCCAGACATCTGTTCCCCTTGGGGACCCAGGAGTCCAGCCCGACCCTTGAGCCTCCAGCGGTCTCCTGGCACTTCTCAACTGGGCATGACCAAAGTACTGTGGTTCCTAGTGGAGGTGGGAGGGGTTGGTCAAAGAAACAAGGAAAAGAACTTGGATTGGATTCATTGTGACCTCAGTTCTCAGCATCTGCTGTGCTTCTATAGCCTCTACCCAGATGAAAACGCCCAGACCCAGCCTGTCTCCGGGGACAGGGCCACTGGTAATGATTTTGACACCCAGGGATGTGGCCTCAGCCACCCAGCTGTGCTCAGCGTTTATGCTCAGTCGTGTCAGGCTCTTTGCGACCTCATGGACTGTAGCCTGCCAAGCCCTTGTGTCCATGGAATTTTCCGTGGAAGAATACTGGAGTGGGTTGCCATTTCCTTATCCAGGGGATCTTCCCAACCCAGGGATTGAACCTGCATCTCAGTCTCCAGCATTCTCAGGCGGATACTTTACCACTGAGCTACCTGGGGCCAGCACAGCCAATTTAACTGCTTCCCCCAAACCACTTTGATGAGCTCTGGACAAACGTGCAGCCTCTCTCCTCTCAACGCTGAAGAGAAAGCTCTTAATCACGGATCTCCAGCCACCCTGAAGATCTCTTTGAGCTTAGCTTTCAAGGGCCCCGGTAGCCCACAAAGGGATCCTACCTTCAGGGGCTTACAAACGTGGACCTGAGTTTGTGACTCAATTCTGAGGCTGCCTTCACTGTGTACTGAGTGAGTCCGAATCTCACCCTGGGCTCAGTTACCTCCTCCAAAAAGCAGTCATCCCGCCCCCTCCCCCCCCCCCCCACACACACACAGGAAACAGGCCACGTCATGTCTCTGCAGTCTTTTTTCTCTCTTTAGGACAATTATGGTTGCAAGTTGAAGACCTATTCAGGTGAGCTTAAGCTAAAGTATGGATTTTATCACAAGAGCCTTGTATGTTTTATATATGCTAAAGGCAAGAGTGAAAACAGGCTTTAGGAAAATACTGGAAGCAGGGTCTGGCTGCCGGGCTGTGGGGGACCCAAGAGGTGCATTGGGCTCTGCATTGTGTTTATATTCTTCTCAAGACTGGCTTCAGCCTGTGCATGTTCCCAAAGAAAACATTGTCTCCTACAGTTCCTGAGGTGGAGGAGGGGACAACAGAGGGTGAGATGGTTGGATGGCATCCTTGGCTCAATGGACGTGAGTTTGAGCAAACTCCAGGAGATAGTGAAGGACAGGGAAGCCTGGCATGCTGCAGTCCATGGGGTTGCAAAGAGTCAGACATGACTGAGCGACTGAACAAGAGTTCCTGAATTACAGACCCCGGGAAGGAACTGAGAGGACCGGGCTTGGGCCAGTTGCTTATGCCAGGAGATGTGGCCACATTGAAGAACGTGGTTACCTTGATTGCAGCCATGTGGATGGTAGGAACGGGTCAGTTCTCACATGGCAGTGGGGGAGGGGTGACGGGTACTGCGACCTCCAGCCTGATGCAGGCAATGTGGTGTTGACACTGACAAAAGTGTACCTTCAGGAGAAGTTAGTCGTACCTGTGGTTTTAGTGAGCTGGGACCTTCACCCCTCTGCATCGCACCCCCCCACCCCCCGCAAAGGGGCATTTTGAGATTGGTCGCCAGCGGAAAGCAGGCTGCAGGTTCGGCAGGGCTGGAGTGGACAAGAATGACTAGGGTCTGGCGCTGGGTTTGGGACCCAGGAGCGTGAGAAGCAGCCGGGTCCTGCCCACAGAAAGTGTGCCAGGCCTCTTGTGGATGAACTAGGGAGGTGAGCCTTGAATCGAAGACCACAAGTGACAGTATGACCAGAGCAGGAGTGAGAGTGGAAGTCACTGAGACACCCCAGAGGGGAAGACTGAGGCTGGGCATCTGGGCCTGTACATTCCAATAATAGGTCTGGGCACTGGAGAGCCAGTGTGAGCTTATGAGCAGAAGTGTGAACTGCCCTACAGATAAGTGCTTTGGAAGAAGCCTCTTTGGCTGCAGTGTGGGGAAGAGGATGGGGTGGGGTAGGTGGGGAGACGGTGACTGAGGTGCCTTGGGGGTCATCAAGCACAGTGGGGTAGGATTGAGGGGTCAGAGGACCAGGGACCCCAGTCTCTCCTCCTGGGTGCTCTCACAGGCAGGATGTGAGTCTAAGGTTCAAACTATGCTGACCTTGGACTTTCTCAGTTCTTCCCCACGGTGGTGGCTTTTTGCCTGGGACTTTCCCTCAGTTAGGAAAGAATTGTTGAGTGCTGGAGACTCTTGGACTTGCATGGCCTCTGCTGGAAGCAGGCCCCTCCTCCTCCTAGCGTGGCCAAGCCTGACTTTGCCCAAGCTCTCTTCCGTCGGATCTGCAGCCCTGGTGGCGGGATCTGACCCCGGCCAGGAGTCGCAGGGAGAGGAGAACCCTCCCTCCACTGTGGTAGGGTGCCCCCTCTCCAGTGAGGCACAGCGGTTCTGACACTTGGGTCAGAAGAAAGGAGAAAGCAAAACCAGCCTTGGCCCCAGGCCACGGCCATGGCTCTACCCCTCCGCCCCCCTATTCGCTTGTTCTTCCCTGTCTTGCTCTGGGCCTCAGTTTCCCCCACCCCGTCTCCACGCCCCGACGCTTCAGACCGGGCTACAGACGCCAGCGTTGCTATGCGCTCTTTATTGGACTGGACCAGGGTCCGGGAGGTCCGGGCCAGGCACTCAGGGCCGCGGGCGGGGGCAGCGGCGCCGCTTGCGCGGCTGCTCCTCGGCGGCCTCGGCCTCGCAGTCGGTCTCGCTCTCGGTCAGCAGGCGCGCGTAGAGCCGCTGCCAGCCCTGCACCGCCTTGGCTCCGCCCCCCGCGCCGGCCCCGCCCCCGGGGCCGCCCGCCGCGCGGCGTCCCTCCTCCTGCAGCCGCGCGTCCAGCAGCAGCAGCAGGACGAGGATCTTCTTCATCTCTCTTGCGCGCGCGCTCTCGCGCCGCTCACCGCCGTCGCCAGCTCCTCGCAACATGGGTGCCGCCGCCGGGGGCCCCGCGGGGGTGTCCGCCGCAGCCTCGCTCGCCCGCTCGGGCCGCGCTCTGGGCCCCGCCGTTGCCTCGGCTAGTTGCTGCCGCTTGTCCAGGGGGAAGAGCAGCACGATCTTGGTCTGGGGGTGGGGCAGGGGCGTGAGGGGAACGAGCTCCGCCCGCCTGCCTCCCGAGGATCCTCACCCACCCGGGTCCTGTCTCCCAGAAGCCTGCCCTCTCTTGTTTCCAGGGTGCCCGCTGTCCTCCCAGCCTGGATAGGGGGAGGTGGGGGAGGCAGGCACCCTGCTCCATCTCCCAAGACCCCTGCTTCCCCCCCTGGAAACCCTCACCCACCCCAGGCTGACTTCCTGACACCTGACTCCAATCAAGTTTATGAGATTCCCCTGTCTGCCCTTCCAGCCTTGATGCTGGGACTCTTCACCCACCCCGGTCCCGACCCAGGGCCTCATGCCTAGTTGAAGAGAGGGGAAAGTAACACGTTTTGAAGCTGGGGAATGGAAAGTGGAGGTGGGGGCGTTGGGGATAAGGGAGCCTCAGTGGCAGCCGCTAGGGCTGATTCACCATGCCGAGACTTCCACCCATCTGTCCCGGGTTGGGAGAAACATCTCCTGCACACCCTCCTAGGCTCCAAGTCTCATCCACCTCCTGGTTTCTGGGATACCTGCTCTCCCTTCTGGGTTATTAGGACCCAATCCACACCCACGTGGGTTCCTGAGACCCTCAGCCACAACAGGGGTTCTCTAATGCCTTCCATAGGGGCTTCCCTGGCGGCGTTAATGGTAAAGAACCCGCCTGCCAATGCAGGAGACAGATGAGATGTAGGTTCCATCCCTGGGTTGGAAAGAAATCCCATGGTCAGAGGAGCCCAGTGGGCTACAGTCCATGGGGTTGCAACCAGTCGGACACAACTGAAGCTGCTTAGCACACACATGCAACCCTTTCCATGCCCTACGTGACCTAGACCCCCAGCATCCGCTCCTGCCCACCTGTCCAGGTCTGCCAAACCCCACCTGCCCTTTGCTCCCTGGACTCACAGTGGGCTTCTTCCACTTGAGGTGGTTGAAGAACTGCCGTTTGCGCTGGGCCTTGTCCATGTCAGGTGGCTTCTCTTTGCGGGCCTGCTTGGGCACTTTGGTTCTCTTGTGGGAACTGTTGTTTCCCATGGCAGGGCTGGTCACCACTGGGGACCCCAGCCCATGCTGCCTCTGCCCTGCCCTCTGGCTGGGGGCCCCCCGCCCTGGCTCTGTCCCAAGGACCACATTGTGACCTCATGGGTTGACCTCATCAGCTCCAGGCTCCGAGCTGCTCCTGCCAGAACCCACAGATGAATCTTGACTCCATTTACTCTGTCTGTGACTTCTGGCTTTGGTTTCTTGGTGTAAAACTGGGCTAAAGATTAGTGAGGCTTGTAAGGTGGTTAGTGGTGGTGGTGTTCAGTCACTCAGTTGTGTCCGACTCTTTGCAGCTCCATGGACTGCAGCGCACCAGGCTCCCCTGTCTATCACTATCTCCCAGAGCTTGCTCAAACTCACATCCATCTAGTCGGTGATGCCATCCAACCATCTCATCCTCTGTCGCCACCTTCTCCTCCTGCCTTCAGTCTTTCCCAGCATCAGGGTCTTTTCCAATGAGTAAGTTCTTCGAATCAGGTGGCCAAAGTATTGGAGCTTCAGCATCTGTTGTTCCAATGAATATTCAGGGTTGATTTTCTTTAGGATGGACTGGTTTGATCTCCTTGCTGTCCAAGGGACTCTCAAGAGTCTTCTCCAGCACCACAGTTCTAAGCATTAGTTCTTTGGTGCTCAGCCTTCTTTATGGTCCAACTCACATTTATACATGAGTAGTGGAAAAAACCATAGCTTTGTCTATACAGACCTTTGTCGGCAAAGTGATGTCTCTCATTTTTAATGTGCTGTCTATGTGGTCATAGCTTTTCTTCCAAGGGGCAAGCATCTTTTAATTTCATGGCTGCGGTTACTGTCCAGAGTGATTTTGGAACCCAAGAAAATAAAATCTGTCACTGTTTCCACTGTTTCCCCAACTACTTGCCATAAAGTGATGGGACCAGATGCCATGATCTTAGTTTTTTGAATGTTGAGTTTTAAGCCAGCTTTTTCACACTCCTCTTTCACCCTCATCAAGAGGCTCTTTAGTTCTTCTTCACTTTCTGCCATTAGATTGGTATCATCTGCATATCTGAGGTTATTGATATTTCTTCTGGCAATCTTGATTCCAGCTTGTGAGTCATCCAGTCCAGCATTTCACATGACATATTCTGTATATAAGTTAAATAAGCAGGATGATAATATACAGCCTTGTATTCCTTTTCCCATTTTGAACCAGTCTGTTATTCCATGTCTGATTCTAACTGTTGCTTCTTGACCTGCATACAGGTTTCTCAAGAGATAGGTAAGGTGGTCTGGATTCCTGTCTCTTTAAGAATTTTCCACAGTTTGTTGTGATCCACACAGTCAAAGGCTTTAGCATCTTCAATGAAGCAGAACTTTTTCTGGAATTCTCTTAGTTTTTCTATGACCCAACAGATGTTGGCAATTTGATCTCTGGTTCCTCTGCCTTTTCTAAATCCAGCGTCTGGAAGTTCTCGGCTCATGTACTGTTGAAGTCTAGCTTGAAGGGTTTTGAGCATTACTTTGCTAGCTCGTGAAATGAGTGCAATTGTATGGTAGTCTGAACATTCTTTGGCATTGCCTTTCTTTGGGATTGGAATGAAAACTGGACCTCTTCCAGTCCTGTGACCACTGCCGAGTTTTACAAATTTGCTGGCATGTTGAGTGCAGCAGCTCTTTAACAGCATCATCTTTTAGGATTTGAAATAGCTCAGCTGGAATTCCATCACCTCCACAAGCTTTGTTTGTATTAATGCTTCCTAAGGCCCACTTGACTTCACACTCCAGGATGTCTGGCTCTAGGTGAGTGACCACACTATCGTGGCTATCCAGGTCATTAAGACCCTTTATGGATAGTTCTTCTGTGTATTCTTGCCACTTCTTAATATCTTGTTAGGTCTTTGCCATTTCTATCCTTTATTGTGCCCATCTTTGCATGAAATGTTCCCTTGGTATCTCCAGTTTTCTTGAAGAGATCTCTAGTCTTTACCATTCTATTGTTTTCCTCTTTCTTTGCGCTGTTCATTTAAGAAGGCTTTCTTATCTCTGCTTGATATTCTCTGGAACTCTGCATTCAGTTGGGTTTATCTTTCCCTTTTTCCTTTGTCTTTCACTTCTGCCGGTTGCAGGGTGAAGGGCCTGGGGAGTCTGTGGCCACGGGCACTCGGGAGGCGGTGGTGCCATGGTGAAGATGCTACTTGAGGCCCCGGCATCCTGCCTGGCTGCCTGCAGGGGGCCGCCCCCTGGTGAAGTCACTCTCCCCTCGCCACACCTCGCAGGCTGGCAGGTGGGCAGTCTCGCATGTGCTGGCGAGTGTCCGAGGGTGTGTGCTGGACCCAACCTGCCACCCTGTTTGTACCTCCATTGCCGCGCCAGGGACCATGTGGGTCAACCCAGAAGAGGTGCTGCTGGCCAGCGTGCTGCGGATCACTGAGAGAGCCAACCCCTGCTTCATCCTGCAGCTGAGGAAGGGGCACACGGGTGCTGAAGGCGGACGTGGCGGCAGACTGGTGGTATGACAGTCTCTACGTGAGGGGACTGTGGGCTTAAAAAAAAAAATCCACAACCCAAAACTTGGGCAAAAACAAGATGATGGAATAGAGGGACATGTGCTCATCTTCTGTGAAAATAGCAAAATCACAACTAGCTGTTGAACAATCATCGGCAGGAAGATTCTGGAACCCACCAAGAAAAGGATACCCCATGTCGAGGGACAAAGAAGACGAAACAAGACAAAAGGAGGGGCACAATCATGTTAAAATCAAATCCCATACTGCCTGGTGGGTGACCCACAAATTGGAGAACAATAATGCCAAGAAGTTCTTGCACTGCTGCAAAGGTTCTAGGCCCCACATCAGACTTCCCAACCTGGGGATCTGGGAAAGGGACTAAGAATCCCTAGGGAATCTGACTTTGAAGGCCAGTGGGATTTGATTACAGAACTTCCACAGGCCTGGGGGAAACAAAGACTCTTGGAGGGCCAACCAAAACCATGTACACCAGGACCCAGAGGAAAGGAGCAGCGACCCCACCAGAGATTGAGCCAGATTTGCTTGCAAATGTTTGAGGGTCTCCTTTGGAGACGTGGGTTGACAGTAGCCTGCCACACGGACAGGGGCACTGACAGGAACAGTCCTGGGAGGCGCGTGTTGGCATAATTCATCTTGGAGGTTGCCAATAGCTCCACCATAGAGCCCACAGACTCCAGGACTGGGTCACCTCAGGAGAAACAACAGGGAGGGAAGCAGAGCCCCACCCATCAGCAGACAACTGGAGTCAAGATTTACTGAGCTTGGCTCTGCCCTGCAGAGCAAGACCCAGTTTTCCCCGCAGCCAGTCCCTCCCAGCAGGAAGCTTGCACAAGCTTCTTATCCTCATCCATAAGAGGGCAGGCAGAAGGAGCAGGAGCTACAGTCCCACAGCCTCCAGGGCGAAAACCACAATCACAGAAAGCTAACTAAAATGATCACATGGATCACAGCCTTGCTATGGCAAAGGGGCTTGCGTAACTCAATGAAACTGTGACAAAACACGGTCCATTGGAGAAGAGAAGGGCAAACCGCTCTAGAATTCTCACTTTGGGAACCCCGTGAATGGTATGAAAAGGCTTCCTGGTGAGGAGAGAGGAATTTCTGTGACCTGGGTTTGCATTCTGACTCTGACACTCGTTGTGTGACCTTGGCCAAGATAATCCACTTCTGTAGGCCTCAGTCTTCTCATATGCAAAATGGGGTCAGTGATGGTTCCCGTAAATTACTATGAGGATTAAAATGAAACTGCTTGGAAACAGGGCCTGGCACATAATGGGTGCTAGTGTCAGCCAGGTTCTTTGTAAGCAACAGAAACTGATCAGTCACCTTAAGCACTAGAAAGGGAATATATTGGACGGATTTCAGGAAGCTCAAAAAATGGCCAGGAAGTCCAGTGGCTTGGAGAAAGCACTGGCCTGTGTGAGAATGAGAGGTCTCAGCAGTAGCCACTCTGTCTCTGCCCGTCTGATGGCGGAACTGAGGCGGGTCATGGGCAGGAGACGAAGCCCTCGACGTGTGATGCCTCTGAGGCCCCTTGGGGTGGGGGCACCTCAGCTGCCTGGGATTCCCACCCTGGACCGAGTGTGTGTATGGGGCTGAGGGAGGTGTTGGTGAGGAGATCCTCAGGAAATCTATGACTGTTAGATGTACAAGTGGGCAGGTTTCTTGTATTATGTTTGACCAGAAACAATGGCAGTGTGGCATATGGGATCTTAGTTCCCCGGGCCCCCTGCACTGGGAGCACGGCGTCTTAATCTCTGGACCACCAGGGAAGTCCCGTGACAGCGGTTCTTTATTGAGAACTTAGGTACCAGATAGTAGGCTGAGCCCTATGTGGGAAATAACTCATTGGAGCCTCTTAGCAGCTCAGTGAGACGGCTGTTACCAGCCCCGTTTTATAGGTGAGGAAACTGAGGCACAAGGAGATGAAGGTAGTTGGGGAGTCTGGGCATTCTGAGTGGGCAGCACAGGGCCTGGCAACGGTCAGCCTCCTTTTCTCTGCCTCTCTTGGCAAAGGCTGGGGGAGATGGCAGTGTAGACAGGGCTCAGCGCTGGGGTACGTGACCCGCTGTCCTCTACCTACAGCTGCTAGTAAGAAGTGCTCAGTAAATGTGGGGTGCGTGGATGAGTGATTGAATGAATGGATGAATGCCAAGAT
Source organism: Cervus canadensis (assembly GCF_019320065.1). Taxonomy (NCBI): domain Eukaryota; kingdom Metazoa; phylum Chordata; class Mammalia; order Artiodactyla; family Cervidae; genus Cervus; species Cervus canadensis. The sequence continues at coordinate 61,983,057 of NC_057395.1, read as the reverse complement.
TGTGAGTTTGGGGCCAGCTGGTGAGTATGGGGCCATATCACACCATCATTTTGCCTCACGTGTCAAAATTGCCCTGCCCCAGTCCCCACCCACACACAGTCTAGCTATATCCGGGGCCTTACTGGCTGAAAGTGGTGGCCGCAACAGGGAAGGGGCCTTGAGGCCCAGAGAATGGGACACGCTTCTCGCTGTTGGCCTCATCCCTCCCAGTGAGAGGCCGGGCCCAGACAAGGACGGGGTCTGGGGTTTGCTCGGCCCCCAGGGTCTCGGTGTCGTCCTGTTTATGCCAAGTCTGCAGGCCGTCTGCTCTTTGCGCTGCCACTGGTGCTCTGATGGGCAGGGGGTGGGGCACAGGGGGCAGCTCCCCATTCAGAAATACATACTTGGAGCCGGGAAATGCCAACCATGCCCCCCTCTTCCCCAGGAGTATGAGCGGGCCTCCAAGGTGGACCAGTTTGTGACACGCTTCCTACTGCGGGAGACGGTGAGCCAGCTCCAGGCCCTGCAGAGCTCGCTGGAGGGGGCGTCAGACACTTTGGAGGCCCAGGCCCATGGCCCGCGGTACGTGAGGTGCTCGGCCATCTGCGGGTCCAGTTCATGAATGTCTGTTATCTCCGCGTGTCAGGTCCCTCAGCTTCCATCACATTCTACAGTTCTGGCATCCCAGAGCGCAAATTGTTGTTCTTAGGCAGGGAGGTCGGAGAGGGCGAGACGGCGTGGCTGGCTTTGCAGCTGGACCTCAATATCCTGAAGCTTGGGGCCAGGCCTGTTCTGGGGCCCCAGTGCTTGGTCCCATGGGTCTGGGAGCAGTGGACTGACCCTCCACTCCCCTCAGGTCAGATGAAGAGAGGGTGGAGGTGCCGAGCCGGCCCCGAGGCAGCCGGCGGGCAGGGCGCAGGGCCCTGCGGAGTGTCAGTCGATCGTCCACCTGGTCTCCTGGCTCCTCCAACACAGGTGTGTCTGCAGCGGGGTGGGAGGGCATGGCATCCCCCGGGGGCCCCAGCGTTTGCTCCTCCACCCGCCCTCAACTCATCCTGAGAAGCCCCCAGCCTGAGGGGCCCGTGCCCGCCCCCCAGGGCAGAGCTCCGAGGCTGAGATGCAGTGGCGGCTCCAGATCAACCGCCTCCAGGAGCTCATCGACCAGCTGGAGTGCAAGGTGAGCGCGGTGCCGGGGGAACTGTCTGGAACCCGCACAAGCCAGGCCCACACTGGGGGCCTGGCCCATGCACTGCATCCCTCACAGGCCCCCCGGCTGGAACCCCTGCACGAAGAGGAGCTGACCAAGGGGCCCAGCTCGGTGAGTCTGGGAGAGGGGCAGACAGCTGGCATGGGGCCGGGAGGGGGCCGTGAAGTGAGGAGGTTCACGTAGCTACTGTGTCTTGTTGATACACCCCCTTCTCCAGGCTTGGCCCAGCCTTTGTTCCCCGGGCCTGGCGGGCGGGTGTGGGGTTCTGGTCGTTGCTTCGTGACTCTGCTTCTGTCCCTCCATGGGCATCAGCGTCCCTTGCCTACAGTTCTGAAGGCTGGGTGTGTGTGCAGCAGTGTGGACAGAAGCTGAAGGGGGCGGTCGGAAGCCGTGCGGTGCTGCAGGAGAACCGGCCAGTGGCTGGAGCGAGGCAGTAACCTTGGCAACAGGAGGAGGAGGATGGAGCCAGGAATGCTGGGGGCCGCCTGGGGGCAGGAGCCTGACCTCAGGGCTGGCTGGGTCTGGTGCAGGCCAAGAAGGGCAGGGCCCTCCTGAAGGCCACAGCAGGCCCTCACCCGCTGCCCTGCCCTGCCCCAGCTGACCAGGCTGCTTCTCTTGCCAGCACATCCTTGTGGCCCAGAGGCAGGTGCAGGTGGCTGAGGAAGCCCTGCAGGACTTCCGCCACGCCCTGTGCTGCTACGTGGACTTCACGGGGTCCCAGAGCCACTGCCTGCAGTGAGTCCTCAGCTGGGTGCTGGCCAGCCAAGGTCGGGGGGTGGGCGGGCAGGGAGGAAGGCTGGGCTGGGTGTCCTGGGCCAGGGCTCTCCTTAGACACCCCTGGTGAGGTGGGCAGGGGTGGTGGCAGCCCAGGCCTGGCCTGGCCTGGCCGTCTCTTTGGCCCTGCAGTGTGTCTGCCCAGAAGATGCTGGACAAGGCTTCCTTCACCCTGTATGAGTTCTGGCAGGACGAGGCCTCCTGGAGAAGGTAGGAGTGGTGGTCTGACATTTATTGTGGGACCTCGAGTGAACCAAATCTGGGTTCAAATCATCTCCTAGTCACTGGCTCTGTGACGTCAGGAGAGTTACCTAACCCCTCTGAGCCCCAGTGGCCTCCTTCTCAAAATGGGAGCGATGCTAAATCCATTCTCTTGTCACCCTTACGAGATGAGATGTAAAGAACTGAACACAGTGCCAGGTAGGTGCGCGGTGAACATGCACAGCTCCCACCGTGCCACACCCCATGACACGTGCCTTGTGTGTGACTGCATGTAATCCTCATGGTATCAGTGATGTGGACACTGCATCCCCATTTCACGGAGGAGAAAACTGAGGCTCAGAGCCACTATGAGGAAGGACTGAGATCTGAAACCAGGCAGCAGGACCGGGCGGGAGTGGGGAGCTTTTAACCATGTGGTCCTGGTCACTGGGGACCAGCTCCGGCCTTGGTCCACTCTGCGGCCCTCCCCAGGCACCAGCAGTCCGCCTGCAGTAAGGCCTTCCAGCGCATCCTCATTGACCATCTGCGGGCTCCAGACACCCTCACCACTGTGTTCTTCCCAGGTGGGCGGTGGCCGCCAACCCTCTGGGGAAGGGCAGTGGGCACCTGGATGGCCTCTGACTCCCAACCTCTGGCCCGCAGCCTCCTGGTGGATTATGAATAATAACTGAGCCTGATCTGCACAAACCAAGGACTCCAGAGCCCTGCCTGCCTCCTCCTGGAGCTTCCGGACTGGTCAGCTCCACTCAGCTCAAGACCAGGACGCTGCCACCTCCGTAATTGGGGCCCGGCTCTCAGCCTCCCAGAGCCAGCTGGTGGAGAGTCTCACAGCCCAGGGATCAGAGACTGGGCTGCTTCCTTCCTCTTTCTTTCTTTAACAGTGTGTTTTATTGCTTATAGCTTCGGCCTCTGAGATACTCTGGTATTTGTCTGGCCTCAGGAGGCCTGGATTCTGGTCCCCTCTGCCCCTGCCTTGCTGTGTGACCAGGGCAGGTCCCTTCCCTCTCTGAGTTGGCCTTGGGCTGTCTGGCTACCTAGTGGGTGCCTGCTTTCTTCTTGCTGTCTTGGGACCAGGCTTCTGCTCTTCCGCAGCCAGACGCAGGGCCAGGGCTGATGCTCAGGAACTGTCCTCCACCCCCTGCCCCCAACCTCGATCCCCAAGACTGGGCTGGATCAGTCTGCCGTGTGGGCAAAGGACGTGGGGGGCCCCACCCTCTTCCTGGGCCGGCAGGCTCCTGACGATTTCAGCACCTGTGGCTGCACCAGAGCCCTCCGGAGGATCCTGGATTGGTTTGCATGTTATTTGCATATTATTTGCATGCTCATTCCCACCCATAGTCAGGGCACTATGGGAAGCCCCAGGGTGACCTTGCTAGGTAGCAATAATTTGGGCCCAGAGTCACCTGCTGCCCCCAGATACCTCTGAACCCCAGCCCAGAGGCAATAAAGGCAGTGGTCACCTCTGGCATCGCTTCCATTCTCTCTCTCTCAGCAAGAACTCCTGGTCCCCGTGCCTGTGGATAGTGGGAACTTAATCATGGCCAATCCAGGTTCCCTCAATTCAGGACCTTCTCACTCCACAAAGCCTGGTTCTGAAGTCTTTCCTGGGAAAGGAGAGTGGACATGGGCTCTGCCAAAACTCCTCTAAAATCCTGGGGGTTCTAGCTTCACCCCCTTCCTTTACCAGCAAGGTGTGGTATGAAGGTGGGGGCAGACCACAGAGCCCTCTCAGGGCCCAAAGAGCATGGCTGACCCCTATGAGAAGACCTGTCCCCAGATAGAACCTCCCCTGCCCTTCCCAGCTGGACTTGTCACCAGCCCTGCTGCCTGACAGCGCCAGAGGGCAGTTCCGGGAGGATACTGGATGAGTCCGTCCTCCCAGCTACTGGACCTCCTTCGAGCCTTCCTGAGGGAAGGGACTGGGGGCATGGAGGGAGCTGACTGACAAGAAGGCGGGTGGGAGAGGGCTCCCCAGGTCGTGGGCCCTAGCAGGGAGGCACACGGCTGCACAAGAGCACAGGCTGGCCCCTTGACCTGGTCTGGAGGGTGTGGGGTCAGGAGCGTTTAGGCAGAAGAAATGGACAAGTTGAGGCTCTGAGAGCGGGGAGAGCTTGCCTCACTGAACGGAAGGGAGCCCAGAGGTGGGCTGAGGTCAAAGCCAAGGCAAGGAGGCAGCAGGGCCTCGAAAGCGCTGCATCTTGCAGAAGCTGCGGTAGGCTTTAAGGAGCGGCTGGCCAGTGCGCTGAGGGCCATTTCACCAAGGCACCTGGCTGCCCTGCTGGTGCCAGTCGTGGCTGGGCTCTGGGGCACGGCCAGGAAGGCAGCTCGGACGGTGCCGGCTCAGGATAGGTGCTCTAGGGTGGGAGGTTTCTCCCCGCGGATCCCTGTAGGTGTTCAGACTTGCAGGGACAGACAGCTGCTCCCACTGGCCCAGCTGCCCAGGCCAGGAACCAGCACAGGGGTCTCTGGGGGCCCCTGGCCAGTAGGCTACCACACTTCTGGACTCCTGGCAGTTCCTAGAAAGTGCTGCCAGCACCTGAGTCACTCAGGTCTGGGTGGCTGGAGGAGGGTCAGGGTCGTCTTGTTAGAGAAGCCCATCTAGGAGGAAGTAATCCGGCTGTCTGCCTGGTTCTGATTCCTTCCGTTTCCTCTATGAAAACAGCACCAACAGCAAACCCTCAACCCTAAAAAACTTCCCGTTGCCTCTGAACAAAGATGCTGAAATTCTTCAGCTCAGGCTGACATCTGTCAAGTGGGTGCCTGCTTCATCCTGTGATGGAGTTCTGAAGTTAACACTTTTATTTAAAAAAAAAAAAAAGATGGGCTGCATCCTTCCTCCCTGGCTGACGTTCAGAAGGGGGAGGGTCAGTCCTGCAGGGTCTGAGAAGGCCGCTTGGAAGTGGTGATGTTGGGTGAGAGCTGTGAAAGAAGAGAGAGGGTCTCCAGAGGTGAGGGGTAGACAGGCAGGGAGAATGTTCCAGACCAAGGCAGCAGGAGGAGGAACAGTGGAGTGCAAGGGATGGGAGGGGGGCAGGGAGACCAGGTCAGGGGGACTCCGAATGATCAGCCTCTCAGGGAACGGGGAGCTGGGCGTCACCAGACAGGGGAGTGCTGTGCGCAGGTGTGGAGCTGGACAGGAGGAGCCTGGAATTCCAGCTACAGGGAGAACGAAGTTCTGAGCTGGGGCTCTGGGGGCACGGAGGGCCCCAGGCCGCCTCGTGTGTCTACTGAACTCTCAAAAGGCCACATTCATTTCCATCCTGCCATCCCTCTAGGCTCCCAGGTCTCGGCCACCTTCATCTCTGGTTGAGGTGACTGCGGCAGCTTTTTCGCTGGGTTTCCCTTCTGCAGTCCATTCTCCAGAAAGGAAAGACAGGGGTGGGGGTGGGGGTAGGGTGCTGTTTTCAGACTTTGCCATGGTGACCACACCCTTCTGGCTAAGACCTTTCAATGCTTTTAGCATCAAGATCAAGTCTGATGTCTCAACTTGACATTCAGGGCTCTTAGCAATCAATACCCACTCCTACTATGTGCAGCCTCCTCTCCCTAAAACACTCCAGCTGAGCTGGGCTATCTACAACCTCGGTCACTCCCCTCGAGGCCTTTGTTGCCTCCCGCTCCCCCACCCCGTCCACTGCCTCCTTAGCTTTCAAGCAGCAGGTCAAAGCCATCAGGTCTGACCCGCTTTCCCACTCCTGGGCCTCAGTGCCCCACTCTCGTTGGCTCTTCAGCTCATTTCAACAACCACTCGGCCCCTGCTTTGGGGATGGTGAAATGTCTGAGGCTAGTGACAGCGTCCGGGTCAAGAGCAGGCAGAGTAGTGAAGCTGGGAGATCCCAGCTCCTCCTGCCAGCTGCCACACCCACCCTTTCACCCACTGCCTGCACCTGCCTCCTCGCCTTCCTCCCACCTGTGCTGGTGACTCACCTGCACACATCAAAACCTGGGGCCTGGCTCGGTGCCAGGCCAGGTGCTTGGCGAGACAGCAGCAGTCTAGGTGGCTTCCATTCCCCTCCAGCTCTCAGAGAGAAACATGCACACACACCAAGTCCCCTTAACACAGACTCACAACAAAAGGCCTTCGAGAAGGAATTCCTTGGCTGTCCAGTGCTTAGGACTCTGTGCTTCCACTGCAGGGGGCATGGGTTCCATCCCTGGTCAAGGAACTAAGATTTCTTCACACACCTCGAGGCGTGGCCAAAAAATGCTATCCTCGAAAAGAATACTATGCGAGGAAGACGTCAGGCTTCATGAGGGATGCTGAGACAAAGGTGAATCCTCAAGGATGTCACATACTGGCAGAGAGAAGCAGGTTGTGATGGCAGCCAGCGTTTACAGGGGCTTCCTGGGTGGTGGTGGCGGTGGTTTAGTCACTAAGTTGTGTCTGACTTGTGACCCCATGGACTGTAGCCTGGTGGACTCCTCCGTCCATGCAATTCTCCAGGCAAGAATGTGGGAGTGGGTTGCCATTTCCTTCTCCAGGGGATCTCCTGACCTGGGAATAGAACCCGGGTCTCCTGCACTGCAGATTCTTTACTGACTGAGCTACGAGAGACCTGAGGGTGACTCCCATATGATCACATTTCACCTCACAACAGCCTGGTGGCGAAAAGGCAACATTAGCGTCCCCGATTTACATGGGAAGAACCAGAAGCTCAGCAAGCAAGCGCCTGCTGTGAGTCACACAGCTGGGTCTGCCTCCTGGCACTGAGAGCTACTTGCTGTCAAACGTGAACAAAGCTGAGCTGAGCAAAATCTCCCACTATCTCCGGTAACGGAAACCAGGATAGGGCTGGAGGACAGTGGCAGCTTTGACGAGGGAGCGAGGCCAAGCCCTGGGGCTGCGGGAGAGCAGAGGACACAGCAAGAAGATCCATGGAAGCATATCGCGAGGTGGAGGGCGGATCTGATGTGGGTTTTTCAGAGGTCAGCCCTTGCTAGGTGGGGATGCCGAGTCCTGATCATTTCTGGAACTCTCTAGGCAGCGCCCAGAGAAAGTCAGCTGAATTCATGAGGTAGATAGGCAGCCTCAGAAAAGGCTGGTGTGAACGGGAAGGGGAAGGGTTCAGGGGGTCCGCTCCCTGGACAGGAAGCTGGCTTGTGGAGGGAGGCAGCAGGTCTGACTCTGGCCACAAGAGGGCGCCTGGCACCAGGCAATGAAGCCGCTCCGGAGGTGTGGGTGGTTTGTTGCTGGTTCCCCAACGGTCTTGGGAGGGAGGATGTGGAGGAGGGGATACACTCAACTCACTACCTGAAATTCCAGCACCAGGAACCAGCACAGTCGGGCACGATGGTTTAGATCAATGCATGTCTGCTCATTCTGAGACTGTATCATCTCAGGCCAGTTATTTCTCTTTATACTGAGTTAGTAGGGTTCTTGACTGCATTCTTGGTAAAATTTGGAAGGGCTCTTTCCTTGAAACCTACCTTCCAAAAGCGGACAGCTCTTTTCCATCTCCTTGTCTATGTCAAGGACCTGTACAGCAATGCTTCCCTCATTTTGATTCATTTAATCTGCTGTTCAATAGTGCACAGAGTATTTATTTCAATGACTGTATTCCCCTATCTTCAAATCTACCTAGTCAGTCTCTTACTTTCTGCTATTTTTTTCTAGCACTATCTTAAGAGGTTCCATAGGTATTTTATATACTGTATCTGATAATAACAGTATCTGAAGTCCGGGGGTGGGGGTCTAAATAAAAAAAAATTTTTTTTCTGTTCAGGAAGCACTTTGTTTCTCCAAGATTAAGAATTAAAAAAAAAAAAATTCCACTGACAGAAAATCTGCACTTTGAAAATCTGCATTGCTTTGCTCAACTTCTGAATGTTGATTTTTGCAGACATATTTCTCTCCAATCATTCCACCCATGATTGATGGATCAGTCTTAACTTCCAGTTTCAATACTTGGCCTTTATTTAGAAAGCTCTTCAGGACCTTTCCTTCTTTTTTTTTTTTTTTAAATTTAGGCTGTGTTGGGTCTTCATTGCTGCACGTGAGCTTTCTCTAGTTGCAGAGAGCAGGGGCTACTCTCCAGTTGTGGGGTGCAGGCTTCTCACTGCGGTGGCTTCTCTTGCTGCAGAGGGTGTTGCGCAGGCTTCAGGGGTTGCAGCACTCCGGCTCAGGAGTTGTGGTTCACGGGCCTAGTTGCGTCAAGGCTTGAGGGATCTTCCCAAACCAGGGATGGAACCCATGTCCCCTGCATTGGCAGGTAAATTCCTAGACACAGGACCACTAGGAAGTCCCTAGGACAGGTTTTAATCCAGTAAGAGTAGCTTCATCTAAAGGAGGTGCAATGGAAACTGTACAAGGTCCTTCTCCGCGTGGGCACTCATCAGAGTAACAATGGCTCCAGGGAGGATTGTTCAAGCCATTCTTTTCTGCAAGCAAGTTGATCCAACTGGTTGAGAGGGGAGAAAACCTTTTTTGCTGTGGCGTCACTTAAGCTTTTCACCTTAATGTAATGCTTTACATAAGGATATTCATAATAGAAGCAGCCTTTTCAGGTTCCTTCAAGATTTGTGACCATCTCAACAATTCTTTTGCTACTCACTCCAATTCATTGTTTAGATGCAGCAGAATAAAGAGCAGTGGCATAGTGACCTTCGATACCATGTATCTGACCACAGGTGGCCTCACAAGCTTGATAAATGGTCTCTGCATAGATGTCCTGAAGCATCGCACCTGAGGAGAGTCCAGACACTGCTGGGGTGGCAGTCCTCTCCTGGGCACCTCTGGGTCAAACCCAAGTTGTGTGCGTGCATCCTAAGTCGCTTTAGTCTTGTCCGACTCTTTGCGACCCCATGGGCTGTAGTCCACCAGGCTCCTCTGTCCATGGGATTCTCCAGGCAGGAATAGTGGAGTGGGTTGCCATGCCCTCCTCCAGGGGATCTTCCCAACCCAGAGATCAAACCTACATCTCCATCTCCTCCATTGGCAGGTGGTTTCTCTACCACTAGCACCACCTGGGGTGAGTGCTAAATCAGTTTATTGTTCGTGCTGCTGTTGCTCATAACGGCTCATTTGCTTGGATATGAACTTTAGTTCATGGACAACTTACACTTGGTTGATATGTAATAATATGATTGCTGTTTTAATATTTTTCTCTAGAGGATTTGCATTTTTGCTTCTGCCAGATCCCAGGAAATACAAACCTGGAATCATCTTAATTCCTCAGTCCAGGTATTCTTTGACCTCTGGAGTAAGGAGAATCCGACCTTAGCCCCAGGAGAGAGCAGACATTAGAGGCTCTGGTCAGTTTCCCCTACTTGCCTTCTCCTGAGGCCAAAGCCAGTGCCCTGGCTTCATGGAGAGGTCCCGGTGGTTTTGTTTCATTTTGTACTCAAAGCCGAGTGCCACAGTCCAGTAAAGTTTTTTGACTTCTTGGAATTTCTTTTGCCCTCAAGGAGCAGTTTTCCTCTAGTGTGCTGAATTACTACTGTGGTTTTAACTTACAGTCACAGGCTTGAGATCCCCTGGGTGGTGGAGTGCAGTGCTGGGCAGCTGTTGAGAAAGATTGGCAGTTGGCACCATCTGCATGAAAGATCATACAGTTAAGCCCCCATCTTGCCTTCTAGGGCCAACCTGAGGTTTTCCCAACCCTGAGATCTGGTAACCAACTCCTCCCTTTGCATTTCGGGGGTCCATGAAGCTGATGGTACCAACAAGCCTCTAGGGCAAGGCTGCTCAGTAGTAGTTCTAGGGCTACTTATTTTCCAGAAATGGACATCTGGGTGACAGGAGTGAGGCTGGGGCCAGTGGGGCCCATGGGAAATGGTCTCTGGTCAGGAAACCAGACAGCCCAAGACCTCACATGCACAGGTGTGCCTGCAGCAACCTGTCATGGCTCAGCTGGTCAGGCCAGCTCAGAGCCAAGGGAAGTACCACGTGGGTCCTGCTGGAGGCACAGCAAGCTGGTGGGCTTTCAGGGGAAGCAGTCTGGACACAGGATAAAGGACCCAAGAAACGTCTAGTTCCAGAAGTCCCACTGGAAAATTACCCCAAAGAAAGAAACCATGCTTTGGAAGACGTCTATTTTAGTACGTGAGGGAAAACCAGGAAGCAATCCAACTGCCCAACAGCAGGTGAGGAGTTAAGGAAAATCATGGCCTTGAGGGAACTCTCTGGCAGCCTAGGGGTTGGGACTCCATGCTCACTGATGCGTGCTGGGATTCAGTCCTGGGTAGATCCCAGATCCCCCGCGAGCCCTGGGGTGTGGCCAAATCAGACAAACAAAAACCCGGCCTTGATTAGGTTATACAAGTAGTAAGCAAATAAACATGAAGGCAACAGTGAACTTATTTATGATTTAACATCAGTGTAAAAAGGAAATGAATGAATATTCCCAAATCCAGGTATGTTAAAAAATGTTTAAGGAAATAAATAAGTTATTGGAAAAGAAAAAGGACCTACAGAGCTACTACCCTATTCTTCAAACTTTCTGTGGTTATTTTCCTCGTTAGAAGATCACTTGATGGTAAAGAGTTAACACGGAGCTGGGAGCATCTGTATGCTGTTGTTGGCACTCGGCTTCCGAGTTCCAGCAGCCAGAACCACCTCCTAGGAGATCGAGGAACAAGGCAGAGGGGATGTAGAAGCCCGCCGGCAGGATGTCTTACACAAGTCCACGCACCACCTTCCCTCCTAGTCCCATTCCAGCTTGAGTCAGAAAAGGAATATAGCCTTTTTATTGACTACTTGAAGTAGAACAAACTAAATACATATTTAACAGTTTTGGTTCATTTATACAGTACATTAAATAAGTTATGCACAGAGTTAAGTAACAAAAGTTCCTATCAGAGTAAAATGACAAAGCACAGAAAAAAATCAACTCTACCGCATCCTGTGGGTGGTTTCACATTCATCATCCCCCTTAAAAAAACCACGCTTGGAAGCTCAGTTTTGGATTTATTTACATTATTGGCTTTCTCTGTGGATGGAGCTTTTGTAGCCTCATCAGGAACTTGGAAAGCTGTGAAAGTGGACTGAAGGCCTCTGAGCCAAACAGCACTTTCAGCCATCCGCCTAATGCTTATTGCCGCTTCTCTCTGCCAACTCCAATGCAGGTCCGGGGCTGTCCCTGCCAGCCGCCAGCCGCACATGCCCTATTTGGTATAAGCATCAATGAGTGTACACTGGGCAGTTGTGGGTCTGACCAGATGGGGTAGCAGGGGAAGCGCCATCTCTGGGACTGTGGAGGCAAAAGAGGCAAAAGCTGCCCTCAGGCCTCAACCTTCTCCTGGCTCATGATGGAAAAGGTTGCCTGCACCATCATCTTTGGAATTGAGCATGTCAATGCACGTGGGCGAAGAGGCAGGTGGTCAACATTTTGGTTTCATAAGAACTACAGACACTCCGAGTTGGCAAGGGCCCTATCCAACAGCTTGCCCAGTACCCACACCCACCCCAACCCCAGGACGGAGTCCCAGCAGCTGGCTGCTTGGCCCATGCTGGAACAGTCCATTTCTCTCTGGTTTTTCTTACATTTGGTTTTTCTTACTGCTACCACCCAGTTCTCTGTAAATAGCTTAAGAAAAAAAAAAAAATCTAAGAAAGCTGGCTTGGTCTATTGTCCCGGGAGCCTGGAAACCAGTTCTGAAGAAAGCCTCGAAGATGAGTTCTATTTTAAATGATTTACTCAATCCATAATCTCATCTACAGTTTCCAGGACAAACAGCCAGGTGGTCATTATTCATACTTTCATCCTGAAGAACTCATGACCACACAATTTCAATTGTGTTGTTGCAACTTCAAGCCCACTTGCTGCGATCTCTGCTGGAACTGCCCACAAGGTCTGCCCTTTGCAAGCAGGTGACATCACTGGGGATCCAGCTGACTTTGGGACAAGGCTATACAACGTGAAGTGTAGATTTCCCGTCTAGAAGCTGAAGATGCTCACGTTGACACCAAGAAGTGAGGAGCTCCAGGTGGAGCCACTTGCCCAGATGTGCAAAAGTCATCCACACAGCAGAGGGCCCGCAGCAGCCAGCACCAGGCATGGACCTTTGCCAGGGTGACGGGTCTTGTTTCCAGACTAAAATCCACTGAGACACACACAGGACTCAGTACTGTCCAAGAGAAGGTGCATTTGCTCTGTGACTTCAGGGTTGCATGACTGTGCCTGAGCAGATCTGTCTGAGCCCCATCCTGAGAGCTGCAAGGATGCCCCCAGGGGAAGCTCTCACACTCAGGAGGAGGGCTGCTCATTTCCAAGCAGGTGGACCGAACCTGAGTCTGTTTTCACCCCTGGGTGGAGCAGGCAGTGGGGCCCCAGAGGATGATTGAAGCTCTGAGGATCCAGCCCTAAAGCTTCCCTCAGAACATTTAAAACAGTTCCCATGCTGGCTACTTCCGGTCTTCTCTGGCTCCTGCAACCATTCCTCACAGGGCAGAGGACAATGATGTGCCATTGCTTGTCACACTTGCTTTTGATTCCTAGGATAACACTGAAGAGCCCAGGACTGCTCTGACAATACCTTCAGTACCACCACTGTGTCTTTTCTTTGTCCCCTTAAACTATAAAGGTTGGTCCTCTAAGCAGTCTGATTATATTAAGATACTTTAAATCTAACTAGATGAAAGGGGGGAGCCTGAATCTGCACCATCAATCTGGGTATCAGCAGACATGGGAAACCGAATGGGGAACCTGGACTCACCCCTGCCCCTCCAGTCCCCTCACCCCATTCCAAGACAGTGTCCCTTCTCCTCCCAACTCCAACCAGAGAGCTGAGACTTTCAGAAGAGAGGGAGCAGGAGAAAGGGATTCTTCACATGTAAATAGCAAGTTCTGGACAGATGCCCTAGCAACCGATGTGTGAAACTGACCAAAATTAATACAGCAACAGGCCTGAGATCTGAACCGCAGTGTGGAACACTGCTGAAATCTTTAGCTTGGCTTCTGGGTGGCACGTGAGCAAAGCAGTTTAGAACAGCATTACACAAATTCTGCAGATTAAGCTGTCACTGGACTCACAGTCCACAAAAGTCAGCTAGGAGCCACCTGCACACTAAACCTAAACCTTAGCTGTGGAGACTGACATCGAGCCTGATGAACAGTATTCAGTGGGCTTTGGCTCTTTATTCCAACCCGGAAAAACCTGAGCTACCCTGGCTCGGCCACTGAAGATTTACAGGACACACCTAGGTGTTCATCTAACTTGCCAAGGAAAAAGGGAGCTGAGGTGAGACCCAGTGGACACCAAGAGACACCCTCTTGCTGCCACCAGATTTATAGGCTCAGTGACTGCCTCTCATGGGACATCTCTTCTCAGGGAAACGCAGGCAACTTCTGTCTGGGGTTCTAATTTCATCTCTGTTAGGCAGGATACCTCAACTGCTGCAACTAAAGGAAAGCTGCACAATAAAGCAACTATTCTGTTATTCTTTCTCTGGGTATACCTCACTTTACAGAAGTCTGGGTATTTTAATGGTGCCTTGTACTGAGTTTAAGACAGAAAATCCTTGAGTAAGGTAAATTAGGGACTTACAGTTTTTACTTATTTATGTACTTGGCTGCTCCGGGTCTTAGTTGTAGCTTGTGGGACCTAGTTCCCTGACCAGGGATCGAACCCTGGCCCTCTGCATTGGGAGCACAGAAACACAGGCACTGGACCACTAGGGAGGTCCTGGGACTTAGTTTTTAAAGTAAGATATACCTATACGTAAGGATAATGCTACCTATGCTGATACCTTACTGGGAGCTTTCAATTCACTCTGGTCAATGTGCAGAAAATGGCCGTCTAAAGCTGAGCTTTCAAGGGTCAGCAGCAGCAGCGCCAACCAACTCATTCCTTGCTGCAAGAGGGTGCTAGAGGCTTGGAGTTGGAGAGGGGAAGGGTCAGGGTCCTTGGGCTCCCAATAAAACTTGAATGGCAAGGAAGAACGTGTGTGGCAATTCCTAACATTTTAAAGGGAGTATAGGTGATGTCATGTTTGGAGAATCAGGTAAGCAGTTGGAAAAACTCCCTGAAGACAGGAAGAAAAATTGGTCAGGCTCTCACAAATGGTTGTCACATTTCAGGGAACTTTTCTTAGCTCAAAGAGGGTAGGTATCAACAAAATTAGAGAAGGGAAACAGGATTGTATGCCCAATAATAAACTGACATAGGACACGTAACGACAAAGTCTGAAGAATTCTTTCAGGTCCAAAAGGGTCGCTCAGAAGTGACCAGGCCTTGACTGGTGAGGCAAGTCATAGCCATACCACATCATATCCTATGGGTCAACTATGGCTTCAGAGGTGCCAAACAGAGACCATGGGAAGAAGATCCACCCAGTGATCTGGACATGCGTGGTCTGAGATAAAAGGACACAGAACAAGACAACTGTGCAAAGAGCCAAGTGGTGACAAAAGTTTCTGCATTTCCAACAGATGATCCATTCAATAATGTGATGATACTAGTTTGGCTAACATGCTCAGAGAGAACAGACAATCCATAATTGAGTCTCATTCTCCCTCAGACCAATCCATGCGCTGAAAACTATTTTCTGCATAAGTAAAATCAAAAAAGAGAGAAAAAAAATGGGTCCCAAACTAAAATAGCCAGCCAGGCTGGAAAATCTTGTCCAACATGATCTGTGATGCTTGGTGGAAGTTTTATTTTTCATTATGGGTGCTTTTACTGAAATGGTGACTTCTTCCTGTGGTTTCTGAAAATCTTACGTCTGAATGGCAGGGCCAACGAGGGTGTCCTGAGTGCTGCTTTTTGCCTGCCCCAGTCCCCCGGGACTAATCAGTGGCACCTGCTGAGGGTGGAAATGGGCGCAGGGAACTGTTCAGGGGCAAGAGGAGCTGCTCCCTATGAGAGAGGCCTCCTTCCCGGCTCGCTATCAGTCTCCAGGCCTCTGCTGCGGGAGGATGCTGGAGCAGGAGACAGTGAAGGGGCGAGCTGCTTCCAGCCTGGCTGGGCACACTTGACAGTCGGCTCTCTCACAAGGCAGGGAGGAGCTGGTGGTCTACATGGAAGAGTGGCTGGCCATGCCAGCTTTAGCTGGGAGAAGAACAAGCCTAGAAGCCATGGAGGAGTCAGCTCCAGCCAGCGGCCATGTGCACACACGTGGGAAATGGACAAGTGTGTGAACAGGCTGGGGCTTGAAGTCTTCCTGCCTCCACTTCTCTTTTGGATGATGACCCAACAGCAACTTGCACTGCTTCACATAGCCAGCCTCCCGTGTAGAGTTCTGTTGTGCGGTGAGGTTGCCAGGGGAAGTAAGTCTGGGGCTCAGAGTCCGTTGGTGTCAATGGCTGTCACAGAGGCTGGTGTGGAGGAGCGTGAGGTGGTTGCCGAGGTCTTATCCAGGGCTGGACTGGGGACGCTGCAGTCGGCGGACCGGGCTGAGGAGCCCCGCCCTCCAGGAAGCAGGGGCCGGCTCTGGCTGTGGGGACTCTGGCCATGCAGGTTCTGGCCACAGAGGCGGTGGTGCCGCTCCCAATCCTTATGCTGGCAGAAAGAGCCACAGTATCGTGCGATGTTGCAGCCACTGCAGGTTTCGCTGGCTTTGCGGCCACAGTTCCAGCAGTTCTGCAAGACACAGGCATTGGTCAGCTGGCGGGATCCTGGGGGGCACGCTTGTCATCAGCTGCTCTGCAGAAGAGGCAGCGGGGCTGTGGGGGGTGTGGGCGCTGGAGCTGCACACACCTGTGCCTGTACCGCCCGCTCTACTGCTGCGTTCTCTTTACTTCCTCTGTGTTACAGAAAAACTGCCTGCCCTGGGCTATGGGGACAGCGACACGAGGGAACGTGAAGACACATCCACACATCACCGTAGGGCAGGAGCAAGTCCTGCTGAAGACAACAACTCCAAGTTTTGACTCATATTTTAATCCTCAATGACCAAACCAAACCAAACCAGGCTCCCACATCATAGCTATCTATTCCAAGACCACGAATGTGCTCAGTTTTCTTTCTTATCCTTTGCAATGCAGAAATAATCTTGATGTGTTCACTGACAACATCTGAAATCTTTTAAAAAAAAAGTCACCTGGGTACTAGGTTGGGTGACCACGAGTGTGGGAAGCTGTGCTCCTCGCTCTGTGCTCATTCTCCGTTCAGTGATACATCCCATGAGAGGTGGGCTGGGGATCATGGGACTACTTCCGGTCGTCTGTTTATAGGAGCCCCTGTAATACCTCAGACCCTAAGGCCCCAAGGTCTATGTCAGGGAGTTTTCTTCCTATTTTTTGCTCCCACACCTGCCCCTTGGTACTCCCCTCCCTGACACACGAGTATTTTACACCTAAGGTCTCCACGACTCACTTACGGATTTGATCAGCCAGCTGCACCCTCCCCTGCAGGTTCTGCAGAATAGCAGAAGCCAATTATGAGGCCTGGCCTGATGATCAAGGAAGAAAGATGCTGTCTCTTGCTCAAGTGTAAAAACAACTAATAAAAAACAACAACAAACAACTGATAAGAGCAACAGAGGACCCCGAGGCCCCCTCACCCAGCTCTTGCACTGTATAGATCTAGATGGGACACTGAGGGCCAGTAGGCAGGACTTGTCTGAGCTTATAAAATGATCACGTGGCTATGCAAAGCCTGGAACCTGGGCCTCCTGTCAACTATTCTGAAGGGACACATTTAGTTTCAAAGAGCATCAGAAAGGACTAAAGATCCCGTCCAACACTAGAGGCTTCTCAGGAAATACACTCCAGGGACTGCCCCAACCTTGCCAACACTAACACTGGAGAACCAGAATCAGGGACAGTCATTCTTAGGATCTTCAAGCAAGATGTATTTCAGAAAATTTCACACTCTGGTAGGCTGACTCCAGACAATGCTTTGGTCAGACAGTATTGCTTGTGGGGCATGTGCTTCATGGAGATGCTGTGGAAACACAGGCCTCTACTTCCTCTGTCCAAGTCTGCAAGAACATCCCAAACTGGGCCAGAGGATTAAAGCAACGGTGCTTTCACCTTGACCACCAATGAGAAGCCAGGGTGAAAAGGACAATTTGCATTCTCTGTCTCTGTGGCTTTGCCCTGACTTTACCAAAAGGCTTTTTGCCAAGAAACATGATGAAAGGTTTACTGTGGTCATCACCCTTCAAATCAGCATTCCTCAAAGATGGAGCAAAACACATGGCCAAACAGGCCTTGTAATTTATGGGGAAGGTTATAAATCTTCTGAGTTACTGGCCAGGGAAGTCAGAGATGGTATTCCAGAATATCCTTTGACAAGCAAGGGCCATCAGTTTATGTCAGTTACTACTCCAGGTGTGGCCTGGGGAACACCTGTATCAGAATGACCCAGAGCCCATCCCAAAATTTCCTGACCTTATTTCAAACCTGGCTCAAAGGAGAAATGATTCCTATCTTATACTCAACTGCTAGCCCATCACGTTTGCCAGGAAATCTAAGCTGGGGACAGAAGGGGATCTCTACCGAGGCATCATTCCAAGGGAGATGCTTGGGTCTGGCCTCAGAGGAGGCAGCTGCTCTGCAAGAGTAGGAGCTGCCACACCTATGTTGTTAACAATGTAAGAAAATCCTTTCTGTCTGAACAGTGCACTGCAGTTTAAAAACACTTCCACAACTGTGATCTAATTGTATCTTCCTTAAAAAGTATGAGACCAGCAGGACAGGGGCTGCTACTCACCCACTATACAGAGAAGGAGCTGATCCCTGAAGGGGACGCTGCCAGTGTGAGGGGAACTGGGAGGAGTGCTCAGGGCTCCTGGGCTGCTTCCGCTCTACTGAACTACCTCTTGCAGGATGAACGAAAAACTCCAGGGGTACCGCTAGATATCAAGCAGAACTTTCTGAGTGGACTGGAGGAAACCAGCCCTCTTGGTCCAACACAAACTCACTGACAACACACGCCCCGCTGTCCTGCCTTGTTTTGGAAGGAAAGCTTGCAGGGATGGGTGCTAGTGTGTGCCTCACCTGCAGGTCACTCTGTGCCTTGAATATAGATATTGACATGGGTGGCTATAATGAATCCAGTACACAAGAGAAACAAATAGGAGAGGAGAAGGAAAAGGGGAGAGTCAGAGGAACTATTTTCTTCCAATTCATCTGGAAAGGCTACAACAGGACTTGCTCACATCCTTTTTCAATGGCCACATGATAGTTAGGCACGTTCATCTTCACATCACCATGCTTAATACCGTTCTTTGAAAAAGATTTAAGGAGGATGAGAAAATAAAATTTCTGTCATTTAAAAAACAAACCAACAACAACAAAAAAGCTCAGTTCTTTATAAGCTTAAGAATATCCCAGAGAGTACATGGGATTTACCTACTTACAGAAACAGGCTTGTTTCAGGACTTAAAAGTTTGTCTTAAACCTGAAAAGTAACTGAAATCAAAGTTACAGAAAAATTTCATTACATCTGAAAGGGCTGTTAGGATGTTTCTCTTATGTGCCTTTTAATTATTTTTTTCCTCATAGTGGTACAGAAGCACCACCATGTCCCAGGGCAGTCAGGCAGGCCTGCCAGATCTATCCCCTCAATCCATGAAATAACTAGCCTCTTTGTAAATGGACTGGATACTGCAGGACCCTGCACTGCCTTTCTTCTACTCTCTGGCTTCAGTGATGTGGGATTAGGTCAGTTAAATTCCCGAAATCACAGTCTCCTCACTGGTAAAGTTGGATTCCAACAACACCCACATCCCACTGTGAGGATCACGACCACAAACACATTGAGCTCTGTGTGTGGCACCCAGTAAGCCCACTCAGGCAGTGGTGGTCATTGCTGTAATGTAGTTCCACAAACTTCAGGGAGACTTTTCATAACTTAAACCAATATAATGAGCCAATATGTAAGAATATAATAATTGAGAAACAAACCTCTCCGGAACTGAATAAAAATTATAATTATCTAGTTCGAGAGAGGACTGTTGGCTCTTACTGCCCAGCACCTGAGAAGAAAGCGGTGGGCTTGTCCCCCCTGCCCCAGCCCCAGCCCCCAGTGCTCTGACCTCCGTTGATTCTTCCTGCTCATTTATGACGAGAAAGGCGTCCTCTGCAGCCTGCCGTTTGACGTCCGCTATTGTCTGCTCCATTCGAGCTCTCTCGGTTGCAATCACTTCAAAGGCTTTTTGCTCTGCCTCAGCAACAGCTTTCTGTACTTCTGACATGGCCTGAATTTTCACCTTATTCACAGCTTCTTCTGGAAGAAAGTGACAATAAAATCAACTGGCCGAGAAATCTCTCCCCTCCTACTAGACATCATTTCAAAGAAGGGACAGAGGTGAAACAGGATTTTTCTTCTAAAAATACTTATGACAATGGCATTCTCTTTTATTCTTATCTCCACTTGTCTATTCATGCAATCATTTGTTGGGTCTGCAGACCGAATCACTTGTTGGCACTGTGCAAGGTGCTGAGGAGACCTCGGCGACTAAGATGTAACATATTTTCACAACCGTGAAAGCGTATGAGCGTGGCTGAGGCGACATGATACTTGTCATTATCAGGGACAAGAATTCCAAGGGGAAAGGTGGTCAGATCAGTAAGTGGCAGAGGAGGATCAGGAAAACGTGTCTTGGTTGAGATGGTAGGTGGAAAGGAATCTTCTAGTCTTGCATTCCACACTAAGGAATTTGGCTCTTCTAAAGAAAATGTGAAACCCTAAAGGGGTCTATGCACAATGAAAAGAGTGAGGGCAGAGACCCCAATTGAGAGGCTGGTCAATAATCTGACTGATAAACAGAGATTCTGAATGTAGGTAGGAGCAAGCAACACAGAGGAGGGGATAAGACAGAATGAGGCTGGTGCACCTAAGGGTCTGGAGGTGGAGGTAAAGGTGAAAAATGGAAGTGCTGTGCATTGAAACAGATAATGAGCAAAATGCTGGTGTGGAGGTAAGCAAGAAGGCTGAGGTGCATCCAGGTACAAATCACCAGAAGGCAATTAGGTACAGAAGACTGAACTCAGTGGAGAAACGTTGCCTGAAGATACAGTTCTGGGAAGGTTGCTAGGTGCTCTGGGCTACAAAAACCCCAGCTGCCATTACCCCACTTGGATCCTGATCAGTTCTTCCCATCAAACCCTGCTTAGTTTCCACAGGATGTATACTCCAGGTGACACACACGGTACGCACCTGAGCCTCAGTCCTAGGTCCCAGCATGAATGATGTTCCTTCTAAGTCCACAAGACTGGACAACCCTGAAGCCTAAGGAAACTCCCTGACTGCTTGGTTCTTGCACATGGCTGAGGCTCAAAGGGGGTTCACACACAGTGTTCTAGGCTGACAACCTAGAACTTTCCATCACATTGCTCCATCCAAGAAAAGTTTTCACCCCAAATGACAAGGGTAATGCTGATAACTATTTTCATTTCCCATAATTCTACTTTACCTCTTGGTAATATAATACACACCTGCACATTGCCAACTGCAAAGATTTTTCTGAAGTGCTATGTAGTTTTCCAAATTAGTTTTAATGGTAAGATAATATTCTGTGGTGCCACACTGTAAATTCACATAACCATTCATTGCTATGTGGGCACTTCCTGGGTTGCCTTTCCCTTGCTCCAGTTCAGTCCAGTCGCTCAGTCATGTCCGACTCTGTGACCCCATGGACTGCAGCACGCCACGTTTCCCTGTCCATCACCAACTCCTGGAGCCTACTCAAATTCATGTCCATCACATCGGTGATGCCATCCAACCATCTTATCCTCTGTGGTCCCCTTCTCCTTTTGCCTTCAATCTTTCCCAACATCAGGGTCTTTTTCAATGAATCGGTTCTTCCCATCAGGTGACCAAAGTATTGGAGTTTCAGCTTCAGCATCAGTCCTTCCAATGACTATTCAGGACTGATTTTCCTTTAGGATGGACTAGTTGGATCTCCTTGCAGTCCAAGGGACTCTCAAGAGTCTTCTCCAACACCATAGTTCAAAAGCATGAATTCTTCGGTGCTCAGCTTTCTTTATAGTCCAACTCTCAGACCCATATGGGACTACTGGAAAAACCATAGCTTTGACTAGATGGACCTTTGTTGGAAAAGTAATGTCTCTGCTTTTTTTTTTTTAATGTCTCTGCTTTTTAATATGCTGTATAGGTTGGTCATAGCTTTTCTTCCAAGGAGTAAGCGTCTTTTAATTTCATGGCTGCAGTCACCATCTGCAGTGATTTTGGAGCCCAAAAGAGTCTCTCATTGGTTCCATTGTTTCCCCATCTAATTGCCATGCAGTGATGGGATCAGATGCCCTGATCTTCGTTTTCTGAATGTTGAGTTTTAAGCCAACTTTTTCACTCTCCTCTTTCAACTTTCATGAAGTTCTCCTTCGCTTATCTGCATATCTGAGGTTATTGATATTTCTCCCAGCAATCTTGATTCCAGCTTGTGCTTCATTCAGCCCGGCATTTCGCATGATATAATCTGCATATAAGTTAAATAAGCAGGGTGACAATATACAGCCCTGATGTACTCTTTTTCCTATTTGGAACCAGTCTTTTGTGACCTGCATACAGATTTCACAGGAGGCAGGTGAGGTAGTCTGGTATTCCCATCTCTTTAAGAATTTCCCACAGTTTGTTGTGACCTACACAGTCAAAGGCTTTGGTGTAGTCCTTTTTTATATCACTGCTTCTTTAACAATTTGTGAGTCTAAATCTGGATCATTCCTTACAATCATGGATTGTAGGGAGTCATTCCAAATCGTTACTGTTATTTAAAATTTTATTTATTTTTCTCTGGATGGACTAGGTCTTTGCTGCTGTGCATGGGCTTTCTCCAGTTGTGGTGGGTAGGCTTCTGGCTGCAGTGACTTCTCCTGTTGTGGAGCATGGGCTCAGGGGTGCGTGGGCTCAGTAGTTGCCATCTGTGGACTTAGCTGCCCCCACCACATGTGGAACCTTCCTAGACCAGGGATCAAATCCATGTCTCTTGCATTGGTAGGCAGATTCTCAACTGCTAAACCACCAAGTAAGTCTACTTTTTACTATAATTTTAAAATTCGTTTTAATTCTTTTGGCTGTGCCATGCAGCATGTGCAATCTTAGTTCCCCAACCAGGGATCAAACCTGTTCTCCCTTAACCACTGGACCACCAGGGAAGTCCCTGGATCATTCCCTTTTAAAAGGAAAGATTCAAAAGCATGCAAGTGAGAAATGATTTCAAAATACCCATGTGTTCACAGGTGGTAATACTTAACAATTCATTAAGTATTATTATCCATTAATTATTAATCTTATTAATCCATTAAGAATTATTTAGTGACATTAACAGGGCCCTCTAAAATTCTGTCAATAATTAAAGTGTTAAGGACTCTGGGGGCTAATTGGTCGGAGGGGGGGTTGCATTATCTTGTACTTTCCTGACTGTCAGTGAAAATAAACATTTTGTAATAGGGTTATCTGTATTTCTCATAACATGATGTCTGTCCATTTGTTTATATTATGGTCTTGAAATTAAGTGGGTATTAAACTTTTTCTAGAAATAAATTTTTTGTTAGGGAGAAACCCCAAAACTATTAATTCCACTGAGAAAGGGAGACAAGAAGGAAAAAAAGGCTAGTATTTGGATGAGGTAATATGAGGTTGGCATAATCCCTGTCTTACCACAACAAGCAGTTCCTACCCTCCCTTTTTCTTGTAGAAAATGACACCTAGAAAGAACAGTCTTTATGAAGCTAGAGACAGTGAAGGTGAAAGGAAGAGCAGACTGAACCAAATGTGGGAGTGTGAGAATACAGTGATGAGGACAGCCAGAAATGAATTAAGCTATACTTCCAGAAACGGGGCATATAAATAGAGAAGAGTCGGTTACTTAATGCCTCCCAGTAGAAGTGGGTGAAAAGGACTTGGATGGAGTGTACAGAGTCACTACAAATTCTCAACCAGCAAGGAACACAACAGGCAGTCCAGAAGTGGGGAGAGCTAAAGGAGGAGAAGCAGGGGCCTAGAGCTTTTTGAAGAGGAAGTTATGAGAAAATCACCTTTTCACAAATATGTACTCTACAGTCAAATCAGTGAGTACATGTGACCCCTAAGCAGACAGACATACCAGTCTTTTTCCAAAACTCCACAGGTACATATCCTGTTCCCGGCCTACTGTTGAATTCCCGCTGAGAATCTACAGAGAGAGAGAGAAACAGCATAGGGTCAGAACTGTCTATAATTGGCATGTTTTACTTTTGTGAAAAACTTATCCGATCTCTCATTCACCACTTAGAAAGATTCAAACATACACATTCATTTACTGGAAAAAATATTCTGACATGAAATAAAATCAGATTATAATAGTACACTTAATTTTTAGATGCTCACTTGCTAATCATTGGAGAAAAGCAAATCAAAACCATGAGATGTCGCCTCACACCTATCAGAATGGCTATCATAAAAAAGACCACAAATAACAAACGTTGGTGAAGGTGTGGGGAAAAGGGAATCCTTGTACACTGTTGGGGGGAATATAAATTGGTACAGACATTATAGGAAACAGTATGGCAGTTCCTCAAAAAACTAAAAAGTACCATATGATCCAGCTACTCCATGCCTGGGTATATACCTGAAGAAAATGAATATAGTAATTCAAAAAGATATAAGCACCCCAACGTTCATAGCAGCATTATTTACAATAGCCAATATATGGAAGCAACCTAAGTGTCCATCGACATATGAATGGATAAAGATGTGGTATCTTCATGGTATTTCCAGAAGTCAAAATTTTCAGCTCATTTACTAAGAAAACTATAGTTTCAGAGGCTATTAATCAAAGGTCAGACAGAGAATGCAAGTATTTGGATCAGAAGTGGGGGGCAAAAAGAACTGTGGTCCTATAAGAGGATGCTCTAGTTCTTAGGAGAAATAGAATGAAGCACTTGAGAAAGCCAATGTGGCAAATGTGAAAAAAGGGTGAACTGAGGCACAGGGCACATGACTGGTCACTGTGCTGCTGCTCTTTTAGTACTTCTGTATGGTTAAAAAACTTCAAAACAAAAAACTGAGAAAAAAATTGCTTTAAGTATAGGCATACAAAATTTCTTAGGAACACTAATTTGCTAATAAGTGAGCCCAGGAGTGGAGGAGGTAAAAAGTGGGATAGGGAAGATTTTCACAATCTGTATGTTTCTGTACTGCTTGACATTTTTGTAATGCAGTTCATTTTTTAAAAATTCCATTAAAAAAAAAAAAAAGAAATGAAATACCCAAGAAAATGAAGGGGATCTAATATTCAGTTCAGTTCAGTCGCTCAGTCGTGTCCGACTCTTTGCGACACCATGAACCGCAGCATGCCGGGCCACCCTGTCCATCACCAACTCCCGGAGTTTACTTAAACTCATGTCCATCAAGTTGGTGATGCCATCCAGCCATCTCATCCTCTGTTGTCCCCTTCTCCTCCTGCCCCCAATCCCTCCCAGCATCAGGGTCTTTTCCAATGAGTCAACTCTTCGCACGAGGTGGCCAAAGTATTGGAGTTTCAGCTTCAGCATCAGTCCTTCCAATGAACACCCAGGACTGATCTCCTTTAGGATGGACTGGTTGGATCTCCTTGAAGTCCAAGCTACTCTCAAGAGTCTTCTCCAACACCACAGTTCAAAAGCATCAATTCTTTGGCGCTCAGCTTTCTTCACAGTCCAACTCTCACATCCATACATAACCACTGGAAAAACAATAGCCTTGACTAGACGCACCTTTGTTATCCAGATATTAAAACACATTCTGAAGCTATAATAATTAAGTTTGATATTACATTGTGAAGCTATCCTAATTGCTAAGCATGTATGCTGGTTCTGGAATAAACTTAATAAGCTGTAGGACTACTTATGCCAAGTTTATAACTTATTTAAGCCTCAGTTTTGCCATCTGTAGATGAATCTAATGGTAGTTCCTATTATCTCCATAGGCAGGCTTGAAAACACACGTAAAAGACGTATTAGCACTGGCAGGAACACAGTAAGAGTCCACACAGCTATTATTACCAAAAGTGATAGCTAATATAGTCAGAAAGACTATAATACTTAAGACTATAATATTTAAGTATTAACAAAACCAGCATATGATAATTATTTCATTTTAACAGGTAAAGGATGGGTATCAATTGATGGTAGGAAAAGTTAAACTATTTGGAGAATTTAAAGTTGGATAGCTAATATGCAAACACATAAAACTTGAATATAGATGAAATTTATTGTGCCCTGGGAAGGTATCAAGGTCAAGGAAAACCTACAAATAAAATGTTAGATTTGACCCCATATTAACTATCTCATCCATTAAAACAAAACAAGATCAAGTGAACAAAAATGCCTGTATCCATAACTCATTAATTTGCTAAGGGTATCCTAAAGGAAAAATCCCTACCTATAAAGATTTTATATATTACTTACCATAAAACAAAAAATAAGCAAAAAACCTTTAGTTCAACAATAAGAATGGCTTAAAAAAATAATAGTGTATTTACATGGTGGAATACTGTAGTACAGTCATTAAAATCATGTTTATAGAATATTCAATAATGTGAGAAACAGGTTTAATATGCAGTTATGTTTTCAAAGAAATCAACAGAAAGTTGTAATACAGAATTCTCAGATACATTACAAAGCTCTTCAGTGTGGGATTATGAACTAGTGAATTCTTTTTATGTTTCTGTATTTTCTACAATGGGCCATACAGTTTGACTGTTTAAAAAAAAAAAAGAAAGAAAAAGATACCTACACTTCATGAGGTTGCTCCAAACAAAAAGGAATGGTTCTCTACTGTGGGAGACCAGGTCCCATCTCAGACAAATTAAATCAGAACCTCTGGAGCTGGGGCCATGGCACCAGTTTTCCTAAAGTCCTTGGATGGGTTCTGAGGAGCATCCGGGATTAATGACTGAAGAAAAGTACCTCGCTTAGAACCCACTGTTCACAGTTAAGGTCTCCCAAACCACACTAGGAGCATCACCTCTCTGTAGGTCATATATGGACATATATATACACTTTCTGCTATAACAATGGTAAAGTCCTTTCCAGCTGATTCTTTCAATATTGGTACACTTTGATCTTTCAGTTGCAGGCATTATTAATTGATTATGATTAGGCTTTTCAGTGGGAAAGAATTTCATTTTCTTTTTTTCAGCTCACCAGACATAATAAACATTTCCTTCTTCCCTTCCCCCAAATAAATACACTCAAATTCTGTTACATCAATAATTACAACTGAATTTGTAATTATTTCAAATTCAATCTCACACTCTTCCTGTGGTGTCAATATATTATAAATTTCCTTTTCTTGAAGAAATCTCCAGCCAGCTTCTGGGCTATTCTAGTCTGAACTGGCTACTTTCCACACTATTTCAGCCTGGAAAGTCCCACTGTTGTTTGGGATCCTCCCAAGTATCCCAGGGATTCCCTTCCTCCATGTCTTTCCACTTTATGGTTTATTTCCTGTGTTAGGGCACATCCTACCCAAATGTAGTAGATACCACAATGAAGGCTGATTGGAGGTGATTCTTCCCCTCTAAATTGTGGGTTATTAATCTAACAATTGTTTTGTTAGAATTCTAGGCAAAACAGTCTGATCACAGGTGGCCCCTCATTTAACTATGCCTTTGGACAGGGCACTTTTTCAGCTACTAGATGAATGCAAGGGAACATTTTTGGAGGAATAGTTTCAGGTGGTATCCTGGATATATCCTGGATTGAGAGCTCAACAATTTTCATCTCTACTGCTTCAGGATGAGAAAAGGCAGGAAGGGACGACCCAGCTTGGTACAGTAAAACTATTTGGTTTTTTTTCCAGGCAGAGGTTGATAAATGGTATTTTTCTAGACAGGGAGTGGGGGAAACTAGAGGGAAGCTGAGGTGAATTTTTTTTTTTTTAAACATTTATTTTTATTTATTTGGCTATATAGAGTCTTAGTTGTGGCATGTGGGATCTAGTTTCCTAACCAGGGATCGAACCCAACCCCCCTGTATCAGGAGCGCAGTCTTAGCCACTGGACCACCAGGGAATTCCCAATTTTTTTTTTTTTTTTAAAGAAACAAACCTTTACTGTGCTGTTTGTTTCTTTTGTTGTTGTTTTTGGCTCCATCGGGTATTTGTTGCTGCCTGTGGGTTTTCTCTGGTTGCAGCAAGTGGAGACTACTCTCGAGTTGTGGTGTGTAGGCTTCTCTTGTTGTGGAGTATGGGCCCTAGGGTGTGCTGCTGCTGCTGCTGCTAAGTCGCTTCAGTTGTTTCTGACTCTGTGTGACCCCACAGACGGCAGCCCACCAGGCTCTGCCATCCCTAGGATTCTCCAGGCAAGAACACTGGAGTGGGTTGCCATTTCCTTCTCCATGAGGTGAATATTTTGAGGGCTACTATAAGGAATGAATGAATGTGATGTACATGAGATGTCCCAAGCACATTCAGCCAGGCTTAATTTAACATTCAAACACTCTCTGAACATCACCCCATACTTATATACAGCATGGAGTTGAAAAGAGAAAAAAATGACAAACATTCTCATTCTACATGGGGAAGACAACATTTCTTGAACATAGCAGATACTGACCAAGTTCTTGACATATTTTGTGATTTACTGTTCATAATTCCCAAGCTCTTTATAATTCCACAATCAAGTACCATCTTCCTTTTAAAGGAAAAGATAAAAAGCCTCAAACATAAAAAATAACAAGAACCAAAGATAAATAAAAAGCCTCCCTTGCCAGCCAAAGAGACTCTCCCCTTACCATTGCTGAGAGAATCTGCGCTCCCAGGACTGTGCTGCCTGGAGACCAACTCACTCCCTGTTTTCCTCATCTCTGTGTTTTCGTTGAATCGTCTTTTCCAGTAGTTGAGTTCTTCACGGTCTGATTCTTGACAGCGCCGCAGGACTGCCATGGAGCGCCTTGTTTTTTCTACCATTTCCATAATGCAGTTGAGGGCCTGAGCCAGGCAGGAGGTCAGGCAGAGCCACAGGATAAGGATATTCAGACAATCAACGGTGAATATCAGGAAAGGTAAACAAATACACAGAATAAAGGCTTAAGAACCTTAAGGATTTAGCAATAGAGTTTACATTTGAAAGCCTACCTTATTGTTTCTCTTTAAATATATACACATACTTTTCTTTAAGATTTCAAACTAATATTTTTTGGATTCTTCACGGCTGAAGCAGACAGTCTCATTATAAGGAGGTATTACATCTTCTCTTCACTTTTAAGTGAGAGGGGAAACTCTCTTTTCCAGTTGGGCAGAGGACTTAAGTTTACATTCTGTGCCAGTGTACTAATTCTCATTTGTTTTAGAGAAGCTCCATTTATTATACCAGGCCCTGTGACAAGCACCTTGTATATCATTCTAACTCCCCCTGTAAATTCAAATGTAGCATTAGTTTTTTTTAATATATAAAAATTAAGCCTAAAAATGGTAAAGGGCAAGTTCCTTCACCATTTTTAGACTTAATTTTTCTATCTTCCTACCATTGCAAAGGTAGGATGTGGAAAAGTTGGGACCTAAAACTCATAAACCCATGTTTTTAACCATTATACTACAGAGTTTCACTTGGTTATGACCTAAAATGAAAACCCTACCACAAAGATTTGGGACTTACTCTTCACACTCTAGCTTGGGGAGTAGGAGATAAGTCAGCTATTATTGCAAAGACACTGTAGCTCTGGTTAAGTTCACTTCAAGCATATACACTCTTACTCTCAGTAATATTTAGGATGAAAAGTAATAAGTAGGAAAGTTATACACTGTAAAATTCTTACATGATCAAGATGTTTCCATTCATCAGCCCATTCCCTTTCTGTCAAACGGTGGTCTACCAACTCATCTTGATAGCCTCCATTTAGACCTATTAGAAATTAAATTTGAAGATAAAGGGAAAAATACCGTAAACAGAATTTTACCAAGTAAATACACATTCATTCATAGTAGCTATAAGCACATTGTTAAGGCCAATGATTCACAGTGACCTAAAACCACAAAATGACATAAAACCAACAAGAAATCACTACACAGAATGTATTAAAAACTCCTACAAATCAATTATGAAGGATAAACAGGCCAAAAGAAAAGTAGGTAAAAGAAATAAATGGTTACATCCCAGACAAAAAAAGCAGAGATGATTTATAAACATATGAAAAGATATTCGAACTTATAAGTAATCACACAGTGTAAATAAAATGTTCATGAAGATAATTTGACATCTATATATTGGAAAAAGGTAAACTGTCCTTCATACTAAGTGTTGGCAAGGCTGCAGCACAATACAAAGACTTAATCACCATAAACAGAGTTGGTGCTATACAAGCACTTGTAAACAATTCAGTAGTCCCAAAGTATTATTTGTTGCATGGTTTGATACATATTATTGAAATTTGCAAGAATGCAATGACTGTGTGAATCAAGGGTATACTGAATTATCCACTATTTTGAAAAATCATGTCATATATGTCACCACTACCCCTGGTACCTGAATCATCAATGTAACACAACTGTGTGTATGCTAAGTCACTTCAGCTGTGCCCAGCTCTTTGTGATCTGCCATCAGTCTGAATTTATAGGCGTGTTCAGAGTGAATCTGTATTTGTCCAACCATCTGCTTACACTTCATCATACCTTTTTGTGTAGTCATGCCTGAGCACTAACATATTATAAAATACTTTGTTACATATTAATAGCCTACTTTAGAATATTGATCCTAAAATTATGGCACTAAGGCAGGCTTTGCAGTAGTAGTGGTGCAGTTGTGTCTGACTCTTGCTACCCCATGGACTCTATGTAGCCTGCTAGGCTCCTCTGTCCATAGGATAGTATCCATAAATTTCATTTTTGGTGAATAAATTAGGGGAGTGTTACAGTTTATTTGTTTAAAAATGAGGGGTGGGAAATGATTAAGTAAGAACTATTTTATTAAGGCATATGTTTTCAAAAGAGGACTGGAGAAAATTACAGAATCTATATCCAGATTGGAAGACAAATGGTTGATTTTAAAATAGAACCATCAAGGTAGAGGATTAAAGATCTTTCGAGCAGAACACTTCAAGATGGAAAAAAAACCTCTCTCTAAAACATAGAAATACAAGGAAAACCTGACCAAAATGCAGTTATAGCTAGTTTGTGGCATACTTCTCTCTAATGGATTCAACTGGCAAAAAAACTTGTATGAATATAGAAAAAACCAATAGGAAGTCTCATTTTTAACATAAAATGAAACATACAGAACAGCTGCTAAGGGAGGCATCATAGCATACTGGGAATATAGCCAAGCTCTCAGCATCAGACAACTGGGGTCAGAATCTTGTTTTTGCCACTTTCTAGCTATGTGATTCTGGCCACAGTTCTGTCTATTTTCATGTATAAAAAGATGTAAACTCCATGGAGCCCCATGTGTGAGGATTAAATGAGACAACCGACATACACCATAATCTAAGTACTTAAGACTCAGTAAATGTTGGCAGCTGAGAACATCACTGCTGTCACGGCCCTCACCATTCAACTACCACTGCATGAAGCCAGAGTCCTACTGTGGTTCAAGTCTATGAAAGATGACAGTGAGTCTAAGTCAGAAAGGGGACAGGCAAATGTTTTGCAACTTTTTACTCCACAGGGCAACACACAAATGGAAATGTATGGGCAATCCTGGAAGCTAGTAGCCCTCTGGTTCTCTGCTCTGACACATCTCAGCAGAACAGCTGCAAAGAACCTTCTGCAGTAGTTACATGAGTACCTGACAAAGAGCTTTGTTCAAAACTGATCTCACTCTGCACTTTCTGAGTCTCTTGTAAATGTGTTATCATACCTTCATAATTAAAAAAAAATTAATTTAAAAAAATGATCTCAGGTGAGGTTTGCTGGGGGACTTTTTTTTTCTCTTAAATTTAATGATTGCTGAGGACGCATATGCCAGGCATTCCTGGCACATGACAATGACCCAGCACAGGGGGTGGTTTTCTCTCCATTTCAGAAATGAGTAAGCCGAGGCACAGAAAGCCTACGCAACTTGCATCAGATCACACAGCTAGTTATAATGCAGAATCAAGATTTAATTTCAGGTATGCCTTACCTCTGACCTAAATGTCTCTGCACCTTTTACCACATGTTTTACATCTTTGTTGCTTAACTTCTAAAACATTTCATTCTGAAATAAACTCAGACTTACAGAAATGTTGCAAGAATAAAGAATTCTCACATACCCTTCACCCAGATTTCCTAACTGTGAGTAATTTTATCTCACTTTGTGATTTTCCATTTCTCTTCTGAACCATATCAGAATAAGTAATACCCCTTTATTTTTAAATGCTTTTACTGTGTATTTCCTAAAATGTTAAGCCCACTTCCACTCTATGATAACAGAAACAAAGTATGAATTGAGATCAATTTCAAATGAGAATACTGTAATTCTAACATTCTTTTCATGTATAACATTGTTTTATCCGTGGGAAAAAAGCAATGATGATAGTATTTTGCTTTATCACTAAGAAGGAAAGAAAACCACAAATTCAATCTGAATTTAAATCATTACCGTGCTGTTTATGCCACTTACTAAGATTGTGGTGTCTATCACGAACTTCTCGATGTTCTATCATCTTGCTGGGCTCACGATATAGGTGGGAAGTTGCAATATCTTCTAAGGTGTAGTGCTGAAGAGGCGGAGGAGTAGGATGGAACTGGCCCCCAGGATTCATGAGGGGTACAGTGAGGGCAGGACTGTGCCGGGGAGCAGGGCTAATGGTACACACTCTCTTGGCAGGGGGCTCAGGAGCAATTGCATCTCTTTCAAAACTGCTCTCTTCCCGCCTGTAGAAGGATGGGGCAAGTACATGTCTGAACCTGTCAGTAAGTGCTGGTATAAACATTTCCCAGGCACCTACTGTGTGCTATGTATTGTACATTTTCACAAACAGGAAGATGTTAAGAAATGGTTTGAGATGAGGCATGAACTGAAATGTCTTCAGGGGCCAGGCAGATAAAGGAAACCACTGATTTATCCCAGTACAAGAGGAGAGGTCAAATCCATCCACAACAAGCAGACACATCTCAATCTCATGAAGCAAAGGAGAAATTAAGGCGATGACACATTTTCTTACTTTACAGGACTATGGAAGATTATGGGTTCAACTATGTTTAGAAATGCTGTTCAAGGTCAAATTTGCTACTATGGAGGTCAGTATTGGAAAGAGACAATTCTCCACATAGGAGGAAAAAGCCTCACATAATTAATATACTTGTGGTTTGGTAGGATTTTTAGTCATTTGCTTCAATTGTAGCAAATTTTCCACTGTTATTAAAATGTTGCTTCCTCAACAAACCATAGAAAATAGTGTTAGATACTCATACATAAATTTCCAGGGTAAATTAAATTAATTTCAATTTTCAAAGTAAAGTGATTACACGTTTATAAGACTTCACATCAGAAAAAAATGCCTTAAACAGATTATATTTTCTGTGGTTTTGAAGCAGTGGACCCACAGAATACTAGAGAGCAGAATTTATCAGCAGGGGTGTACAATCATTTGAAGAGTTGAAAAGCATTCTGCTGCCTGATGCTGTGACAAAGCAAAACTAGCCTTAGAAATTCTGAGTCCATACCTATATATAACCACAGTCATCCAGTTCTTTTTCTTTCACAAGAAAGGGAAAGCTCAGAGCGGTTCCAGAAAATCAAGGACAAAGCAGCTCTTCTCGGCTCACCTCTCTGGACTGGGCCTTTTTCCATTTCCATGCACTTCCATGAGCAGCTCCGAAGAGTCAGCAGGGGACGCAATACTTGTGTTGAGCAGAAGGTGTTCGTGCTGAGCCAGGTACTGGGATGGGGTCTGCTTGGCGGCCCGAGCGCAGTGCAGCAGTTCTCGCTGCAGCAGAGGCAGGTTGGCCTTGAAAAGAAGAGGCAGGGGCTGGAAGGCAGTTTTCCTGGTGTTGGGCCCTACACACAGGGCTCAGCACATCCCAAGGCGTTCACAAACAGGGTGACACAAACAAAAGCTCTCGCCTTGTCAGTCCACTTTTCACATGACATCCATTATACTGAGCTTAATTACTGTTAACTTGTTTACTGTCCCCACAAGATCTAAATTCCTTTAAGCAAGAAACTGTGCTTTATTTACCTTTGTGGCCCGAGTACAGAGTCAAAGCTCAGTAAAGGTTTGTTGAACATAATAGTTTCAAAACTTAAACATTTTTGAAGACTTTGATCAGTTACAGAATTAGTAATGCCTACATGGGAGTAGGAGGCATTCATTCTTTCTTTTCTCATTTTAAGTCCTGGTTCTCCCTTCTGAATCCTAGGACATTAGGAGAGCATAAAAACCTTGCCTTCCTGTTCTCTCTTAAGAGCTGCCATGGAATTCTGGAAACAGCAATTATTCTGGCTTAGTTGGAACATGGGGTCTTGAAAAACGTAGTAGGAGTGATAGGAATGGGGCAACAAGCCTTAGACTAGTTTAGTATCTGGGTATGCACAGTTATCCCATGGGCAGAATCTGTTTCTTACTGTGGTGCTCCATTGAGCACATTCCCTTGTTTTGTGAAAGGATAATTATTTATGTACTGATTATTTTTCCTTCTCCTCAAACTTAAACCTCTAATGAGACAAATCATACCAAAAACCCTGTGTACCTTTAAACTTCTTCATATTTAAAATATACTTTCCCCATATTTATTTTATTAAAAAAATAATTATATTTTCCCTCAAATTTGAAAACAACTCAGACTGAGCTCATAAGTCTTTATCCCAAGGGAAACAGATGAGCAAGTGAAAGGAGAGTTTAATATATGCAAGTACTCATCCCTTTACCAACAGTTAATTTAGCAAGCACCATAATTAGTGACTGTTTTAAAGCAGAAATAAATTGACAAAAACCCAAATGTTAGCCAAAAAGCTGCCAGAACAACCTACCTCATGCTGTTTTCCCAAATAACAAGAGTTAAGAATAGAGAATTTGATGATATAAAACAACTTCTAAAGTTTGCTATTTTATAACTTCAATCTCGGAGCAACTGTAAAAACTTAATTGGAAAAAATACAATGTTAGATCTCTACACTTGTGACATGTGCCCTTTGATGAATTTTTTAAAATGCTAATTGTTTCCTATTAACGCAAATTTCCCAAATCTCTCTGATTCTGGAGTCTTGGGGGAAATAATTATCTACTGGCTCTGATATACAGAAAAGAGACCAAGATAGAACTCACACAGCTGTTTCAAGACTGAAAAAGGCATCCCAGACGGCTCTGAGAGGCCAAGGCGTCAATGCCATCAAAACAGAGCCCAACACAGGCTGTGCATGGAGACCTGTGCATTTCCTTGCGTGTCTCTGATGCTTTCATTTAAAAAAAACCCAAATACCAGAATCAGTACTTCAGTAAGTTGACTCAACCTTTTGATGCTATTACATTTTCTTAGGAAATAAAGAAGGTACAGGGGCCTATTTATTTTGTCGAGACAAAAACTGATGATATTATGTGAGTACTCACATTGTGATAAAGGAGAGAAAATAAATTTCCACAAATATTGTATTGACAAAAGTCAAAATATAAAAAATTTGAGTTTTTTTTTTTTTTTGGTAATAGTCTACTATTAATGAAAAGAATGAAATTCATTTGCTAGGGATGGACTGAGGATAACATTTTTAGCTTATTTGGGATTGAAAATAAGCATTTCCTATCACCAAATTGATCCTAATGTTCATCTATAAAAATCATTCTTCTCTCTGGCACTTGGTAAAACCATGTAGTATGCTGGATACAGGTCATAAGTTTCCAAACTGTGCTTGGTCTAGAATACAATGGTGTCTGACCCTAGCCTTTCATTGCCTTTGACCTATTTTATAACACTGCAATTTAACCTTTTGATGGCAATGCAAAAAACTTGCTATCTGTGAACGTGCATAAAATTCCATGCAGCAAAGGTTCTAGAGACTTTTCCCCTGCCCCACTGTAGAAGCAGCCAATTTTACTTTTGTTTGCATATTTTTATTTTGGCCATACCTTGTGGCATGCAGAATCATAATTTCTGGACCAGGGATCGAAACTGTGTCCCCCTGCAGTGTGGAAGCGCAGAGCTCTAACCATTGGACTGCCAAGGAATTCCCTGTTCGCATATTCTTAGCAACAATCCTGATGTATAATGTATATTTTTTGGCTTCTCTCCTGAACAGGTTATAACACTTTATAGATTCCCTCATTAATAATGAATTGAATTAAATACAATTCAAATTGTGTCACAGACACAGGTTCAGTTTTAAAAAATCTTTATGAGTTATAGTATCACTTTTTTTTAAAATTGATTATTTAATTGGAAGAAAACTGCCTTGCCACACTGCGCTGGTTTCTGCTGTGTAACCACTCACACCAGCTGCAATCCTAGGTCGTCACAGAGCACCAGGCTCGGCGCCCTGTGTTATGCAGCAACTCCTCACCATCTGTCTATTTTGAACATGACAGTGTATATATGTCAACGCTCCTCTTTCCATTTGTCCCACTCTCTCCCTACCCAACTGTGTCCACAAGTCTGTTCTCTATGTGTGCACCTCCATTCCTATCCTACAAACAGGTTCACCAATACATACCTATGCGTTAGTGTCTCTTGTTTTTAAAGACTACTGTTTAATAGCATCAGTGGCACACCACCTTTACCAACTAATCAAAGTCAACACTACCAATTACGAGACAAATTAACATCTATGTCTCCTGACAGCATGCAGTGATACATGCATAACCTCACTGTAATCATAAAGCAGCATCAGAAAAATCCAAATTGAAGTACATGCTATAAAATAACTACCACACACTCTTTAAAATCCAGAACATAAGAGACTGAGAAGCTGTTCCTGATTAAAATGAACTGAAGGGAGACATGACAGTGTAATCCAACATGTGATCCTAAATTAGATGCAGGACCAAAAATCAGGATATTTTGTTAAAAAGGACATTTGTGGGACACCTGATGAATATGAATAAGATCTATAGATAATACTGTATCAATAATTTCTAGATGTGATAATTATACTAAAGTATTCATATGTATCATGCCTGCAGCTTATTCTAAGACATTTCTGTGGAAAAAATAGGAAGAGAATAATAATGCAGATGTGATAAAATATTAACATTCAGAGAATCTGAATTTTACCGTACCATCTTAAAACTTTTTTGTGAGCATGAAATTAATTCAAAATAAAATTGTCTTCTTTTATATGTAAATTTAACCCTGACTCGCATATCAGGGACGCACAATAATTTTAAACAATGTCCCCAAAGTTATGTTGCAGAGGGCAATTAATTCCAGAGGACATAATTAGAAACTAGACTAAACGGGGAGGAGGGAAGCAAACCATGGCTTCCCACACGCTCTTCTACCCTCAGGGTCAGTCCTAACTGCACGGCCTCCACTGATAACACACACTCCTTACCCGCTGGCCACAACCAAAAGAGTGTCTGGATACTTCTGCGAAGAGCCCAACCATCATGTCAGGCACACACCTCTAGCCCACCCCCACTCCTGTTCCCCACCTCCCACCTGTTCCTTCTGTGTGTCATCAGCAGTGTCTGCATATAGACCACAACTCAAGGCTTTTGCAACTCTCATCTCACCAAACAAACCTTATCTGAAAACTGCACTCACATTTTCTCTAGCAGCCTCAAATAAAATAAAGATATGAAAATGTGGCAAGCTGCCCTGATGCAGATCATAGAAGAGGGACCAGTAGCAATTTTGAAGAAATGCTGAAGATAATTTACAATCAGTAGTCATAAAAATTACCTTGAGGAATGGAATAACAAAAGGACGAAGAGGAAAGTTTGTAGCTTCTTGGAGCTTGCAATGGAATTCTTCAATTGTTACTGTTGAGTTCTGAAAAGATAAAATAACACTGTTCAACTTCAAAAACTGGACAGTGTTCTCCTAACATAAATCTGACAGTGCTGAGCCCTTTGAAATAATGAGGATAACTCCAAGAGCACTATTGTGAACCCAGATCCCTCTCAAAAGTTAACCAGATTCTGTTTCCTTTATGAAAGAAATCTAGCCTCTTTGATTTACTTCTCAACTGTCCCAAATCTGGTAAGTTCCCCATAATGCTCAGCAGCCTGGGCAAAACAGGGCACTGCATTCCTCCCACTGAGGTCCCCTGTCTTGAGGGATTCACCACAAGTCACCTTAGGTACAAGTAACCAAGAGTACAGTGTATCCAGGTGTCCAGTTGAACAGTTCCCAAATTGGTACAGAATATCAACTTAATGACTTGGAGCCTCATTTCTTCAGTTCATTTCTTCATTGGTTCTGCCTACCTCCTGGCATCAGTTCCCTAAATCTTCTAAGCTAGAAGTTAATAACAAAAATAGGTGCTCTTCAAGTGTTCTGTTTACAAATCAGAGTACCTCCAAGTAAGCAGACTTCCACTAGTTATGTATTCCTAGGAAAGTTTTCAGCATTTCCCCAGTATTTTTTCAAGTCTTTCTTTAAACTAGGATTCTCAGCTTCTCTAAGAGGAATATAAAAATACAAATATTTTCTTCAAAATTCACAAACTATTTTTATTTTTACTTCAATTCCTTAAAACACAGCATACTAAGTTAAAAACAAAACATTTATCTGAATTCTTGCTTGCCTAAAAGAACAATGACGACTTCTAGGATTTATTTTTACAAAATCATCAAGTGTTCAAAGATATAACATGTACTGCACAAATTATTTATCAGCAAAGTATTACTTCTTAATAAGAAGAAATGGAAAATATATAGGTCCACCAACACAAAACTGGATTAAAAAGTATAATGCATTTATTATTGCTATAATGCATTATTATTTTTTATTATTATTAATAATGCATTATTATAATGCATAATACATTAGAACACTTAGGGTGGTAGATTTGTATGCATAAATGAAGAAAGATACATATAATATACTAAGTGAAAAACCAGAAACATAGAAGTATATTCCAATAATACATTTTATCTACTGACAATCAGGGAATAAAAATTAAGTATAAGAGAAGGGGCTTCCCTGGTGGCTCAGACAGTAAAGAATCTGCTTGCAATATGTGAGACCCATGTTCAATCCCTGGGTCAGGAAGATCCCCTGGAGAAGGAATTGGCAACCCACTCCAGTATTCTTGCCTGGAGAATTCCATGGATAGAGCAGTCTGGCAGGCTACAATTCATGGGGCACAAAGAATAGGACATGCAGTTTGTGGGGTATTCCAGTTCCCCAACCAGGAACTGAACCAGGGTGCTCAGCAGTGAGAGCATGGAGTCCTAACCACTGGACCACCAGGGAATTCCTCAGATGTGATGTCTTGTTTGATAAGACACAGGTCTTCTGCTATATTTTCAGCCTTTATTTTAGCCCCACATTCTTTCTTTCCTCCTACTATGACTCAGATCTCTTTCAAATCCCCAAGGTTTTCTTCATGTTTTTTTTTTAAACTTCTCTATGTTGTATAGACTGGGTAGTTTTTTCAAGTGCTCTAGCTTCAAGTTTACAGATTCTTTCCTGTCTATTGTTGAGTCCATCACTGAGTTTTTATAATTTCATTATTATATTTGTCAGTTCTTCAGTTTGCATTTAGTTCTACTTTATACCTTCTATGTCCCTGCTGAGACTTTGTATTTCTTCATTTGTGTAACTGCTCACTGAAGCATTTTTATGATGGCTGACTCAAAACCCCTATCACATATTTCAAATATCTGGGTCACCCTGACTGATGTCTCTTGGTAACATTTTCTCTTTACATTCAAAGATGGTCATGTCTTGGTATAAGTGACTTTCTGCGGTAAACTGGATGTTTTGGGTTCTAAGACTCCAGATTTTATCTACATATTCTATTTTTGAGGCATCCTCCATCAGTGTGCCATTGAGAACAGGAGCATCTTTGAAGCTGTCAGCTGCGGTATAATCCCAAGCTTCCCACTCAACCTCTGTTGATCTGAAGAGGAAGGAGGGGTTCCTTACTGATGGGCAGTGGTGGGAGCTCAGACTCCCCACTAGGTCTCTTATGGGAGAGGGAAGATTGTCCATTATTATTTTTTTCCCTGAGCTGGATGACTACAATAAGAGTGATTTTTGTCTAAAAGTTTTCTACCTTATTGGACGCTCCTCTCCTAGTTGTTTGGCAGAAAGAGGTGGGTTTATTGTTCTTGTGGTTTTTGGTTTGCTTTTGTCTGTGCTCATTAGCATTTCCTTGTTACTGGCTTCTCCAGACCACAGTCCAGGATATATGATGAAAGCATAAAACCAAGGGAACTCACTGCTATGTACTTCCTTGGGTCTCAAGGTCACTAGTCAATCTGCTTTCTTCTTTCAAGAGTCTTAATTTTGCTTTATGTAACTGTTTTTTTTTTTTTTGGCTGTATTTGTCAGGAGGAATAGGAAGAAGTATACCTTTCTGTTGGAGATTCCCTGGTGGCTCAGATGGTAAAGAATCTGCCTGCAATGTGGGAGACATGGGTTCGACCCCTGGGTTGGGAAGATCCCGTGGAGAAGGGAATGACAACCTACTCCGGTGTTCTTGCCTGGAGAATTCCATGGACAGAGCAGCCAGGTCCGACTCGCAAAGAGTCGGACTTGACTAGAGTGACTTACACACACCTTTATGTTACATCTCTGAATCAGACTGGACATGACCATATCATATTCCATTAAACTGAGGTACTGTCATTTACTCAGGCATTTATAGAACATTTAGCTGGTTCAAATTTTTGGGGGGCCTTATAAATACTGTTAGTGCACATTGATT
This sequence comes from Cervus canadensis, assembly GCF_019320065.1. Taxonomy (NCBI): domain Eukaryota; kingdom Metazoa; phylum Chordata; class Mammalia; order Artiodactyla; family Cervidae; genus Cervus; species Cervus canadensis. Next base: position 61,943,281 of record NC_057395.1, on the reverse strand, counting down.
ATCATTTTCTTAGGATGAACGTCAAGGAGAAATACTGGAAAGTCAAAGGAACTGTCTAGTTTAAGGCATAAACTATCTTCCAGAATGTGTATTTTCCAGATAAGCAGCCAGAGTAGAAAACATTTATCTTTACCTTGCAGTGGAAATTGCCACCCTTGCTTCCTGGTATAGTTAAGGACAACCAGGACCTTATCTCTGACACAACAGAAACACCAAATGCACACAGGTGAATTAAACTCTGGCTATGGTACCTATGTGACCTTTTCTGACTTTGCTAAGCAAGCTTTCTCCACGTGGAATGACTGTGAATTTATATATGCTTCCCAAAATCTTAACCATTCCTTACGTGAATAGAAGATCAAATAAAGCTTTCATGGATTGGGGAAATATAATAATCTAAAGGTGTTAATTTTCTTCCAAATTAGACAAAGTTTTCACCAAGAGGGTAGAAAAAAAGAAAAAGGAAAGGGAAAAAGGAAAAAAAAAGACAGGAAAAAGAACAGACTGGTAAGTTCAAATGCAGTACGCATTAAGACAATCATTTTATCTACAAATAGTGACAGATTTATCTTTTTCCAATCTTTATATCTTATTTACTAGGCTATAATGTTCAGGTTTACAGAGAATAGACTTTCTATCCAGTTCCTATTATCTGAGGGAAAGCTTTTGAAATTTCACCATTAAGCAGAGGTCTGCTGAAGGTTTTCTGTTTATACATACAACTGTCATCAGATTAAGGAAATTCCTGCTAAATGTGCACTTTTTAACAACAAATAGATATTAAATTTAACAAACACTTGTCTCCAAATATAGTTTCAATACCAATTACTATAGATTCCATGTTTCTGTAAGCCCTCAAAATTTCTACACTGAAACTTCATTTCCAATATTTGGAAACACAGTCTTTGGGAGATGACTAGGTCAGGAGGACAGATCCCTAATGAATGGCGTTAGAGCTCTTATAAAAAAGATCCCAGAAAGCTCTCTTGCCCCTTCCGCCCTGTGAGGACACAGTGAGAAGACCATCTATGAACCAGGAAGTGGGCTCTCACCAGACATCTAATATGCTGACCTTTGATCTTGAACTTACCAACCTTGAGAGCTGTGAGAAATGAATATTTGTTGTTTATAAGCCACCTACTCTTCAATATTCTATTCTAAGAGCCCAAAAGGACTAAGACACTGATCTTTTTTTAAAATCTACTTTAATTAGAGGATAACTGCGTTACAATGTTGTGTTGGTTTCTAATGTACGACAGTGTGAATCAGCCATAAGTAGATACATATCCTTTACCCCTTGAGGCTCTCTCCCCACCCCCACCATCCGATCCCTCTAGGTTTTCACAGAGCACCAGGCTGAGCACCCTGTGTTTTTTTTTTTTTTTTGAGCACCCAGCAATTTCCCACTAGCTATCTATTTTACACATGGTAATGTATGTATTTTGATGCTACTAAATTTGTCCTACCCTCTTCTTCCACCGTTGTGTCCACAGATCCATTTGTCTATGTCTGAATAAAATGTTGATTTTTTTTTTAATAAGCTTATTTATTTTTATTTATCTATGTGTCTAGTTTTGGCTGTTCTGGGTCTTCGTTGCTGTGAGGACTTTTCTCTGGTTGCAGCGAGTGGGGGCTATTTTCTAGTTACAGTACACAGGCTTCTCATTGCAGTGGCTTCTCTTGTGGAGCACAGGCTCTAGGACGCACCAGCTTCAGCTGCTGTGGCACGTGGGCTCAGTAGTTGTGGCTCCCAGGCTCCAATGCATATGTGCACAGTTGTGACACACAGGCTTAGTTGCTCTGCAGTATGTGGGATCGTTCCAGATCAGGCATTGAACCTGACTATCCTGCACTGAGCAGGAGGATTCTTTACCACTGAGCCACCAGGGAAGCCCCAAGATGCTGATCTCAATGAAAATCTCAATATGTGAGAATATAAACTGGCATAAACTTGGAAAAACAATTTGGCTTTATATACTAAGTTTATGTACATGTATACCCTATGAAATCACAATTCCATTGTTCAGTGCAATGTTTGCATACATGTACTATACATAAAAATGCTCATTATTTACAATGGCCTTTGTACAGAATAGACAATATAGTTGGTCAACAACTGCTAACCACAGGAAAGCCTGCTTGCAAGGTTGGGGCACTGATTGGTGTCGAGGCACTTATAATTTCCTACACTGATACAAAACTTCTCATAACTGAAAAAGTGAAAGCATCTCAGGTATTCATTAATGGATGAATGCATAAGCAAAACATAGTGTGTATGTGTGTGTGTAATGAAGTATTAACTCATCTTTAAAAAGGGAGAAAATTGTAAGACATGCTACAACATGACTCTAGACTAATAGGGTGAACCTTGACAATATTATATAAGTGAAATAAGCCAGCCACAAAAAGATAAATGCTGTGATTTCACTAATATGAGGTACCTAGAGTAGTCAAATAGAATGATGGCTGGCAGAGCTGAGGAAAGAAGGAAATGGGGAATCATTGCTTAAGGGCACAAGTTACAGTTCCAAAAGATAAAAAAAATTCTGAAGGTAGATGGTGGTTGATGTTGTACAACAATGAGTATATTTAATACCAGTGAACTGTGCACTTAAAAATCGTTAAGATGAAAAAAATAGTTAAGGTGGTAAATTTTGTGCTATGTGTATCTTACCACCTCTTCATGATCAAACAATTAAAAAATTTGAAAGAGCAAAAAGACGAAACCTTAACTCAAGCACAGTCATTTAAAAGAGACAATTGGCTATATCTACATTTGGCTCAGATGGTAAAGAATCTACCCACAATTCAGGAGACCTAGTTTTGATCCCTGGGTCGGGAAGATCCCCTAGAGAAGGGAAAGGCACCCCACTCCAGTATTCTTGCCTGGAGAATCCCATGGACAGAGGAGCTTGGCAGACTACAGTTCACAGATTGGCAAATTCGGACATGACTGAGCAACTAACACTTTCACTGTGAAGGACTAGCAAACCACTCCACTGTATCCTCAAGATGTTTTCTCTTGAAGTCTTGTCTGCCCTCCTTGAGATGGAGACTCCAAACAAAAAAAAAGTGTATTTTCATAGCTCATAGCTAGAAAAAAATTCATTTTGTGTATGCATGCACGTGCAAATGAGCTGTCATTTTTTCCTTTTACTCTTGAAATTAAGCAGATCCTACTTAAAGTAATTTGCTGCTGGAAATGGCATCAGGCAAATTCTGATGTCTACTTTGCTTCCAATTATGTTCAAACTCGTTTTGACATTTAAGGTAAATTTTATTAGTCTAGAGACAGAAAGACTTTTCCATGGTACTCTAAAATCTGACCAATAAACAGACCCCCCTCACCCCAAACAAAGAAACAAAAACACCTTCCCTCAATGGATGACGGTATTATTTTTACAAGCTCTGATTTATGCTAAACACTAATTTTCCTTCTAGGAGTCTGGAATTTCATACATGCTGCACAGAGTGCCTATTTGCCCGGGCATTGAGTGTTTAATGGGGTTCCTTGGGTAGAGACATCACACATATGCTGCTGTTATCTTCACAGATGGGGATGGGGGAAGAGTGAACTCTCTCCGACCATTCATACAGGGAAAAAGGAAGCCTACATATGGATTCCTACAGATCCTGACTGTGTCTCACCTTTCTGATCCAGTTCTGTATCCTTATTATACTTCTGTATTAAATCTCAGCTCTGGGAGAAGGAAATGGCAACCCACTCCAGTACTCTTGCCTAGAAAATTCCATGGATGGAGGAGCCTGGTGGGCTACAGTCCATGGGGTCACAGAGAGTTGGACACGACTGAGTGACTTTTCACTTTCACTTCCTAAATACAATGGTGGTTCTGATGATTGCACTTAAAACTGGGATGTTGGACTATATTTTCAGTATTCTGTTAAACAGTAAAGTACTGTATAGATGAAATGATATTAAAAAATATTGTTACCAAGTGTCATCATGTAATATGGCTGAAAATCCTAACTGTGTGGAACTACTTGTTTTCTATGAAAATGGTCTAAAGATTAATTAGTGAGAAATGATATAAATTTAGAAAACCCTTCAATAAATAAATAAATAAATAAATCTCAGCTCTGGGCACAACAATATGCCAAGTCCCAAGAATTCTAGCAAATCTCAAGACGTGGGAGTGGTGTTGGGGGACCTATGATGCTGCCTCAAATAAGAAACTCAAATGTCCATTGAAAAGCATAAACTGTGGTTAAGAATTCGGCTGCCAATGCAGGGGACACAGGTTCGATTCATGGTCCAGGAAGATTCTACATGCCTGTACAACTAAGCCTGTGCACCACAACTACTGAAACCCTTGCTCTAGACCCCATGCTCTGCAACAAGAGAAGTCACAGCAATTGAGAGGCACATGAACTGCAGATAGAGAGTAGTCTCCACCTGCTGAAACTAAAGAAAGTCCTTGTGCAGTAATGACAACCCGACACAGCCAGAAATAAATATTTTTAAACAGTATAAATTGTGGTATATTTCTATAATGAAACATTATACAGCAATGATAATGAACCACCTACAATTATACAAAACAACAGGGACAGAATCTCGCATGATAAAGAAGTCACTTATTACATTTTGTCTTGTATGAAAGTAGTTTCTTCTGCACAATACTGAGTAATGTTTTAAAGCAGCAGTTAATAAACTTTTGTCTTGTAATCCCTAAATTATTGTGGGTTACATCTATCAATAATCACTATATCTGAAAACAAAACTGAGAATTAAAAACACTTGTGATGGATACAAACTTTTGTAAGGAAATAAAAACCAAGTCTGCAAATTCATGCCAGACACTACCGTAGGAACAGTTGGCCCCTGTTCCTTGGATGACGAGACGGGAGTGCATTCCTGGGATGCATAGGATATCTCCTACAGAGAGCTACTTCTCCAGAATCGGGAAATGTAACTAACCTACCACATACATAAAAATACAAAGAAAAATGTAGACAAAATGAGGCAACAGCAGAATGTTTCAGACAAAGGAACAAAATAAAACCCCAGGAGAACAGGTGATGTAGAGATAGGCAATCCACCTAAGAAAGAGTTCAGAGTAACGATCGTAAAGATGATCAAAGAATTTGGGAGGAAAATGGATACACAGAGCAATAAACCAGAATTTTTCAAGAAGTAATTAGAAAATAATAAAAAACAACCAAAAAGAGGTGAAGAATACAACTGAGATGAAAAATTCACTAAAAGGAATCAATAGTAGACTAAATAGATAGTATTATCGATAAATGAGCTAAACGACAAAGTATGGAAATCACTGCCACCAAGCAGAAAAAAAAATGAACAAAAATGAAGACAGTGTAAGAGACCTCTAGAACAACATCAAATGCACTAATGTTTGCATTATAGGGGACACAGAAGAAGAAAGAGAAAGGGTCTGAGAAAACATATTAAGAGATGATAGCTGAACACTTCCTTAAACTGGGAAAGGAAAAAAAAAAAAAAACTGGGAAAGGAAACAGTCACCCAAGCCCAGGCAGAAATGACAAAAATTAAAGATAAACAGAATATTAAAAGCAATAAGGGAAAAATAACAAACAACATAAAAAGGAATTCCTATAAGGCTATCAGCTGATTTTTTAGCAGAAACTGCTAAAAAAAAAAGAGGAGTGGCACAATATACTTAAAGTGATGAAAAAACTAGGAAATGGAAAAGCTTACTGGTAAAGGCAAATATAAAATAAAGGCAGGAAATCATCCATACACAAAGCTACTGGAGGGTGGGGTAGACAAAAGTAGCAACATTTCTGTATCCACAATAAGCAGTTAAGGGACCCATAAAACAATTAGATGTAAGATATAAAACCAAAAACAGTAATCATGAGGGGAGCAGAGTATAAAATGCAACGTATCTAAAACTCATCTGAAAGAAACCAGCAACTTAAAACAAGCATGTGTGTATGTATAGAGAGAGACCACTATACAAAAACCTAATGGTAACTGTAAAACAAAAATCTATAATATATTCACAAACAAAAAAGGAATTAAAACACAACACCAAAGATAGTCATCAAATCACAGAAGAGAACAAAAGAAGAAAGGCAAAAAGGACCTAAAAAACAAATCCAAAAAACAATGAACAAAATGGCAATATGAGCATATATACTGATAATTACCTTAAATGCAAATGAACTAAATGCTCCAACTAAAAGACAGACTGGCTGAATGGACACAAAAACAGGACCCATGTATATGCTGCCGAAGCCTGGAGGGCTACAGTCCAAAGGGCTGTGTACAGTCAGATAGGACTAAGTGACTGAGGACGAGGCATATGTCAGATCTCGAGACACATATAGACTGAAAGAGAGGATATGGGAAAAGGTATTCCAAGCAAACAGAAATCAAAAGAAAGTCAGAGTGGCAATACTCGTATCAGACAAAATAGACTTTAAAGACTGTGACTGGGAATTCCCTAGTGCTCCAGTGGTTAGGACACCATGCTCTCACTGTCGAGGGCCCAGGTTCAATTTCTGGTCAGGGTACTAAGATCCCACAAGCTGAGTGGTGTGGCCAAACCTCCCTGCCCACTCAAAAAAAAAAAGAAAAAAAAAAAAAAAAAAAAAAAAAAAAAAAAAAAAAAACCACCAACCCACCAAATATCATGATCAAAGGATCAACCAAGAAGATAGAACAATTATAAATATATATATGTACCCAACACACGAGCAATATACAAGGCAAATGTTAACAGATACAAAGAACCTTAATACTCTATTTAATCAATGAACACATCACCCAGACAGAAAATCAATAAGGAAATACAGGTCTTAAGTAACAAATTATACCAGATGGACTTAATTGATATTTATAGGGCATTCTATCTGAAAGCAGCAGGATACTCACTCTTTTCAAGTGCTAATGGAACATTCTTCAGGACAGATCACATGCTGGGCAATAAAGCAAGCCTTGGTAAATACAAGAAAACTGAAATCATATCAAGCATCTTTTAAAACACAAACACACAGAGGTTAAACAATATGCTACTAAACAACCAACGGGATCACTGAAGAAATCGAAGAGGAAATTAAAAAATAATACCTAGAGACAAATAAAAATATGACACCCCAAAACCTATGGGTTGCAGCAAAAGCAGTTCTAAGAGGGAAGTTTACAGTGATACTACTTTACCTCAGGTAATATGAAAAATCTCAAATAAACAACCTAAGCTTACACCTAAAGCAGCTAGAGAATGAAGAAAAAACAAATCCCAAAGTTAGCAAAAGGAAAAAAAGCATAAAGATCAGAGCAGAAATAAATGAAGTGGAGATTTAAAAAAAATGATCAATGAAACTAAAAACTGGTTCTTAGAAAGGATAAACAAAACTGATAAACCTTTAGTCAGACTAATAAAAAAAAAAGAGACGGCCCAAATCAATAAAATAAGAAATGAAAAAGCAGAAGTTACAACCAATACCACAGAAAAACAAAAGAACTGTAAGAGACTATTAGGAGCAACTATATGCCAACAAAAGGGACAACCTAGAAGAAACGGACAAACTCTTAGGAACATACAATCTGCCAAGACTGAACTATGAGGAAATAGAAAATATGAGTGGGCCAATTACCAGCAATGAAATTAAATAAGCAATTAAAAAACTCCCAACAAAGAAAAGTCTAGGACCAGGTGGCTTCACAGGTGAATTGTACCAAACATTTAGAAAAGAGTTAACATATATCCTCCTGAAACTATTCAAAAAACTTGCAGAGGGGCGAACACTTCCAAACTCATTCTATTAGGTGACAATCACCCTGATAAAGATATTACAAAAAAATGAAAACTGCAGGTTAATACCACTGATGAACACAGATGGGAAAATCCTCAACAATACTAGCAAACCAACTCCAACAATACTTTAAAAGGATTATACACCGTGAATTTCATAAATCAATCAATGTAATACATGACATTAACAAACTGGAGAATAAAACCATATTATCATCTCAATAGACACATAAAAAGCTTCTGATAAAATTCAATATCTATTTATGATAAAAACTATGTCTAACAAAGGGGAAAGTGGGAGGGGCACAGATTAAGAATTTGGGGTTTACAGGTACACACTACCATGTATAATACAGATATACAAAAAGGACCTGCTGCATAGCACAGGGAACTATATTCAATACTTTGTAATAACCTATAATGGAAAAAACTCTGAAAAAGAACATAACTGAAGCACTTTGCTGTACACCCGAAACTAACACACCACTGTAACTTTAAGTGAAAGTGTCAGCCCCTCAGTCCTGCCTGACTCTTTGCGACCCCATGGACTGCAGCCTGCCAGGCTCCTCTGTCCATGG